>NC_060254.1:103046421-103715186 GCF_921293095.1 Ischnura elegans
CTGTCACGTTGAAGTAAATGTGAGCTTACGTCATTGGCGAGTCGGATTGAATATCTCGTAAAGTGAGCACGCGACGAAAAAATATCTCATCGGAGAGGAGAGATTGCCGTCTCGTTGCCGAATGGCGTGCTACGGGTTCATAAAGGCGCCTCTTTCCGGAAATCTCAATCCACACGTGAGCTGTGAGTGAATAGAGCGACATTTGCCTCCCGACGTCCCCGAATAGCACTTTCGCGTGTTCACGATCATCCCATCAATCCGAAAAATAGCTCGGCTGCCGCTGTTCCGCTCCACTATTCCGCGTGACCTATCGTTTCGCCCCCATCAGCGCGTCCACGCTCACACGATCTGGTCGATATCTACCACTTGTGGCACATATTCCTTGAATTTTTGTCCACGGTTACTAATAATTAAAACTTAAGAAGGGCAACTTAACAACAAGATAATAAGAAGAGAAATAATTCACAGTACTGGGCAAGCGCGGAGCTAGGAAATAAATGAAAAATACTTACTGCGAAGATGTTCATAGAAACCACTCACGTGAAAAAGAGGAATTAACTGTAGAAAACATAGATTTATGCCATTTTTTCCACGTGCAATAATAATTTCGACAATTTAGCTCTCGGACAGCTAGACTCGGGCTAGTTAAAATAGGCTCTGCATGTTTAGCTAATAACACATTTCCTTTGTAAATAAAAACTATCTGCTTTATTTCTTTGGCACGTTACAACTCACGCATGAATCACAGATACGCTAACTTTTCGTTTTTATAAGATACTAATTAGTATTTTACATTTTATGGTAGCATATTGTTGTCCTTAGAACTCTCCTAGTTTCTGTTCTGACCGCGTGTCGTTGTTCTGAGTCTGTGTCTGGTGATGGAGCGTGTTTCTGATTAAGGCTGGAATGAGCGCTGCATGCCTGGTGTGGAATCACCCTTTGCCACAACCCTGATGGTAGCTTGCACGGTACCTCGGAGACGAGATGTAGGTGTTTCTAAGATCGCTGTCCAATTGGATTTAAAGTATCCTACGAGTTAGCAAACAAGAATAAACCATCAGTAGCTGACCTCTTGGCTTATAGGACCTTAAGGATGTCTCGCTAGCTCTATGAATGATCACAGTCCCTGTAGAGAAAGGCTGGGGTGTTTGTTACCCTCGTGGAGAAAGCCAGTCATGCATCTCCGAAGATAACGTGTCATAAACATAAAGGAGAAAAAACATACTTACATCTAAAAACATAAATTCTTACCCGATAAAACTTCTGATGCCATAGCAATAAAAATGACAGATCGATATATTTTTAAAGGGAAACTCCCAAAGAAAAGGCACTGTCTTTTATAATAGGTTATTTCACTGAAAATTGAAAACACATGCGGAAAACCACATGAAACGATCATTCGAAAAACGAAAACATTATTTTCATTAACAGTACTAAAAATAATAAAAATATGATTCCATTAATTGAGAATCACGTTCCTCGAATTACACTTCAATCTCCTACGCATTAATACGGTTAGTAAGGTTGTTTGAAATTTTCAATATTATGGAAGAGAAAGAAAATTTTATTGCTAAATTAATTAGATTATGAAACGAAATAATTCAAATAATAATCAACGCCAATGACGAAAACGTTACAAAATCTTTTCACAATACGAAGGGATTCCGAGAAAACGAAAATCATATCATTTCCTTCAAATATATCGCTCACTTCATGTTTCTCAACCTCATTAGCGGTAAAAATGTTAAGATTTGTAGTCTTACCTTTTCAGGTATTTCATGAAATATATTCTACATGAAATAAAGATATTAAGGATTGAATGACTAACCCCAATTACGAAATTAAAGATACCGGGGTTTATAAAAATATTTGCCATTTTGTTATTCAAAATTGACAAGAAATAAGAATGGGAAAAAAATTATGAATATCAATACCTATCCTGATGTAGAAAATATACCCATATCCTCATTGCGATTCACTTAACTAATAAAAATTTTGACTGAGAATTTTTACGAGTTGATTTCCATAGTTTATTGCAATGAAACCACCGGAATCATAAATGTCAGTAGAAAATAATATCAGAGTTATACTATAATTTCAAGACTGATAAATCCATATTCAAGGATATATACCCGACATGCAAATAAGTATTTTCTAGCAAAACAAATAACCATTTCGCGTCAAAATTAAATTATGCAAATTTACAAGTCACACAAAAATTACAATTTCCCGTTACACAAGTAATGCAATGGATTCAATAATCTCGAGTCAATTCATATTTCCATTTCGCGGAAGTGAATTAATCAATACCGATTATTTTCCCTAATTCCAAATTCCCTTATGACCATTTTCCCTTATTAGATATTTTCCTAATGCATTTTTTTGAATGGGCAGCACACCACCAACAACATTAGCGAGGGTTGGCACAACTGGTTTCACCTGCTTGTTGGTAGAAAACAGCTTACAGATTTACAGCTAAAGATATAATAGAAGAAACAAGCTGACACAGAAATCTAAATTGTAGAGCTTAGTTTGAGAAAAGTTGTCAAAGCAGCATCAAAAAAGAAACAGATGAAACACCGAATCTCAAATATTGATGGAAATAAGAAAATTATCAGCCGATCGAGTATTTTGAGGCGATTGCCCATAATGTTACTTTTTAATCTATTCAGTTTTTAAATAAATTATTTGATTTATTGAAAGTAAAAACCTTAGGATTTTTAAACATTCGGAAAAAAGTCTTTTGGGGAAAATGGTCATTGGATTTAGGGAAACTGCCCGCTAACGGAATAAATCCTTTTACTCAGCCACGGAATGTATTTATATGTACAATTTTAGAGCACTGAAACGTTAATTTGCTTTCTCCAATTTGGAGTCCTTTCAGGTCCACAAATAAACACAGCAGCAGGAAAGAAGGAAGCAATGGAATGACTACCGTCAGTTGTTAGGTAGAGTGGGAAGTGAAAGCTGAGATAACTTGCCTGAACTGTCGAGGCAATAGAGGACAAAGCGGGCAGCCGAAAGAATATCCCCCCCCCCCCCCCCCAAGGATGTTTATGCCCTGCTGCTGACTGAGTCCAATGCAACAAAACGATTCCATTTCACGATGGGGGAGATAATTGATCACAGTAAATACACAACAAAAATAAAATTATACAGATAAAAAGCAGTCTTTTTCCAAAAACAGTATGCGCTAAAAAAAAAAAAACTTTTCATTATTCGTCGAAAAAACATGGGTACTAACTGGGTTTATTAGATGTGAATGCAGAAGAATTTCATGGGTAAGGATTTGCATGTACGAGGGTCGTTCAATAAGTTTTTAGAAAAAGGTATAAAAACAATTTATTATTTTTTTTCGGAAATTCATTTCCTCTCCTAAAGATTTATTGAAAAATGGAGTGTAAATGTATCATACTTGATTGTAATTCTCTTCAGCCTGCAACACTGGAAGAAGTAAATAAGTCTTTCATTCAACAAGTGAACCAGTGTATCGTTGTCCAGGGTCACCACTTTGAAAACCTTAGAATGATCGACTCCTAGGCAAGGTACATGTAATGTACTGTACAGCACTGTAGTACAGGAGAGTCTACGTGACTTTTGTGTCACGTTTTGACTTGGTCTGGACAAAAAGTTATTTCGGGTGGTCAAGATAAATGGGACACCCTGTATAAAGAACGAAAAAAACGTTAAGTCTGTAAGTAAACAACCGTTGTTATGAAATGGATGCTGAATTGTCAAGGTATGTGTTGGAAGAGTCGTATATTTATGTTGGACGAATACACTTAAGGGATAGGCAGAATACCATTGAAATGAACTCTCTCACCCGGGAGCACTGTGTCTATTTCATTTGGCGCGAAAGCAGCAGATTACCCACCATCCCACGACCGCGCTGAAGTCGCGTTTGTTGTTGGCGTAACGGTGAGCCCAGTACCCCATCCCAACCAGCCGGTTTACTTAAAGAATTTTTTTCCGTATTTTTTTGTGTTGCCGGTTTTAATCGTGGTGTATGTGAAAGAGGACACTAAAATATAACAACTTGACATTTGAAAAATAACTAATTTGAACTACATGTAGAGGCATCAATAGAGTGGTTTCCTATTATTTTTTATAGCCTTAATCGAAAGATTATTACTCCTGGAGTACGAATTTCACGCTCTTACTTTTATGAATGACGATATCTATTTTTCGCGATTAAACGAAAAGTGAAAATTTTCAAGCGCGCAAAAACGCGACGGCTAGGTACGAATGCTGGGAAAAGTCCGTGTGACGTATTTCTGGTTCTAGCTGTCGTCGTGTGAGATGACCTTTAGGACCTTGGGGCGAGGCTTTGAGCGCTGATACGACGCAGGATGCTAGCAGGTAGCAGAGTACACTGCTAGCAGGTAGCGCTTGGCTTGAATAAGGATTATTATTACTCTATCAAACGAAGGAAACTTTCCTAACTTAGGTTATTTTAATGGGGGATTATTATGAGATGTTTCCCTGAGCTCTGTGCCGCATTCATGCATGAGTAATCTCAGACGATGTAAAACTCCTGTCTACTCGTAATGAAACTAGGTCCCTGTGACGTCACGTGGAGTGGCATATCATGGGCGCCAATCTGGCCTCTTTCAAATGCGGTTAAAATTGACCATTGCCATTCGTCTGAACTGGGATGTCTAAAACCAAATAAGTTGTACATTATGAAGACACTAATGGTGGGTCGCAATCAATTTATTTCGTTTTCTTTGATGAACGAAACTACCCTATTAATTGCAGATAAATAGTTTTTTGAAAATGAAAAAACTCTTTTTATTGCTATTGCATTCACCATCTTCTTCTTTTTCCCTCTTGCTATCTTCCAGAGTTTCCTCTCTGTGAACGGACTAGGACAGGTTAAACTGTGTTGTGTCCAGTTATTCTACAGATAAGAACCGTCGGACAATGTGGCCCAGGAGGACTGATTTTTATATATTTTTGATAGTATGCCTTCCAAGTTTTGTTTTTTAAGTCGACGTAACACTTCTTGTGGTGTGATTCTTGCTGTTTCAGCGACTACAAGGCATACATCCACCAACTGCATTTTCCACACGGATTCACTCTCTTCAGCAAGGTCTGTAGGTATATTGTTGTCATTATTATTGCCGTATTATAATTATTATATTTTATATTTTAAACAAATTTTCATAATTTCTCATATAACAAACTTTACCAGATCATTCTCCACCCGTGTTCTTATTTGAACCGTGGAAACATCGCCGATATAAGCAACCACTCTTCCTTCTTCTTCCTGGGAAGAAGATCGAAGACATCGTCATGGAGTGACATTCGAGAAATACCGAGAGCGCGGATCGCGGTCTTAAAGATTCATGACGTCCCGAAAGTTATTACGATCGCGCGAACAGCATCCAGACTGGGACGAATAAAAAATGCAGGAACGAGAGGGACCAATCGCGCATATATTTCACGCCTAATCCGCGAAATGATTCATTCATCGGGAGCACTTAAGACTCGGGTTCTGCTTTCATACACTCTCTAAAGTGAAGGATGGGCCCTGTTGACTGCAGAATAGTACGAATATATTCAGCCTTCGATGCAATGGTGTTGATTACTAGTTAGCAGCATAAGTAAGGACACGTATATTCGAATAAAATGCATCGCACGCACCAAGAGAGTGGGCGAATTTCAGGAAGAGATAGCTTTTCAACATGCCGTCTTGAACATCAGCGATGAAACAGAAGCCAAATAGTGAAACTATCCACATGAATAGCCACAATTGCGACAACTGTTGCGATTATACTAAAAATAAAAGCCAAAACTTATCAAAAATATTCTCCGAACCCCCAATGATATTGCACGAACCAAAAATTAATATTGTTTAAGTATTGAACTGCATTAATTTTAACATGAAAATTTTACCAAATAAAAATATGCAGTCCCTCTGTGTGATTCGCTCTTTGCTGTATACTTTCCAAGGATAAAAAATAGGCATCAAGCATAGTTATCAAATAAACAAGCTCGTACGATGTGCCTAGATGACCTCATCTTGAGCGTAGGGATAAGCTTTATACCCTTGCGCTCTAGATGTGGTAAATTTTCGGTGTTAGTTTCAAGAATCAGCAGCGGCCACCTTGAGCGCTCCTATATAGATTTATTTTGGGGCTATAACAACATGAAAA
Organism: Ischnura elegans; assembly: GCF_921293095.1. Taxonomy (NCBI): domain Eukaryota; kingdom Metazoa; phylum Arthropoda; class Insecta; order Odonata; family Coenagrionidae; genus Ischnura; species Ischnura elegans. The sequence continues at coordinate 103,052,580 of NC_060254.1, forward strand.
CAGACCATGGACTTAAAAGTTCAATACATTGGCACTTTCTCACTCACGTCAATTTAACGCACTAGTGCAGCCCCATTCAGCAAAGAACACGAAGTCTCCACAAATCAGTCAAGGAAAAGAACGATGAAAATGCTTCTTTCGCCACGAACTCAGTCTTAAAATAAGGTAAGATGCCCTACTGAAGTAATATTTTCTCAATTTTATGATCAAGAACGAGAATTGTACGAGAGAAACTCTTATTTTTGACCCGGGCCGTCAAAAAAGATGAATAGATGTTGACCGCTTGAGACTTCTGGTAGATAAGCTACATTCATCTCTACCCTTCATTCATTATAAGCGTTAATTATAGCTCATCATTCAGTCAATCAACTCTTAAAAACGCGAATTATCTTCCTTTCCTTCTCATATTAAATCCCTTGCTATAAAGTCAATATTATAGTATGGATATCAGAAAAAAATACTACGAGATAGATAAGAGTGGATGTCACACTGTATCAATAAATACATGACAACATTCCGAGGGGAAGGCCCTCTGCGATATACACCCATGACATTAATGTCACAGCGGGTCGATGATATTCGATAAAAATAAGTCTCCCATAGGAGTATTACTTAGATGAGTGATTTCCGACAATATATATGTATCTGTCAAACCATTAAGGACATTGATATCAGTTTTTGCACCAACCCTTGACATTGATTTTTGAATTTAGTTTAAGGAACGAGTTAACAAGACCAAACCAACTTTGAGTTGCTCACGACTTACATAAAACGAGTAGTTGGAACCTGGAAGTCTACTTTGCACAATTAGTTGAAATATTTTCGTCAAAAACGAAACCACTTCTATGGTAAAAAGTATTAAATAATAGACGTAAAAGATATCGAAATGAAAACTTAAAATTGCATGGCAACCTCTCTCACAATATAGATACCAATTTCGTGTTAACATGACCAGAATAAGTTAAATACTATAGGTATAGAATATAGGATTGTGAGGGTTGGAGAATTATGAGTTCATTGGTACTGAAATATTCTATGTGAAATTGGTGAATGTAAAAATGGAATACTTTATTAATACCATATATAGCGTCCGTAAAAAAGATCGTTATTCCATAATGACGCAAATAAATCTTTTGAGTAAGTAAGTTAAAAACATCGATCTAATTGCTAGGTTTGACCGACGGAAGATATACCTATTAAAGCCTACAAAATTGCGTTAATCATGGAAATGGTTGAATATTTGGGAGAAAAACTTAGAGCAAAAAATATACAATAACCCACGCTTCTACGACTATGATGTATTTCTGTACCAAGAAGCTCGAACAATTTTTTAAACATCTCTTCGGCACTCCTTAAGTCCAGGCGGCTAAATTTCCTCAGAAGATACTTTCGTACCATCCGAAGGTCGTTCGATGTGATTATTGGCAGCAGTCATCAGAAAACTGGATCCGTGTCGATTACGTCAGTTCAAGGAGATTTGGTGTCGTTTAAAAAAAGATCAACCACAGGAGCATCTGCGCAGACCGCAATCGCTTCCTCCCCCTTGTTCTACAAGATGCCCAGGCGTTCAGGAAACAGTTTTAAAATAGATTTTGGAACTTAATAATTACCTTAAGTTTGAAAAATTAAAGGCAAAAATCTACTCATATCTACATCTACATAATACCTCGCAAGCCGCCTAAAAGGCGTGTGAGAGGGGGTGTTTGGACACCAGCCGCTTACAGCTAAAAAAAATAGATAGACGTAATATTGCGTCCATGGCAATCCTTACAAGGATTAGCAGGACGTAATATTACGCACATGGCACGCAAAGTGCTAAATGTGGGTGTGGAGAAGTCTGGAGAGAGTAAAGTGGGTGGATAAGGTGAGGTATGTGGAGGTGCAGGAAAGAGTTTGGGAGGAAAGAGTCGAACTGAGAACTGTAATGAAGAGAAAGAGGAATTGAATATGGCATGTTTTAAGACGGAAGGCGATGTTCATCTACATCTATCTACATAATACACCGCAAGCCGCCTAAAAGGCGTGTGGCAGGGGGTGTTAGGACACCAGCCGTTTACAGCTAAAAAAATGAAGTGCTCCAACGAAGTTGGGACTAGCGTTTATTAGTCCTTTATGGTTTGGGGGAAAAACGAATTCCCATATCTATCCGTTCGGCAAAATATCTCTCTTAATTTATCGCTTCTAACAGACCTGGAAATATAGTGTGGCTCTAATATTATGTTCTCTGAGTCGCTCTTAAAGATATCCATTCTCAATTGCTCACGAAATCTAAGCCTAGCGCGCAGCCTCCGAGTCTCCAGCGGCTCCCAGCCTAATTCGCTTAACATCTGGGCACACTGTCTGATGTCTGTAGTTTTTGACGAAACGCGATGCCTTCCTTTGTATTTTATTCAGTTCGCGGATTAAGTCTTTCTGCACCGGATCCCATACGCTCGCTGCGTATTCAAGGTGCGGTCGGACGAGAGCGAAATAGCACCTTCCTTTTACTTTCTCATCCATATGTTAGCGCAGGGGAATTATGAAACGTCAGATGAAAGTTAGAACATCCCTATAATAAGTATCCGCTAGAGTTATGCCGTCAGCGATCAATTCGGTAGTACAACCACTTCAATTAGAACACAAATAGGTATTTTTTGGTGACTGTTGGTTTAGACTTTGTGAGCAAGGTTCATGTATCCCTGAGGTCCATAAACCCCCCTTTTGGCTTGTCTTTTGGAGTTGCCGTAGCGAAGCTCTCCTAGGAAACCGACATGTGAAGTTTCAATGAAGAATAGTGAAATAGTTTTAAGAAATGAAAGAATAGTGAAATATTTTTCTTGATTGATTATATATACCAATGAGTTACTTCATCTGCATAAAGTTACCATTAAAATTCGTTAATGCACTATAAAAATATTAGGTGATTTGTATTGTTTGACAGCCACGAAACAGCATATTGAAAATCGTTGACAATGTGACATTGAAATACATTATTTTCAACCAAATGAGACGTGAAAAATGTATTTTTCATGTGATAAAGCCTGTCTGAGCAAGCAGAAGTATTCTCAAATATCATATTCCCGTTGGTATGCTTTCAAAACAGACTTCTGTAGCTGTCAAATGCCTGAGGCAACTAAAAAGAAAATTTGGAACTAGAATTGTTGGAGAAATTACCCAGAAATGTTAACGAGCACCTTGTATACGCCATTGGTGCACGGAAGAGTGACTACCTCTGGCGTTGGAGAGGAACTCAATGCTATTTAACTTTACCCATGCAACGACTCACAGCTTCAATGACAAAAAAATAACGCGACCAAAAATACGTAAAACAGGCTTCTCATTTGTACTTTCATGCAGTATTTAAGAATTATACCCAATATATACGAAGATAAAGGGAAATAATATTCCTTTCATTAACAAAAATACATCGTTTCCCAATGATTCGATAAAACTTTCATTCGTTAAATGAATTGACGAAAGATATAAGTCAAATGGGAAAGCTAGCGAAATACATGCATATGTCCACTGTACCATGAGACGACAAAAATACGCCTATAACGTCACCAGGAAAAGAGCTGGCACCCAACCCAAAATATGTAAAATCCACACGCCTGTGGCTTAGTTCGTGGTGAGCTCTACCATCACCTATCCAAACAAACCTTCAGTTTGAATCACTAAGAGATGAATAGGTAAAAAAGTTGAAATTATGTGCATATACATTTCTATATTACAATTTTAAATATAAAGAAATCAGCGTTTAAACTGGCAGCAATATCCAATAACAACAAAGTGAATAGCTTAATATTACTACTCTTTATTCCCCTCTTCGATTTTTGTATTTAAAAACAAATATTACGCAAATGACAAAACGACTTCGCTTTCCTCCACGGATTTATTTCCTTGGTACGATATGTTTCAACCTCAAGAGGTTATTTTCAAGTACTTACAAAACTTTTTTGCCATGTATTGCAAATTTTTACTCCGTGTAATTATATTTACAAGACATGCCAAAATATTTTTGTACATGAAAATGGCCTCTTGAGGTTGAAACATGCACCAAGAAAATAAATCTGTGGAAGAAAACGAAGTCGTTTTGTCATTTGTGAACTTCAGCTTCCACTAAGTTGAGCCGGAAACCATTGAATATAAATATTACGTATAAATATTTGTCATCGAACCCTGTCACGCGCCCATTATTGCAGTTTGCGTGTTAGTGTGCGGGTGATATAATACAAGTAAATATAGGTAATACTGATTTTTTTCTTTTGTGCACTTTTCAACCTCGCCACAATTATTTTATATCCATCCTCCCCAATTCCAATCTGAATGGTGCAACTCCCACCATACATCCCTCCTGTGTGCGGCCTTGTTAGTATCGCACTCCCACCCTAACGAACCCATGTCAAGGCTCTCCCTCCTTATCATCCCAATCCGATTGCCACTACACACTCCCCATGCTCTTGACGGGCGCGTGACAAGCAGCTGTCTGCAGTTCGGAGGGCGAGACGAACGGTGAAATGAGGGCGAAATGTACGAGGATGACCCAGTTGCCCAAATCTCAAAGACCATCTCGTCTTTCCCTCAGTACTCCCAGGCACTACGCAAACAATCTGCCAGGGTTTCCTCCACCAGGGAACGACGTAGTGAGCCTTACTAGATGGGATGCCGAGGGCAACGCCCCTTTGAGGGCGAGGTTGCGATGCCAACGAAATAAACCGAAGTAACACGACGATACTTTCACTGCAAAAGCGCCCAGCAATAGGATGGTTTCCTATTATTTTTTATTACCTGAATCGAAAGATTATTACTCCTGGAGTACGTATTTCACGCTTTTAGATTTTTAAATGACGATATCTATTTTTCGCGATTAAATGAAAAATGAAAATTTTCAAGAGCGCGAAAACGCGACGGCTAATGAATGCTGGGAAAAGCCCGTGTGACGTCGTTCTGGTTCCCGCTTCCGCAAGTGAGGTGACCCTGGGGCGAGGCTTTGAGCGCTGATACGATGATAGGCTACAAGCAGGTAGCAGAGTACACTGCTAGCAGGTAGCGCTTGGCTTAAATAAGGATTATTAATACCTTATCAAACGAAGGAAACCTTCCGACCATAGGCAGTTTTAATAGGTGATTATTAAGACATGTTTCCCTGAACCCTGTGCCTCATGCATGCATTGGTAATCTCAGATGATGTAAAACTCCTATCTACTCGTATAGAAACTAGGTCCCTGTGACGTCACGTGGAGTGGCATCGCATGGGCGCCAATCTGGCCTTTTTCAAATGGTGCTAAAATTGACAATTGCCATTCGTCTAAACCGTCTTTTGGACCCGGTAGGACATCTCCAGTCTTGGTGACACAAGTGAATCAAGTGAATCTCACAAGTGTCCTTGAATGTCCTACCGGGTCCAAAAGACGGTTTGCCGCACGACATTCAAGAAGGTGTCTATAAGGTGCCATGTTCATGTGGCAAAGACTACATACGAGAGAGGTGTAGATCAATGAAAGTGCGCATCCAGGAACACAGAAGAGCCACAAGAAATAAGCAATTTCAGCTCTCCGCCATTGCGGAGCATGCTCGGAGTGAACCCGGACACCAGATACTGTTTGACGAAGCAACAGTTGTTGCAAAAGAAAACAGATATTTTCCCAGGCTAATAAAGGAGGCTATAGAAATATTCAAGACACCTGAAAACATGAATAGAGAAGACGGCTACCCACTCCACAGCTCGTGGAAGAGGGTCATACGAGAAAAAAGAAGGTGGACCAATCAGCATCCAGCATGAAAAAAAAATTGGCGCCATGAATGCACTATATAAGTCACCAAAAATTGAATCCCGACATCGGCCTGAAGACGCCGGTTGGAATACCGGAGAAACTGTCGTCGCAAAGAAAATCCACGCGGTTAAACCCAGAAGCATGGAGACATCATCTAGACAACGCCGCGGAAAACTACGCATCAACTACATTAATGGTGGGTAACGAATCGCAATCAATGCCTTTCGTTTTCTTTGATGAAGGAAACTACCCTATTGTCCATCGAATCAAATCCGCTCATCTACTAGGCCAACAATACGAATACGCTCAGCTGGCAGTATCCGAAGCCAGTGGCGGCTGGTGGTAATTTATCTAGGGTGTGCATTAGAGCAGATATAGGATGATTTAATTATATTATGTTAATACTAATCCATGAGCATCATATTTCGTCGTAATAGAATACATAGCAAGCAAAACATATCACTGGTATATTCTACCCTTAAAATTGCATGAACAGAAATAATATTAGCATGCATGAAAATAATTATTCTAAACACACCTTTACAAGTGACGGTAGGTGAAATTCATTCTTCTTTTCTTATACCCTATGGAGAAATAGTGTAGAAAACGGCCATACAGATGACTCTGTAGACGGACTAGGATCCTGGGCGCAGGTAGTGTAGGTGGCGGCTGCACCACTACACTACCTGCGAGTCACTCACCAAAAATATGCGCGTGCGCACTCGCATCGTTTTGAGTCTGCTCCCATCACCCATTTGAACTGTACATACCCCGTCCCTTACTTCGTCCCGCCAGAGAACCCTCAAGCGATCGCATAGACCGAAAATGCGCCCGGCGCGATGCCACGGGATCACACACTTGTAGAGCGATGAATTCGAAAATGTGTATTATCTGTAGCTCCGAACGCTACAGTAGATAGCTGTAGCGTTCGGAGCTTCATGTTTCTTGCATTTGCAGACAGGATTTTTATCCTTCTCGTTGCAAAGGAATAGTTTTCTTTTATAATTCATTCATCTTTGGGTGTGCACTTGCTAACATGCGTATACGCACGCACCACCACTGTCCGGAGCATAAACGCTCATCTTCAATTCTCCTAGCTTCGGAGATGAGCGCTTTTACCAGCTTAGCGTATTCGTAATGTTCGGCTCCTAGATGAGCGGATTTGATTCGGTGGGCGATTGTCGAGCCCTTTTGTAGTGGAGGTGTCCACGATTTGACGAACATGAATTTTATTGGTGTCGAATTTTGTATTTAATTTAACGTTATAAAACACTAAATGGAAAGGTGAAATCGATAGCCCGAAATAAAATAGATATCATATGCAATAATACAGACGACTATTATGCCATTTTTAACCAATGCCGGTGACACCACCGTTGGTCCTTATACAACTTAGGTCCTCTATATTAATTGTTAACATTTGATATTGAATGCAATCGCACACCCCACTAAATATTTGATAGCGGTATTTATTTTATTAAATTATAGATTGTTTGTTAGGGCAGTTGCTGTGATATTTCCCATGGCTACTGTAATTAAAGCACGTGAATCGCTAACTGCAGAAAGGCATTACGTCCAAGTTGGACGATTTTTCTCTTTTTTTCTTCAACACTTTGAGTGCCGGCTGCCAAATTTAAAGCCTCACTGAAAAATCCAGCCATTTTTACTATATTTGTACATTTTTTAAAACATTAGCATCAAAAATATATTTATATTGATGTGCATTTCAATAAAAATAGACTTTGCTCTTCTTTATGAATGAGTTGAATAACATTTATTGCTAATTTTTAAATATATAATTTAACAATGAAAACCTACTGTTTTTGAAAAATAAAAAAGTTGCAACATATGATGTACCGCCATAACATGCATAATAATTTTTTATTACGCTCAATTTGAACTATTTAAAGCATGGAAATCATAAAAAAGCATTGTTCCAAGCAAAGCATTATAAATCCTGGATGACAAAAAGGGTCACTGCACCCTCAACGAACGGTCCATTGGCCCAAAGAATTTTCACACTAAGTGGCCTAAGATGAGAATGACGGTAGCTACAGAGGACTTTTCGTCCTCAAGACATCAAGTGAACTCTTTTTACATTGAGCAGTTGATTTTTGAAAAAACAGAACCCCTAAGCAGTAAACTGGAAAAGTACCACGGGCGAAATATTACGGCTTCACGCATACAAAGCCAATTAAATGGAAAGTCGTAATATTACGTCCATGGCACGCAAGGTGTTAAGTTGTTGCGAGGTGCAAGACTCAACGTTTACAACTAAAGGACTAAATGTCCGCTCGGTGTTATCAGAATGACATGTTTACTTTGATATAAGGAACTGTAAACCGAGCAACAACTTAAAGAAAAAAAGGAAAATCGCCCAACTTGGACGTAATGCTTTCCTGCAGCTAGCGATTCATGTAAAACCATATGTTTCTCACCTAAGATTCAGCATTAGCAGAATTTCTCTGCGCAAATTATCAAACTCTCCCTTACATTTTCACCACCCAGTTTAATTCCTATGTCTCAATCGCCAATCATCTCCACCATCGGCCATTTCCCATGCGTGGTTTTGTTCCCTCTCCATTTGACCCAAAAACTCATCGTCCCCATTTGACCGTCATTACGGAGGGTGACGTTGTCGGCTGTACCCTGAACGTATTATGGCTTCCGCCCCTTGATTACGCGTGGAGGTGATGTCTGCCGAGGAATTAGATCGCGGTGTCATATTTATGAAGATGTTGACTTCCGTACTCGTTCCTTCCTAAAAAATTAATCTAATTCATGGCAGGTTTATTTTGGACGTAAGCGGGAATTCTTGTGCGAAAAAAGGCAAACTTTTGTCGAAAGAGAGAGCTATTTTTGATTTCAATTTGGCGATGAGGAAGAAATAGGTCGACCAGGTCATGTGACACGACGAAAATTGGGACAACGGAACTGGGTGTGAGAAGAACGTGACATTTCATACAAACGTCGGCTCACGGGGGAAATATTCTTCCAATACAAACTCAACCCGCGCATCGTTCGTGAAATCGATTCGTGAGAACTTTGAATAGTTCATAAAATATAATGAAATAATATAATATGAATATATTCCATTCATTTACATAATTCACAGAATACAATAAGTATTAGGTGTATTGGAATGAAATTTGGAACCCCAAAAAAGCACTTTTTTCGTGGGATTGTTATCCGATACATATGGCAGCATATACAGATACAGATGGCAGATACAAAAAAGTATCTAACCATCAAGACATGTTAATGTACAGAAAAGTGTTCATTACGATAAAGTATCAAAATAAGTTCAAAATAACAAAAAAATGGTAATATTTGCAACAAAAAATTTATGGATACTAAAATTACTTATCAAATTAATCCTTGGCAAAGAGTTTTTAAAACACTTTCAATATGGCTGGTGATGGATATTATTTCTTTCGTTTCCACTGCCTACTTCGATGAGATATTTGATATAAAAAAAATGACCATTTGCAGTCGAATTACTCCACTTAATGTTTTTTTGAGCTAGTAGTCGCTCTTTTCAATTGTTCAATTCCTTGTTACGCCTAGTTAAGTAATTTGTCAATTTGTCAATTGTTGTGAACAGAGCTTTACTTCATCATCTCGAAATTTTCATAGCACTGACACAGGGTTTATCATTGTCAAATAAGTAAACAAAAAACATTAATTTCGCGTTAACACTAGCATGCCCAACCTATCCTTACGCCCTATTATGCCCCTAGTGGGTCAATTTGACCCAATATGACCCTGTTTGCATATTTAACTCATAATATTTGATTCCTTCCCAGTTTATTTATTAACGTTGTTTATAAAGCATTTTGGAGGGTAGTAGATAATTTAATTAGACGAAAAATATTAAAATTGTAGTTGTTCACCAATTTCTATGGTGCTATGGGTAACTAGCTTCCATAAATTTGTGAATACCTATCACTTATCTTCGGATGGGTTTGAGAATTACAATAAATTTCAATCGTATCAGGTTAAAAAAAATTACAGAAACATTTTGACAAAAATCAGCATAAAACACACCGTTTCATTGAATACAAAGGAACAGTAGAAAGGCTTCAAATGGATTGGATAGTCTAGGTCAAAATGAGCCATCCGGGCATGGCAGGTATAAGTGATGAGAGAAAATAGAAAAAAATAATAATATCAGGCCTAAATTTTAGCACAGTGGTAAACCAAACTAAATAATCAAAAGTCACGAAATCTGCGTCTAAAATTGTTCTTCCTTTCAAAATAATCAACATAAATATTCTCTTGTGGGTCAAATTGACACAGCCGGGCACTCTAGTGTGAAAACCGGTGCCAATAGATTATGTATCATGTTCAGGTGATACGTCTCGGTTTCGATAAAAAATATATTGAAACCGTTAACGAAGTGAAATTCAAATATTTGTGGAATATTGCCATTAACTTTTAATTTAATAAGAATTCTACCAGATTAAGCCTAAAACAATTCTCTCTAATTATTGCCGACATTGACCTGTACTTCAAATAAAAAAATACATCTAGGAAAATACTAGGGCAAAATTTTCAGATTTCAGAGTTAATAATTAGTTGACAGCGGGCTACTCAATACCTCCTGAGAATATTAAGTAAGACAGCACAAGTTTTAAACGAGAAATAATTAACCAAAAATGAATGGCATAGCGGCAGTGACGCGCCCTCTAAGCCCCTCCGATTGTGGGCGTTTAAAATTGCTCGTCTGACATAATTTTTCTCCACCCTGTAAAACATTATGTAACAACTTCCGCATAGGAATTCTACCTATATCGATCTTCAGGCGAGTAACACTAGTGTATACATATTTTATACAATAGCATAAGCAAATAACAGAAACTGCCCGAATAAACAAAGTACCTATAATACAATAAAGTAAAGGCTACTTCACAATATCCGTTTGGATCTGAGATATTAATTCAATGTCAACCATCGATGCAGTTAGGAATTGAGGCTGGGGGGGAAGGGGTTAGGCGCGACTAATACTGTGGGTCTGGAGGGAATGGAATACCCACCAGAGTAAGCAGAAGGTGCGGGGGCTCTCCCCCCGAATTTTTTGGATAAATGGTTCAAAATGGTGAGTAATACGACTTTCTGAGGGATATTTTTTTTAAATCTTTACACTATTCTATAAGTAATATTTATCTAATTAAGTAAAATGGATTTAACTTAAAAATTTATTTGAGCTCTTGGGGGGGGGAGACTTGGCGGTTATCCCTCTAACCCACCCCCCGCGCTGCGCCACTGATCTAGAGGACCTAAGTTGTAGGAGGACCACGACCATTCACGGACACTTCTTCTGCCATGGCAAATATCACATCCTGAAGTTCTGGACATGGTGGGTGACGAGAGGCAGCTTCTAGATGAGATACGGTGGAGACAGAAGATGTTGAAACAGTGTTAAAGGGTATAATTTTAGGTAAACAAGGAGGAGAATAGGACTTTAAGATAGAATGAAAGGGAGTTGACCTTACTGTGAATTAAAGAGGGATGTCCATGCACGGAGGGGACACTTCCGGAATACTCCATAAATGCTTTATGCTACCCTTCATTAATCGACAGAATACCTTAAAATAATAATGAATTTCATTCAAAACAAAAGAACGATAAGTACATTAAAAAGACGAACGTTATGAAGCAGAGACCAGAAAAAATGAAACTATTTTATTCTGATAATTAAACCTGGAAATTGCAATAATTTCTTTCAAGAATTAAAGACGGAGGATTTTTTTTCGAAGCTGGTATTCAAGGAAAACATCTAGAACTTCCGAATAGAAATTCTACCAATACCGCAGCCCCTGGAGAAAGAATAGGGATGACTATTCTTTCTCCAGGGGCTGCGGGAAGAACTTAAATTTCAGTGGGGTGAATAGCTGTCAGTTACAGTCGCAAAAGAAATCTCGAAGCAATCCCAAGACGTCCCTAAGGAGCGATCGAAAACGAAAGGGTTGATGGCAAAGATAGCAAAGTTTCCTCTGGTCAGTATTGAGAGAGAAAACCACGACCACAAGATACGAATGCCACCCAGCGAGACGCCATCAGGACGGATGGCGAGGGAATGGGGGGAACGAAGTCCTTGAGATGCGAAAGAATGAGTTGCGATGAATTAAACGGTTCATCGTCGCAGTGGAGGGTTCCTCCTCATTCACCAGCTTGGATTAGTCTGAACTTCGCCCTGGCATCAGCAGAGGACCCGTTAAAAAAAAATTGAACCCGAATCTTTCAACGCATAGCGTGCTCCTCAATGCCATTCATCACATCTTTTTTCTTTGCATCCCGCTTTCACAGTTCTTCCTAAATGAAATGGCTGCAGTTCCGCAGCGAGGGGGGGTTATAGGGGATAACCCCCCCCCCCAGAGCTCAGAGAAATCTTTAATTTAATCCATTTTACTTAATTGCATTAATATTACTTATATAGTAGTGTAAGGATTTATAAAATAACCCTGAGAAAGCCGTAAAACTCACTATTTATCCTAAAATTTTTCTGAGGAGGGCCTACGCACCTCCCAATTACCCTGGAGGGTATGCCATACCCCCTAAGCACCCCAGTATTAGTTGCGCCTAAAACCCCTCCCAGCCTTAATTCCTAGCTGCGCCCCTGAATGGCTGTACCCTAAAAATAAAATGTAAAGGAAAAATATGTTGCATAATTATTCAGGAAAAGAGAGCCTTTTTACGGAAAGAAAAATCTATTTACTTATAGAAATATGAGGAAAGGACTAATGAAGACACATGTTTGGAGCGTGACTTTACATGGAAGTGAAACATGGACAATCCAATCCAAGGTTATTATTGCCTGCTGAAGAGGATGGGGGAGATCAGGGAAGAGTGGCGAGTTGCTACAAACTAGCCCCGTGGCTGCTAACTGAAGGAGAACCCTAAAATCCCTAAAACACAATAGTAAATGATGACATTGAACAATGTCGGTACTTTCATTACCTGAAATAAAGGGAGTCATCATTTACAAATCATTTTTTTTTCAATATATTTTCCCACTGTCTTAATCCGTGCCATCACCGTATTTTTCGATTTAATATCTTCAAGTTCAGTAGTGACATGAACCGTTAAAATGACCGCTTTCATAAACAAATGGCTTCAATAGGGATTCACAAGCAGCAAGCGTTTTCTTTCCTCACGTGAGAAGGTAAACGATTTCGCAGATATCTACGAATAAATATTTTTACTAAACTGAAAGGTCAATAATAATTGGTCTTTCGTGGCAATGTAAAATACCCTGAAAATCCTGAATTTTAAACGCATGTCTAAATTGAATGATTTTTTTATTTAGCGAGCTTGATGCTACAGAAAATAATGAGGTTTCTTATATTTATAATAGTCTATCTAAAGATTCACATATTAAGGTTAATAATCCGTTGATAAGGATAAGGAATATGTTTAAGTACAAAAAAAACTAGGAGCAGCGGCGGATATAAGATAGGGACAGAGGGGGGGGGGCTAATTGGGGGGTAACCTCACAGTAGCAGAGGGGGTTCGGACAAAATTACCAATCTATCTAGTGTAAATTGGATACTCAAGGGGGTGGGGGGCTAAAGCCCCTACAGATCCGCCCCTGACTAGGAGTAAATTCTTGATGCACAGTAGCTTCGGTAAAATGCATGCGGTTGATAGGTTTTTGAAATACATTATATCATACGAAAGTGAGACCTTGGCTCCGAAATATTTATGACTGTACTGATGCAGTATTCTATACAACAATGCATCCATTTTGGTAAACACTAATCACCAGCTTAACTACTCTATAATATATCAAGTAGTCGGATGTACGTACTAATCGCCAGTGGATAGCGTAAAAGATAGCGTTGCCTTAGCAAGAGTTGCTGATTTTTCCATCACCACACGCAAAATAGTTTTTTTCTGCAGCCTCCTGGGTTCGCGGAATGTTAAAGAACGCCACAACGACGCGATGACACGAAAATGGATATCTGGAAGCCATCGCAATGGAGCGAGAGCGTTTTTCAACCTCGTAAGGTCTAACTGTACATGCACCAACGACACGATGACAGCTTTACTGACATCCGCCGTCGTAAACTCACACAGAGTTGTCAAGGGCGATGGTTCAAGGAGCCACGCAGTGAAAGGATACTGGCGCTGAGCCGGGATAATTTTTAACGAGCATCGTCACCATGGTAGCCGTTACGCCTCCCTAATATAAATCGGCACATCTATTACTTTTGGAATCTATCTTTATCTCTTCAAATTGCGAGGGCATTCTCTCTTTATATTCCAAGGCCAGGGCCATGAAAGCATGCACAGAATCACCATTCACAGCATAAGCAAATAGGTAAGGCAGGATTCAATGACAATCACCGTGCACATGGAGTGGTCCCGTTCGTTTGGGGAGCAAACGAATCAATCAATACATGAATTAATACCATATTAATATTTTCCTAGCTATTTAAATGATTGCACGTAAGTCAGCACGATTTGTCAGCTAATACACAGTCACATTGCACGAAAATAGTTTATAATTTACATACTTATATAAGACTTCGAAATGCTCTAGCGGCGCGTGTCTTGATTCCTTTGGTTTTCGTACATTTAGTGAGTAACGAACTAGGGATACTTCAAGCAACTATAAGCATGCATCCAATTTTAACGAATATTCTATTGCTCGGCCTACCCTTTGAATGTAATTTTCTGTCTCTTCGAAGCCACTCCAGCTTCGAAGCAGTATTGAGCTCACACGAAAGGTCAGTGACATAGATATTTGGAGGAACGGATTATAATTGATTAATAGCTATGTTTGTCGTTACTTGCTGCCGCGATCAGGAGTCAATTTCACATCATAATAACAGTAATTTAAGAAAACATGCTGCTTCTCCATCAAAACATGTCCATAGCAGCACATGAAAAACGAATACGAGGTTTAGAGTGGTTTAATTTGACTTTCCACAGACAAATTCGCCATTAAAAATTGACTTAGAATGCTTCCTTTCTCGAACGGTTCTGGTAGACCGCTCAGTGTTTGTATTTTGGTTGATTATTTTGTCATCAACCAGTATACAGTCAAACGGAGACGAAATATATAAAGAATTAAAACACTTATTGACTTATATTTCCGAACGGTTATTGAATAAACGTGTGAGTACCTGTGTTCAAACGTGCTATGCTTTACGACTCGACTAATTATTCGGCTTCGTAATCCAACCCTAGTTGACTCAAGCTAAAGATAACAAACTTGCGGATGATAGCAATGAAAATCGTAGTTGATAACTAATCAAATGCATCAACTGCACCAGAGTCAACATGAGATGACGACAAATGGCCACCAAGCGATTTGAAATGAGATATATAGTAACTTATGGACTTAGGTGAGTAGTGTAGCCTTTCAGAGATCAACGATTACCCCTCCAACAACAACAGTCTCCTTAGATCCGTTTAGCCACAGAAGTTTTTGCCTCGGATTTCGAAATGTATCTGCGGCTCCGTGCAACAATGATGTCATAGTGCATTCTGACTACTATAAAGTATTACATGTCCTTTAAAAAAAGTTCATCATTGTTGCACGATCTAAACTGTGAACTTGAATTTTATATTCATTACTCCGGGTAATGAAAGTCTGAAAGTCAAGTCGAGTGAACTGTGAACGAGTTTTTACCAACCACCCCACTGTTATGCACATTTTATCCTTTGAAGATACTCTTACCCTGCTAAACCAACAGTGTATCACAATCTAATTCGTTTCCACGCATTTGCCATTCTCTCCCTCAACGAGGTTGTGTTAAAGATAAATATACTATCCCTTATATCCGCGTTTCATTCCTCTGTTTGCACAAGCACTGATTTTCTTTTCCAATGACGGAGGAAGCGCATTTTAGAATTGCAAACAGCTGGTTCCATTGACGAAGCTGCAGCCTACATTTCGAAATCCGAGGCAAAAACTTCTGTGGCTATACGGATCTAAAGAGACTGCTGTTGTTGAAGGGGTAATCGTTGAGTTCTGAAAGGCTATACTACTTACCTAAGTCCATAAGTTACTATAGCTCATTTCAAATCGCTTGGTGGCCATTTTTCGTCATCTCATGTTGACTCTGTTGCAGTTGATGCATTTGATTAGTTATCGACTATGAGGGATTACGAACAATATATCAAGTGTTCAGGCTTAAATTGGTGGAATCACAAATCTATAGTGCAAAACATCTCATTGTGTAATGTTTCACATTAGCTTTATTATTTCGACCCTGGGTTACAAATACTAGATAGTCATTATCAAGATCAGGGTCGGAATTATGAAGTTTTGTGGAAAATTACAAAATTAATTATTTCGCACTACAGATTTATGAACAATTTCGAAATTTCTCTTTTTAAAATCGTTTCCATAAATTGATTATTTATATCTAAGGAAATTCGGAGTTTATTGCATCCTTAACTTCAAGTAATTATTTTCGATTGCGACCCGGAGATAAAACGTAAAGCAAGTTATTTTTAGGGATCATGGAGAAATTGCTGAGAAACAATCGCTTTCAGTTCGAAATCGGGTATTTGACTTTCCTTATCATCGGTCCATCGCCACCGCACTGTTATCTGAGCTTGCCCTCAAGCTTTGGGGATGTACAAGCCAATAATTCTTCCAAAGTTGTCAGATACTCCATGGCATGACAGTGAAATGTTCTCAAAGTTTTGCACGGTAAAAATAACTAATTGACCCCTAAAATGATCTCTTCGTTAATAGGTGAGGAAACTGTGACTTAATACTGCATTACATCGGTACTTATTCTTATTTTTAATGCCAATTTTATGTTTCCCAAGAGATAGATGGGAGGAAAGAGCCGATACATGACATTCAAAATATTATGAACGAAACAAAATACTTGAATACGGAACAGAGAAAGCAGTGGTGAATGTTCGTCTCAAAGGAGAGAATGGAACAAGTGAAATTCAGCATCTCCCCAAGGAGCACTAATATCTGGGATGGATGCGGGGCAGCAGAGAACATGCGTCGCATAGATCGAGCTAAGACGGCCTCCATGACCAATGAGCCACTGCTCTGCTACACGAGAATAAGACTGGAGATGAGGAAACAGCACGTGAAAACATTTGCGATCAGATTGGCACAGATCAGAAACATGGACCATTCGAAAAAATGATTAGAGAGGAAAAGAAGGCTTCGAAATCTGATCCACGAAGTGATTGCTGAGGATCGAATGTTCGGATAGGGTGACAAACGAAATTTTGAATTTAAAACTAACAAAGCACTTATCTTACGAAGTACCAATTTAAATAAAGAATTACAACATCATACTTAAAATATTATTACTTCACCGGAAGTGAGGCATGGACAACGACAGCCGCGGAGAAATCAAGGATAGAGGCCTTTTAATACTTTGGAGGTACTTTGGTGATACAGATAAATGATGAGGATCAAATGGATCCACCGAGTGAGTAATTACGAAACCCTAAGAAGAATATGACAGAAGAAAAGCCTCATGAATACCTTGATAAGAATGCGAAACAACCTTATAGGCCATATTTTGAGACATGATGGCCTTATGAAGGAAATCGTCGAGTGACAAGTAGATGGCAGGAATGGAAAACATAAGTATATGAAACAAGTAACGAAAGATGTGAAAGAGAAGAAATACGAAGGTGTGAAAAGATTTGTTGATAGGAGAATTGAGTGGAGAGCTGCGCCAAACGCTAGTCCCAACTTCGTTAGAGCACTTCATTTTTTAGCTGTAAATGGCTGGTGTCCTAACATCGTCTGCCACACGCCTTTTAGGCGGCTTGCGGGGTATTATGTAAATGTAGATGTAGAAACCTTTCTTATGATTGTTACCAGTAATGGTGATTACATTACCAATATATAATTAACAAATACATACATAGTTTCTTGGGTAATTATCTTCATTTTATAAGCTTAAAGCCATTATTACAGCCTCATCGATACACCTCCGCTGACATACATTTAACACAATCATTGCTGGTTAAATGACTTTCATTTATTTATTTATTGGTGGTTGCAAGATTAGACATAGTAAAAAATATATAAAATCCAATTCCTATCTAATATATGCAAAAAATGCCCAAAATATCTACATAATCCATTTTCAAGAGAAACTCACGCTTAAAACCTATCTCACGCTCTACAGAACCATGATCAAAATTATTAATGTAGGTACGCTTCATCAGTATGGCTGACGGCTGTGAAATCACACATGCAGAATATTCAATCACAAAAAAATTTATAGACGCGCCTCGGCTCGCACGAATAATGGATTTACGTAAAGACCTCAAAAGCATTCAAATACCCGGAAATGAAATCAAATTTACCCGTTTTCAATAAATTTTTCCTACCCACTGACAATCCACTAATAGCCACCCATTTTGTTTATCAAGATCCGTCTGCAAACGCAACCTACTGATTCCCACAATCTGGCCTTCTACCCGATCATATCCCCTCCCCTTAATTACCCATAAGCAATACTGTGACTTAATTGCGAACAATTAAAATTAAACAGCCTCTATTGAAATTAACTGGAGACAGGATTTGGCTGGAACTAGCGATAAAGAAAACAAAAGGCATATTCCGTACGCTTTTTTTTCAGGAATGCAATTTTAAGGTATCGTGCAAGCTCTCTGATCTTATATTTACCTAAGGTTTCTCAGAGTTCTTACATACGAAACCTATTAATTAGCCTATTCCTGTACAACTTTGAATGGCCGCCTAATGATACGCCAGCTGAAAAGGTCTCCTTCCTTGGAGAAGATTTTTAGTCGTTCGAATAAAGAAATGAGTGGTGAGGTTTCATCATCATCATCATCATCACTGGTCAACAATCCTAGGATTGGTTTGACGCAGCTCTCCACTCAGTTCTCCTATCAGCTAATCTTTTCACACCTACGTATTTCTTCTCTTTCACATCTCTCTTTACTTGTTCCATATATTTTGTTCTGGGTCTTCCTTTTCCATTCTTGCCTTCCACTTGTCCTTCGACGATTGTCTTCATCAGGCATCAGGTGAGGTTTATCTTACGAGATTTTTCCCCCCAAATACGACCAGATGACCGAGTCTCGATTGAATGAGTCTCCTAGTTACCATTTTTAATACTCACGCACGACATTTGCTGACCGCCAAGTACACATAACCCAAGGACCCCGAGAGAACTCAGGCTGACAGCCGGGGCAGGAGAGAAAGTTGTCATTCCCCGACTCCGTGGCAGACTACGTGAGGCTCAAAGCATCGACTGTCGGGTGACTTGCTGGAAACGAAAAGCCCTTCCGAACCAAGGATACTGGTCGACGTATGTTAGAAGCAACGAGGTTGGACATATACTAAAATCGGCATGACCACAGAAAATATAAACATGAGCGATTTTTGCTGTACCTTTCGCTAGGGCTGTGAACAGCGAAGTAATGGAATAGAACTACGAATGTAAACACCGGAAGCTAAAATTTGACGTGTACATTCATTACATTTCTACATCTACTGAAAGCCCACGGGAAGTTGGCCAGCTTCGTCTCTTCGCAGCATGTTTGGCTACTTTCTCGTCCCATGGAAACCCTCAACAGTGGCTCCATGGCCACAATATGCATATTTCAATCTCCCTAAACCTAAATTACACGATCATTTTTCCGTCCCTCACAGCTATAGCTCCACCTACTATTGACTACGAAAAATTTTAATTCTGATAAAATTTACTTGAATGAATAAATACACGGTTCGAGGCAGCTCTCCACTCAATTCCGCTAATACTTACAATAAAAACTTACTATGTTATTCTACATCTTTTTACAAGTATGACGTTTGCCATGAATAAATCATTCAGCTTAACCGAGATTTTACATTGCGAATATTATTCTTGTTGCATATTTTTTAAATTTGTTATTTGACGATTGATTTGATAATTTATTTTTGTACTTTCATTGTTAACAGTTATCATTTCTACAATTTTTTCTAAAACAATTCTCCATTCTTCCTTAAATACATGGTTTACTTTGTATTTGCATTGTTATTTTTATTATTCTTGAATTATATTTTCTCTATTCCGATATTGTATTTATAAATATTGATTTATTTATTTAAATATTTATTTTTTTAAATATTTATTTATTCATTCACTAATGCCCTCTATTTGCATATGGCCAAAACTGGGGCTTTCCGAAGACGGCAACACCACTTCGCCCGAAAGGCTTGACTCCTAATCGCCGGATGATCCAGAAATGAAACCTAAATTGTTGTTGAGAGTCCGATATTTTACCGGCCTGCGAGCCACCCCTATGTCATGATATGAAACTCTGTACAGACCCCCCTGGGTTGGGGGAAGATGGGGCCACCTGGCCTCACCCAACCCAGGTTAAATAAACTAAAGTCAAGTCAAGTCTTGTACAGGAAATACATTTGATTATCAAAATTGTTTTTATCCTATCATGTTTTTTTTTAATTTAAAAGCAGTCTACGCCGATGTAAATCATCCACACCGGCAATTCCAATTTTAAATGATATCAAATTCAGGCTAGATATTTTCGTTGTGCGGGTCCTATGGCAACGAGCGTAGGTAATATCGGAAATGGTGCGTAAAGTGACAGCGGGAGGGACCGTGTGATTCAGAAAAATGATCATTCGAGGGATCACTAAGAGGGACGAAACAAATGATGGCGTGATTCAGGCTTAAGCCTGAAGTAAACGATGATTTTTTTCATCCCTTAGGAGGGGCAGCTCCATCGATGGCGAGAAAAATGACCGTTTCTCAGATTAATTTTCGGTGAGAGCGAGATGAAGGGCCAATTTCGGGGCCAAATGATGTCTCGCCGACTTGGGAATCCTATTGAGAAATATTCGTGGATTCAGGCTTTAGACAGGATGAACAGAGGGCCTTGCGGCGGTCAGCACGTTCATACTCCCGACGATCCGTCCGTTGACCTCAAATCCAGCCGTGTTCTTATCGCACTTAACTCCCCTTTCCACTCCTTTCGATACCACGCGCTCAAGCTGCCGACTCATTTTATCCCCCTCCCAAAATGATCCACTCCGCTTCCCACTTCCCCATCAGCCTTGATGACATTTGACTAACAGTGTTTTTTTTCCTCTTGTTCCTCAAGGTTTCCCTACAAATTATATGACATGAACGGTGTACTTCACTTACCATCACATTTCGGTACATGCGATCACGAGAGGAAGATAAAAGAAATAGGCTGCACAAGAGATTGATTTTAAGATGTCGTTATAACCTAGGACTATCAGCGGTGGCAACAGATGGCTCATAATTGTAATGAGTCGCTGCAAGTGGCGTAGCCAATGCTTTCGTTGGGGACCAACACCAGGGGGGAAATTGTTTTTAAAAACAGAGCACTAAGTAATGGGTTTTAAACTAGTTTTTACACATTTCATAATCGAAAAAACTTCATTTTTTAAAGACACATTTTGTGAATTCATGATTATTCAATATTTTTTTTTAATTAAGGAAAATAATTTTGTTTTCATATTTCGGGGGGTGGGGGGACCGGGCCCCCCGGAACCTCCCCCTGGCTACGCCCCTGGTCGCTGCACTAACTAGATCGACCAAATGTTTATTTTTCTTTTATTTCTAGCTGAGGTTTCTTGGTCCTTGTTTTTTATTTTTGGCATCTAAATAGTTTCATGCTGCTCGACGGATGTTTATCCCCTTATTAATTTGGTAATTTTTTGCATAGTTGGTGTCAACTTTCACGGAATAATCCACCATCGTTAAACAGCTCACTCCGCCTGCTGGCATGCGCCTGTTTGGGCCTTTTTTCCCATGACTACAGAGACGTAGGGTACGGCTTGTTGGTGCATACTCACCCCGTGACGAACACCATTGAGGAGGATATTTTGTATCTGAGAGCGCCACCACGCATGCTTCATTTGTACACATCGTGCACTACCACTCCCAGATATGAAGGAGCTGAGTTTTGTTTCCGATCGTGTAGGTATGAGAGACTTCGAAATAGTGGATTGTAGATAGAAGTTTTAGAGTAATGTTGACATTTAAGAGGATGCATCACTCCCGGTTGAGCGATCCTCTTCCGTGCCATATTTCTTGTTGAAATTCATATTATGATCGAAAAAGTAGATTCGTCCTAATTTAAAAAAAATGTATCCGAAAGAAGCGGGTTTAAGACCCTGAAACGGGGTAAGGTTAATCATTTTGAAATAGTAAGATAATAGAATCTACGGTAGAATATTAGTCGGAAGAGAATTCTTAGGGTGGAAAGGCGGTTAAAAAGAAGGGTAGTTTCCTTCATCAAAACGAAAGGCATTGATTGCGATTCCTCGCCCACCATTAGTGTATTCATAATATCATAGAGTAAGTATATACTTACTCTATGATAATATACAAATTATTTGGTTTTAGAAATCCCAATTTAGACGAATGGCAATTTTAACCGCGTTTGAAAAAGGCCAGATTGGCGCCCATGCGATGCCACTCCACGTGACGTCAGAGCGACCTAGTTTCTATACGAGTAGAAAGGAGTTTTACATCGTCTGAGATTATCAATGCATGCATGAGGCACAGAGCTCAGGGAAACATCTCTTAATAATCACCTATTAAAACTGCCTAAGGTCGGAAAGTTTCCTTCGTTTGATGGGGTACTAAAAATCCTTATTTAAGCCAAGCGCTACCTGCAAGCAGCCAGCATCGCAGCGGCGCACAATATCCTCGCCCCAAGGTCACCTCAAATGGCGGAAGCGGGAACCAGAATGACGTCACACGGGGTTTTCCCAGCAGTCATACTTAGCGTTTTCGCATATTCGAGTTTTCGCGCGCTTGAAAATTTTCACTTTTCATTTAATCGCCAAAAATAGATGTCGTCATTAAAAAATCTAAAAGAGTGAAATGCATACTCCAGAAGCAATAATCTTTCGATTTAGGCAAAAAAAATAATGGGAAACCACCCTATTATTGTTAGCTTGGGTTTTGGGCATGTGAAGTAGGGAGTGCGAACGGATGTAGCGGGAAGGTGCTCTTGAGGTAAAGAAGAAAACAATATCAACACTATCGAATTTTGAATCAGTTGCATTGTGCATGAATTTAATATATAAATAAAGTCAGAGACGGGGGAAAAGCATTATGTTGGTGGTTAATCTATGCCAATTCTTCAACGAATCTCAGCAATCGCTGCGAAGCTGTCCCATACAGATTCAGAAGGGCACATGACATCGACAGATTTCGAATTAAGCTTCGTTAAATCTCTTTCTCCTATCCACAACCAGCCATTCTTCTCAATTCTATCTCTGCGTCTGAACTTGGTATTTTTTTCTTCTTCCTTGTATATTTTTATGGCTATTTTTTTTCTCCGAGAGTGTGACGGAGTGAATTGGGTCAAGGCATCGAGCACAGAAACCAGAGGGCATGATGGAGATCGGGTCCGTCAACAAAAGTGCGGTTTCCATAGCGACCAGACAGAGGAGAGTTCTCGCCGAATCATCCAAATAGTAGGAGAGTTTGGCGTGTTTGTGCTCACGTCCGAAAAACAGAGGTCCTCAAGGGGAAATTGCGTAGCAGTTCCTCGGAGCCAAACATTAATGCTGTAAGCCAAAAGGATTTTGTTGCTCTGAAGAAAAATGACTAGTATGTATGCATGCAAAACGTGGTGTTGGAATTGTGGATTCATATGGATGCTATAGGGATTTTAAAGTGGTTTCCGGAAATATTTTCCTCAATTGAAACCAAATTCAAGGAAGAGAAAAAAGTGCAACCATTTCCAATGAAAATATTTTTTAATTATTAAAAGCATATGTATTAATTACCTTAAGCCTTTCTTGCGTCTTACTTCATGCAAATTAAGAAACAGAAAGAAAGAATTGGAAGGAAACAAAAAATTAACATTTCAAGAATCATTGAATGATGGATTTAAATGTTATTTATGGTACGTGTGAACATGGATGAATTTTGGTATGAATATTATAAGCACTTAGAAAACACTACATCAGGTAAATACGATTGAATACGACAGGACAGGTAAACAGGATTGATTACGACAGGATGGCCGAATATTAAAAAAAAAGCCGAAAACTAAATATCCAGGGATGATTTATCATAAAAATCAAACTTAGTACAATCATTAAAGTAATCAAAAACGAACCGCGAAATTTAACAAACTTCTAAATAACAAAATTTTTGATGTCATCTTTTTGCTCGTCGATGGACGGAGAGTACAAGGAAAAAATAATGGTAGGCATGTTGGGTTACCAGAGGAAATTTCAACATGAGATACGGAGAAGACAGAGAGTTTGGATGGAGCGAGTTCGGATCCGGGAGGGGATTATGAAAATAATGTTAAAGGGAAGAATATTAGCTAAGCGAGGGAGGGCAAAGAAAATAAGAGGAATTGTGGATGGAATGGAAGTGACAAGGCAACACTGCGAATGTTTCCTGTTATTTCTTTATTGCCTAAATCGAAAGATTATTACTCCTGGAGTATATATATATTTCACGCTGTTAGATTTTTTAATGGCGACATCTATTTTTCGCGATTAAATGAAAAGTGAAAAATTTCAAGGGCGCGAAAACGCGACGGCTAACTATGAATGCCGGGAAAAGCCCGTGTGACGTAATTCTGGTTCCCGCTGCCGCAAAGTGAGGTGACCTTGGGGCGAGGACATGTGCGCCGCTAGGCGCAGGCTACTGATGCAGGCTGCTAGCAGGTAGCAGAGTAACCTGCTAGCAGGTACCGCTTGGCTTAAATAAGGATTATTAATACCTTATCAAACGAAGGAAACTTTCCGACCACAGCCAGTTGTAACAGGTGATTATTAAGACATGTTTCCCTGAGCTCTGTGCCTCATGCATGCATTGGTTATCTCAGACGATGTAAAACTCTAATCATATAGAAACTAGGTTCCTGTGACGTCACATGGAGTGGTATCGCATGGGCACCAATCTGGCCTTTTTCAAATGCGGTTAAAATTGACCATTGCCATTCGCCTAAACTGGGATTTCTGAAACCAAATAATTAAGAATACAGTAATATTTGGTAAGAAATCGCAATCAATGCCTTTAGTTTTCTTTGATGAAGGAAACTACCCTATTGAAGAGGGAAGGTCAATGCTGCATAGTGTAAAGACCAGGATAATTCGCACAACGCTCTATGTACCTACCAGTAAGTTAACAACGCAAATAAAAAATACTGGATCAAAGAAAATCTCTTCATTAACCAATTAGCAAAATATCCCCCTGCCTATTGCACAAATAAGTTTAACAGATTTACGCGTTATATGGCAGGAGTTCGAAATCTTTAAATAAAAGAAAGCTACCAGATGGTACCACTTTCTTTTATTTAAATATATCGCACAATTGGATAGGCGTACCCAGCGAGGGGCAGGGGGGTGAGGGGCAGCTTCCCCCCCCCTCTAGAAGCAAAAATTGCATAAGTCTTTAAGAAAAATCAGTACTGAATTGAAAGTAAAGCATTCAACAAATTTTCTTCAAACCCACGAAAAATGATATGTATTAGTGTAAGATATGTAACTAAAATAAAACTATTTTTTCAAGGAAATAATCTCATAAACTAATGTCACAACTTGGCTTACCACCCCAGACCATGTATTGCCCCACCCTACACCATGGCTTGCCCCCCTAAGTTATGATACCGGGTACGCCCTTGCACAAATGCCCAAATGACAAAATATAACTTCTTAAACAGGGAATCGCTAGAAATATTTTTATTTTACATCCAATGATATATTTCAGGTATTGATATAGTTTGTTGACCATATTCAAGGTCTTAGTTACATAAGGAATTGGAATATTCCTACTGAATTTATTTTCTCGCGAGGCGTTTCCGGAAGGAGGGATCCATCCTGACGTTCAAGGCGAGAGTGAAAACGCACGTGGTACACTCACCCTGGTACCTTCTTCCCCTTTCCTCTCGCAAGACAATAAACATATTTGAGAAATAACCGATCAAGCTTATTGTAAAATAGGTTTTGTTAAAAGAATATTAGGAAAGTGCGACGACAAAGTGAGAGAAATTCGTTACTTTTCCCTCGTTAGACCACATTTAGAATACGCTGTCAATGTTTGGGACCCTCATGAAAAAGACAGAGAGAAACAGAGTTAGAACGCAAGCAGAGAAGAGCTGCCAGGTATGTGAAAGGTCGTTACGATAGTCTTGTAAGTGTAACTGACCTCTTAGATAAACTCGGATGGGAATCTGTGTCGGACCGTAGATTGATAAGTAGACTGAACTTTTAGATAAATTCAAGAGCAGTGTCTTTTCTAACGAAGCTAACCATATCTTACGGACGCCAACATACTACGGAAGATCAGATCATATAAATAAAATAAGAGATAGACTGTAGAACAGACAGATTCAGAATGTCTTTTTTTCCACGACCAATAAGAGATTATAACGGCAGCGTTAGAACTCATAAATAGATTGCATGACTTGTAGTGTAGCCTACTAACCTATGTAAAATTTAATGCATGTTTCTCAATTTTATTATTATTTCTAACAGCATATGATCGTATCATTTGTTAGTATACGTGATGCCTGTTGGACCGTGTGGTGTGCATGTGGGAGTCCAATTGTATGCTGCATGCTGGTGATTGATCACCCCCTGCCAAACACTTTAGAGATGGCCTGCAGGGTATTATGTAGATGTAGATGAAGACCCTTAAAAACGACCCTATATCACACAAACTTCAATATTCCCACTTCCCGACAACCAAGCCCCATCCTTCCACTTACCCCCTCTCCTTAAGCAGCAGGAAATATTTAAGGAAGAACTTGTCTGCACATGATGCACCTGAAAATGTTGAAACAAAAGAACGTGTAGTGCGAAAATGAATTCAAAATAAGTATTGCAATGTTTCCTTTAGCTGATATTAAGAGCTACCACCACATCGTTCCACATATTGAACAAGATATTCACTGTATGTTGAAATTTCAAAAGATAATGCAGGCAACAGAAAAAATAGTTTAAGATTACGAGAATATGGACTATTCCCATTGAGGAGAATAAGAGAGGGCGGACGTCATTATAAAGTGGATCAGAATGTACAAGCCAAAAATACTTTTCACCGACCAATACCTCAGGAATACAGGCATTTATTCCATGCATTGGGGCTCCAGATTTACTATACTACCTTTGTTAAATACCGACGCTTAAAATATCGTTTTAACGTTACGCAGCAATGAAATCCATCTTTGCTAACTATTGTATGTGTGGCATAGTACTTAGAGGAGGCGACCAGTAACTAAGGTCAAACGCGCACAGAAGGAAGGGTAACAAAGGTAGGGTGGAAAGAAACCCGGCGTCTGAATTAGCCTGTTCTTAAGGAAAGACGCCAAGGGGACCACAGCTTAACGTCCCATCCGACGGACGAAGAGATACACTTGAAGTGCCCTCCGCATAGCAATCAAGCAGGGATTGGGCAGTCTCTGAATACTGATTGATGCATGTGCACAGTTAAAAGGAAAACTACATATACCTATAATTATAAAAGAAAAATGATTCTGGATCACTCAGTGGTGAATAAAATAATTTTTACAAAGTAATCTTTTTCATATTTTCAAAATTAACTAATTCAAGTGATCATAATTTTTTTTGTAGAATTCAAAGAGTCAAATAAAGGAAATTACTACCGCGATATTCCAACCAATATGTTCCAAAGCAGCAGTAAATTACAGTGTTTTTGGATAAAGTAAAAATTAATATTTACAGAACCAATTTTGGAAGCATTAGAAATAAATCTTAAAGATATAAATAAAGCCCCGAATCCTCAGGATAAATTGCTTTTCTTACATCCAATGAATACGAAGCACAGTGAATTATAGCGTTAAAGAATGGCGTAAATATTAATCTGTGGAATTTTTTTCGTATATAATAAATGTAAATAATAAGATTCAATTGCACCATAATTACCATTAATCGCGATGCTTGACTAATGAAGATAGTTGTTGTTAATTTTCTCTATCAAACCTTCGCTATCCCCGCCCACTAGCCTAGTTAAACGGAGAACCAGACGGCCTTGATTCGACCCCTCTACGCCCGTCTCCTTCTCGTGTCATTTTAGAGAATGACTGGTGAATCGAATGACTAAAAATTTGAATTTTACTATAAAATAATATTACACGATTTAGTAAAAATATTTAGAATAGTGTTATGGATCAAGGCAGAGCCGTAAAAAAATAACATGGCCCCAAAATAGCAGGGGAAAAAAAGACTGTATAACGAAGAAAAAATGTTATGGCATTAAACAGAGGAAAACACGAGTTGATCGAGTCTAGGCTTTAAACCATAGGTTACCATTGTTTGGTTAAGAGCCATGCAATATAGCAAATGATATAGGTAATAGCAAATCACATCAAATTTGTGATATTTGGCAGTAAATTCAGCTCTAGACAAGAGGAGTGAAACCGATGCCATTTTTTACATGATTACGTTGAGATCATTAATTTAATAAGAGTCCATATAAAGTTTGATGAGTGAATTAACCTTTTGTTGGCTCTGTAAAAATTGTGCTTGCATTCTATGTTCTTATTAAACCAATAAAATCATGAAACCAGGATATATGAAAGCCAATGACCTAATTTTTAGCTCATCAAAATAAAATTTTCTGCCATGACTCCTCTGTTCGACACCATAATCTTAACAGAATGTATTTTGGAATGATAATTTTGACTTCCAGAAGCAGCTTCAAATACGTAATCACAGTGAACACAGCCAGAGTGTGTATGTAGTGCATATATCGGGTAGTGCGATATGAAAAACAGGTGGTTTTGCGACGCTGCCCATAAAATATTACGAAAATTCATCAGCATTATATAAGTAAGTAATCCCTTTTTTCCGGAATTCCAGCAAAAATTAATTCAATAGAAGAGGATGCTAGGATTAGATACGGTAAACCACAGGTATTACATCAACGTAAGATAGATCTTTGCAACAAGTTTGGTCGTTCCCATAACTATATACCCTTGTGTTCAAATATTGTAGAACAGTGTTTCCAATTATCATTTGCATTTTTCAGCTGCTATCGCTTGATTATTGAAGTCGAACTTCCACACGAAGTCGAGAAACATATTAAGCTTGAACGCGAAACGTTGGAATGACTTAGCCTCTATGTTGAGATTTAAAATCCATTAAGCTCAGCAGAAGACCAAACCTTAATACGGCAGTGAGGGTGAAAATATAAATGGTAAATAGCTTATTATAAGACACGGAGTAGGGCCTTTTTCAGAATAGTAATTCTTTAATGGGGGACGAAAGGATTTGGCACTCTGCTATATACAAAATGAAAGCCACTTTATTTCGTAGACACAGTGCTAAATATGTAACACTGGACTGAAGTGAGGCCACCGTTGGTGTAACGGTTAAATATATATGAGACGGTTGAGCAAATTGCCCATTAAAAGATCGAAATAGTTCGAAACGCTACCTATTAGAGAGTAGTTAAGTAGTGGAAATGGCATCGAATATTTGCGGGTTTAACATAACCAGGAATTTCCATGGTGACTCGAATTAGAGAATATGACTTTACATATTTTCACTAAAATTCATAATATTCTCAAATTCTTAAAACAATTTCGTAATAAACTCTCTCTCTTATTAATAGCAACAATTTTAAACCATTCACCCATGTAAAATCACTACGTGAATTTTTTTCTATTTTCAATTTTCGTTGTCAATTCCCTTTGATAATAATTCCTGAATACTTTCAAAACGAAATTTTTATTTATTCTTGATACATCTGTTAAGTTTCTTACACACGATGTCACTTTTAGAGAACGTTAAATATTCTTCATACTTCAATAAAATTACTAGGGTATCGACAGATTGAAGCATTCATCATTTCATTTTGAATGGGACTAAAATACGATATTGAATATAATAAGATGTATATTCCAGCTACACATCCGTGTTGAAATATGGCAGTTACTAATTACGCCATAAACCTTTCCCCAATCATTTTACGGCGGATTTTAAAATTAATTGGGAAAGTTACAAGGAAATATATCCGTTTCCGAAGTGTACAATACTTCACCACAAAAAATACATCACCAAACGACAGTAATTACAACTGCGAGAATTAAAAGAGTAGAACGAGATAAAAAATGAGTAACAGTAAGAATGGTATTCCAAAGTCGTAAAAACATGATACCTAATAATTCTGGCTGAGATTTTCAATATGGCACCAGTAACAGAAGCTTTGATTTAATATTCCTCATAAAAGGAATTTCCTGTCACATTTAACAGGATTACGGCAGTAATTTCGGTAAAAATATATCGTTTTGTAAATGGCGTACCTAGCAATTAAGTGGAAATTTACACTGCCAAAACTATAGCGACAAGCGTAGGAGGCATGGACGCAGGAGACGCATGGAGGCAGGAGACGTACAAATGATCTCCCTCCGATTACGGCCGTTATGGCATAATTGGGGGAATAAAAACTAGCTCAATAATCACAACATGGTTGTGAGAACACCGTGAGTAACGCTTGAGGGCAAAGAAGCCTTTCATCAAGCTGCCTTAGTATGGTGAAATGAAAAGCTATCCATGATTTTTATTTAAATCAAATCCGGAAAAATATAAAAACTAAATTTTGCTCCATGATAAATTGTGACGTTTCCCACGCTTTTGTTCAAATCTCTATTGGAAATGCTGAATTAACTACACTTTAAAGAGAAAGGGAATGCAATATTACTCAATTTTTTCCATTCATTTACTGTTACGGGGTAAATAATATGCTAATTTTCAATAACAGTCGGGAAATTAGTTTTGTTGCCTTCGGACATGATATAAAAAAGTTACTCTGGACTTACAACAGAATTAAAAGCAATAAAAATCATCCAGTAATCTACAAATTTACCACGAATATTTAGTTCCGTTTGGAGACAAATTGTTCACTACAAAAATTAATCAAAGATCGATGTCAAGAGACAAATAAAATCAATCAGAGCTTCTGCAATTTGGTCCTTCGTGTGAAAGATTTAAAGTATGTTTTTTAAAATCCTTTCGTCTCGTGTAATTCAACCGCATGTGTAACGGTCAACCTTCTGACCTAACCCAGTCGGCTAACTAACTAACTAACAAAATTAGCCTACTCGGGGAAATAGACTAGTATCTCGGGATCCTGGTCCACATGAATATTATTCAATTCTGGACAGACGAGGAAACCTACTTTGACACAATTTGAAAAGAGCAGAGCTGATTCCCTCTTTTCAAAGTTCGGGAATTTAAAACCTTAAAGAAGAGGAAAATCAATGGGGGAACTAATGGCTTTATTGGGAATTATTGCTTTGCGAGGGGTTGGAATTATACGGAATCAAAATCGGATTATTAGGAAGTAGAAAAACATTGGAGAAGTGTTTAAAATATTATTATTAATGCAGATATGTATCTGGAAACTAAGCAAAAATCCGAAAAGTAACTTATAGTCTTCGAAAACAAAGTTCTAAGTACACAAAGTTGTAACAGATTTCATGACGCCTACAAGCTGGCAAAATCAACATTACATTATGATATGGAAAGTGCGCTCTCAAAGCTAAATGCAATTCAGAGCATACCAAGAAAGAACATGTACGGCCCCAATTTTTCCATACGATAAATATCACCTTGAAAGGCATTAATAGAATACAATCAATTTTAGGGTATTCTAAATTTGAGACGAGAAAAATAAATGGAAAGCAGAAACACAAAATTATTCTCCAATGGCCGTAACGTTAGCGATCATATGGTAGGTACGAAACAAATTACTATGTTGGTTTGCCAGAACGAGAGGATTTGTAGCAGTGACCAACTCCAGCCTCCAATTCTCTTCCGTTCCAGAAAAACCAAGTCTTTTTTTTCGTGCCTGTGATGTATTCCATAACGTTACGGCGATTGGAGACTATTTTTCTGTTTCACTATTGAAGCTCACATTAATTGTTCTATCATAAATTATGATGTTAAAAGTTCCACATATTAATTCTCTTTTTCAAGAAATTCGTAAAGTAAACAGAGGGAAATATGCTCTTGTGATGATACATATATCCGGAGAACTTAAAAGATTACCAGGCGTTTATAAAAATAAAACATATGATGAAGCCAAGAAATTATATTAGGAAACCGAAGCGTTGCCAAGAAAGATATAAATCTCCAAGGTCAAATTCTCACATCATCAGCTTGCATATCAGTCACCACAAAAGCTGAAAATTATCTTCCTTTGAGCATTATATGATTTATTTGGAATATTTCTCTTGAGTATCAAAATTAAAGTACGGAAATTAAAATGTGCAACGCAAACTAAAATCAGGAAATACTATATCACAGCCCGCCGAAAGTAGATTTCGGGAAAAGAATGTTAGAAGGATTAAATACACAGGAAAATGAGCTCATTTCCCTTAAAATCTTAAATCCCTATCCATTAATATCATTCGAGAGAACTGATTGGAGTGAAAATAAGGGTAGTACATCTCTTGGTATGAAACTAAAATTTATTGTTTGAATTTTAGACATTACAGAAGACGAGCCTCTAAAAAACGACGGATTGTCGAACTACAATGAACTCGCCGAAATTTTCGTAAAATTTGGCAATAAAAAAATGCAAAGAACGCTGGTAAAGCAGAGGGATCGTTGTTAATAGAAACGACTTCATTAATTAGCAGACATTTACGAGGGGGAACGAAATCTCAATAGTATTTTAACAGCCCCTACGCCAAATCAGTGAACGTTCCTTTGAACTTTCAGTGATTGTGACACAATAATGCCATTCAAATCAAAAGCATGCACTGAATCCTTGAATATTATCTTTTTGATTTGAGCCGGTGGCTGCCGGAAAGCAGAGGCATAGTTGAAAACGATTGTTTTCGTATATACCAAAAATTAATGGTAATTTAACTGTTTTCCTATTAATATTGCAGGGCAGGTAATTATCTCGTTTCAAAGCATTTGAATGAGAGATTTGGATAGTGATTGCGTCATAAAGCGAATTCCACACTGGAAGCCGTTAGTCAATCTCCGACAAATTTGTATCCATGTGGGTCTTCAGCGATGCTTTATCTACCAATGAATAAGGGGGTATCGACCACGAGAAGTAACAAATGACAGTTTTATGAATTTTTCATCAATATGAAATTAAAGTTAATTGATACAGAATTTTTTTGGAATCGCGGCGTGAAAAGAAGTAAAATCAAAGTCATAGCCAGCCTCCATAGCCTTTATGATTTGACAAAATATATTTTCTAGGCGAGTCATGGTAGTCTGGCAGTTTCTAAACAATTTTGGAGTATGAACAAAGCGAGCTATTTTCCCCAGAAACAATGAAGAATACAAGTCACGATTATGATTTCAAGATTTCAAATAAAATTTTGGATTGCGGTACATAAAAGCTGGAGCTATAAGTGCCATTATTATCGTAAAACTAACCCTTTGGTCAAAAAATGCAAATAACCCATTTTGTGACCTTTGACCTCGAATAAAACCCTTTGCCCACACGGGATCGATGGGGACTCTTCAGGATGCCATTAGAGTGGTATCCCAAACGTTCCTGTAAATTTTCTACTCGTTGGGAATTCATGCAAGGTTAGTTCGGGTTGAGCTCTACTCTCACGTACCCAAATCAACCTTCGGGTCGAATCAATGAGCGAGTGATATTGATATGAAGGACAGGTGGAGATACCCTTTGGAAAATTGAGCAAGAGAAAATGTATCCCGGGAATCTGACGTCCCTGGGGAAGAGCAGCAGCAAAACTTCGCGTATAAAATAGGGATGGACGGATCCAGGATTTTTATCGGATCCGGATTCGGATTGAATCCTTCATTTTCGGAGCCGGATCTTTCGGATAGGATATTTTCGGATCCAATTGCATTTTCAAATTCCTGACGCTGAGATTCCCTCGATGATTGTTCAATCTCTTGGGAAGAGTCACACTATGTGCCAGTCGTATTTTGCTATTTTTATTTTCCACGGCTGAAATTCTCCTACGCAACCTCTGCGAGAGCTTTCAAACAAAACGGTTCATGAGTAGGACAAGAATCGCATGCAACGGCGCATTCCTAGATAGAATCGGAACTCTTTCCACCCTTATTGCGCGTTGCATTCACTGAAGACAAGTGTTTTAAATTTTTAAAATTTTTTTTTTTTAAATTCCCAATCCACCGAATACAGCTCTCACAGGCCATTTTATATCGTGGTATTCAACAAAGTCAACAATTGCACGTAACAAACAACCATGCCCTGGATAGGGGTAACTTACCCAGGCGGGACTCGAACCCGCGACCTCTTGTTTGGCAGGCGAGGACTATACCCCGCCGCCACCGAGGCCGGCAAATGTTGGCCGGCCGCCGCCTAAATTTTATGGAATAATGTGCCACTTGCCATGTTTTGTACTTGTTGCTAACATTTTGAGGATTAAATGCGGCCAGAAAACGTACGTTTTGAAATTACAAATAAAATTTTCCTATCGTGACATCATGTGTGAATAAATTTAATCAGGGATGGACGGATCCAGGAATTTTTTCCGGATCCGGATTCGGATCGGATCCTTGATTTTCGGAGTCGGATCTTTCGGATCGGATATTTTCGGATCCAAATGCATTTTCAAATTCCTGACGCTGAGATTCCCCCGATGATTGTTCAATCTCTTGGGAAGAGTCACACTATGTGCCAGTCGTATTTTGCTATTTTTATTTTCCACGGCTGAAATTCTCCTACGCAACCTCTGCGAGAGCTTTCAAACAAAACGGTTCATGAGTAGGACAAGAATCGCATGCAACGGCGCATTCCTAGATAGAATCGGAACTCTTTCCACCCTTATTGCGCGTTGCATTCACTGAAGACAAGTGTTGTAGAGAAATTAAAAAATTTGGGCTGGAGATCAATAGAGTCAACGAGGAGAGATGCACGAATCAAGACTATTACATCTATAAAGCATACATTAGTGATACTGCGTGGAGAAACCTATCAAATATTAGGTTTAAATATTTATTTGGCGAGAAGGTTTCATAATTTTAAGATAGAGCCTCCACGGCAGCTCTCAAATACGCTAACTTTTTACTTCCTACTTCTAGAGATAAAATAATGCAATGGTTTACCCGAGAAAATATTGAAGCCCTTCCTAATCGATACTCTGCTTTTAATGATAAAGCTGAAAAATTTGAATTTTTGAATTATGAGGGCTTCTTTGTATTTAGAAGTTCATATTTTGTATATTGGACTTTATACACTTCTGTGATGTAGGATGATTGGACTTTAGTATATTGGATTGGATACATTTCTGTGATGTAGGTTACCACCAAACCACATGGTCATCTTATAACAATAGGCTTTAAAATAATAATCAAAAAGAAAGAACTCGAGATTTTGGTTTCCACCACAAAATCAACCTCATCCTGAATTCAGCCGCTTGGAGATAACATGCCGGAGCAAAGACGTCCAACTCCTTGGGTTATCTGATCTGAGACTTAAAGTCTACCGAGAATGTAACATTCATGGCAGCCTTAGGAAAGTGAGCTAACTGCCATTTCTAAATTATGTAGCAGCCGTGAAGAGAAGCTGCCTGTCGGTGCCGCCCGTGAGAAATTCAGCGGAGCAGACCGAGGTGGTGAGGGAGACAATAAGGGATAATAGGGATGCGATATTCAGAAGAGAGGGCGTGGCACGCCGCTAAAAATGGATTTAAGGAACTTCACTGAAATGGTGAAAGTTAATGCATGGCGTATATCATCTTGACTATGAGAGTAGGGATGTACGGATCCAGGATTTTTTTCGGATCCGGTTTCGGATCGGATCCTTGATTTTCGGAGCCGGATCTTTCGGATCGGATATTTTTGGATCTAAATGCATTTTCAAATTGCTGCTACTAAACGAAGTAATTACTCAAGTTTATTCTGGGTATGTACAATCGAAGAAATAATTTTTAGATTTTCATACACATTTCAATATTTTTATAACTTAATAATCATTTTTATCGGCTTTTAAGTTGTTTTTTAAAAGCATCTTTACATGCTCAGAACCTAAACTGTTACGCTTGGTTATGTAAGATTTCACTTTTTCCCGGCGTATGATGGCGGTGAATTCTTCTCGGGTTTCCATCCGGGTGAGCTCCATCTCCATCGCTGCCGACGTTTCGATAGAATCCTTTTCTATCGTCATCAGGGCCGATGACGATAGAGAATCGGCCCTGATGACGATAGAAAAGGATTCTATCGAAACGTCGGCAGCGATGGAGATGGAGCTCACCCGGATGGAAACCCGAGAAGAATTCACTGTTACGCTTGGGTTTGGAAGTGAAAATAAGAAAAATCTTCGGATAAACCACTGACCAGTGGCGTAGGACAAGAATCGGTATGCGACGGCACATTCGAAGAAAGAATCGGAACTCTTTCCACCCTTATTTCACTGAGGCGATTATTTAAAATTTCGGATCCAGATCCGATGTCTTCCGCGACTTTGGACCCGAGGTATCCGATCTGACCATCCCCACTTATTATCCCGTAACATTCGGATCAATTTCGAGGAAGGTTATTCGGGCATTCCACCGGATCAGGTTCTCCAACTCCATCTCGGCCAACGTTTCGATGAAAGAGTTTTCCTTCGAAACGTCGGCAGAGATGGAGTTGAAGAACCTGACCCGATGGAATGCCCGAATAACCTTCTACGATTCGATACTCCGGGAAAGCCTGCGATCATTCTTCGGATCAATTTTTTTCGTTAGCGACGCGAGTGGCGACTTTTGTAAACCCATTCAAATGCGCGGTGGATGACAACACGTTTTGGGGCCGACTTCAGGATCCTCTTTTGTAATAATCGTGGTACCGTCATTCAGCCAATCAGAACGCACGGCCGCTAACAGCAATTATAACGTAACCCTTGGCTTTCGATAGAGGGTCATTCTCCCACAAATTTGCCCATGGACTGCCATAAAAAACCAAAACTGGTAAATCAAAAATGAAGTGGTATATTATTTCATGTAGCCTTTTACTAATTCTAGTGGCAAATTATTAAAAAAAATTATATTCCCCAAATTTAATGTCCACAGACTATGATTCGTCATGTCCGTGGACAGTCCCACATAGATTTTCGAAGAGGTGTTTATTCTATTAACAACCTTTACTAAATAATTTATAATAAAATCTATGATTAAACAAGTTACAACAGCATAAACATTCCAAAATAATCTTTTTGTGTAGCTTTATTTCATAATATTTATCATAAAAAACATCTGTCCCACCGAAAAAAGTAATGTCAGTGGACACACAGGAAAAAGAGGGAATTATTCATAGGATATGATGGCAACCCTGAACAACCAGTCTGTAAAAAGGATGAGGACAACGGTGCTGTGGTAGATGGAAAAAGCCAGAAATAAGAGGGTAAAATTGCGGCCTGACTGGCCTTTGAATGTGTATTATTTATGCAATAAAAAATAAAACTTAACTCGCCTGATGCATAGCTGCATCAAGTGCAGAGAGTAGAAGGATGGCGATTGCTCAAAATAACGCATGCGCATTGTGTTGAGCGGGGAGAATGTGACTCGGTCCACGTGCTTTGGCTAGGAAGAGGTTGCTAGCGGATGGGTTAAATTGAGTAATCGTTCGCCCAGCTGTTTAGTGGACCCGGGAGGATGAGTGGAAACAGCAGCACTGGCTCCCGAGTGATGAGGTCATATAATGCCAAGAGCTAGCCGGAAAATTGATTTTTCCCTCGGATCACAATTGCTCCTTTAGCACCCACCGGCTCATCAATCACAATCCTTCACACTATGTATCTCACTCACGTCAGATAAGAGAACCCACACATCTAGCAATTGCACTTTCATCTCGCCAAAACAACGCAGAAAACTTACACAAAAGAGGTGGTGGTCATGAGCCTTGAACCTATAATAAAAGCTAGTAGTAAAAATTGAAAATGTGGGAACCGCATATTCA
Organism: Ischnura elegans; assembly: GCF_921293095.1. Taxonomy (NCBI): domain Eukaryota; kingdom Metazoa; phylum Arthropoda; class Insecta; order Odonata; family Coenagrionidae; genus Ischnura; species Ischnura elegans. The sequence goes on from NC_060254.1 coordinate 103,090,185, forward strand.
AAACAATAAGGTTTAAACACAAGATGAGGGAAGACAGTTGTAGGAACTTCACTTCCATTCCACGAAAATAACGCAAGTGTTTTCATCTAAAGGGAAGGTTTCTCATTTTTGAGTCTCTTAAAACTTTAGCAAGAAATTGCACGGTATAAAATGACGACAGTGAAAATAAAATAAAAGTGTATGAAGCTAAAAAATATCATGAAATTTTTTAAAAAATGTCTTGGGAAAGCTTAACAATGATAAACTTGACAGCCCGACAGCTAGAGAGCCCGACGATCGCTCCTTCAAAATACCGGTATTGAAATGAACGGAACTTATCTCACACGCCTAATGAATAATGATGATTGTTGTTCTCTGTGCTTGAGAATTATTGATCGAAGACTGACGACCTTAGGGATACGCGTATCTAAACGCGGAAGGCAGATCAGGTTTTAACTCAATGCCTTTCTGCTACACCGATTCCGGAATAACCTTTGTTCAGGTGATAAAATGGCGAAGCGATAACACCAATGGTAATTTGAACAAATTTTTGGTAAAAGTTGAAATTTTACCAATTCAATTAAAAATGTATTATTTCACCATTCAATGTTGATTTCAATTCGTCATTTAATTTATAAATTAAATAACATTAAGCATTTAAATCATTACTGTAACTTTTGTAAGCACAAAAAACATTTATATCCATGATTAAAGCACAATATAGCAATGGATATTGCATTATTCCACAAAATTAAGCCTGAAACGATTTTATACGTACAAAAACATTTTCTTGGCTCAAGACATTGTCAATATTACCAGCCTAATAGCAAGCATCGGATAACTTATTTCAGAATATTAAAAACTGACAAAATGTTATTTATCCTCCATAAATGTTTCTCCTGAGTATCTGCCTGTTAATAATTCTCCAGTATCCTTGGTGTATATAACTTTGCAACCGTGCGCATGGCTGCGTGCAAAGTTACTTTTTCCATGCAGTCCTTTGGATAAAAAAACTTGCAAATTTCACTACATGAATTTTAATTATAATACGAACCGGGTTTCAATAGTAACAATATTTTAAAGTAGTATCATCTTCAGGTATCACCAGGTATTACAAGTATCAGGTATTATAATTAACACTTTGCGTGCCATGGGCGGAATGTTACGTCCTGTTAATCTTTCTGAAGATGGCCATGGACCTAATGTTACGCGACGTCTATTGACTTTTTTTGCGTGAAGCCGTAATATTTCGCCCGTGGAACTTTTCCAGTTTACTGCTTAGTGGTTCTATTATTTCAAAAATCAACTGCTCGATGGAAAAAGAGTTCACTTTATGTTTCCTTGAGGACGAAAAGTCCTCTGTAGCTACCGGCTTCCTCATCTTAGGCCACTTAGTGTGAAAATTCTTTGGAGGAAGGAACCGTTCGTTGAGGGTGCAGTGACCCTTTTTGTCATCCAGGATTTTGAATGATTTGCTTGGAACAGTGCTTTTGTATTATTTCCATGGTTTAAATAGTTCAAAGTGAGCGTAATAAAAATATTATGCATTTTATGGCGGTACATCATTTGTTGCAACTTTTTAATGCTATTCCACTCATTCATGAAGAAGAGTGAAGTCCATTTTTATTGAAATACACATCGATATAAATATATATTTGATGCCAATGTTTAAAAAAATTGCGAATTTAGTAAAAATGGCTGCATTTTTCAGTGGGGCTTTGAAATCAGCGGCCGGCACTCGAAGTGGTAAACCTCATTAAGTGAAATTCAAAATTACGAGCTATTTCCACCATGGAAATATTTCGCGTAATTCAGCCTAATCCGTTCAAGTTGTTTATTAAATTTGCACCTGATGATTTCGCCAAGTACAAGTTGCTTTCACTGTTTATCTACTTTAGATTCGACCCTCTTAATTTCTGCCTATTTCCAAATGAATCTCGGGCGACCCTTCCTGCTTTGCATCTTCGCTAATCGGATGAGAGCCGCCTTTAAAGGTGAGATACGAAGGAGAGCATACCTTGGCAGAAGGGCATGCCTCAGGAACATGCTAACATCTGCCTTTATTTGCATACAGTCACGACAAAACATATTAATAAAGATTTAACAAGGTATATAAACATCTGCATCTTAAAAAAGCATTCTCAAAGAATTGCTATATCATTAATAACTTAATTGTAAATGAATACTTCTTGATCCTTGACTTTAAAGAACTAATTTCCGTTTATTTAGAGGTCAATAAAAGTATTTAGCCCTTTCCAACGATTAGACAAATAAATTTGTCATCCTCGGGGTTATTATTCAACCAAAGCATTTAAGCAGCTTCCAGTATTATTTAATTAGGGTTAAAAAAGATAATTAAAATTGACTTTTAAATGTTGTTGTAGAGTTTGGGTATAATTATAGCCTTGAGGAAGACATTTATTTTTAGACCCATTGGCAAAGGAAAAAAAATAATGAGAACCCCGCAAGATAACTTAAAATCTTTATTCAAATAAAAATTATTCTCAGAATACCATAAATATGTTTTGCATCATAATATGAAAATAAGAAAATAAAAAAATATGTTTCCATAAGTGTGGTTATCCTAAGTTTTACGAAAAAGTTAACCAATTTGACATAATCATTTAGGAGATTATGTAAGCCGATGTAAATACTATAAGGACATAAATTAACAGTTCTCCTTATTTAATGCTCTCTGCTGCCAACAGTTCTGCTTACGGCTCAACAGTTCACATGAAAGAAATCAATAAAAAATTTCGTCGTTTTAAGGGTATCAGCTCCCAGGTTTTCGTTAATTACATTTTGATTAGGCGAGCAAAATTAAAAATTAATCTTATAAGATATTTGGGGCGAGAAAAATCTTCGAAGTCTACTAATAATTAAAAATTCAATAACTGATACAAATTTCCCACAAAATGACGCCAGCAGATTTACTTTATTCGAAAAATCTCCGTTCGGCTGTGAAATCATTTGATGTAGCTCGATTTTCCGGCGTAATAATTCTAATGAAATTAATCATTTAACAGCAAGCAGAATTTACAAACGAAAATAATGAAATGCTATCGACTAAAAAAAGTTACCAAAAGTTACAAGAAGCCATTTTTTACTGTTTTTAAGGACCACCCAAGTGGAACAAATTCATCAATATATAATTTACAGGGACATTCAAATGACAGGATTTACAGGGCCAACTCCCTCCCAAGTTTTTCCCTTCCATGGAAAATGCTAACGGTAAGGTACGTCATACTATATTTAAATGGAAGAGATATGGCTATTAAAATATTAAGGAAATTATTTATAATTGTTGGCTCAAGAGTTAGTAAAAATATCATTTAAAATCATGAAAAATAACTGATATTAAGCTAATATGATAAGTTGGTTAATTCCACGACTCCAAAATTACTATATTCGTCGTTGACGAAGTTTTTTTTTTGTTTCAGCCAAGAGGAGGTGGAAGACCAGAAAGACCAAATAAGCGTAGCTAAGATAATATCATTACTTATCATCCATATATTTTAGCGTGTTTTTTTAAGAGAAGTATGATACTTAATAGATGTCATAGCCAACAAATAGCTTGGTTAACATTCCGAATATAATTTTTTGTTGCCATTGTCACAGCAAAATAAATGATATTGACAAAAACATGTATTCCGTGTTTTTAAATATTAAAGTAAAATAAATATTATTAATATTTATAAGAGACTTTTTACACTGAGAAGCTGGTCATCACAAAATTACCATTTAACAATTTGACAGCTGACTGAAATTATTACCGGGCATATTACGGTTGATAGAGTGTGGATTCCACAATGTGGAACCCTAATCAAAAATTTCACAGCCTTTTTATTTGACGTATCAAGTAAAGTGAGCGTTTATACTAGAGGCAACGACAACTTTACTACAAGTGTTTAATAGGGGTCATAATCCGAAAAACTTTTACGCCTCACCACAGTGTAAATGGATTTTTAAAAGTAAGTATTAAAAAACCCTATGAAATTCATTTTGCACGAACAATGTCTGATTTTTTTATCAAATGGAAGTGAAGAAGGTAAGAGACGGCCCTGAATGAGTCACATACGACAGGTTATAAAGGAAAGAGAAGATATAAGTCAACTATGAAAAGGCTAGAGGATAGGAGCATGGGCGCAGCTAGGAATTAAGGCTGGGGGGAGGGTTTAGGTGCAACTAATACCGAGGTGTGTGGGAGTATTGAATACCTACCAGGAAAAGCAGTATGTACGAGATTAATACATTACGAAATATTAAGATAAGTCGCTCAAAATGGTGAGTTTTACAGCTTTCTGCGGGATATTTTATAAATCCTTACCCTATTCTATTAGTTATATCAATCCAATTAAGTAAAATCGATTAAACTTAGAAAAATTCTCTACTCTGGGGGGGGGGGGTGGTTATCCCCCAACACCCCCCCCCTCGCCTCGCCACTGGATAAGAGAACTGCGTCAAACCGATCTTACCGTGGTTGACTTAAGATGATGACGATCATTGTGCCAATATTTTTCTTTTTAGACAAATTTTCGTCATACGTGGGTTACGATCCTCTGACGGCGTCGCTTGTTCATTTGACAACCCGGCAGATATTCCAGCTAACGAGTTGAAGACTTTTCACCAGGGAGGTGAAAGTTTTAGCACCTTTTTCAAAGTTTCTCAAGACATAATTTAAGGAAAAATTGTGCGCTAGCCAGCGGCGTACCTTTACTAAGAGACCCCCAAGTGCAATGAAATTACGGAAATCCACAGAGATGTCCATTTTCCTTGGCCAGAATTCGAAGCCCGATCTACCGAATACAGTAAAACCTCGGTTAGCGAACGCCTCTGATAACGAACGATGCGGATAACGACAAAAAATTTTGCTAAAAATTTGTCTCGAATAGCGAACAAAATTTCGGTTGGCGAACAGATGTGTAGCGGACATGTTTGTGTTCCGTGGAGTGCGATCCCAAATGGATACAAAGTAATGCAATGTTTACAATAGTAAGTCTACAAGTAATACAATGTAATACAATGCCTATGCAGCCAGTAACTTTCATATAATAGCGAGTCAATAGGAGCTAGGAACCTATTATTCTTATTACCTTTATTTCTTATGGGGAAAATTGTTTCGGATAGCGAACATTTCGGATAACGACCAGCTTTCTGGAACGGATTGTGGTCGTCGTTATCCGAGGTTCTACTGTATTCAAATCTCAAAGCGTCGTAAACACCCGCCTCGTGTGATCTGCGGGGGGGGGGGGGGAGCGTAAATACATGAAGAGGGCATTGAAGAACTCATCCACAGCAGTCATAAATGCTCCAACATACAGAAGGGATAAGTTTGCATCCAACATATGTCTTATTTTAGTCGCAATGACCTATTATAATATCTATGTCGACTTTTCCATAGCTAAATGCATCATAGGAGGTAATAACAACCCATCGTATATAATAGTGTTTCAAAACGATATCCACACAGCGAAATCAAAAAGGAAATCATCATAGAAAAGCTATATCAGACAATAATTTTAAGAAACACTAGTTCAGAGATGCCTCGCCTCTACGCTATTCGAGCATGGAATGAAGATTAAGACAGGAGGGAAAGAACTATGGGGGCATTTTCATCGCAATGAAAGCGCAAACAGCAGAATCACCTCAAATAATCAGAATGCGGTAAAATGAATGAGTACCTAACTAACTCAAAGATATGAAACTTTAAACATATTTGAGTGAAACTTCGGCGTATAAATGAACATTATCATAAAAGCCATACATCGGGAACCATTGCATTGTTGTTTTACATTTTTAAACAACCGTTTGATTCTAAAAATGGTACATTGCAAATAATTCACCGCAAAAATAAACAAATCTAATGAATAAATAACCGTATCATCAGAAGAGGAATGATTACTTTAAATTCGATATCCGAACTAAGAAATTTACATTCACGTAAATGCAATAGAATTATTTAATAATATACCCGAAATATTGTATCTACCTCCCAATGGCAATAAATCGACAAATAAGAGGATAGAAGTTGTCGATGAGATTGTTCGTTTGTAAAGAAAATGTTAATACTTTTTGAAGATTGCGCCGAGTAGGTATTATTTTTAACACAATATCGTGTAGCTCGCTTATATACTTTACGGAGTCGCTCGCTGTATATTAGCGCGAACTTTCAGGTTAGCCCAACAGAGGTAAAAAGAACTTACGTGCAATGAAAAGCGTCCTAATTTTCTCAGGACGGAAAATTGTTTTCACTTAAGAAAACAATTAGTAAATCTACAATGTTAAAAGCAATCAATTAATCCTACCTTTTGGTAGAGGAACGGCCTGGTTAGCGCCAGCCACCTCTCGACGGCCATGACGATAGCGATGCAGCCGGAGCCCAGACCGAAGAGCCTCCAGACTACGCGGAGGCCGCAGAGGAAGTGGGCGGTGTCCAAGCTGGGCAGCGGACCCCTGTGCGCGTGGCCGCTCCCCGGCTGACCCGCACCCGCCGGTGCTGCCGAAGACCCAGCCTCCGGCGCCGCCGATGGAGTGATTGTTGTCGGTTGCTCTGGCGCAGGTTCGTCCGCCAACTCTATACCGTCCACTTCAGCATCTTCCCATTCGGAAGGTGATTCCTGGGACGGGTCCCAACCCCAGTCACCTCCGCCCTCGGAGCCTGGAGGTGTCGGCGGGGAGATGAGTATGGATGAGCCGGTAAAACCAGGAGGGCCTGTCGGCGGCAGGCTCACGGTTGGAGAATGAGGATACAAGGAAGACGGCGGGTACAGGGTCAAGTGCATCTGGACTAGCATACCGAGGAGGGCTATGAGGTCGTTCCAAGCGAGGCATCGTAGCATCAACGTCTGCTTCCTGTTCCTTACCGTCTCGGATCTGGACAGTATAGCCAGGGCGGCTGCGTTGCCGACGACGCCGATCGCGTAGGAGGCCGTGATGACGGCCTGCCCGGCGACGCTGATGTGCCGGACACCCCCAGGGGGTCCATGGGCAACGGGAGAGGAGAAAGTGGCCGAGGTGGCGGCGACATCACCACACGAAACGTTGACCGCATCCATGACGGTGGGCGTTGAATTCGTTGACCACATGATGCTATTCCTAATCTCCTCTCAATTACGCCCCTTCAAAAATGTAGAGTCTGGTGCAAATGGGGGCCTCGTTAGACACCCACTTCACTACCTACTAATCCGTTTATTGGATTCTTCTTTTTAAAAATCAATCTCCAAAATGTTTGGCGGTCAGGAAGATTATCAGACTTCGTACAACATCTAGCGCCAACACCAGCTTATCTGAATACAGGATACTTCTTTAAAATCAGCCCCTAAAACTTGGATGGCCGGGTAAATTTTAGGATTGGGCCTCGCTCAAAAGCTAACACCAACACCTACTAATCTGGTCATAGGAGAAGGGAAGGATTTTGTTGATATTTTGGCGCCGTGGGTGCAAACAGTGGATGGTCGCCGTGAGTTCCGGGGTGGATCGAGGAAGCGGACAGGGGTGCGTTAATTCCTGCCACCGTTCCGGAACAAACAAAGGACAGAGACTGATCTTCGACCTGCGCGCTGGACGGCGGTTCGTGATTGGTGGAGGGGGATGGCACTGGCCAAGAGGAGGGGGTAATGGGGGACTGGACTGCTTAAATGGACACAGCGAAATGGGGTTCGCTGCACGAGTGGGATGGGGTATCAGCAGAGGAGGGGTGGGGATGATCCTGAGAGTTGAATGGGCTGGGTGATACGGGGATGAGTTGACGGAAGCAACTGACGGAGTAAAGGGTTTCGAGGGATAGGAGAGAATGGGTTGGGGTGGGATAATTTCTCTGCGTGGGTGCCGGGAGGAATGGAAAAGGGTCGACAGAAGCTAATTTTACGACACGGGGAAGAGAAATGGCATAAGGGACTTGTTGAAAATTCTCGCATAGGCCAACATCTTAAACATCACTCCTTTTCATCAGGATGATAAACACGCTAACGAACCTGATTAAACCCCCTTCATCAACATCATCACACGCTACAGCCGGCAGAAACTATAATACTTCACGAAAGAGGCAACAGTGATTAGTAACCAGGTTTCTTGTCCTCAAATCAAAATTTTCGCAATCAACTACGAGCGCGAGGTTACTATGGCGATAGCGATGAAAATGACCCTTCAATGATGCTCTTAATTAGTTCCGTCCTAAGCTAACGAATAGAGAAGATACCACACACCCCGATCGTAGTTTAAGCGAATAAGCACAAACTTCTTAGTAGTCATAGGCAATCCAATCTATTGTGGGTGCATTCGGGAAGACAAAAACCAACACTTATCACTTCGAGGGGAGACGACGGACTGGTAGGGCTATCTGCTGCTTCAGGACCAACTTCCTTGTCACCAAAAGCGGGGAAGGGGGTGGGTTAAGATATCGGCGAGTGGGGTGGGAATGTCCAGGATGGCTCACGTGACAAGGACCTGAGCACAGAGGGTGGGGGAGGGGTGGAGGCCAACATTTCTGTCCATGGGCTGAAACAAAATCGCGTTGCGCTCAGCTCCCAGCCACACTTGTCGTTCTGAAAATGCCTGCGGTGCTTCCGGTTTCTCCATCCATGAGCGAAAGACTTTCACCTCGGCGCCCAAGAGCATACGGTTTTACAGACGGTCAGTGAGTTACGCTCGATTTTGCGATCTTAATGTGGCAGTAGGCGAGGTAAACAAAGCATTCGCACTTGAAGAAAATATGAAGCACTTGAAAGGATGCATGTTTTCCATTCCTTACGGTAAACAAATGAAATTTTTGTCCATAATTAGAAATTGCACGATCAATTTAAATTTCCAAAGCGCAAAAGGACTCAAACATTAGTTGTTATGAATATGTTACGCATTATTGACCTTTTGATTACAACGCTGATGCAATTGATTATAGCCCGAACTTGTAAGTTCAATGCAGTTTATACATATTGGCTCCAGTTAATATCAGGGGTCATTTGCACAACTCATAGTTAGTAATTAATTGCTAAGCTTCTTCTTACGTAACTCCCTTATGGCTCAAACAAGTTTTTTTATGAACAATTAAAAAAAATCCTGCATTGAGGCGGGAATTCATGCACTAAGGACTCAATCATACACACTTCGAAAGTAAGTGGCTCTTATGAGACGCTTTATGGCATACATAGAAAGATTGTGGTATGCTTACACCTATCAGTCTTCATTCTCTATCTTATAAGTCCATAATTTTTATAATTTGCTCACAGAAATTTATGTTCGGCGCCCAAGAATTCCTCTGGAGGACACTCCAAGACTCGAACATTTCTTCGAGGGCACTCAACAGCAGAGCAACGAGGACCCTTCCCCCATAGTCTTACCGTAGTCTGCCTCACCCGCCTCTCCCGCCCCCTCCCCTTCCTCACCCATCCCCCAAATATGAAAGAACTTCCTAAGAGGCGGGCGGGAGAAAAGACGCGGCACTTCTCAAACTTTTAACAACTCCACTCGCCCCACCGGTCTTGTTTCGGTCCTCCACCAGGTGCAGAGAGAGGGGAGGCGGCGAGAGTAGGTATTACGGCAACCAGTTTGCCTCTTTTAAATCGCGCGGGAAGCAACAAGCTGGACGTAAACAAGGCGGAATGACTTTTTCAAACGAGTGTGATCACACGCAACTTGCGTGAGCGTGCGGAAAAACGCGCGTCGTGTGCACTTCTCTCTCGAGACGCAGGGCGAGAAGCCAGAGGGTGTGGTGGGGGCAATCTTAGTTCGAATCGTAGAGAAACTCAACGGGACGGTCAGCACTTCACGAAGTCGTGGGCTCCGTTCCCATTTCTAGGGCGTTAAGCACGAGGCACGCTCGTGCCAGCGACATAATTGTTTATCAGGACCACCTATTTGACACCTACAAAGAAAGTTACATGAATATCCTCACTGTTTAGTTCACAACACGAGTGAGATACATTCACGTGTGTCCTCCTCTTCCTGAGGTAAAAATTACGTGAAGCCACGGACCTTTTAAAGAGAGAGTCACTGGAATATCTTCAGAGGTTAGTTCACAGCACGAGTGGGATGCTATTTAGTCCACAGTCTTTCTAGGGAAAAGTTACGTGACCGCGCTGGAACCGGAAAAATACCGCGATGGAAACTTGAGGACTTTTTTTCCTTTTCCGAACGGTCTCCTCGCACTTCTTCGTCACTTGGTTAAGATGCTTGCAGGATGCATTCTTCCGGGCGAGTTACGTGACCACACTGAAACCGATGGGTGGCCCAAATCTTGACGCTTTCAACCGCAGGTTACCTTCAGGGCTGCACACAAGACCTCCACCAGGAGCCGTAAAGGCGTCGCGACGCCAGGCGTCGAACGCGTACGCCAATGAGCTAAACAATCCCACGAAAACTACATCGTGACGGGGATGGAACAACACAAACAAAAACACCGCCCGTTGCGAGCATATATAAACTGGCACGTTTATATTTACTCACGACATTCGAAGCCTTTTATCTCTTCGGCCCGCCGGTCACGGAAATAAATATCTTCCGTAGAAGAAAATCGGGACGCTGGAGAAAGACGTCGGTCGAAGTCTCCCTGGCAGTGCATTCGACAACACTATTCGGAAGAGTCGGGCACGATGAGCGCTCGAAAAATCTCTCTCCGTCGGTAGGGGAGTTGACAGTGGGGTGGGTCGCTTCATTTTAGGGCCGGGAGGGGAGCGGTTGTGGGAGGAGGCGGGGCGAAGGCCTGGAATCCTGGGCGGAGAGGAGTGAGGTGCCGGCGGGAAGGCAGGAGACGCGGTGTGGGGAAGGGAGGTCATGTGGGCATGCGCGGGAAAGGCTGCGCGCGGGAAGTTCATCGGCTGGCCGGTTTCTGTTATTGTTGTTGTTGTGAAGGCCCCACACGTGCTCAACAGGCGACCTTTGAGTCCGCAGAATAGCGTGCAATCATTTGCAACCGGTCTCCGTTGGAACTCACCCAGGCAGGGGCGCAGCTAGGAATTAAGGCTGGGGGGGTTTAGGTGCAACTAACACCGGGGTGTGTGTGGGGTATGGTGTACCCACCAGGATAATCGGTAGGTGTGAGATTAATAAATTGCGGAATTTTAAAGATTAATGGTTCAAAATGGTGAGTTTTACGGCTTTCTGAGGGATATTTTACTTATCCTTACACTATTATATTAGTGATATCAAACCAATTAATTAAAATGGGTTAAACTTAAAAATTTCTCTGAGCTCTGTGGGGGGGGGGTTATCCCCCAACCCCCCCCCCTAGCTGCGCCACTGCACCCAGGGTCCGGAGTCACTGACGGATAGCTCCATGTACTTACAATAATATTTCAGAATGGGTCTTTTATTATTTTAGTATTTTGTAAATAACTTCCCTATGGAGTTATGTGAATTATAAGTGTTCGTGAGATTTGGCAATTTATATTCGTTTTGTATTCACCTTTGTTACATCTGCTCGCATATAGCTGCTCAATGAGAGCCTCAATACCATGTGCTCCCACAAGAAGGTTTTTTCATTTTTGATTTGAAAGTTAATCGGTAAAAGCAATAAAAAATTAATATTTTAGTGCACACCCACCCTTGTTAGTGAAGTTGTAATATCTACGCGTTTTAAATGACTCTGCTTAAGTACCTAAATGCCATTTCGATGGTAAAAAATGTATCTCATGCCGATGCTTGCTAATTATTAATTATCAACTTGTCGCCGTATGATCAAAATGAAATCAACGAAAGGTACCCACTCATTATTCAACTTAGGCTCCAAACGGAGTTTTATTTAGAAAAAAATTCAATGATGGAATATTTATGTTACGTAACCTTAAAGAATTGGGGGAATAAATAGATGATTTAATTTATATACGTACGTCAGTCCTTCATTCCGAAGAGATGTTTCATATTTCGGTGGACCATCCATCATTGATTGCAGTGAAGATCCGGAGTACCCCTTCGATGAGAGATGTCCGGTAAACACCAAAGCGAGCATGCTTTAATATAATATTGGACTTATGGAAAAATAACCAAATATAACCAATGAGTCATACACTCATGAATGGATAAATAAATCAGATTAGCCTCAGAATCGTAGTATGCCTCCAATTAGACGACGCGCGGGCTACGTTCTGACTTCAATCGGATTCATGCTGTTATTATAGAGTAGCCTGCAGAGTACCCGTGTTCGGGAGCATCATGACAACCGCGCGTTGGTAGCAGGCACCTGGGCCACAGGAAGTAATGGGCGTCCCTCAGCAGGGGATCTAGTTGAAGAGGACTGTGAGGGACCCGGTATTGAACACGAGGCCAGGGCCACTTAGAAATCCCAGTTTCAATTGTCCTCAGTCCATACCGCAAAGCTCTACTGCGTACCCATTGAAGCGATGCATTCATAAGTAGAACGACCTCATTAGATGACGGCGTCATAGCGCAGATTGAAACTTACTACCACAGAACAATGCATCAGCCGATCAAGTATGCGCTCATATTGCTGTATACTATTCGTGTAAGAGATTCGCAAATATTTTTAATCTTTAATGAAAAACATCATCCATATATCGGACAGAAACATAAATTGTTATTGCTTTAAGCCACGCCCACAACAATATTTAGGATATTCGTTGGTCATGGAAACGGACATGGAAAATGGAAGCGCAACAAGGTATATTTTGCAAATGGAACACTGCTCAAATCAACTCTACTATCAGGGGATAAAAAGCTGAAGATCTGTAAAAGTTATACAAAGCCAGCGTTAACTTATGGAGCTGAGAGATGCTCATCAAGTCAGGATGGAGAAATCCTTGGAAAATTAAAAAAAAATCATAAGGAGAATTATTAAGTTCAACACATTGAGGCTTCAATTGGTGGAAGTTAGACTTATTTATATAAATAAAAGATCGTAGCACTTTCCCACAAGATTTTTTTAATGCGTACAACGAGTTTCGGCTCACTGACAAGCCATCATCTTTAGCCTTATTATAGAGGGAGAACGATGGAGAATTAGAATGAGCTTGGAAATAAATGGAAAAGAATTAGGTAAGTATATAGCTAGATTTGTCAAGTCACTTCAGCTGGCATGGCTGGATGTAGAAAGGATGGGAAAGAATAGAATGCCCAAGGTAATAAAATTAATAATAAGATGGAAGGCGTCAGAAGAAGAGGAAGGCCACGGAAGATAAGGCTACGATATGCGGAGGATGCTGCGATGGCAATGCGAGTTTCAAGATGGAGGGAGAAAACAATAAGAAGACTTGAATGGAGCCAATACAAGATAATATGCACAATACCGGTGGTGTGGCGAGAGGGTGGTTCCGGGGGGGTTAGGATCCGTGCGTAGAGATGCGTGAAAATCGCAAATGCGATAAATGCGATATAGATGCGATGACTGGACTTTAATGATATTTTTACGCAAATTTGCTTTTTCGTACATTTTGTGCCGAGCGCAGTTTCAATGCTCCGCCGACACTCACAGCATGTGAGCGACTGGCCAACTACTAGTTGGGTGGGACTCCACGTGGCCGCGAACTACAAGTGGGCGCGGGCAAGCTACACCTTCGCATCTATAAGTCTTATTCCTTAATTTATTATTGCTCTACAACATAGTTATTTGAAATATTCTGTATTTTGTCATGTAACTGTGCTTCACTACATTTTATCGTCATCTACCTCATTACGAAAATAAAAAATAGACGCTACAAAATGCAATAAACTGTTATTGAAAGTGCGATAAAATAAAAATAAAAGTGCGATTTTCATGTAACTCTGTCCATGGGCCTACCCAGGGAGGGGCAGGAGGGGGCAGCTACCCCCTCCGAGAAGCAAAAATCGCTAATTCTTTAAGGAAAATAATATTTTTCTAAGTAAATAATTTTAAAACATAATAAAGAGCTATTACAGTTTCCTTACAATGTTGATTTCATTCACCTTTTCCATGCTTAAATCTTACCTACAACTTGAACAACTATGGCTTGCCCCCCACCCTGGTTTTGATCCTGGGTACGCCCTTGTCTGGATCACCCCCGAAATATAAAAACACACTTACTTTGCATCATAAGAGGAAACTATACATTTAAAAAATCATGAATTTAAAAAAGATGTCTTTGAAAAATTGAGTTTTTTTTTCGATTATGAAAAGTGTAAAAATTAGTTTAAGATCCTCTACTTAGTACCCTGTTTTTAAAAAATTTTCTCCCCTGGTTTTGGACCCCCCGATCAAAATTCCTGGCTACTGTACAATGCAATGGATAATACCAGAAGCCATGACCCACACCGGGATGTAGAACTGCAGATGTTGATGAAATGGAAGCGTAATAAATGATATTCATCATTGATGCAAGACTTACCAAGTCTCTCACGCTTGTTGGGTTTTTCTAAAGGAAACACCGCTCATAGTGTAGTTTTATTTATCTGATACTGCAACTTGAAATAGGAGGATATATGGTTAACACTGCTCTTGGCATTGTAATCAGTAGTTTAGTAACTAACTGAACGGGATAAATACTATTACGTTCTATATTGGACTGTAATCAGTCTTGAAAGCAGTCGAAAAACATAAATGAACCGTTTATCGTGGCTTCTGACTTCCTAAATATCCCCAAAACAACTTCAAAAGTAAGGATTTGGTGATCGAGCTTATCGATTTCCCTTTTATGTAAGAAATGTTAAGTAATTCCATTTTAATTTATCTCAAAATCGTCCCATTTATGCTGGAATGGATGAAGTGAAAATTAATTGGTCTTAGTTGTAATCGCAGTATTAGGAACACAAGACACATAGCACTATATTTCATACAAATATCACCGCACACTCTTATTAGAGATTTCAGATTACAATTTCGAATATTATAAGGTTTAAAATGCGAAAAAAACATAAAAAAATATTCTGGTTTTGATGTGCGATCAACAATGCATAAAAAACGTCCCCCTTGGTTTGGGGTAAAAAACATCTTATTATATTTTTCATTTATTTATACTGACCTGAAAATAGCCTCGAAGGAAATGTTCATCTCACGAGCAGAAAAATGATATCCATTTTATATCATTTCATGTATTTCAACCAACAGTATAAAATGTGCTAAGTATTAAAAATATCGCACACTCTCGCTGAGCGTAAACATCTGATCTAGCCCCTAATCACTTTCATAATCTACGGATTTGAGGGCGAAAAAAAATATTTTGATTAGGCTCAGAGATCACGGTATTTGCTGAATATGTTTAATAAGTTGACAACATGCTGAGTTTAAAACGCATATCAGTACATATTTAATTTTGATTTTCAAAGAAAAATTATAATTCGTTCCATTAAAACTTTCAGGGCTATTTGAGATGTTTCTTCATTTCTTACTCTCTCATTCAAGCTAAAGAAAGATGTTATTAACGAGTTTTTCATCGTGGTTATGAGAGGCAGTGTTGAGAGGAGTATGAGGAGGAGATGGCCTTGGCAGACCGGTGAAGTCACGGTCACCTTCCTTGAATATCAAAATACTCCGTGGCTCTCGGATTGGACTGAAGTCCACCTGGCACACGGCTCGATCACTTCCCTTCCCCGAGAAATTCAAGAAGAACGACACGGGGAACTCCCTCCCAATGGTCGTGAAAACTTCCATCCTATACATAGCGGACATTTTAAAATTAAAATCTTCTCTCCCTATCTCTCAAGGAAGACTAATTCGTAGGAGAGTGCAATCAATATAATAATAATAATAATAATGTTTATTGTTCCACACAAATATGAATTTTAAGAAATACATGGCTACAGGAACACAGGAACCCCTTCGGAGTTAATACTCCGCTTTGGGGTTACCGACTCGTTCTTCAGTTAGAGTGCTTTTGTACATATTACACAAAAATGTTACCTTGCTGAATCATTCCTATTGAGAAATAATAAGGTACCTAGCATATGAAACATATATAATGTGTAAACATAATATATATAAATAAACATATAGAATATGAAACCACTAACTAAAATAAAACAATCATAGCATCTCATTCCATTCATCTCAATACCTCATTCACCTAAACAAATGTGAAACATCATTATGAGCAAACAACCACATCTTTACCCTTTTGCAATATTTGTATACATTCATTTCGTCTGTTATGTATTTTGGCAACTCACAGTAAATTTTCGGTCCCAAGAATAGGTAACTTTATATATACTACCAAGAGCATAAGAGAACAATCGTCGACACCACTACGTATCCCCCTTAACCCAATTCCGCTCACCGTTGACATGTAGCTGCATACCACCAGGGATGGCGATATATAATCTAAACGAAAGTAAAAACCAATCAAATTTCAATAGTTTCGTTCCCGGGAGCGAAATGTAGAAAACGAAATGGTCCTAAATGGAGCTAAACTCAGGGTCGAAACGAAATCGGATTCCAAAAAACTCCGGGTCGTAACTAAAGTAAAACTGTGGGACCAAACGTAACGGAGATAATGTTTCGCACCGGAGGGACCACGTGCTTCACCTTCGAAGAGTTTAGTTTCGACCCACACACCGAGTACGAAGTATGGTGGAATGAAGTAGAGGTTCGGCCTAACGCCATTAGATGCATAGGGCACTCATATTTTTACCACAAACAGGAGAACGGTGAACGCAAACTGGCCATTTTTGAGCTCGATGTTTTAACCTCCCTACACGTATTTCAAACGTAATGGGTCGAAACTATTTTCTCTTATACCCCTCCACTCAACTTCTGGGATCGAAACTTAACTATTAGTTGCGGAGTTTCGTTTAATTTAGTTTCATTTCCGGGAGTAAATTATCGTCTCGGATCGAAACTAAACTCCTTGGTGATTTTAATTTCGAGGGGGAACGAAAGTAAACCTAGGCCTCATACATGTATTAGTTCCCCCCATGCTCGAAACGAAACATTTTCCTATCGTCTCACTGGCCATCCCCGCATACCACCATTCTCAGCGAATGAGGCTCTTGAAGAAAATCCGTATCCTTTTCGCTGTCGAATTTTCCCTAATATTTTTTTTTTGAATCCTGCAATAATTTAATTCACTCATTGTTTTTTTTTAAAGCCGGTCGAAATAAGACTATCGACGGAAAGAGACTGGTGCGAAATGGAAATTGAATTGTCAAATGTCTATAAATTACAAGTTAGTATCATATAAGTAAACGGAAAATGACATTGCGTAGATTATTTTAACTTTTTCCATCCAAAAATATGTATGTCTTGAAGATCCATTCTTTCTATCAAGGTCGCTCGCAGAAATTGTACTAGATGAGCTCGCTATCACCCAGTGTATCTGCACGGCTACGCAACATTCTGAATCAACAAGTTGTTGTATCACCAAAATATTTCATTGGATTATTGGACAGCCATAGGAGCAAAGTACCTAAATATCTTCCCAATCGAAGTTTCAAGTTTTCTGGGCGGAAATGGCTTAAGTTCAGGAACAATAACTTCCCAGTGATTACCAATAATATAAAATTCCTATATTTTAAATCCTAATATTCTCATACATATAACAGGACTTTTGCAGTACCCTCAAATGTAGTTCCCTGAATGGCTCATTACATGTTAATTACTTCCATCTTCTCTGTGAATGGTGTTAAAGTTAAGAAATTAAAATAAACTTGCAAAATGAAAAGCAATTAATGGAATATTATCACTTTTCACTTTTCTCGTGTACACTTTCCTTCCCGGAATACTTCAAAGAAAATAGCACGGTGAAGAATATCGTCCTCAGTCACAAACGTGATGAAATATTCAATATACCTCTTTGCTGCTATGCGAGGAAAATAGGGTGGTTTCCTAATATTTTTTTATTGCCTAAATAGAAAGATTATTACTCCTGGAGTGCGCATTTCACGCTCTTAGATTTTCGAATCACGATATCTATTTTTCGCGATTAAACGAAAAGTGAAAATTTTCAAGCGCGCGAAAACGCGACGGCTAAGTAGGAATGATGGGAAAAGTGTGACGTCTTTCTGGGTCCAGCTGTCGTCGTGTGAGGTGACCTTGGGGCGAGGCTTCGAGCGCTGATACGACGCAGGCTGCTAGCAGGTAGCTGAGTACCTTGCTAGCCGGTAGCGCTTGGCTTAAATAAGGATTATTAATACCCTATCAAACCAAGGAAACTTTCCGAACTTAGGTAATTTTAATGTGTGATTATTAAGAGATGTTTCCCTCAGCTCTGTGCCTCATGCATGCATTGGTAATCTCAGACGACGTAAAACTCCTATCTACTCGTATAGAAACTAGTTCCCTGTGACGTCACGTGGAGTGGCATCGCATGAACGCCAATATGGCCTTTTCCAAATGAGGTTAAAATTGACCGTTGCCATTCGTCTAAACTGTGATTTATAAAACCAAATAATTTTTATATTATGAATACACTAATGGTGGGTAAGTAATCGCAATCAATGCATTTCGTTTTCTTTGATGAACGAAACTACCCTATTGCTATCTTCATCCTAAAAGCAGCAAAATGAAGCGTCTCGTTTCAGAAGCTGAAATTCCTTCGCTTACGAATGATTGAGTGATGTGGAATTCAGAGGATTATCGCAGTAACATGTTATTCCGTGCTTAAGATTAATTTTACGCTGGCGTTTTTTTCAACCACCGATCGCTCAGCAAAAACACCATACAAGCGACAGGCGGGCACTGCGCAGGTAGGGAATTTGCGCGTCCTCCGTACCACGCTCTCAAGTCATTTCTGACCGTAAGTTGTTAGTTTAAGGTTAGTAGCAATCTCATTAGCTACACCGACTCAACTGATTCTCTCGCCAAGTGTGCACTGCGGAGAGAGACAGCCAGAAAACTATCCGAATGTCTTCAGCATTGACATGTCCTGGCCTTTATACCGACAAAAGAGAATTAAAAAAACATGCACTGTGGCTATATTGTGAAACATTACGTCCATTTCCATTCAAAACAAAAGAGGAGACATGATGACTTCTGGATGTGTTCTGATCCATGGCAACGCCCGTCATCTCAGCGCTGATGCAGCCCAACTGCTCCTTGAGCATTTCCAATGGGACATTTTCGATCACCCGCCGTGCAATGTTGTCATGGTGCCATCTTTACGCTGAAATGAAGGTATGGCTTGGAGGAAAGCGTTTTCAAACGGCCAATGAGCTTCAGGGCAAAATTCGTCGCATGTCATTGGCGGAAACATACTATGAAAAAGGTGCAGTAAAGCTTGTTCGCAGGCACGATAAATTCCTTAATCGCCGAGGCGATTACGTCGAAAAGACTCCACAAGTATACTCATCCTTTAACAATGAAATAATTTTTAATCAATCACTTCGTCTTCCTTTCATGACCCATCGGAGGTTGAAAAAACAGCGTCCCTCGTATTTATTAAATGAGTAAAGATGTTCCGATGGTTAAACACGAATTACTTACGACGATTATTAATTCAGCTCACGGAATTAAAAACTATTCATTTAATGTTAACATAGTTGGAAAGGATTACCAGTCAATAGGGTGGTTTCCTATTATTTTTTCATTGCCTAAATCGGAGTACATTGAGAAATATGTACTCCTGGAGTACATATTTCACGCTTTTAGATTTTCTAATGACGATATTTATTTTTCGCTATTAAATGAAAAGTGAAAAATTTCAAGCGCGCGAAAACGCGACGGCTAATTATGAATGCTGGGAAAACCCCGTGTGACGTCAATCTGGTTCCCGCTGCCGTAGTGTGAGGTGAATTTGCGGCGAGGCTTTGAGCGCTGATACGATGTAGGCTGCTCGCCGGTAGCAAAGTACCCAGCTTGGCTTAAATAATGATTATTATTACCCTATCAAATGAAGAAAACTTTCCGTCATTAGGCAATTTTAATATGTGATTATTATTTTTTATAGGTTAAAACTCCTATCTACTCGTATAGAAACTAGTTCCCTGTGACGCCACGTGGAGTGGCATCGCATGGGTGCCAATCTGGCCTTTTTCAAATGAGGTTTAAATTGACCATTGCCATTCGTCTAAACTGGGATTTCTAAAACCAAATAATTTGTATATTATGAATACACTAATGGTGGGTAACGAATCGCAATCAATCAATGCCTTTCGTTTTCTTTGATGAAGGAAACTACCCTATTGCTAATTATACATTACCAACAATTGAGGATAACACTGAATGGTTTGTCACCCTGTTATCCGGTCATGCGTAACGCGAGGAAGGTGTGACAGAGGCCGGCCGAGAGTGCACCTGCAAATCAATTCACTTTCGCGCCGCAGTCTTGGAATGCAGCTTGGAAGAACGCACGCTACGTTTGCTACATCATGAATATTAAAAATTAAAGGGTGGCAGACACCGCATTTCGCCGCGATACTTTTTCTGAAGCCACGGCGCCGCCAGTCCATCAAGGCAACCAAAAGAAGAATTCTATGTTTAATAAAGGAGTTACGTGATACTCCGACTGATATAAATTCACATCCAGTAACAGTTAAACCTTTCCACCAAGTAACTAATGGAATGACCAAGGATATAGAATATGCAACGTGTTAAATGATCGTATTACACGTAGGTTAAAATGCATTGCACTCGAACTGGTTATAATGAATTACTTTCAAATCATATAGATTATTACAGTATAATTAGAACTAAATAAAATTTGAACAACGGATGCATTGAAATATCACCGACGAAGATAGTGTGTCATTACATGGAAGGTGTCGAATACCACGAGATTCATTGGAAGTAGGCAGAAATGAAGCTGGTAGAAACTCCAGTTGAACTATTATGTATTTAGCGAAATAATTAGGTGCAAATTTAATTCACAAATCGAGCGGATTCGTGGGTAATTATGTGAAATTTTTCAATGATGGAAATAGATAAAAAATTTCGAATAAAGCAGAGTGGCTTTGAATAATAATACGATCCGGTGATATCTGATAATGACGTTGGAACCAGGGTCGAATAATGATTCAAATTCATTGTGAGAAATTCGGGAGTTTTGTTTTCCTATCCAAAGCACTGCATGAAGCAAAACGCTTTTTACGCAGTCACGCGCACGGGCGCTCAGTATGTTCACACCAGGGGTGAAATTATTCATGTGATTTATTAAATATTTGGGTAAGTCGGGATTCTTACCCGGATCTCACGAATGCCAGTTACACCGTGGAGTTCTGCTCGGACAAAGACGACTTTGCACGCAAATGTGATGTGCATGTGGGAATCCTATTGCATTCCGCATGCTGGTGATTGATCATTCACTGCCAAACACCCTAAAGGTGGCTCGCAGGATATTATACAGATGTAGAATTTTTGGTGAAAGTGGTAGTATACCCAACCGCCAATCGAGTCCTGCCTAAAGCCTGAATCACACGATCATTTTTTTTCGTCGCGAAAGTGATCACTATCGCGATCACTGCGCAAAATGATCGTCGCCGGCAATTGTTTTTCGCAATCGCAATCGCGATGAGGATTCCCATCGATATTTTCTATCACTCGTCCGGTCGCTTTTTCCGTCGCTAAAACCATCCCTAAAATCCCATATCAGCCAATCGGAACGCATGACCGCATGGTATGATTGCAGCGCAGGGTTTGACAATTGTGGGAACGACATAGATAAACAAACACGCTGTATATTTTCGTGATGCGGGTCCTATGACAACGAGCTGTGATATCGGAAATGATGCAAGAAGCGACGGCGGGAGTGAGCGTGTGATTCAGAAAAATGATCACTAGAGCGATCGCTTTTCGCGACGGGAAAAGTGATCGCGATAGTGATCACTTTCGCGACGAAAAAAAAAATGATCGTGTGATTCAGGCTTAAGCGAAATGAATTTTTTCATGACGAATTTCATCCTTGGTATTAGCATCCTTAGCATAACTTTGCGCGCGATTGCTCACAAAGTCACTTTTTTCATGCAGTGCTTTAACACAAGGTACTTACATTAGCCTTGAGCGAAGTTATAGTCTTAACTCCAGAAAGTTTTTTCTTTTTATTTGCCGCTCCATACTCCGGAGAATCCAGTGTCAGTGGTGTAGCCAGGAATTTCGTTCGGGAGGGGGGGTCCAAAACCAGGGGGGAAAATTTAGTAAAAAGGGTACCAAATAGAGGGTTTTAAAATAATTATAACACTTATGATTTTTGAAAAAACTTCATATTCCAAAAAAAAATCTTTTGCGAATTCATGATTTTTCAAATATTTTGTTTTATTTTATGAAGCAGAATAGGTATATATCTTCTATATATATAAAAGAAAGTCGAAAATCGTGTTAGTTAGAACACTTATAACTCGAGAACGGCTGCACCGATTTTAGTGACATTAGGCTCTTTGGATTCGTCTCAGCCCCGGATAACATATAGGACATTAAAAAATAGGAAAAGTTCACAAAAAAAATTCAACTTTATCTTAGAGATATGTTTTTAGGAGTTTATTGTTAAGACGGTCAAAAAATAAGATTTTTTTTCGTTTTTACTGATGTATTGACTGATCTTTTTACCAATATTTAAAAAATGTAAATGTTCAAACATGTTAAAAATATTAAAGTAATATTAAAATAGTATTAAAATAATTGAATTAGCTCAGTAAGCTCAGCTCGAATTGAGTTGTCAACAAACACATAACTACCGTGTGTGTAAACAAATCTCAAAGCAATTGTTGGTTATCAGTACGTGTACTCTGCATGAATTCAAATCTTTTAACTTTGTAATAAACGAAGGCGAAGTCACCAACTATCTATCTGAATATTTAAAGTCCTTGGACGCACCTGACTTGCCACGGCACGATTTACAGCTGAAGGTAGGCTATGTGCTCATGATCTTTCGAAACCTAAACCAACCAAAACTATCCAACGGAACGTGTTTGGTTATTAAAAACTGATAATGAAAGTGATTCACGCCACTATACTCAAAGGAGAATTCAAAGATGAGGAAGTTCTCAATCCGAAGATTCCATCATCCCAACTTAGGTATATGCCCTTTTGAGCTTAAACGTATTCAATTTCCAATTCGTGTTGCATTCGTGATGACGATTAACAAATCGCATGGTCAGACTTTCGGTTTTTGTGATGTTTGTTCTCATGTGTCAGTGAAAACCCATGATTTTCTCATGGTAAATAATATGTGGTATGTTTACGAGTCAGTAAACCATCCGTTGTATTTCTTCATTCGCTTCAAGGGCGCAGCTAGGAATTAAGGATAGGCGTAGCTAATACTGGCGGGTCTGTAGGGTATAGAAAGCTCGCCAAGGTAAGCGAGAGGTATGGGGGCCCTCCCCATAGTATAGTATAGTAATACATTTTTTAGGATAAAAGGTTCAAAATGGTAGGTTTTGCGGCTGTGTTAACAGTTAAATATTTTGTGACTCATCCGTCCCCTAATATTAATAACCAAATGTTTTATAAAAAGATTCTCTGAGGTTTTGGAGGGGCTTTAACCCCCAAAAACCCCCCTCGATGCGTCCCTGCTTCGCTTCGCTATTTTAATTTAGCTTCATTCGCTTTACCTTGCGCCTGATAACAAAACAAAAACTGTTGTTTATCAGAAGGCGCTTGACGCAAGACATTAAACCCGCATGTGTAGGGCACACCGTGGTGCGTTTACGCATGCAGCACGTTTACGCAGTGCATTTTTTCCAAGCAGAGATACTATAACTGGCGCGCCTAAAGTCATTTGATACGAATGCTGCTTCATAGGGGCTTTTCTTACACTATTTTGAGCATCATTCAAGCGTCGGTCTAGCGTGCGTTAACCTGCCCCGTGAACGAGCCAAGTTTACGCTACGGACTTAGACCTAAAAACATTTTTTTACGGTTAATAACACAAATAGCCAACAACTGAATGCGTATAATTTTTATTTCATCAATATTTTCTCATTAAATTTATAATAAATCAAATATGATTAAAACGATACAGCCGCTCTTTATTTATAAATGGTGCAACTAAACTATAAGTTCATTGAATGTTAGGCGGGACGAAGTTCGCCGGGTCAGCTAGTGTTTTTATATTTCGGGGGAGGTCCGGACCCGTTGGACCCCTCGGTACGCCACTGTCCAGTGTCAAATCATAAAATAATCATAACATAATATTATACATTTATCACCAAGATATTACTAAATTCCTCTGCCAGCTACAAGTATCCGCCATTAGGTGCTATGCAACACAACAATCAATGTAGCCTCCCTACTGCCATATGACTTCCAGCTTCAAAAAAGTGAAACTAAAAACAGTGAAAGCGTAATGAGCATGTTAGTGCTATGCCCGACGGTGAACGCTGCTAATTCTATATCCTATCCGACCACGCTCATGGCAAAGGTCAGTTAGTCGGACGGAATCAACCGGAAACATTTGCCCAAGCTCCCACAGCCCGAGAGACTGATGCCGTGACTTATTTTCGATCTGACTTTCAAAGGCAAACATATCTTGACGCCGGAGCTGAGGACGGAAGGACGTCGGCGGTATGCATGAGTTGATCGAGCAGAACGCCCACTACTCTTATATATAGCTCGACACATCAAAGGGGAAAAAATGTGAAAGGCATACATCTCCATTAATATTTCACTAAGGTGCTTCTAATAGCTAAGCATAGACGTATTCCCCAGGTAAGATTGGATATTTTTCCATGGCCTCGGAGGATCACTGCTTTGCTTCAGCAGCAACGCCCGCGATTTAAAATAACTTTTATTTATCATAGGACTAGTGCCGCATGCGAAATTATTTGCTGCGACGGGGATTCTCTTCAGGTAAGTTCTTCAAGAAATTTGTGAGAGTCTATCTATTATAATAGAAACGGTCACATGGATAAGAATAAGGAAGTATGCCGCAGAACTGATACATTTCATGTGTCGTTTTTTTCGCGTGCAATAAGTTGCCATCTTAGACCATAAAGGTTGCCTCAATATTTACGAAAGGTTAGCTCTGGGATAACTTGACTCCACATTTAGGCACTGTATATGTCGCGTTACGGGCCCGTTGTGTCCCGCCCGAAATGCAAGTAATGCAGGGCCGAAACTTAGCCTTACGTTTACAACGAAAAAAAAATAATAAATAAAAAAGAATGACGGACAAGAAAACAAAAGTTGAGGTATTGAAGAAAGGAAGAGGGTGGAATGGAAATAAGGAAGGGAATTCCTGCCTTACCCTGGCTTCTGCCAACTTACGCACCCCGTGTGGTGTCCTACTTCCAGTCGACGTGAGTGCACCGAAGCCCGAGCTTCGGCGAGATAAAGAAGTCATTCCCTTCGCCTCGACATCGGCAAATTATTGTCTTACTGCAAGGCATGCAAGAGCAATGGGTGTAACCAGCGAGGGGCAGGAGGGGCCGCCCCCCCCCTAGAAGCAAAAATCGCATATGTCTTAAACGCGGAAAAAAAAAGATTTGATTAAAACTATCAAACTGGTGTGATAGGGAGTATTTTTATTAAATATACTTAAACTTTGGTGTAAATTATTAAGCACTTGATTTCTTTTACCAAACGCTCTTGATATATTTCATCAAACATTTTGATGTTTCATAATTTCGCCAATTGTGCGAAAGAGTTTGGTAAAAATAACTGAATTAATTTCCTACAATTCTGAGTTCGGTAACTTTCATCGCAGTTATGATTAATTTTACGAAGGTGATTGCTTGTTTGGTAAATATTATCAAACTCTACATTGTTATGCAAATTTGGTTTGATAGAATTTACTAAGCGTTTCGTAATCTATCAAAAGGTCTGTCGTTCCTCTTTTGTTTATACAAATACACATTTGCTTTTTTCACACTTTTTTCCACGAAGGAAAATAATATTTTTTCAAGCAAATACTTTCAAAAACTAACAAAGAGCTGTTACAGTTTCCTTAAAATGTTGATTTCATTCAATGCTTAAATCTTACCTGCAACTTGAACAACCGCAGCTTGCCCCACACCCCCTAGTTTTGATCCTGGGTACGCCTTTGGCGTACAGCATATTTAGTTAAAAACTTATTGTATTTGCACATACTAGCTATCTGCATGCATTTTGGCATCTTACAACCCATGCATTAATGACTTACTGCGCTCACTGTTCGTTTTTCTATTACTACCTAGAAGTTTATCGGGGGTATGTTGCCTTCACACCCCAGGTAAGATTGGATATTTTTCCACCTGTATCTAGTCTGACCGCGTGTCATTGTCCTGAGTGCTCGGCCAGTGTGCGGCGAACGGGCGCGTTTCTGATTAAGGATAGGATGAGTGTTGCATTCCTGATATGGAATCACCCCGTGCCACACACCCAAGTAGTGACTTTCACGCTACCTCGTAGATGTAGATGTATTTCTTCGTTAAAAAAATTGTTGCCAAAGTAAAAGCTTTTAAACAGAGAGACTCGACAGAGAAGCCACAGAAATATCTGAGGAGGAGAAGAACAACTTCAACAGGGACACCGGCATTAAAATTGGCCGTACTTGGCAACCAGTAATCAGCAAAAACAATCAACAACCCACTCCTCCAACCTCCCGCTCCCCGCTCCCCTTACCCACCACCTGACACAGATACCCATGTATATAAATTTAAATTCCCACCTCTTCAGAATCCCTTGATAAAGCGACCAGGATCGGTCGGAAAACGTTGGGGCCACCCAAAAATTGACGTGGCGATTTAGCCCAAATTTTTTATTCAACATGTATGTTCAACATTAAGAAATGAGCAGCATATTAGAAACAACAATGAAGAATCAGTTTTTCAATGGCACACTTTACTAAAAGCATAAAAATCACGCGTATTAGAAAGTAAAGAAAATTGCATGTTTTAAAGACCAGGAAAAGTTTGAAGCGTTTTTTGTTCACCATAAATGCGATCGTCTTCGTGATAATCTTTTTTCACTCAAGTGCATATTTGTCTACATTATCGACCAGCGGCGTAACTAGGAATACCTCCACAAGGCAAAATCTGGTAAAATGCTTGAAAAATGACATGAGTGGAAATACATTTTAGATCATTTTGCGTTATACGTCAAAACTATGCAATAGTTTTAAATATTTTTTTCTCTGAGGCTCTGAGGGTGATCTATCCCCTCATCCCGCCGTAGTTACGCCACTGTTATCGATAGCGACTCAAACCTAGAGCAAGTAGTCATGCCCGTTTTGAAATATTCCAAAATAATTTACGCGCAGTGGAAAGTGTGTTTATGAATGACTCTGCTCTGAGGAAAACAAGTGATCAACAGAAGAACATTGAAATTGACAACTGTTTTAGCCGATTAGTTAATCTTTTTTGCGTTTACGTGTTTTTTTAATGTTGGCATTATTACAGCTCAAATTCGATTTTTTTCGCAGTGAAGATTTCAGCAAGAAATGCGGAGAGGCATTTCAAAAAAAAAAAAACAAGAGGACGAAGAAAGAAAAAATCATTTATGAAGAGTGGATGAATTCAAATGCTACCGATAAAATGAAAATCTGTACCTCTTATTCTCTGATATTCGTATTTTCAAGCTTAATTATTTTTTAACCATAACCCCAAAACGCTATTACCATCGCCTTCCTTCCCTTCAATGGGCGCATAACTGAGGACGGCGGGAAATGTATTTTTAGTCTTTTACGCGAATGAAAGGGATCGTTTTCCTATTCACCATAGCTAAGGGAAAGGTTTATTTCCTGAAAAAAGAATTCAGTTTGAATATAACTGAACATTGTGTGACCTTTATTGATGCAGAACGACGGCAGGATGAAAGGAAAAATATCTGCGGCAGAAGACATTGAGTGGAAGATAGTCAAAAAAGAAATGAATGCCACGAATGGGATATTTTGGGAGCGAAATGAATATTCATAGAAAGGTGTATTTTTTCGGGCGTGGAAGAAAAAGTAAGGAGGAATAGGCATTTTACGGTCCACATTAAGGGGAACTTGAATTGATGGCGTATTAGGAATTTAATTTTGAAAATGGGGATATTTTGGTTATGTCAGCATTTGAAACGTTGCTTCACGGTCGCAAGATTTACTAAGGCAAGGGGGGAGCATTTTGCATGGGAGGTAAAGGAGTGGAATGTTAAAAGACATCCTGAGAATTAAATAGTGAATGAATGACGTTTGAGCTGGAAATCACTGGAATTTTGAGCTGGAAAAAAGGGAAGCATGAGTGAGCTTATCAGAGGGTTGGGGTTGAGAAATGAACGCTATATTTTGAATTAAAAATAAAAGTTGTGTTCTTTTCACGATTAAGATTGGTCTATATAATAATATATATTTACACACAGGCATCATTACCCATCAAACATCAAAAGTGGATTACCTTGGTATCATGAGGAAATTCACTCACACAGTGATTCAACGCAAAGATTAGTTTAAAACGGTGAAGGTAGAGCTTACCTCAGACTAGGCCTCAGGCGTGTGAATATATCACGCTCAGTAGAGCGGATCGGAAAAATCGATTTTTTTCAAATCCTTCTGGCCCAATAAAAAAAAGATGTGGGTCTGATAAAAAATAAGGCCCGAAAAATTTGCGACCTATAGGTGAACCATTGACCCTCGCACAAATGCGATATAAGGGGGGATTCAAAATTCGAAAAAATTTATATTTAATGGTCACTCACTATAAAATTTGCCGAGTTACTGCCCTTTAGAACAAAAATTTCGTGCTTTTTGACGTATCTGCCACCGTTAAGCTACATAATGCCTAATTTGAGTGCGCGTCCGCGAAGAAAATATTTCAACGCCCACGCAGCGTTGCGGATAGATGAGCGGTAAGTACACTGTACACATCTCTGTCCCATACTGTGTGTCAAAGTTATTCCATAAACTGTGATTAAAAAAGAACAATAACCATAAAGGCTTTCTGTTTAAGTCTGTAGTCAGAACGTTATCTCTTAGCGAAGGCTTTCGTAACGTTCTAGGTATATTTTAAAAGCACGAATACAAGGATCAAGAACTTTGCTATTTCCACATAATATTTTATTAGCACCGACCATGGTTTCGTTACAGAGTAACATTATCAAGTTGAAGATTTAGGTAAATTGACAGTATATATATAGCAGGAGTCGTTGGTTAGGGGGAGGTAAGGGTTGGGGTTGGAGCTGGGTTTGGCGTCACTGTAGGTGGGGTGGGTGGAGGGGTGGATGAGTAAGGGGGACCCACCTACCCACCCCACCTACAGTGACGCCAAACCCAGCTCCAACCCCAACCCTTACCTCCCCCTAACCAACGACTCCTGCTATATATATACTGTCAATTTACCTAAATCTTCAACTTGATAATGTTACTCTGTAACGAAACCATGGTCGGTGCTAATAAAATATTATGTGGAAATAGCAAAGTTCTTGATCCTTGTATTCGTGCTATTATGGATTTCCACCAAGTTACGCCCTCTACGATTAATTATATTTTAAAAATCTAGTACTTAGTTTAGCCTTCCACGATGATTATTTATTCTGGTACGACATGACAGGCTAGTCGCTATTGCATTCAAAACCTTCAACAATGTGATTGGCTATATCAGGGGTCTCCAATTAACTAGGCCACAAGGGCCACATTCCAAATTCCGAATCGCCCCGCGGACCGGATAGCAAATTTGCCGATGACTGAAGTATTCAGTATTCAATACCAACGTCTACTGAAGATTCCGGAAAGAACGGCAGGCCGATCCCCTCCCCTCCCCGCTCGCTTCTCCCCCTCCCACGCCTCGAATACAGCAAAAAGTCATCCCGCGTGTGCTTCTAGCAGGGCGTTCATCTTGGATAATGTAAATCGGAAGATGGTTCAAGGTAAAAAAGGACGCGTAGTGAGACGACTTGTCCCTTATTTGGAGCTCGTCGGCGTTAAACAAATCCATGTCACCAACTTTTAGAAAAGTAATGAAATATTTTTAGATCCGAGAACAGAGACAAGGAGCCTACGGTCTATGAAGAGGACCCTCGAGTGGCTATTACGCAAATGTCCTTACAGGTTTAAGCGTATAGATTGAGAATTGCTGTTTTTAAAACATTGCTGCTATAAACGAGAAGAATTGGGGAAAAAGGTGTGCCTCCTTTCTGAGCCCAAACCAATTAATATCTCTTCAATAACAGGCTATCAAATAACTTCAACCTACACATCGGAATTTATTCAGTTTCTCTTTTCGTTCTCATAAGTGTGAAGGTGTTTATACGAGTAAGCAATTAACATGGCGGGAGAAAGTTAGAGGTTTCCAGGATAGTGAGACCAAAGAAATATGAATATTTAAGTTTCTATCCGGCACAGATCAATCACTTATATGCTTTAGAGAAGCTATTCATATGAAATTATCGGATAACTGATTTAAGTAATATTTAATAACACAAAGATCCCAAAATCATTGATGATGCAAAGTAAAACAGGTTTATTTATTTAATGCAACTTCAGGCCTTCGGAATAACCTCCAACCCTTCAAACCGATATCATAGTACAATTCTTTTCGAATTGTTGTATCTCAGTACTTAATATGAGGAATATCTAGTACTTGCTATGAATCATAACTGATTGTTAAGAAAATTCTCTGGCAGCAGTTGGTCTTCTTCAGAGTCAGGAAGATAGAAAAACGTATCTGAATAAAATCATTCAACTCTCACTTTCAACGATCACCAATTATCGAACAAAAGATACAGTGTCCGGCGTGATGCGGTGGAAATATTTAATATTCAGCTTATTAAAACAACTTGTGCACAAGTTGCCGAAACCATGGTCGGTGAAAATAAAATAGTGTGGAAACAGACAAGTTGTTTAAATAAGCTGAATAATTATTGAACATTTTATTTTCACGATGATCTAGCCGAGGGGTCTCCAAAATACGGTCTAGAGGGCTAGTTTCTTTCCCTAGGTCACCTCGCACCCCCGGGATTTTGTTTGATGGTATCCGAGGCAGTGGCGCAGAGAGAAGGGGTTTTGGGGGGTAACTCCCCCCCAACCAGAGTTCAGAGAAATTTTTTCATTTAATCCATTTTACTTAATTCGATAAAAAATACTCATATATTAGTGCAAAGGGTCTCCAAAATACGACCTGCGGAGGGCTTTCATCCGGCCCGCGCACTCGTTTCAAGTAGCGCGCGATTCTCGCTCGTTTTACTCCGTGAGACGCCGCTAGGAGCATTGCAGCACTGTACTGCACGTCAAAGTCGCCTTCAACTGTTCGTAAATTATGAAATACGCCACCAGATTCTTCAGTAGACGTTGGTATCGAATACTTCAGTCATCGGCAAATTTGCTATCCGGCCCGCGCGGGGCGATTCGGAACTTGGAGGGCCTAGTGAACTGGAGACCCCATCACATTTACACATCTTGCCCATCACATTGTTGAAGGTTTTGAGTGTAACAGCGACTAGCCTGTCATCTCGTTCCAGAATAATTAATCATCGCGGAAGGCTAAACTAAATACTAGATTTTTTAAATATGCCTAGCACGTTACGAAAGCCTTCGCTAAGAGACAGCGCTCCGACTACAGATTTAAACGTGCCTGCAGCAGTGGCTGGTGGGTACGAAAGGGCGGTGTAGTATGGAAATCGTCCTTCAATAGACAATCCGCCGTATTGGCAGCTTGAGTTTAGTTAAAATATAAGCTGTACTAAACGGGACTCTTTTGTATCGGGATCAAGATTTGGGACGTTTCCTCGAGATAGACCGAGCAGGGTGCTGGAATGTCATTCTAATCAAGAATAGAAGTAAGGAATCAATTCATCAGATGCTACATATGGAATATTTTTATCTATGGAAGCGAAGCTTGGACGTTGACAGCAGCAGGGAAGTCAAGATTGGAAGCATTCGACATGTGGTGCTACCGAAGAATGATGAAAATGAAATGAATCGTCCAAGTAAGTGATGAGGAAGTGTTAAGAAGAGCGGGAGAAAAGAGAAGCCTAAAAAACTTGAGCAGAAGACGCTAAAACTTAGTTGGCCACATTTAGGTAAATTTACAGAAGTGTTGTTTATGCCTCGAAAATTAAAAAATTATAGCCTAGCCAAAATATCAATTCGGTAACAGGAAAAATACAACTGGCGAAGATATGAAATGTGAATATAAACAAGACATTTTCAATATATTTGTTTTCTGTCCACCAATATTTTGCAAGAGTTTAGGAAGTGCATTAATTTAAGCCAGGGTTTAGTATATTCTCTGCATTTTCTAATGCTTGGCCAACATACCCGAGTTTTGGCATCACAAATGCTATTTTTTACAATTATGCTCTCAATGCCCTCTGAGAGAACTATGAACCTGCCCTCTGCTAACGTTCTGTCTTTGCTACCCTAGCCCTCTAAAGGTCTCCTGTTCTAATGCTGAAGGGATAGGCATTATATTTGAGTTTAAAGAAACGTCTACATGGATAAAAGCCTCCAAGCCACCTCAAGGGTATTTGGCAGGGGGTGAGTATACACCAGTATGCAGAATTACGCTGCGTATTCGTAGTCGAAAAAAAGGTCGTTGCAGATGCTCATGCCAGCAGGCGGTGTGAGCTCTCGCTGATCATTCATTGCTCCTTGCAAGTTGAGAGCAACCTTGCAAAAAATACAAAATTATTAAATGGATAAATATCCATGCAGCTGTATAAAAGTAGTTAGATGACGAATAGGAAAACAGGAGCCAACAGACACAAACCAGAAAACGGAGTAAAAAGATAATGAAATGCATGCACATGGTGGACATAAAGAGTTCAGTAATTAATTAAGTACATTGATGGCGCATCTATTACTATCCCTGATAGTGCCAGGAAAGAACGATATTTGAAATCTCTCTGTTTTGAAGTCTAATTTTCTATCTTTCTCTTGCGAGGATGGTACAAGGTAGCATAAGGAATCGTCCATGTTGGCACACATTCAACAGTGTTTCCAATTGATATGAAAAAATGCGATTATATCGATTTCGAAAAACCACATTAAATACCACAAATGGGATTATGAATGTGTAAAAAAGAACTCAGGCGATATAGTGCTCTTGTATTGAATATTGTTGATACTAATTGAAGGAACATAAAACAAGGAATGCTATCATTATTACACAGGGTACAATTAGTATTGTCAATTGAAGTGTGAGAGCTGATGCAATAATACCCATTTTTTGCAATAGATGGTGAGTCAGTTATTTAAGTCCCCACTTATTTCATTAATCATTTGCTAGGGACTTGAGCATGGTAAGAATCATGAAGATGCATGTTGTGAGAAGTTCCTTAAAATGTCACTTCTTTAACACTGTTACTCATTAAAAAGTGTCAAAATGTACCTGTGCTTGGAATTTAAAAATAAAATTCAATGGAATACAACGTTTTAATAATCAATTATCTCAAATTTGTTATACAGGATGAGCAGATTTCTGAAGAAATAATTTTCGAAAAAACGTAAGAGATAAATCCTTAATCAGAATAAAAAACTCAGCAGTACAAACGACTAGGGAAAACATGTTTAAATTCTGCACAATAAAAAATGTAGATTTTGAAGTTCAACACACGAATTTTTAATCATTTTACTGAAATTTATCACCATCTCCATCCTGATGAGCAAATGATCGGGGAATTACTTGTCTTCAAAACGAGATCATTACTTAGGCACACCTGGAAGCGAAGAAAATTATTTTTTTTCAATTGAGTGGGTGAGAAGCCAGGGGTACAAGTGATTTCTTTTTTAAAACAGAGTTATGTGCAGATATTACGTAAAAAACAAACTAGGTAGTTGTATTAGATATTTAGTAGTGCATTAGATTTTATACTCGATGTCAGCACAGACTCACTCGTATCCCTTGGCAACCAAGTTTTTGTGTATTTCCTTAACAATTAGCCTTACCAAACTCTTTTGAGAAAAAAATCACTCGTATCGATTGGATTCTCATCCTCTCCATTGGCTTACGCCACCTTGAGGTTACCATAAATTATTTTCAAAAGGCAAAGATGCGCAAGCGTATGGGATGAATATGGAATTGATTATATTTTCAACCTGAATGAGTATTCATCGGATTTTTCATTCATTGGTGATTTTTTCTTACCTCTCAGAGAATTTTCTTCAGCGGGTCAATAGAGTCCCCTCCCTGAGGGCTAGACGTGTCAGTAGCCTTCTCTCAGTATCAGACTGACTCGGAATTTGTGTCCAAAACTTTTTTCACATGCCATTTTTTCTATATATCCCAAATGCTCGCGGCGGTGAAGAGAATTATTAGCTTTCTCCCATTTCCTCGTTGAAATATGCTCCAGAAATGACTCCCATGTGCACTGGCCCTGCTGTGCCTGGGGGTTTTATCAAATGTGCATCAGGAAAAAAGGGCAAAGAGATATGTCAACAACTTCTATGGCCTCCACAGATATCTATAAAAATTTGCTTCCCACAATTAATGTTTGTGCACTGCAACCTAGCCATGCACTATCGCTGAACTTGAATAGATAAAACTGCAAAATAAAACTGGCAATTTGAAGCCAAAAAACCGGCAAACGCACCGCACCCATATTTTCTCTCATGCACTTGATTCATTGCTTTAATTTTTATTCATCAAATAAGGACGATTCAGGTGTCAAATCTGCGCGTGCTATCACTGTGGTAATAAAAAAAACCTAGGAATGAATGATTGAAAAAATTAAATAAAACGTCGCATCGCCTATATAACGATTGTATTTTAGATTGATTGAGTGATTAAAAGACTAAATATACTTCTTTTTGCATTTGAAAAGAAAAATTTAACGTTGAGTAAACTTTAAAAAAATTAAACTCAAAAAGTTAACATTATTTAAGATTTTCCACATTATTTTCATTGAAAATGATGTAAATGAAATATTCAATTGTACAACATTTATAATTTAAGCTCATCACAATGAATTCCCTCATTGATAAAAACCCAAAAACCTGGCGTCTGGGTTAATTCAAGCAGAATTTATTGTTTATCAAGGTTATAATTTCACTGCCATGCGAAATTATTGACTCGGGTTTAATGACAACAATGCATGGGCACTAAATTCGCAATTTCAACAAAATTTTGAGCATCGCGGATCACTCTGTAAAAGCTGTAGTCGCAGCTAGTCCTGAAATACTTAAAAAAAATCAAAATTTTAATTCTTTGAACCTCTTTCATTCTGAAAGATTCATCACGTAAGGGGAATCATATGCAGCTCTATATTCTACGCAATGGCTACAAATCTTCAATTTTAGCATATTCCAACCAGGTATCACAAGATTCCACTGTATAATATAAACTTCAGAAATTGAACTCTAGTCCTCGGTATAGGAGCCTAACACACTAGCTTCAGCATTATGACCTACTACTTTCAAAAAATCCCATGACCGATTCTATTTATCTATTCATACAGTAACTAAAACAGTATCATGGTATGACTAATCAAATATTATTCTACACCAGAACAACGCAAATTATTCTTCGTTTTGTACTAATGCGAAGTTATTTCTCAATAGTGAATTTTTAATTATGCAATAAATCATCACCATTTACCGCGGTCTGAGTACATTCATATAGTGCCATGAAGTAGTTCAGGATATACACGAAGTAGTTCAGGATAAACACGAAGTAGTTCAGGATATAAATGAAGTAGTTCACCATCCTGCATTCACAGAATCTGATGAAATGTCTTCATTTGGTCAAAAGGGATGCGTAGTTAAAAGGAACGCGCCCTAAATTCTGCACGTGCCAAAAATTAAGGAACATCTGGCCACTGCGTATTGATCTCTTCGTTCCGGAGAGTCTAAAGATCTTCCAGATATTTCTTAACTCCGCCCAGTGGCGGCTTTATACGTCCAGCGCAGTGGCAATAGGGGCTGCGTACACTGGGGAAGAAGATAAGACCCTACGATACGCATACGAGGTGGACGGTGTTACGTGACCGGCCAAGGTGAAATGGTATATAATCCCCGAGGCCCGGGATTGTGACCTAAGGCAGTATTTCCCAGTTTGCCGTCCTTCCCCGACCTTGGCAATGACGAGGTCTGAGTTCGCAAGGTTTTTCATGGGGACACCGCTGCAAGCACGCAGTTCAAAACAAGTTCTCTCCCAAAAACGCGAGTTAATGCTGTTTAGAGATACGGAGCGCGCCAGAATAGACTTTTACCGATTACATTTTACCTTGATGACCGCACAGTCTTTCTTTATTGAAGCTATGAAAGAGTAAAATTCTTAAAAAGTTTTGAAACGTAGTACTAAAATTAAATGACTAGTTTCATGTATGCAATTTTTTTTGTTTGAGGAGAGAATAAACATGCCCGGACTA
This sequence comes from Ischnura elegans, assembly GCF_921293095.1. Classification (NCBI taxonomy): domain Eukaryota; kingdom Metazoa; phylum Arthropoda; class Insecta; order Odonata; family Coenagrionidae; genus Ischnura; species Ischnura elegans. Next base: position 103,126,186 of record NC_060254.1, read on the forward strand.
AAAAATATACTTTTTTATTTAAAATTAATTACTTTTTGAATGAAGCTAGTTGAGTTGAAAGAAATATGCGTAAGATAAAAATAAATTTCTGCTAATCGTGTACCCGTCGTATATGCTGAAAATCATTTGATTGTAGGCCCTTAACTTTGAAAAACGTCCTAAGCTTCGTGTTCAAAATTTCGCCATACTACAGAACTTTTCTCTTCCCTCCATCTTTTCAAATTAGTAATCTCTAGTCTTCAATTTCCCCAGGAACCTTTTAGAAGCTCTACATCTCAATACACCTTATTTTTGTCGCAAAAAGTATCCAAAATCCGAGGTTCGCAGGTCGCTTGTACAGTTGTTAATTGTTGGGAACTTCCATGTAAAGGCGATTACGAGCGGTTTTCGGGCTATGCGAAAGAAAATACTCTTTCATATACACATTTATACTGCTTGGACAAAAAAACAAATAACTCCAGATGACGGACACAATTCAATTAGGGACTACAAAATAGGGAAATGGCCATAACTGGCTGAATGAGTGCATAACTCTTTGGGCCTTGCGATAGCCTCTCTTTGCGACTCGTGGCATTGGACTGGGACAGAGCAAGGTTAACCTTCAAGCGAACGAGTAAATATGCTCTCCAGCCTTGTGGATATCAGCGCTGGATAAATAAACATGAGACCGCGTTCATTTTGGAGTCGGCGAAGGATTAGACGGCTTGATTCGCATGTTTGTGGGATGGACACCCAAGCACGCTGACGGAGAATGCATCCTGTAAATAACACAGCAGGCGACTCTGGAATATCACTTCCCAAAGCCATCCTAGCGTCCTCCATTGTTTCAAGATGTTCCGTGATTGCGCTAGAATATTAAGCCACTGGAAAATGGAGGGAATTGGCTTTAAATTGGAAGCATAATTAGGTTACGAAATTGGCCTCGATGGAAGAGAAGAAGAAATGTTTGCGAAAGGAAATAATGAGTCCAAATCTTGGAAAAAAACGCTGAACAAGCAGTTTTCATTTCAAACCGTAGCATGAAATGAAAATCATTCTTTAATAAGCAGTTATTACATCAAAGTAAAGATATATTTAACAATTCACGCAACACATCGTGAGGAACGCGAACGAATTTGGAATTATTTAAAGTGGCATTAAATCAGAGTTTTTTATTTATAGTTGGTACTCAACCTTAATAAAGGTGAAAAGGAACTTCCGGGCTCACCAATTATTCGTCTACGAACCAAAGAGATGTCAGATCAATCATATGTTCTAAAACCCTTTATTTACACTAGTGAATCACTTTTTTTATTCTAAAAAGCATTTGCTTGAAAGAATTATCCGCTTACGTACAGCGATCCGATATGCTTGAGGAGATATCGAACTAGTATGTGTTTCTAAAATGACGAATTTAAAGATAAATAATGCATCAATATGTCGAATTACCTCTAAAAATATAATAATATTTTATAAATAATGGCACTCTGACATTATTAAGTACCAAAAACGCAAACGAGATAAGCCGAAGAATTGCTCTTCATATCAATTCGACACGTTAGAATTAATTATAGAAATAAAGCCCATTCCACTACGCCAAGTTCAAGTTCTTTGTCCAAGCCCCCCCCCCCCCCCCCCGTCTCTTCATTCTTTAAGCAAGGCATTTTCAACTTCGCTGTCCAACTTTTACACTGGTGCCAAGACACAAAAAAACAATAGTTGGCGCCAATCGAATATTGGTTTATAATTAAAAGAATTAGGTTTACGGTACCTACATATGGACCGCACACAATCACATGGATATTTAAAGATAGTATTCGTGGCAAAGCTAGGTGTCGGAAAGTAGGTCGGTACTCCTGTTGACTCGAGGGGAGGAGGAGAGGATTCGAGAATTCGATGCGTATATTGCGTGAAAAATAAAATTGCAATGCTTTTTAACCAGATGTGCTGCTGGATAAAATGTTCATCATTTTCCTTAGCTAGCATTCAAAGCTATTGAGTCTGAATGAGTACATAGTTCCTTTTCCGTAATTTTAATTACTTATTTACTGCGATTGATGAAAAAATGGCTGACTGGTTTAGTTAATATTATCACACAAATTCAATGGACCGATCATGGATACCATAAAATAGTATTCATACGCAGCTGTGCTCGTTATCTTTCTTTCATTTTATTTGAAAACTCTAGTAATGCTTGCATAATTACAATTTCAATAATTACAATTTGCCTCATGCATTGCGTAAAGCCTTTGAGAGTTTAGAGGGCAGTTTAAAAAATACATCTATTTAATATTGGTCAGGGATAACTTTCGCAAAACTACTAAATATTTACTGTTTAATTGGCATATACACCGGTAGAAAAAGGAAAAAAATAAACAGGAAATATAAAATTTTAAAAAGAAATTGTAATAATCTTCCCTTGAATTTTATATAGCAATTGGCACCATTTAATGTTAGAGTGACCTGAAAAAGTTTTTGACACGGAAAACTTTCAGAAAGCAAATGGCAAATTTTTATGATCGGTTTTAACGACGAGAATGGCGAGAGTAAGTATCAATAAATGAGGCGTTAAAATTCGAAGATATTGCCGATGTTGGGAACCGGTTATGAAAATAGTTTTGAATGAAGCAACCAACCGGATCCTAAAAAAGATTTCTCCGTAATTACGATGGCAACCCGCCTGTATAAAAAAAATAACGTGCTGATAATTCGCCAATGAATTCTACCAGAAAATCTTCTTGTTGCTTTCTCTGTAAAAGGATTAAACAAACCTGAACTGTAGGTATGAATACTTTTTGTTGGACTTTTTTCTTATTTACATCGAAGTAATGTTTCAGTTATGATGAGGTGAGATGGTTCATGTACGATGGAAGTCTTTGATATTCTCTATCAACTGTTTTATGAGTCAGAACTCGCGAATTTCAATTAACATTGAGGAAACAACCAAAAATCTTAAATTACTTTTAAGGATATGGAAATATATTCATTGATTATATTATTATCCCTCATGTGTTACATTGGAATAATAATTGAACTCCTGACTTTGAGTATAATATGGCTGGACAAAACTAGATCATATAAAAGAAATAAAGAAACCTTATAAATTAGTTGTTAAATAAATACGACAATTTTCATGAAAACATCATTGGAGGTGCTGAATTAAAATATAACCAAATTTGCCCATGATTTCATGTTGAATTCCCATATTTACTAATTGCATTTCTAGGTTCACAATTGTAAAAATATATAGCATACCATCTAGTTAATAATGGGACTTACTGTATAATCATGTGCGAATAAAAATGGACAAAAAGCAGACCCACCATTGGGTGGCATAAGCCAGAACATCGATGCTGAAGTTCGGTGACGTTAAGGTATGAGGAGACAATTGCTCTATTTTTGCTATCAGCATTGCCAAAGTGTGAAAACTAACATTATAAGGAATTCACCTAACAGTTAAATAATGTTTTTAACCTATTGCCATTCATCATAACGATGATTAATTAAACGTTCTCAGTATTAATTAAAGACGTAAAAACTACTCCTAGCTTTACATATATCAACTTAAGCCAACAATTTAGAATTCAGTGTTTCATTTGCCTTTGGTTTCCCGTTTAAAATGGCTTCTTTCATGGAGAAGTCCAGAAAGGGGTTTGAAACATCGTGTTTGTCCACTTTCAAGCCGTGTAGCTTGAGCTCGCGGGCTTTACTGTCGAACAATATTTTTTCAAGGCGGATTCTCGACTCGCAGGCAACATGAAATTGGACTCTCTGGTTTTAGGTTTCCGGTTCACGGCTCCTGTCTCTCTCCCTCGTGCAGCAGAAATCCAATCAGCAGAGGCTCCTCTAAACCCTTCCACTTTATTCGGCGGACAAAATTGTTTTCAAAATGAAACCCTTCCCCTTCAACACCTTAACCTTGCCCTCAACTGTCTCTCACATCTCGAGACAAACACGGCCGAAGACATTCCCCGGAAGGCGGTGTCCTTTAGACGCAATATGACCCCAACCCCACTCTCTCGTCTCGTGCCTGACCCTCGCCATCGCCGAATACCTTCCCCCACCCGTTTCCACGGAGTGAGGCTAATTTCTCCCCAAAGTGGACACGCGCGAGAGCCCATATTTCATCTCCGCCCCCGCCTCTCCTCCTCTCTGACAAGCAAACTCCTTTTGCCCTTCTCCTTAACAGCCTTAAAGTCGATACCGTAAGCTCTAATATGCAGAACGTAGGAGCCTTCGAACTAAGAAATACGATCTTCCGATTGTAGATGTTCGACGGAGAAAACAGTAAATTCCCAAAAGTAAAACTCTGGGCCGATGTCACTATAATAAAGGAAAAAGTTTAGTGCATTTGTGAAATGCTTAAGAAAAAAAATAGTTTAAAATATAATCTTTGTGTTAAAATATTTCACAACATACGTTGACCTACACTCCAAGAAATATTTTAACATGAACTAAACGAGGTCAAGATAAGGAAAAAAAATAATTATATAATCTTTGTACAATCACCGATAATATCTAAACACTAATGCTAATCTCCGAAATTCTTAAGCTTATTTAAAAGAAATTCATTGAGTGACCGGGTTACATAATAGTATGTGAGATATTTTTCACTCATTCTTTACATGGTTCACTAACTTATCACTCCATAAACGATACTGAATGCTGATATTCTCAGGAGATAGACCTAATCAAGGTGACCCCGACATAAATGAATGGAAATTTCAAAGTGTATCCTCTCTATTTTTCGTAGTATTCTCTCGACTGGTGATGGTGAAATTAGTTTCTCGAGTTAAATTCGCTGAAGCATGAGAAAAAGCGGAAAAAAGCCTATTCCGAGTGATGAAAAGCTTAGTTTTTATTTTTTAGAGTAATTTTATACTGTTTTTGAAAAAATCGTGATAAAAAGCTTAGTTTTTTATTTTTTAGTTCATTTTATACTGTTTTTGAAAAAAGCGGGTTTTTAATGCTTTTAATTTTATATTTATTTTCTACTTTTTAGTGCTGAATCATGTATATGAATAAACTCATAGGCGGGTCCAGGGGGGGGGGGGCACGGGGGCACGTGCCCCCCCCAGACCCTCAAAAATATGCAAGATTTTTAATTCGGTCCCATTATCATTGCGTTCGTTTTGTATCAGGAGGTATCCTTGTGCCCCACCCAGAACAAAATCCTGGATACGGCCTTGCTTGTGCCCCTCCCAGAAAAAAATCCTGGATCCGCCCCTGAATAAACTTGAGCGTTGGTGGAAATGTCTAAATAACACCATCTATTGAGAAGTTAATACAAAATAATTATTAATAATTTATATTATTAATTAATGAGAAATTAATTATTTCCATGTATAAAACTATTTTTCTATAAGGAAATTTAGTTCATCAATTATAGCATAATGGAAGAAAATTCCAAATATCTGTTTCTTGTAAGTTGTGTTGTTATCAGAAGTATGCATTTCTGCAAATATTTGAGCCGATCCAACCATGGGTCGTGGGTCAAAAATCAATTCCATCGATGAAACAGACTAAAAGACGAGGCAAATTAAGAAAATGCGCGTGAAAATGAATTAATGAATAAGTTAAAAGTTTTGGCCCATATCGATCGCAATTCGTCATACCACACACTTTGACGACTCTCCCTCCAAATGTCACAAGTACTAAAACTGGTTTTGCAGTGTTCGCAATTGGGAATCGACTTCCTGCAATAACAGATGGATATGAGATGGGGAACTTTATGATCCATTACAGTCCCTCAAACCTCGTTTTAATACTGGGAAAGAAATTATCGTCGCACCATAGAACGTGCGGCATTAACTCTACTAAAATTTGCTACTGAAACAGTTAGATAAGATTAGGTATTACTAATTCGAGATTAATTTGTAGTGGAATTTAAAATTCAAACCAAAGGACACTGCGGTGGATGAATAAATTAGAACAACTTCGTGAAAAGCACAATATATTTTAATATGACCGAGCCCTCTCTTTGCTTCTATAACTATTTTCAAGGCAAAATGACTTGTATTACTTCGAAAATGGCTCCTATTACACTAAGGGCCAGTTTCACCTACGAGGATAATTGAATTAACTCGGATAATATTCTCCAAAAACCGAGATATTACAACAAACGCGTTTCACCAGATGCATTAACTCGGTTTGGGCTGTTATCTCGGTTTATACTTTTACTGACGATATTCCGCCGTTCAAAGCTTATTATCTGAGTTAATCTGAGGGCAGATGTAACGTGGCATGGCGCGCTTCATCAGCTCTCGGAAAATACGAATGACAGCGATGAAGAATATCGACATTCTAATCGGAGACCACGTTCATTATGGATAAATGAGCGTGCTGATTATTTTAATATATACGGTAAAGTACATTTAATTACTCATCCCAAAATGGCAAATGAAACTGCAAAGGCAGTTCTCGCTCTCATTGAAGAAGACGAAATTTACTCACAAGGGAAGGTGGAGGTTTCCAATGCCGTATATTTTATAGCATTCGGAATGGCCAACACATCTCTAAACTGGGTAGTGGTTCTAATGAATGGGCCTTAGTTTGGCTGCAAATAATTAATCTTCATTCCGTACTTTTAACAAGCATTATACAATAATACTGTATAATGCTAAAATAGCGCATTGTCCATATGTCGGGGAGTTGGTGTAGTGGTACCGTCGTCGACTCTCACTCTGTGTGCCTGGGTTCCAGCCTACGCCACAACAACTTTTTCGAAGCTTTTTTTTTGGTCATCTTCATTTTGATCATACGGCGACAAGTATGTGAATAATTTTAACTGAAGCAAGCATAGACATGAGGATATTTTTTTATCGTCATAATAGGATACGTGATCTCCCCTCGTCAAAGCAATTTCACGTTTCTTTCTCTAAAACTTGAGCTTTTCCATACCCATGCTCCTCTTGGGCCAATGATTCTGACAACTCTTGCCAAAATATGTTCGTATTTTTAAATGTTACAAGTCTTTCTTTGAATTTTCTTACATATATGTACAAAAACCTTTAATCTCTGTCCTCTTCCTGAATTAATACCTATGTAACAGCATCGTTATCTTCAAAATCGCAATTTTACCAATGTGAGACGTAATAAATTATTGTAGCACAAAATAACCGAGAACTGTGTTTATTTAAATCTGGGAGTCTCGGTAAATTAAAAAAATTCATTTTTAAATAACGATACATTAAACAAAGGTGCTTACAAGTTTTCACAACTTCTTTACGGCAATATTCTCGCATTCCTTGCTCTTTCCAAACGCGGTTCCCCTATTTGTTTTTTATTACCCGTGCGTGGTATTCGGTAAGGCAAATTAATAAATCCTTCCACGAAAACGTAATATTTGAGCTTTTCTAACTCTCATTGTCAATATTAACTCTGTTGCTGTTCATTTTCTCAATCTGTATGTGCTTGATTGTACACTTACCGACTTATTAAACCTGATTCCATGTCATACCGTTGCTTACCGTCATTTATTTTCCCACGTCGGAGTTATGAGAAACGTACGAGCCAAATCATTTATTCTGATTATCTCGGTTTTTGAAAACTAAGATAAAACATCGTTGGTGAAACACGATCCTCACATTTCTGAGATAATAATTTTAACCGAGTTTTTGAAAACTGAGGTAATAGAGAATATTAACCGTGTTGGTGAAACTGGGCCTAAGTGCCAAAAACCCCGGGTTTGATTAGGATAGGTGAGGGTAAGAATCAGCCCCGACTAAGCCACAGTGGCGTAAATTTCCTGTATCCATGGTTCCTTCCGCTGGGAAATTTTGAACTGTCTTCTGTATTGTGGACGGTCCTTTAGTTTTGAACCCGATACTCTGCGATTGATAGCCAAAAGCGCCGACTACTTGGCCATCGCTAACCATTTGAATATGGTGACAACATTACATTGGCGGGTATAAATAGGGGGAAGGGGGCCCGCGTTCCCCGCCCCCCCCCTGATGGGCTGTCCGCATTGCCTAACATTGCAAAACCACAATTGTAACTATTTTATATCATAAGATATTTTATACGCGTGTTATCAGTTTAAATAAAACTTTCTCAAACTTTGGCTGTAACTTCATTATTTTTCATCACTACAAAAGTAAATGTGGCTTAAGATATCTTTTGTGCCCCCCTTGAGTTTTTCCTGTATCTGCTAATGCAACATTAGTGGACACCTGGGCTATTCAATATAAAAAAAGCATATAGGATACAAAAGAAATGTCCTCATTTCTCTGAAATAAAATCCAACACAATCCACATTGCTCATAATCACGTCTAAGCATGATAGAAAATATGAGAGGTGTCATTAAGGTTAAGTACTATAAGATCATAATGCTATGAGATTCAAGAGAATGCAGTGGATGTAATCGACCAATGGACACTAAGGATTCAAGATCGCTGATTATAATCGATTGTCATCTGTTGCCAAGGGGCGTGCCCTTTTCCTTGGCATTGGCTAGTAGGGTGAAACGGGGAAGAGAACCACCACTTCCTTGGTGAAAATTGCGTCGAATCCATTAGTGGGCAGGCCAGTGGAAACTCATTGCAGCTTCCCATCTCATAAATACTTTATAGAGCGTTTGCATCGAGCACTACAGATGGTCGAAGGCCATCTTCCTGACGTCATATCGTTACGTAACTTGATGAAGCAGCGGTGTCTAGTCGTCAATGCATTCAATGTTGCCAGATCGAGTTCATTAGTCTTATGCTATCATCAGGAAAATAATTATCTTTCTGGCTATGAAGACTTCGGATATGACTTTAGAGATATAACTTGTTTAAGAAATCACATATTATAACGGATAAATTTTTAAAACTGTATCGTGCATTATATTAAAGTCGTTTTGCAATTTTAAACTCTGAGATTATGCAAATTTGGCTTTCGAGATCAGTAGCTCCTTAAATTAAGGTCCTTTAAAGCTTAGTAACTTATTAAAAGCATAATTAAATTTACAAATTTCAGAACATATTGAACATTAATTTATGAGTGGATTTAACATTTTATCCTTAGATAATCGAAAATATAACAATGGGTCAATAATTTTCGTACTACCGCACATAATAACATCTATAAAAAACCCCAATTGCACGTTGTAGGAGCTGCAAGATAACAATACCATTTGTACTGCGAGACCGTATGCATAGGAATGAAAGAGTTCCGCAATAAATTGGTAACAGCAGTAATAATTCTTTTTACCAAAAAAAATCACACGAATTTAAGTCCAGTCACATAATCACATCAATTCAGTGGGCACATGCATAGCCAGTTAATTTATCATGCAATTCAAAAGTGTATTATTTTTCATAACATCAACAACGATTTACGATTGGAAATTGATGAAAAATTTCAATATCAACCAACGGCATAGGATCAATATTTCAGCAACTCATCGATAACCGATATATTAAATGATTGGACACCGTCAATTAGGACAAAAATCGTTCGTAGCAATTGAAATGAATAATCATTTGTCATAAAATAATAATTTGACTTTGAGATTCATTGCACTGTAGCTGAAATCGATTGATGAATTTAAGACATCGAATGTGGGTGCCAAAATATTTATATAAACACTAAACTATATACCATCCCTGAAGATACCACAACAACAACTCAAATATATTATTAGATCGGCAGCGATTGTTACATAAAACTTTAAGGCTTAAAATGTACGTCAAAGAGAGCATTCATGGCAGAACAAAGCAGAAACAGAGGACTGTTCCAGAGATGAATTAATGCTGTCCACTAGTTTCAACGGCTTGGCGTCATTATCAAGAAAAACAAAAAGGTCACGAGCAGTATCGAGCCATATATATATATCCAAATGTAGGGGGAGGGAAGGGGTAAGACGGGTTGAGGGAACGCAGGGTGGTTCTGGGGGAGGGGAGTTGGTCAAAATTATAGAAGTATAAAGGCCGTTTCACACGGGGCACGGAATTTCGTAGTATGGAGCTGCATTTTTTTTCTAAAATGGCGTGGAATTTCGCGAATCCATGGATTTAGAACAGGGGCTATCTCACGTCCACGAATTCTCGCATGTGTTCTAGCAATGCACCGAGAGACGTAATTTCGACTGCGCCTTCGTACACACGTCAGATTGTGCAAATACAGTTGGATTCAAAAGTATTGCACTACTTTCGCCGCGATTTGGAAATCGAGTTTCGGTATTTTCTATTGTACCAGTGTATTATTCCACCTCCCGCAAAATTTTTATTAGGATTAAATTTTTATGTATAAAAAATTTTAACTGCCATATTATGTAACTAATATTATTCCGGAGAGGCTCGAAATCACCGACGTCGGATTGCTGTCGCGGTAAGTCTTCTCCTTAACCACTACTCCACCTCACTCGTTGACTCTTGAGTGGATTAATTGCTAACTTTGTCAGGCTAGGGAATGGCCAGTCTTCTAGTGTCACCAAATAAAACTGAATTTAACGCTCAGTGGCATTATTTGCAATGATATTACGGCGGGTATTTTATAAGTATGTTATGTTCGCCAACGCTGATCGAAAAGCTTCAGCGTTAATTGTAGCACAATATACTTCGACGGATCGGCCAACTTACGAGAGAAAGGAAATTGACGTTCTGGACGTAGATTTATTATCTAGCATGAGCTGCATAATTTATGTGGTGTGGTATTAAACATTGCACATATCCCCAATACATTACCCTTTAATTGTGTCGTTATAAAAATATTGCGGGAGGTGGGAATGTTGTTAAAATTTCCCTCCCACTGGTACAATAGAAAATGCCGAAACTCGATTTCAAAACTGCGGCGAAAGTGGCGCCGCTCCATTTGTTGCAATACTTTTGAACCGGACTGTAAGTGCCCCGTATAATTCGGCCTTGAAAGAGCGAGGAGGGGAGGTCAGGTGGTGATGAGATTAAGGGGAGGGAGGGGGGCTCAGCTGGGAAATAGTCAGCCTTCAAAACAGCGGACAAGAAGTGGGAACATTTAAATTCAGTCATACAATTTAATTTGTAATACGAGAGTAATTTGTAACACGTGCTTGGTGCGTGAGAGTATTTAGTGATTTCAGGAATTCGTAAAGCAATCAGTTTAACACTTCAGTCCAATACTTGTAAAAATTTAATCCTTAATCTTGAAATTTTTTCCTTATTCTACCATGAATATTGCTTAAATGTTTATTCAATGAAGGGGCGGGTAAAATTATTTAAGTCTAGGAACAAGCAGGGGCGGATACACGGATTTTTTTGGGGCCGGGGCCATAAGGGTTTGACAAGTCTTCTCATATTTGAGATTAAAAACAAAATACAACAATCTATATAGAAAACATTGTCTTTATTTTGATATGAAAGTTATTCATATTAAATAAAACGGTTGAGGCTCCGTCATACACAAAATTAAACGAACGCGATGATAACCGTATTAATAATGTTGTCTATTTTTTAAGCGTTTGGGAGGGGGTCACGTGTCCCTCCCCCTCCCCGCCTCCTAAATCATCCTATGGCAGCGAGGAGGGAAGCAGATAGAGAGAAGGTCAGGCGACGATGCGGTCAAGGGGGAGGATTTAAAAGGAAAAGTCAGAAAGAAACACATTTTACAAGAATTGGGGATATGTAAAAGCAGTCACGTCATTTAAAATTGTAATATTAGGTGCAAGAGATAATTTTATGATTTCAAGAATTTCTATATCTTCCAGTTTCACACTTCCGTCAAAGACATGCAAACATTTATTTTAAAAACACGCTTATGGCCGTCCGTATTCAATGTGGTGTTTAGAAAGATTTGATCGGAAGTCTTTCAATCTTGCACTCCTCTGCTAAGCCGTGGAAAATGGTGGACAACATTAAATTACTTGTGGTACAGTACTTTGTTTTTGTTTTGTTCCATCATGAATTTTACTTCTTTCCTCCAAGTAACACAGAAATCAGTTGATTTGATTTAAAAAAAAAGGAGTCCATGGAGATCAAATCGTTGGGAAAAAGAGTGCGAAAAAATTGAAGGGAAAAAGGTAAGGAAACGCGGGAAAGCGGATTTTATGGGGATTTTTGTTACACCCTAACAGAACCCTAAGGTCAGAATTAATTGAATCTGCCCTCCGACACCCTTGGCCTGCACTCAAACACCTCCCCTGCCGTCTTTGCCCTCGCATTTTCCAAGCCGCAGTCCCTACCTATTTTCCTCCTCAGCCCCCGAGTACCTCTACACGCCCCCGCCCCCTTCCTCCCTCTGACCCTTAATATCCTTTCGGACCGTCCCCTTCAACAAGGAGTGTAAGGGTTCCTTCGCCGGAGATTAAATTCACGGGAAAGGGAACCTGTTGCTTGGATAGTATCGAACTTTGTCTGAAACCTACTCCACACGGGTTCTCATTGTGTCGACAAAGCGCTGGTTACAATGGGAAACAGTAAGTTGGTTGGCCTCTACCGTTTACGGATTTATTTCGTTGTTACAATATTCAACGACATATAACAAAGAAGTGAATTTTCCGACAACTCTTGTCACCGGTAGTGATAATGGGAAAATATTTGGTATAATGATATCAATTTATTGCGTTTAGCATATTGTACACGGTCCCTCTAAGTCACATGGCTTGTCAAAGGGCTCCATCTAAATACATACCCTGCGGAAAATTGCAGAGTAGTAAAAAAAACACTCAACAACAAATTATATAAAGACAACTAGCGAACAATAAATGTAGAGAATATATTTTGGCATTCCATCATTTGAAGATACGAGCATTCGCGCCAAATCTGAAAGTTTTTTCAGTGAACGCAATAAAAAATTAATTAGACATAGGAACCTTAGTACCCATTTCCCTTTTTTGTTTAACTGCTTGCACACAGCAGCGTCTTTCGAAGACGGCTTTTTTTTTGACGGTTGCAACGGTTTTTTGACAACATAAAGAAAATTAAGAGAACTTAATTCCACAAGGCGCAAAACCACAACATACGCTGGAAGAACATCAGATTCCTCAGAAAGACCAAGAAAAAGAGAGGCTCTATATCGCATTCGTCCGGCCACACCTTGAATATGCAGCGAGAAAATGGATCCAGCTCAGAGAGACCTAATCCGCTAACTTTGTGAAATAGTACGGAAAGCCGACCGATTCGTTAAACACTGCTATCATCAGTCCAGTGGCGCAGCGAGGGGGGGTTTGGGGGGCTAAAAACCCCCCCAGAGCTCAGAGAAATATTTAAGTTTAATCCATTTTACTTAACAGGATTGATATTAATATTATAATAGTATAAGGATAAATAAAACATCCCTCAGAAAGCCGTAAAACTCACCATTTTGAACAGTTTTTAAATCTAAAAATTCCGCAATTTATTAATCCCGCACCTACCGCTTATCCTGGCGAGTATACCATACCCCCACACACCACGGTATTAGTTGCACCTAAACCCCCTCCAGCCTTGATTCCTGGCTGCGCCCCTGCATCAGTCAACAACCCAAAGATTGGTTTAACGCAGCCATCCATTCCTCCATCCAATCCGCTAACCTTTTCATAGCGACGTATTTCTTCTCTTTTACATCCTTCATAACATCCTTTGTAACTCATAGAACTAAAACTGCTATGGGTGAACATGAAAGTGTTTCACCGATGTTAAACGAATCAGGCTGAGGGCTACTAGAGACTCGGAGGCTGCAAATAAGGCTTGCATTGCTTGAACAATAAGTATTAGATATCTTTCGGAGCGACACGGAGAACATCATATTAGAACCTCAGTATAATTATTTCCAGATTCGACGAAAACGATAAATTAAGAGAGATATTTTGTCGAACGGAAAGTTACGGGAATTAGTTTTTCCCCCGAACAGTACAGGAATTTGATAGAATGCTATTCGTAATTTTGTTTTAAATTTGCATTTATATTAAACGACTCTTGTCCAAGCACCCCTCCACGACACTCCTAGGGTGCGGTCCAATGAATGCTACTTTCACTACCAGACGCTATAGACGGAGTGCAGAGCTCCGGAGCACCTCCGGTCCATAGGCGCTACGTTCGCTACGAGAATTTCTTTTCGGACCGGTCAGGAGCGAAGTCAAAATGGCGGAAATGAACGAGGGCGGGTAAACTGGGATTATGAAATCGAAGAGATGGTTTTAACTGCGAATTGAGGCGATTATGGTCATTGAATATTAATAAATATGTTCGAATATCATAAAAATGAATTTTATATTCCAATATCGAGGTTCCACAAAGTAAAGCAAGAAACTTTGGACCGTATTTCTCACACCAATCCTCGCCTACCCCTTCTAAATGAAACTCATTACCCTAGAAAAGGAAAAAGTAGGTACTCTACCGTTTTCTCACTTGAAACATATTAAATTATTATGGCTAACGACTATTATAAAATATTAACCCATTCCATGTATATCCTATTTTTCTTCAGGCATGAGTTGATGTGTCAATACATGTTCTTAGAATGCTTTCTTATACTATATGCCCCTTTTAATAATTTTTTGTCGCCTTTTGAATGTAAAGACTGCTTCCAGAGACATTTGAGTTCATTTTGGGGGAGATACAAGAATGTCTATACGGAGATATAGTGCTTGCTATATATTTATTAAAATAACAATTAAATTTACATCTATTTACTATATGCACCTACTCTGTTACTTCGTAGTCACCTTTATAGAAAAAAAAGGCGTCCACATTCAGCGTCCAACAACTGCAACGTGAGTAAACTCTCCATTGCCTCAGTGCATTCCCTTCGAATTTCCGCCAAAAAAATGACTCGCTCCTCCGCAGACCCTAGTTTTCACGGGAGCGTCTGGAGTGAGACGGGAAACGGGGGTGTGACGTTCGCCGTGACGTCACACCTCAACCTGTAGCGCTCCGTAGCGAATATCGGACCAGCTGGGAGCTCATCGGTGGCGCTCCGAAGCATTGGTAGCGTTCAACGAAGCTTGCGGAGTAGTATGTAGATGAAAACGTAAGGTAGAATTTCTTATTCGTGCTCACTGGCCTCAACCTTCCAGAGCAGAGAGAAAGACAAGAGAGAATATAATCGTATGCGATTCCCTCAGGAGTTCTTCCCATTCGTAAGGAGGAGAAAATTCTCCTACCTTGCGTGTTCATCCAGCAATATTGGCAAAGGGACGAGGGAAGTCTGGAGGCCAAGTCTCCAGGGAGCCGTCCAAAATATTCGGTCCCTTCGTGAGGCAATGGACTGCCTTGACCGCACAGAATGGGAAGACGGGGGTGAGCTGCGAATGCAACACGAATACAAAGGGATCTCGCACCCTATTCAACCAGGTGGAACTTCAGAACCTTCAGAGCAGCGATAAGCCCCGAGTACTAAAGGAACTACAACACAAGAGGTCTTACATCTTCCTCTGTGGTCATCTACGAACGTGAATTTTAAATATTTCAAGTGGGCTGTAATAATTATGAAATTTGGCGGGGGAGTAATTATATAATAAAATAATTATATATAGGGCGGGGGAGGCTGAACCACCAACTCTACCTACTTATTCCTACCGACCTGAGCAACCATGGAAAAGTTTTGGAGCTCCTGTTTTATCAAAATGTTTGGAGGAGTAATAAAACGTAAGCACTCAATTTTATGCACGGTTAGACGCCCTAAAATACGACCAACTGGTATGCTAACCAATGGGAACCCTAGAATATACTGCGCATCTACTCATCATAAAGAAATTTCATGGTTTTTGTACTAAGTATGACATTTTACGCAAATATTTCTTCCGTGATACCTGTGATAACTATTAAGGCTCATGAGTATCAGGCATTCCATCTGAAAGTAGGTACTACTTGTACTACTGTACTACTACCTTCCATACCCGAATTTTATATATTTTTAATCAATTATTGATTTTGAACTTTGGGATTCATTAATATCAAAATTGGATTGATCCACGATAGAAATTGGAGCCTCGGGGGGCGGGGGGGTAGGCCACTCACCTTACGTAGGCCCATGCCACAGGCAGCCTGATTGATGACTCCGCTCAAACCCTATCATGTCGATGTATCCCGCACCACATTCAGAGGAAGACTCACGACGAGGCACAAATTCACTCCCGTACACGGAGTAAAAACAAATGCAATACCTAAACCGAAAGCTGTCTGGCACCGCCAAGAGGTGGCGCGGATCAACTTGGACCTTATATAGAGAGAATTTTACTTAGCTCTGAGGGCGATTCTGGAATAGACTTATGCTCCAGGAGTGAAAACTCCACGAGTATTACAAAAGAGGATCCTCAAGTCGGCATCTAAATGTGTTGTCACCCAGCGCGCATTTAAATGGGATTACAAAAGTCGCCACATACGTCGCTGACGGACAAATTGATCCCAGTTTCACGGGGAAATAATGTATAATTTAAGGTGTCAACCAAAATCTATGTATATGATGATTAGTGATTCGTGAAAATTGCACTTTCATTTTTATTTTATTGCACTTTCAATATCAGTTTATCGCATTTTGTAGCGTCTATTTTTTTATTTGAGGTAGATGACGATAAAATGTAGTGAAGCACAGTTATATGACAAAATACAGAATATGTTAAATAATTATATTATAGAACAATAATAAATTAAGGAATAAGACATATAGTGGCGGAGGTGTAGCTTGCCCGCGCCCACTTGTAGTTCGCGGCCACGTAGAGTCCCAGCCAACTAGCAGCTGGACAGTCGCTCACATGCGGTAAGTGTCGACGGAGCAATTAAACTGCGCTCAGCACAAAATGTACGAATTTTGCCCACGAAAAGGCAAGTTTGCGTTAAAATATCATAAAAGTCCACTCATCGCATCTATGTCACATTTATTTGCGCACATCGCATCTATATCGCATTTGCGATTTTCACGCATCCCTAATGATGATGCGATGTATCAAGCTCATAACTTTTCAATGCAATTCCTTGCAATTTCAAACATAATAATGCAAAATATCGGAAAAAAGCGGATCGCATCGCACTCATAAACGCGGACATTTTTGAAAACGGATTAAAATGCGATCGGAATGGCAACAGGAATCAGCCTGCTTCGGGATGGAAATCCTCTATGCCGTCCCCTTGGGAAATTCGATGGCGGCCAGCGTCGGTCGGGAAACGGAGTCACTCAAACAGTCGCGGATCCTTTAATTTTTTTCAGTTTACTGCATTGCTTTTCTTCTCTGCTACGGATTTTCTATTGTTATTCAGTTTCACTTTTGAATAATTAGCTTAGGTCTCCTTTCATCATCTGCAGCCTTATAACCTGGTGTGGGCCCTGGCTTTCTCTACTATATGCCTCCATTCAGTTCTTTTTCTTGCTTTCTCCTTATCTTGTAACTCTCATTGCCTTCAAATCATCCTGTATCCATCTCTTACGAGTAATTAGATTAGTAAGTGTGACCGCCTCTATTTGGTCAAAGTTCGGGATTTGCTATCGGGCTGTGGCTCTGTGCGCACGATTTGGACTGCTTGCGGCATCATACAGGGTGGTATCCAAAAGTAGTGTTACTGATTTTTTTAAAATTTATTTACTGAAGATTTTGATACATCGACTGAATACTCTTCAAAATAGGCCCCTTGGGTATCCACACACTTCTGGTAGCGAGTCTTTCAGGTCATGAAGGCGATAATGGCAGTGAAGACGATGCCCCTTGAGCCGGGGGCGCAGCTAGAAATTGAGGCTAGGGGGGGTTTCAGGCGCAACTAATACTGGGGTGCCTGGGGTGTGGTATACCCTCCAGGGTAAGCGGTAGGTGCGGGGGCCCTCCGCAAGAAAAAAAGTTAAGATAAATGGTTCAAAATGTTGAGTTTTACGGCCTTCTGAGGGATATTTTGTTAAACCTCACAATATTCTATAAGCAATATTAATCCAATTAAGTAAATTAGATTTAGCTTAAAATTTCTCTGAGCTCTGGGGGGGGGGGTTTATTCCCCAAACCCCCCCCCCCTCCCTCGCTGCGCCACTGCCTTGAGCTGCCTCTTGATCCTGGGGAACAGGAAGAAGTTCGGTGACGCTGCAGTAATCAGGGCTGTAGTTGGGGGGGAGACCGTTATCTCTAGGTATCTAACAAGTTGGTGAGGAGCCCCGCCCTGGCACCGTGACCGAAAATGGGTATTGCATACTCTCCGGGCCAACAAAAATCCCCGCTTGTCCCAAAAACAACGGCCCCGGTAATTTCAACTATTGAATGGAAAAATGTAGCCGTCATTTTATAAATATTTTGTAAAAATTCTGCTTTCATAGATGAACTCCTTTGGCTGAAAAAATATGCAATATGAATGCAACGTTACTGGTCAATTTATGTAAAATAAAATAAACTAATTTTTTCTGTCATCAGGCTACACACTCATTTTTCGATAATTATGATCTCAATCTTTAAAAAGAATTCATTTATAATTAATTCTTAAGAAATTTATGAGATTTCAGTGATGACGTTTAGTTTGCAGAAGTTTACAATGCAGAATCTTAAAAATTAATTTGTAGCACTAGAAGTCCATTTTTTAACGTAATCCGACAAAATTCTAGGAAAAGAGAATTATTAAACAAAGTTCATGAATGTAAAGTTTTCATCATTTCTAGTTTAAAACTTGAGTTATGCTCTTTTCACTCTAAGCTATCCTGTGGCAAGATAGAAATGAGTTAGGAGTACTAATGTGCTTTATAAGAGAACTTTTCTGCCTGCATTGCTACGCCCAGGGTTTTGTGGCTTGAAATTGGTTTTGTTCAAGTAATAAATGAGAAGATGTCATTTTGAACATTTTGATCATATAGAATAAGAGTTGATGACCTAGGGTTTACCACCGACTCAGGGAGCTGCTTTTAAATGTATTTTAATGCAGAATGGAACTATTTGGGCATCAATATGTTAATTAATAATATAGATAGAATCCTCGTACAAAAATAATAAAGTATAGAAAATAACATTTTTATGAAAAAATAAGTTATGTTAAAAAGAAGAAAATAACTGCCCACGGTACCTTATATAATTGAAAATTTCAAATATGATTTAGGAGAAAGTAAAATAAGTTTTAGAAGAGCATTTATATATCAAAAATAAAAACGTGGTGCGCGTGTAAGATCACATTCGCTTTCGCTAGGAGATAAATCTGATTTATATCGACCAGCAGTTATTAATGTTATGATCTCATTTTTATTGAGCCATTTTAGAACTCCGTATATAATTTTTACTTCTAAATAGTACTCGAGGTACTCTTCAAATCGTGGTAAAAGTGTAAGTTCATTGCATTGTCATCCAGTTCTGAGCTATCCTGAAAATTTCAGCTCTCTAGTTAATGGGGGAAAGGTCGAAATTTGAGTTGAAAGATTTTTCCCGGAAGGGCTAACAAGAAAGCGAGTATAATTAAAACGCGGTAAAAATATTACATGTGTGTAATATAGCATGGCATCGATGTCATCATGTATATGCTTGCAGTTTTAAGGAGACCCAAAACACAAAACGCCACGAAAATGGATCGACAGATGGGATGAGCAGGGAATTAACCTCGGTAATGGCAACCAGAACATGATTCTCAGCTCAAACAAATCTATATATTCAGTTTTCATGGATTGGAAGATTAAAGTTATTATAATGACTCTATTGAATAAAGTCCTGATTAAAAATGTTCAGAAATAAAGGGAATGTGCCATAAAATTCAAATTAATTTTCGTTTGATAACTTCAAAATTGGTCTGTATGTTTGCACATCGCATCTGAAAAAAACATGAAATCAGTCTTACTTCTCTCGGTAATATTTAAATTTAATTGTATCATTATCAGGACAAATATGAATTTGAGTCAAATGGTATGGTATTTTGAGGAGGCGACCGAGGTCGATTCAATCAAATTACATGGACTATTATCTCATATATGTTAGCAATCAATCATTTGTGTTGAACAAATATGGAATGACGAATTTCTAAGTCAAAAAATTACAGACCAAGGTTAAGTAACCTTTAATGTCCAGATAGGAAATGTAGTTACAAACTCGGCACCGTCAGTGATCAGCTTTGCTATTTTTACTGCAATTTTGCTGAATATAATTCAGAAAACCTCTTTCACGACCCAATTATTTTTTGAAAGAACGCCGGTTCCCAAGAAAATTTACTATAATTCCTTTCACAACTTCCGTGGTTGATTCCACGAACTCACCAAAGATTTTTGAGCCTCATATAATGAATTTCTCGGAAAACATCTTTTCGCGACCCTACACCGGAAAGTAATTATCTCTATAAATGAGTGAAGAACTTATCATGACTTTCTATTTTTAGACCTGGATACACAGGGAATAAAAACTTGATGATTGCGTAATTGCGATACATATGGAAATACATAATTTTCATCCAATTTTTGCAACTCTCCACCTTCTTAATAACAGCCTACGGGAATGTATGCCAGAGCAAAATAAAAAATCCCAATCTCCAAAATTAGACACCTATTCAGCGAAAATGGAAAGAGGGCGGTTTGACGGAATCCAAATAAAAGCTGTAATTGAAGCAATTATTGTTAAATTTGGCCCAATTCCGGATTCAGAAGAAGGACGTTAGTCCTCAATTTATGAGATAGAAATTAAATATTATTCATTGGTAGTATCAATAATTTCCCTCTTGTGTTCCCAAAATGGAAGTGTGACGGAGTTTTTCAGGTTTGCATTAACTTTGCAATTCAATCCAACGAAAATCTATTTCACCATAAATCTGAGTGAATACAGTGTAAAACTCGCATAATCTGAACAAAGTTCTAAAATTTAGTAAGAATCGTTAAGAAAAACCAACTCTCTGGAAAGATTTTACAATGATTAAGGAATACATTTAGCACATACGTATAATGCATAAGCAAAACGTTTACTTTAAAATATAATATTTATCTACATTGCCACACATACGGTAATATCGATACACTAATGCTGATTTCCGAAATATAATCTTCATTAAAAGGCATTCGTTGGACAATAAGATCGCATTATGGTAAGTTAAAATTTTATTGATTCATTCTTTATGTTTCATTTAGTTATCCCTTTAAAAAAATATTGAATGCTGATATTCTCAGGGAATATACCTAATAATGGTTTACTTCGACATAGCCATGCGTATCCTAAAAAAATATCATTAGTGTTTTGATTTTTGTAGACATACAACATACAAAGTTTCCGTGTCTTGAGTTTCCGTGGCCATTTACCTATAGTGCTGCTTATCAGTTGTCTACTTCCATTGAAGTAACCCGCAGGCTTATTTCCCAACCAGCAACTAAGAATGGCACCTTATTCTACACAATAAAAAAGTTAATTTCAATATTCCTATTGTGAGAATATGGACAGTTTTATTCCAACCGAAACCATTAGATAAATTTGCATTGCAATGCATTGATACTCTCAATACTTGCTCAAGGAATTATTTTCTGCTATTGTTAGACCGCATGAAAAAGGAAAAAATGCATATTTTTATTCTATAACGTTTTTATTGTGTTCAATAATAACGCATTCTCAGTCGGATTCAACATCAGAGCCAAAAAATACCCGTCAACCATTCCACCTCAATTGAAAAATCATGCTTTTTTATCATAAAAGACAGCATCAAACAAATTACGTCCCTAAGTATCTTAATGAGTTCATTTAAAAAATAAGAATGAGAATCTCATAATTGGAATGAATCAATAAATTTTAGGACCATCATATTAACGATTTCGATCAAATTTTCCATGGCAAACAAGGGTGAATATGGTAATGAAAAGTCCACTGGAGGCCACAGGAACTCTTAAAACCTCTTACCATTGTTTCACAAACCTCAATTTAAATGAAATTTTGGAGTGCAACTTATTATGTGCAAAAACTTTTTCACTTTGAAGCACATTCTGCCACGGGCGGTATGGGGTGATTGGATACCCTAGGTTAGGGCTCATGGCGAGGCCCCCTTACTAGGTCTCTTCCATTAAGGTTCTATTATCTAATATATAGCGAATCTGTTCTTTGAAACTGCGCCGAAATCTGAAAAAAAAAATTCGAAAATAAATTTTTCGAAAAACCCTTTCAAAAAAGCATCAGGTTCTCTTTTATCTTCTTACTACTTTATTTTGTTAATATAATCCCTTTAAATTTTGTATGCATGTAGTGTATAGCTGCTTATAAAAACGTAGAATTTTATAATTGCAAAAAAATATTTGGTTCAAGTACTCTGAGTCTTTTTTTTATCACATTTTTCATGTATGCTTCATGGTGTACGCGAGCGCGGGTTACCCTGTCCTCGGGGTCCTCTGCGATCGGCGACCAGCCGACTCGGCCAGACCGCCCCTGCATGCTAAGAACATACTACCTTGCATAGTATTCGAAACATTCACCTTGTAAACTAGACATTGTTCACCACCGCAGGAAGTAGGATTTAGGATTATGGTATTGCGATTCAGAAAGACGCCTCTGTTGTTTCCGAGGCTGAGTTAGCACACTTATTGTAACTGGCGCATGATAGGCGCAGTGTAAACAGGCGGTAAGGGCGGAATGTCCCAATATACAATCTTCCCCGTGGAGTGCCGGTTGAGTTAAAACCCGCATGTATGCGAGTCACGTTCAATAACTCCGCCTCATATTTCTAATTTTGGCCGGTCCCCATGACTTGTGAAGCAGCGTACACCGCTTGCCAAATATTCCCGAAATTATTTGACCTCTTAACCTACATATAGTTCGAGTGCGTAACTAATATGCTAATATTTTTATATCAGATTACACGGAGAGCTTGGAGAAATGTAAGCTTGATTTATGCTGTTAATTACGGTCCTCTGCAATAGGTTTTCAAAAATGACCGCAGCGTCCCGATTGGTGCTGGCGCTCCTGACGTCACAGCCTTTCTCCGAATCGACCGTCCGGGTCCCGCGCTCCTGAGCAAATATCCCGAGCCAGCCAATATCGTCGGCCTAGTCGTATAATAATAGGAGGGATAGATATCTTTTGGGGCGACAAGGAGAATATCACATTAGAAACTCTCTATATTTTTAGATCCGACAGGAATTAAAAATTAAGAGAGATATTGTGCCGAGCGGATAGGCATGAGAATTCGGTTTTTTACCCCCGATATGCGAAGGACTTAATGAATGCTAGCCGTAATTTCGAAAGAGCATTTCCTTTTTCGTTTACGGCTAATATCCTACCAACACCAGCCTCACACCTGTTGAGGATGCTTGCGGGTTACTACGTAGAATGAATCACTCTCACTTCTACCATCTATTTGTATTTTTTTTGTGTTCCAAATTTTGATCCTTTTTTTCATCCCTCATCCGTCTTGAACCATCACTAACGTAATTTGCCCCCTATTCCTTGCACCGCCCGATGAAATTTACTATTCTTTGTTATTTATTTGTAAATACTATTGAATATTTTTGTTCATTATTGGTTGCGTTGCTTAATATTGTTGATTTGTTTCTCCTGTTATTGTGAATCCACTGTAATTGGCCTCGTGCTCTTTTTGGACTGGATTAAATGAATAAATAAATGCATTAAATAAGTACAAGTTTTATTCAAAGCTTTATGATTTCCTTCGCAATTACGATTGAGACTTATTTATTAATTGCAAATATTGCAATTTTTCGGCTAATGTGACCAGCAGGTACTTAGTCAACGTAATACTCAATTTTCTGCAAAAATTCGCAAGCTTCCATTAATTGGACCGATGAGCTCATCTCTTGAATCCATTGTGGGGAGACAGCTTCGGCGGGTGGTGGGCTTAAAGCATGTCTCCGTGTACATAAACATGCATCTATACATCATTCCCGCCCAAAACATCCTTCGCAATTAGGGTAGTTTCCTTCATCAAAGAAAACGAAATGCATTGATTGCGATTCGTTACCCACCATTCATAATATACAAATTACTTGGTTTTAGAAATCGCAGTGTACACGAATGGCAACGGTCAATTTTAACCGCATTTGAAAAAGGTCAGATTGGCGCCCATGCGATGCCACTCCACGTGACGTCACAGGGACCTAGTTTCTATACGAGTAGATAGGAGTTTTACATCGTCTGAGATTACAATGCATGCATGAGGCACAGAGCTCAGGGAAACGTCTCTTAATAATCACCCATTAAAATTGCCTATGGACGGAAAGATTCCTTCGTTTGATACGGTATTGATAATCCTTATTTAAGCCAAGGGCTACCTGCTAGCAGCCTGCTTCGTATCAGCGCTCAAAGCCTCGCCCCAAGGTCACCTCACACGGCTGGAACCAGAAATATGTCACACGGACTTTTCCCGGCATTCCTACTTAGCCGTCGCGTTTTCGCGCGCTTGAAAATTCAAAATTTTCGTTTAATCGCGAAAAATAGATATCGTCATTCGAAAATCTAAGAGCATGAAATGCGTACTCCAGGAGTAATAATGTTTCGATTTAAGCAATAAAAAAAATAATAGGAAGCCACCCTATTCATCTCGAGAGCGAGTCGGCCTGTCGTTTGGAGGGGAGAGGGGCGTTGGGCGATGAGCTTCCACGAGAAGCACTCATCCAAGTTGCGAATGTGGGAACAGTCCATCGCGCGTCCCCTCGGCAGGGCTCGACGGAGCATCGACTTCAGATAATGGGAGAAACGCACTCAGGCGCGGAGATATTGTGTTTGAGAGGCTCTGAAGGAGGAAGCAGCAATGCCTCATCTACATTTACATAATACCCCGCAAGCCGCCTCGAAAGGCGTGTGACGGGGGTAGTTAAGACACAGCCGCTAGCAAATAAAAAGGACATTTTTTCCTCACACAGATTACGAATTTTTGAGCGGGCTCGGGCCCCCTCAGGCCCCATGGAGTCGGCGCCACTGGCTCGCTGCATATTCAAGGTGCGGTCAGAGGATTGCGAAACAACACCCCTCTTTTACTTTCTCATGCGAAAATCTTCCCTCCACACGCTTGACGAATACTAGTTACATGTTTGTGCCAAAATTATTCTCAAACATTGTTACCCGAGCGCAAAACTGAATCCTTGAGTACACGAATACAACCACAAATGCCACATGGCCGAGCTATTGAGTTTTTGAGTTTCATAGGAGAACCTTAAATAAATATATCAGCACACTATGGTCATTTCCTGTAATTTTTGGGAAATGCTTTTATCCAGTCGAAGCCTTTACCATAGAGTAAGTATATATATAAGAATATACTTACTCTATGCCTTTACTCAAATAAAATTAAAGATATATGAATTATAGTAACAGTAGAACGTTACAATTCCACAAAATTATAATTATTAAGGGAAATGGGGATAATTATCGAAGTTTATAAATTAGTATCCCATCAAGAAGTGAGAAAATGAAATTTTTATTTCAGAGGGAAAATGAATTGATGAAAACGGAGAATTTTTTAAGTTTAAATCAATAAAACAAGACGCAGATACTAAAAGTAAATTACCACTTTTCCCTAACACTACCCAGCGTTGCAGCTAATTGCTGGAGACTGGTTTACTTTCCTCTTTCGGTAAGCCTCTTCTCTTAGTCATTCTTTCTGATTTTGTGTTACCTTTTCCATGTGTAGTAATTCGATGGTAAAGTTGGTTTCCAAGTAAGCTCATTTTCTTTCAGAAATTTGAATATATCTTTGAACGGAAGGATAAATGCTTCAAATATTATGCCCTAATTCTATAAGCATAAAAATTCATTGGTATTTGTCATTCACTTTGAAGCATTTAATAAATTGATTTTTCTGCTATAACATCGTGAATAAATTAACCTCGTACATAATTTCAGGTAGTTTTAACTTTATAATCATATACATTGAGATTTAGAGATAAAAATTGGGAGAAATAAGAATTTTGGCAAATGAATACACAAATTACGCTAAATATGATCATTTTTTCGCAAAATAAACTGAAAGAAATACACGGTCACCACCTCTTTTCCTCATATCTTGCAACAGAGTTCCAACTAAAGGTCTTTCTCTGATACATTTTTCGCACCATCTCCAACAGTCTTCCCCTTCGGCTTCAATAATTACTGCCTTTCCCTTGTCATTGTCCGGGCCTTGGAGAGCCGTGCTAATGAAAGATACAAGGGGACTGATCCAACTGAAATAAGAGAGGAAAGAGTCAACTTCCTCCTTAAGCCTGTATCACTTTTCCAGTCATTTTTCCGTCCCTAACGGTGCGATAGCTTTTCAGGGACCAAAAGAGAATTTTTCCTTTTTAAATTTAACATAGTGAAAGTCCTTGTCTATTCCCGCATTTCAAGGTGAGAGGCCTTGAAAATGGCATTATATGCCGAGTGCTGGGTCGGTTGAAATACGAGTGAAGTAAGTATGGGTTTAGATAAGGACATTCAAAAATGTTAACTATCAAAGATTTCCACAAAATTACGTCATAAATTGTATCTTTTAATTTTTCCCTTTTTCCAGCGCTTATTCCGTCACTTTCCGTATTTAAAACCGTCGCCATTTTCCATAATCTCATCCGTTGCTAAGACACAGAGGACCAAACAAGACCAATTTTCCAAAATTACTCACAATTTCTTTTTTCTTCGAAAAACTTAGAAGTTAAGCTGCTGGCAGAGTTTTGGAAGGATTTCAATGAAGTAAAAACCATTATATTCCAGCAATATGGTACCTTATCTACATTTTCCATTATTTTTAATATTTTGGTTGATATCGATGAGGTATAATGTCGCAAAATGGCGGCTTCATTTTTGTGGCAAAACAAGATATAAAGTAGACATTATCTTTAGATTGAGAGCTATTAGTTCTCCAATTTTTACTGAGAGTATTTATTAGAGATAGGTTAAGAGTAAGGAGAAAAAAGTTTGGAAATAAAGTTTGGGGCTGCAAAAATGAACGCAATTTTTCGATCACGTTTCACGTCCCGACTCCGCGACGCGGAGGCTTGAAGGCTCAGTGATACCGATGGATATTTCATGTTGCTTGGAACTTAATTATTTAAAATAGTCGTTTTATGCACACTATACATTCTCTATTGACCTTAAATACTTAATTGAAGATATTACTAGGATACTGGATGAATGTATATATGGTTACTGAACGCGTAAATTTGGTTAGCCGAGCGTGGCGTTGCAATCGCTGATAGCGGCCGAGCGACTTGATTGGCTGAGAGACGGCAGGAGCGGAGCTAGGAATCAAGACTAGGATGGGGGGTTCAGGTGGAACTAATACCAGGGTGTGCAGAGGTATGGAATACCCACCAGGATAATCGGTAGGTGCGAGATTAATATATTGCGGAATTTTAAGATAAACGGCTCAAAATGTTGAGGTTTACGGCTTCACTATTCGGCCCATCTCTAATTATTACTCCTGGAGTACGCATTTCATGCTATTTTTAAATGACAGTATCTATTTTTCGCGATTAAATGAAAAGTGAAAATTTTCAAGCGCGCGAAAACGCGACGGCTAAGGATGAATGCTCAGCAAAGCCCGTGTGTCGTCATTCTGGATCCCGCTGTCGCCGTGTGAGGTGACCTTTGGGCGAGGGTATGTGCGCTGCTGCGACGCAGTCTGCTAGCAGGTAGCATAGTACCCGGCTAGCAGGTACCGCTTCCCTTAAATAAGGATTATTATTACCTTATCAAACGAAGGAAACTTTCCGACCAAAGGCAATTTTAATAGGTGATTATTAAGAGATGTTTCCCTGAGCTCTGTGCCTCATGCATGCATTGGTAATCTCAGACGATGTAAAACTCCTATCTACTCGTATTGAAATTAGGTCTCTGTGACGTCACGTGGAGTGGCATCGCATGGGCGCCAATCTGGACTTTTTCAAATGAGGTCAAAATTGGCCATTGCCATTCGTCTAAACCGGTATTCCTAAAACCAAATAATTTGTATATTATGAATACACTAATGGTGGGTAACGAGTCGCAATCAATGCCTTTCGTTTTCTTTGATTAAGGAAACTATCGTATAAAGACTGGGGGGGGGGGGGGTTAGGTGCAACTAATACCGGGGTATGTGGGGTTATGGAATACCCACCAGGATAAGAAGTAAGTGCGAGATTAATAAAATGCAGAATTTTAAGATAAATGGTTCAAAATGGTGAGTTACGGCTTTATGTGGGATATTTTATTAATTATTACGTTATTCTATTAGTACTTAATATCAATCAAATTAAGTAAAGAGATTAAACTTTAAAATTTCTCTCAGCTCTGGGGGGGGGTATAAAACCCCCCCAGAGCTGAGAGAAATTGAGTGACGGAGCGATGGGACAGAAATGTATGGATGGGATACTGGTGCCGAAATTGGCTACTCTGCCCTTGAAAACGCCCGAGTATGCTAAAAAGAATTTCCCAGCCTCCAACCCCCTCCGTCACTCCTTTCAAACGTTAGAATTGGTTTGATTTTACAGTAATAAACGCACCATGAGAATTTATTAAACTTTTTCAATTTCCTCTTTATCAGATGTAAATTCAATGAAATTACCTCACCTATGCTAAACCATTGGGATTTAATCATATGATAATGATAGCTGTTTGCTGAAATGAAAAACATTATGGGTTTCAACTTTTTTCCAGTTGGCATACAAATAAAAAAATCTGGTGAACAGTATCTAGCCAAACAGATGCATTTTCGGTGAATTTTCACCATACAATTTTATATTGACTCCAGGATCTCAATGAAAATCGGTCTTGAAAGGTTATTCGTCGTCCTCTGAATATTCATTGATACATGTTATTATATTGTCCGTCATAACAATTCTAGTTAAAATCACGGCCGGTCTTGCGATTTTATACTGGCACTGCCAATTGGATAAATAATAAATTGTTGCTGCTATATGAGCGCAACACTGTATTCTTCTATTTCCATTACCACAATCACAGCAATATATCAATATGCTGCCTCATACGATGCCATTTGCTGTAAGTATATTCTAAATAAAACTTATAGTTCGTTGTATTTCAATAATATTTTTCCTTAATATTACCATTACCTACCCGTCTTAATTTAGCCACGAATCTCAATTGATTCAATTTCTTTAGTCGTTAACTGAGCTCGCTTGCCTTTCAACGTCGGCATCAGCACACTGAACTCTAAATCATCTTCTAAATATGACACAACATCCCGAAATCCTCTATCTAGAATCAAAATGTCACCCTTTTTCATGAAACTTTTCATTGGATATGCCGATTGCAAGATTGATTTTAGAGAATCGGAATCATTTTGATTGGCCAAAAAAGGTCCGGGCATATAAACCACAACCCATCAAGGGTAAATATAGGGTATGTGTACAAAGTGGAATTAGTACTGTTCATGTTTCCGGTTTGCAGATTGAAAAGAAAAATTATCAGCCCTAGAGTGACTAACCTAGCATCCGAATTTCTTGTCGACGTTACTCAATTACTTGGTCGCATGGAAAACCAATAAAAGTTTGCGGACATTCAGTTCTCTGAAAAATGAAAGTCACAAAGTTTAGCCGTCAAACTGCGGTTAGATAAATCTGCGACTTTGTCCACAAACAGACGAATTTTAGAAACATGCAAGGACACTCTTATGCAATAGATACGGAATGGGGAACATGCAAAATTTTTTAAAAGTACTGGAATAAGAAGACCTCTACCTCAAGTGTACTCGCCGAAAATTTCGCGTATGAATAATGCTTTTTAGCTGAGTTATGAGTCTTTTAAAATTGATCTTCATCGGCTGCTTGAAAACACGATGTCATTGGAGCGTGACGTCACGGCACGGTATCCACTGATGATAGACTGAGGAAGTGGATAGAAAATCGATCTACGAGGGCTCAAATGTAAATTTGGCGAAATAAATTGCTGTTTTAAAGGCAAAATGCAGACTGTGAGTATTTTGGGTTACCAAGGCGTGGTTGAAACAAATAAAGGGGATTGTTTGGGAAGATTTGGAAAGTTTATATGAAAATAAGTTGGTTGCAGATTATGATCTACGTTGGACGCCCAAATCATTACTTTTTTGCCTTTTCACGATCATTTGGATTTCAACTTCGGCCGATTAGGGAAAACTATCTAAGTTCCGCATGGTAGGTAACTAAGTAAATACATAAGATAGATTTTCAGCAAGCAATGGATATAATAAATCTTACTGGACAATAAATAAATATTTTAAAACGTTCGCAAAATAATTTTCATTAATCGCATAATTATTTACCTGCCTTATTTTACTCCAACAAATCGGGCTAGTGACGAAGCAATCACCGTTTTTAAGAAAATCAGCCGCAATAAGGAAGTCGACCAAAAGTAAACTGAAGTATTTTGCTTTCTTAAATCCCTCTTAAGTCGATTTGTCCTTTTAGGGACTACTACAAAGCTCGACGAAGATGTTCAACAGATTCAGGCTTCAATTGGTGGAAGTTAGACATATTTAAGTAAATGAAAGGTCGTAGCACTTTTCCACAAGAATTTGTGGAAAAGTGCTACGACCTTTCATTTACTTAAATAACTCGACGAAGATTTTTACTTCGATATCTTGCATTCAAGGCTCTATCACTCAACTCTCTTTAGCGAAGTGAATGGTGTACCGTGCGATGACGTTAGAGGGCGTTTCGGGTCACGTGGCTTCAAGCGATATTCGAGCATT
This sequence comes from Ischnura elegans, assembly GCF_921293095.1. NCBI lineage: Eukaryota > Metazoa > Arthropoda > Insecta > Odonata > Coenagrionidae > Ischnura > Ischnura elegans. The sequence goes on from NC_060254.1 coordinate 103,156,591, forward strand.
TTTAATTAGCATTTATTGACGTTTGTGGAGTACAAGGAAAGTTCTGGTTTATATATTTGGACTCGTGAGAAAATTTTCTATTCAATGAGACTGACTAGCATGATGAACAAATTTCATGCATGTTCCCCATTGGTAATTTAATAGGTAAAAACCGCTTATCTTTACAGACCACATTTTTGAAAGGAATGATCAACCTCCTCTCACCTGCAATCTAACTTCTACGGTAACAGGATGGAGATAATTTAAAGCGGTATATCCACAAATGAAACAACACTTGTGTGTAAATACAACGCGGGGAAACTCAAATCGAGCTCATTTTCTTAATCTATATTCTTAAATTCCGGCAGTTTTTGGAGGCTCTGAAGCCATTTTCGGCACCAATATCCATACGATTCTGTTCCTGTGGTGGGCACCTTAATCGGTAGAATACTATAATAAATAAAAAGGGGCGTTATGGAGGGCCAGAGCATAGAGCCAAATGGCCAAAATCGCATATTTTTAACCGCATTTTTCGCGATGTTCCACCACCTAAAAATTATTTTTTCAATACACCAGCCGAAAGGTATTAAAAACACCTTCAGAAAACGATTTTTTTTTGGCTCTCTCAAATATATTTTATAAAAACAAACGTTAGAAATTTTCAAATCAACGTCATATCTTCTTGTCCCGCTCAAAGTTCTTGAAAACAATTGGAAATCTGCTCCATTAAAAAAGGTTTCAAATGCCGCAAACCGCATTAAAAATTGTCTTCTTGACCGAGATATTAAAAAAAGTGTGAAAATCGTATTTTCGAGCTAGCGGGCCCTGGTGGGCCTCTAGCGGGCTGGAAATATGGGGAGGTTTGTCCTATTTGATCCCAAATTGCATACCCCAAGTACGAGAAAAATCCCGGAGGGGGGGACTATTCGCCCTCTTTATCCGGCTATAACGTGTACGCTGAGGAGATGGTAAGGGAAGCGTGGGATGAGTTAGAAGCTGGAATAAAAGTGGGAGCAGTGATGTTCAAATCAGTGAGATTCGCGGATGATCAGGCGCTGATTAGCCAGTCAGCGAGGGGGCTTCAGGCTCTACTGGATGCGTTATACGAGCGCTGCGAGGAGTATGGGATGAGGATTAATCACAAGAAAACTAAGGTTATGCGGTTTTGTAAAGCATCACGAGCGAGGAATGTGAGACTCAAGATAAAGGTGGGTGATGAAAAACTTGAGCAGGTTGAACAATTCAACTATTTAGGCAGTACGTTAGAGGAAAACGGATACAGTAGTAAGGACATCAGGAAGAGAATTGCATTAGCGAAGGAGGCGTTCATGAACAGGAAGGAGCTTCTAAGAGGATCGTTATGTAAGAGTTTAAAGAAAAGGTAAGTGAAGACTTTGATCTGGAGTGTAGCTCTCTACGGTGCGGAAACGTGGACACTGAGGAAGGAAGACGAGAGAAGATTGGAGGCATTCGAGATGTGGGTATGGAGAAGAATGGAGAGGGTGAAATGGACGGAGAGGAAAAGGAATGACGAAGTGCTGGATATGGTTGGCGAGGAGAGACAGCTTTTAGATGAGATACGGAGGAGACAGAAGGTATGAATGGAGTTAGTGCTTAGCGGTGAGGGGATGTTGAAAATGGTGTTAGAGGGTAGAATGTTAGGGAAACGAGGGAGGGGAAGGAAAAGAATAGGATTTTTAGATGGATTGAAAGAGAGTAGGCCTTACTGTGAGTTGAAGAAGGCAGTGCTGGAAGGAAAGGGAGGCTCCCAGATCACTTCTTGCGTACTCCATGGAAACCTACCTTAATCGGTAGAATACTATAATAATAATAATAATAATTATCCGGCTATGCCCTTTGTGAGTTCAACTAAAAGCGCAAAAAAATAAAAAAAAACCTTAATGGGAATTAATAAAAATAAAAAGATATAAAAAATCCAGTAAAAAAAACCCAATATATAATATGTATCAGTTAAATTGAAAATAAAAAATCAATTTAGAGTATTCAAATGTAATTTCATAAAAATATTAACTTGCAATTACATTATGATTCCATGATTTCTGTAAATATAATATTGACCACTCTTCAATTTTTTAAATTCCAGTTTCCTTTTTCACACAAATACACTTGACACCGGCAACTAAAACAATGTGCTAAAAGTCATTGCTTATATAGACTGACTGATTGGGATGACTCTATGCACTCACCGGGACGGCATTTTCAAAGCGGACGAAATGCCGTAGTACGCCCCAAACCACATTTTACGGAATTCAAAACACGGCTCATCTTTTGTCTCTTCTTACAATCTTCCAGTTGGGCGTCGGTCCTTTCAGATATCTTTAATGCCTTCGAAAATCACCAAAAAAGCATAGTGAAGAGAAAAATAATGGTGTAAACATTTTCATACGATCACAACTTCCATTGAAATGTATTTATGCAAACATTGTTCGGTTAAAACAAGCATAAATTTATTAAAAATTACTTTTTAGAGCTAAGAAAACCGGGATTAAGAATAATGAAAGTAACAAAGTAATGCCAAGACATACACGTTATAATCATCTTAAATAAAATAGCGAAATAGTCGACAATAGCAGGTAAAGACAATTTCAGCAATTCAATCTTTCAAGACATGATGCAGCTAATTATGAAAATATGAAAAATGGTTCGAAAAATATTGACTCTAAAAGTGAATGGTTATGGTAGAGAGGACTTTTTCAGACCGAGAAAATGATACCGGCCGCTTCCGCCCTTAATAATCCTTCCATGGATATGTTTTATAATTCATAACTTACGTTTGAAATTGGGTTCTAAATAATATATTGCGCTTTTCAAATGCTTACATGCTCAAACGCTTTCTAACTTACTTCCATCCCTTAAGTCTCACATTCTTTCCACAGTCAACCGCTCGCAGTATTAATATTCCACTTCTTTTCGCGTGCATTAACTTTTCAATAAAAGCAATCTTTTCTCTCCGTTGTTTTTCTCTTCCCTGGGTAAGATAAGTCATGTTTATTAAATTTCTCCCATCCGGAAATTCATCTTCGCCGGGGAGAGTCAAATTCCTTAATACGAACGGAAAAATACCATGACAACGAATATTTTCGCATTTTCCTTGTAAAATAAACAAAACTGATATATTTTATTCATGAGTTGGGACCAGAGAAAGTGTGAAAGACTGCGTGTGGCAGACACATTTCAAAGCGTCTCTTATAAAGCAGGGTTATATACTAAAATGTTTTCTTTTAAATGGCGACGTTTTTTTAGCGATTCTTTTGCATTTTTCATTGTCACCGTCTTCCTTTGGGAAATAATTTTTGACATTTATTCACTCTTGGGAACACAAACTCATTTCATGATATTTGAATGAGATTTCCCCTTTGCCTTGCATCCCTGCATAACTCAACTAAATTAATTTTTATCCTGCTATGAATCTAAATAATTCAATACCTAACACTCTACGACAACCTTTTTGTGTGGATCCTTCGAGACAGCTGACACCAGCCGCATCTGCGAGCACCACTGAATGAAAACTTTATCGGAAAGAAGTAGTGTACAAGCTAAAATATAACTGGTTGCGAAACCCCATCTCCGGCCAAATCATTATACAATCAACTCACGAGGTATAATTTAAGGCATTTTTACGCGCGTCCAAATGAAGTACTGAGATTAAAACGGAAAACCTTCAAGATTTGCAGATATTTTTTCAGCGTTGGTGCTTGCTATTCAATATAAATTTCACCTATCGAAAAGAAATATTTTTGAGCTAGATTTGACAGTGTAGCACGAAATTTTGAAGTAAAATCCTAATTTGATTCATCATCATCGTAAGTCAACAAAAATCCTCAGGTTGGTTTGACGCAGCTCTCCCTCCATTCCTCTCTCCTATCCATTGGCCTTTTCATAAAGACTTATTTCTTCTCTTCTACATAATTAACCTGTCTCTATGTAACTCATTCGGGGCCGTCCTTGCCCTTCTCCCCTTCCACCTGTCCTTCTAAGATTGTTTTCGTGAGGCCATCATGTCTCATAATGTGGCCAACTGAGGTGTACGTCTTCTTCTTACGGTGTATAGAAGTCTACAAACTATGTTAAATTCTAGTATAAGATATGTATACAATGTTAATATTTATGACCATGTGACCCCGTACTATGTTAAGTTAAACTGGTGAAAATGAAAGCACAGAAGGATATATACCAACTATCTGTTTCCATGCATAAAATTTTATCTAGAAAAGCACCGGATTGCTTCCATGAAAAGGTAATTGCAAACCTAATCAATGTATTAAATAGATCTATTAGAGTCAGAAAACGATTCAAAGTTCCTAAATGTAGAACAACTGTATACCAATTGTCCACCATTAATTCATGTATAAGGGTGTGGAATAATATTCCTGACTACATATCGAAAGCTAAAACTATAAATCAATTCAAAATAAAAATGTTTGCGTACCTGATTAATGAATGTAATGTTGATCGAGCGTGTACCTCTACCGTTCATTCATTAATTGATTTTTTTTCTTCCTTTCAAAGAATCTACGTTAATTTCATTAAAGGTTTTTGTATGTTTCTTTTGTTTATTCCATTGAATTGGCTTGATATTTTCTTGGTGAATTCTGTCATTGTATTCGATTTTATATTATGTTTGTGTTTCAATGATCCTGTTTTTATAGCAAGGTGACTTGCATCTCTCTCTTGTAATACCGCAGAGCTTGTTCTTTTTCTTTATGTATTGGATGCATGTTCCATACGCTTTGCCTTGAACAATGAATTTGTTTTCTATTCTATTCTTATTAGCACTTCCTAGTTACTTAAACGGTCGATCCATTTCATCTGTATCATTCCTCTTTAGCACCACATTTAGAATTCTCCCACAATTGACTTCTCTGCAGATGTCAACGCGAAATTGAAAGGTTCAACAAATATTATTGTAAGTAGACCGATTTTACGAAAAGAAATGAGAAAACATAGCGTAAAATATCAATTTCTCAAGAACAATCGCCATTTGGGACAACATTGCCCCACCCGTGGTTTTAGGTAATCTAAAATGTTTTCCAATGCCTCAATCGACATGATGTTTAGAGTAATGCAATTTATTTAATCACGAAGTTCCATTACCCTACAGACGTAACTAGTTACGTACGTAGTGGCGTAACTAGGAACATGCTTTAGGCGGATGGTGTGGCCTTGGCAGTACCCCACTCCCCTCAGGCAACGGGGGTCCTGGAAAATTTTTGAAAAATGGCTCATCTTAATGTCCTAAATGACTTCCTGCTATGATATGAATAAATGATCTTTACCTTTAAGCAGATGCAGTAATTATATCTGAAAACTAGACAATAGTTTTAAATATTCTTTTTTAATTTCTCTGAGGGTTTGGGGGGAGATGCATCCCCTCATATTTACCCCATTGCCTCAGACAATTGTATGGGAGGAGTGAGAACACTATATTTTCAAATTGGACACAAATATTTCGTCTGCGGTTGCAGGGCTAACGTACCGAGCATAACGCTGAGAACTTCCTCGGAGTTGTACATATTTAACTGGCGTATCTAGTTACGTATTGACGAAAATAGTTAACTAACGTATCAAGAGGGCGCGCCATTTATCCAGTCCAGCATCTTGTTTTCATTGTAGTTAGCTATTCCAAATGGTAAAATCAGTCTATCCACGGTCACTGTCCCCGCCGTTGCTAGGTGATAAGCCTAGTGGTAAACGTACTGTACTCCAAAAACCAAGGTCGCTGGTTCTGAGCCAAGCGAAAACATTTTTTTTATTAATAATTAAATGAATAAATCGAAAGATTTTTCAACAATTATGTTTTGCATTTATTTAATAAGAGTTCTGAATTTTGTACATCTTGTCAAAATCAATAGCTTTAAGTTTCCTTCTTCAAAAAAACATCACTTAACATGGAATACTGTGCAAATGTAAAATTTTCTAATTGCTTACGTGAATTGGCTAGTTGTGTTGGGCTATCGAATCACCAATACAGCCTAAGAAAGTCGCATGCGGCGCAGCCTAACTCGTGAGATATGTGTTTTTAAAATATTTTTTGTAATATTAGGCCGATCACCCAGTAATAGCGATTGATATACGAGGTGAGAACGCAACCACCATGGTCCTCGATTCCAATGCTTATTGCAACAATAGGGTGGTTTCCTATTATTTTTTAAATTTCTAAATCGAAAAATCATTACTCCTGGAGTACGCATTTCACGCTCTTAGATTTTCGAATGACGATATCTATTTTTCGCGATTAAATGAAAAGTGAAAATTTTCAAGCGCGCGAAAACGCAACGGCTAAGTAGGAATGCTGGGAAAAGTCCGTGTGACGTATTTCTGGTTCCAGCTGCCGCCGTGTGAGGTGACCTTGGGGTGAGGCTTGAGCGCTGATGAGCGCTTGACGCAGGCTACTAGCAGGTAGCAGAGTACCCTGTTAGCAGGTAGCGCTTGGCTTAAATAAGGATTATTATTACCCTATCAAACGAAGGAAACTTTCCGACCTTAGGCAATTTTGATGGGTGATTATTAAGAGATGTTTCCCTGAGCTCTGTGCCTCATACATGCATTGGTAATCCTAGGCAATGTAAAACTCCTATCTATTTGCATAGAAATTAAGTCCCTGTGAAGTCACGTGGAGTGGAATCGCATGGACGCCAATCTGGCATTTTTCAAATGAGGTTAAAATTGACCATTGCCATTCGTCTACACTGGGATTTCTAAAACCAAATAATTTGTATATTATGAATACACTAATGGAGGGTAAGGAATCGCAATCAATGCATTTCGTTTTCTTTCATGAAGGAAACTACCATATTTTCCTAGTCTGACGATGAGTAGGTACAGGAGGATCCACCCGAGCAAACCGGACCCTCGTCACCTCTCGCCTCATCAAGAGAACGGAGAAACGCCTGCCTCCATCTGGTGGAAGGGGCTGATTCCATTATGCGTCCCTCTTCGCCTTCTCTTTGTCGAGGTCCTTTGGGAAATCCATTGGAACATTGCGCGCGCCACCATGACCCGCCCTCTCTACAATCACATTGTACGGTCGTAGCCCTCTCTTGTTTAAGACAAAAGGGTGGAAAAGGACGTTATTTTCACGTTCTTAAAGAAGAACCGTCATTTTATTGAAGGTATTTGACCCAACATGAATTTCTTAGAATGTTTTTTTAATTAATTCAACAACTTTATAATCACAGATGCCAATGGGATCAGCTACGAGGGACTTTTTTTCAACTTCCGATGGGCCATGAATAGAAAACGAAATGATTGATGAAAAACTACTGATTAGGTAAATCTTGAGTACACTTTTGGTGTTCTTTCGACATAATCGCCTCGGCGATTGAGGACTTCATCGTACCTGTGGACATGCATTAGTATACCTTCTTCATAGGATGTTGCCGCCAATGCCGCCAAAATTTTACCTTTGTCCTGAAGCTCGTTTGAAAACGCTTCCATCCAAGCCACATCTACATTTCAGCGTAAAGTTGGAAGTCACACGGCACTAGGTTGGCGTTGCACGGCGGGTGATCGACAATATCCCATTGAAATTGCCCAAGGAGCAGTTGGGCTGCATCAACACCAAGATGACGGGCGTTGTCATGGATCAGAACACTTACAGAAGTCAGCATGTCTCTTCTTTCGTTTGAATGGGGAAGGGCATAATGTTTTACACTCTAGCCACAGTGCATTTAAAAAAATCTCTTTTGTCGGTATAAAGGTCAAGACATGTCAATGCTGCAGACGTTCGGCGAGTTTTCTGGCTACCACTCCGCAGTGCTCACTTGGCGGGAGAATAAATTGAGGCAGTGTAGTAAATGTGGTTGCTACTAACCTTAACACTAGAACCGCGGAGGGGGTCAAATTGACCCCTTACGATTTTCAACATGTATATTTCACACTTAATTTTTTTTTCACAAACCTGACATTTTCTGACTTTTAATGAATTGTAGAAAGGCGTATTCGTGCACAATTCCGACGCTCTAGGACTATTTTTGTGAACACTAGACAACAATATACCTAGAACCGCGGTAGGGGTCATTTTGACCCCTGCTCTGTTGTCGTTCCCGAACTTTATATTTTCGCAGCAGAAATTCACCGCAAGCGTTATTTTCGAAGGTCGAATGTATGGGAATGGCATGGATTACCTCTGTCGCTTCTTATTAGGCCGCAGATAAAGGCAACCTGCCCAGCGGACGCCTGAAAGAATGTGAGAGTCGAGCCGCGTAGAAATGGATCTACGCGAAAATTTCCGGGCACCCCCGTTTCCTCGGCTACCCCCACTCAAGGCTCCTTCCTTCTCCTACCGTGCCTCCCCTACCAGTGTGGCGTCATTGTAGTCGCCAGCTCAATTACATGAATTACAATGTAATACTTCGCAATTCACACGAATTCATCAGTTTGCGCGGTATTTCGTCTCGCCCGTTCGATTGCTGCGCTGCATCGCTCAGCGCTGAACGAAGGGCAATACCGTTTCAAGGGTGATACTCCATTCAACGCCCAGCGATGCGTCGGTCAAAGGGATACACCGCAGACCAGGTCGTTCGTATTCTCGAGCAACTTCAGGATGTGCCTGAGGATTGCTCTGAGGCGGAGGATGATCCTGTTGTAGTGTATGACGGCGGCGTTGACGCCGAGGAAGACAGTGAAGAGTCCTTGACTGAAGATTCAAGCGAAGACACTGGTAAGTTTCCTATTTTTATTTTACTCGCATTCTTTGATAATTGTTACAAATCTATTTCATAAAGCATTTATTTTGTTTGGTACAGGTAATGAAGGTGAGGAGTACGTTCCCTATCAGCCGCCAACCACCCACACTCTACGACGTGGACGTGGTCCCCAAATACAGCCTCCCGTGGCCCAAGTCGCGTCCACAGTTCCTGCTCGAGGGACGGGGTCGCCCTGGAACTGCCCAGGGCCTCTGCCGTGGTGCTCGGGGCCATCGAGGATGTAGGGGTGGCGATGCTGTAGTCGCACCTGCTGAAGACGACGAGCCGCTTGAGTCTGCTGCTGCCGCTCCTCGTGGCCAGGTACGAGGACGAGGTGGTTCTCGCCGGGGGCGTGCTAGTCTTCAATCTTCTTCTTCTTCACTGAGGGTGATGTTCGCTCAGCATGGGATTTGGTGATAACTCCAACTATGCTGAAGCACATGAAGATGTGCACGGAAAATCGGGCTCGTGAAGAAAGTGGGGAGAAGGACTGGTCGGTATCTATGGATGAACTGGAAGCTTTCATTGCAGTTTTGTATGCACGTACGGAGCAAGGAACTTGGAGCTTGACTAGACATTCTTCATTACTGTATGCTTCTCTGCACCAATAAAAGTGTTTATTTTTTCTTAAATAAATTTACATTTTTCCCCCATCCTCAGCCGAACATATAGTAAAAATGTGAAAAACGCATTATTTGTGCAAGGCGGGTAGCCTATCTAGCGCTTATACCGCCCACATATCATTCAAATTTCATTGTAAATCTCAGATAATTCATTTCACATAGTGCAGTATCCAAAAGAAACCCAAAATACTAAAAATATGGCAAGAAAAGACGAGGGGTCAAAATGACCCCCTCCGCGGTTCTAGGTACACGAAAAAGTCCGCGGTTCTAGTGTTAAACTAACAACTTACGGTCAGAAATGACTTGAGCGTGTAGCGCGGAGGACGTGCAGTCGCCCTTTGCGCGTAGTACCCGCCTGTGGATTTTACGGTGTTTTTGCTGAGCTCTCGGAGATTGAAAGAAACGTCCCTCGTATATTCGATTTTCGGTTTCCTCTGTATGCAGGTCTTCTGCTCTTTTGGCGAACGACTCAGGAAATATTGACTTTGATAAACACCTACTCTCGCATCCTGATGAAATATAATCATTACAAAATGTACAATAATTACTGTTAATCAAATTTATCAATTAGTGACAGTAAAAATATTTAAAATTAATCAAGAATATAATGGTTATTTGAGCGAAATTAGAGCTAAATACGCATCCAAACGATTTAAGGTAAGTTATAGCGCTTCGGTAAAAGTGAGAAGAATTTGTTGAAACTTCGGTCGCATATTCTTTGAAAGATGCACTTTAAATTATCCAAAGAAAAAGGGATTCCCATAAGCTGTGTTTGGGATATTTTACGGTAATGTAAGGATAATTTCACATGGGCTCTTACGGAGAAATAAGATTTTCTCTAGCTAGCGAAGGTTTTTATTACAAGACGTTGTTAAGAGGGCATTCATTAGAAGCAAAATTTTGAGACAAATATAAATGTGTGCGAGAAAGTATAAGTTCATGATGAAAGAAGAAAGATATATGCGACAAACTGAGTGAAATTGGCAAGATGGCAGCCGGGATCTCTGGTACCGACGAAACGAAACTTCGCAAAACGAATTCCACTACACCGACTTCGCTTAAATTACGCATACATATTTAGCTTCCCGACTTTAACATACATCTAACATATATTTCGTTTATAAATAAAAATGTTTATTAAATATATTCCTCTAACACTTTGAATATTTAGTCAAGGCGTGTCGTCAATATTTCAGAGTGCAAAGGTTCGTAGCAGTGTTGAAACTAATCTCAACGAAATCAAGTTGACTACTGTAAACACCCTTTAAAAAACATTTTAGACGTTTGCATTGTTATGAGATGCAAAATTGAACTCATATTCCAATCCAAATTATGTTTTCTTTTTTATAATTTTTTTGGCGACTCTTTTGCGCAAATATACGTAGCTCGAGTAGATCACTTGACTTCAGCCGATGCCGCTGTAACAACCGTAAGGCAAAAAGTGATAATGAAAATTAAGGTTAAAAATACCATTTGCCGAAAGTCTTTGTTGGACGCCGTAAGGCCCAATAGGTACCTCATGTACCAGATGGCTTTCATGGGATCGTTGGAGCTGCTAGGCTGTAACAGGTCAGTTTGGGAAAAAGGGGGAGGGGTGAAACACGATTCTACCGTTCTCATGTAACTTGATATTTTCTTTCTGCGCTAATGATGTATGGTTTCATTAATTTGAACACTGCGCGAGACATGACCTGGGGCCTGCTGGGTGGTCTCAGACGCCTCGATCAGATTACGATTGTTCTAACAATCTAGATTGGAACAATCGTGCATTCACACAACCATGTTTAAAACCTGTGCTGCCCTCCAGTGCTGAAATCTAAAGTGAACGAAAAATTGACGGTTAGCAAAGCTGTTGAGGTATGAAGGGTTAAGATGTCACTGTGTTCAACGAGTATTTAACTTGTAATTTTTCTTCAGCCCATATTCTTCCTTGCTTGAACAAATCCATGAAAAAATAGGGTGCATTTACAGCGCCCAAGGGCGTACCCAGGATCATGACTAGGGGGGGGGGGGGGTCAAGCCATGGTCTAGGGTGGGGGGACAAACCAAGTTGTGACATTAGTATATGAGATTATTTCCTTGAAAAAATAGTTATATTTTAGTTACATATCTTATATTAATACATATCATCCTTCGTGGGTTTAAAGAAAATTTGTTGAATGCTTTCGTTTCAATTCAGTACTGATTTTGAGACTTGCTATTTTTGCTTCTGGAGGGGGGGTAGCAGCCCTCTCCCCCCCCCCCCCCGCCCCTCTCTGGGTACGCCCATGACAGCGCCTAACCATCGTAAAGCGGCGACATTCGGAACTACGTGAACTATTGCCCGGACATGCATTCACACAGGTAATTCTGCCAACTATCGTTGGGACGATTGCTGGGAGAATCGTAATCGGCACGGGGCAAAAGAGAAGGAAGGCGTCCGAAGAGGGTGGGACCGATAGCGGATTTTGAGAAATGTGCGACGATGTTACTATCCCACGGCCTACGGCGCAGAAGCTTCTCCCGATGGTAATCCCGCCTGTCGGAAGACTCACGCTATGCGCCTGTCATATTTAGCATTAAAGTCTTGGTGGGAGTGCTTTTAAGAATTGGGGTGGAACACACACTACTAAATCCAATTGTTAAAAGGAGAAACGCCATCATTGGTCACCTATGACGTCACTCCGAGTAATTGACAACCTTAATAGAAGGAGAGGTGGAGGGCCGTGCTGGAAAAGGCAGACCAAGAAATTAATACTGGCAGGAAATCTCAGGAGGAAGGTGCAACAATGATCACTTACCAGCTACGGAAAGAAAAAAAATTGGATGCCCACCAACCTTATGTCTGAGGAGAAAAATGAGAAGAGGATGCTTTAAAATGATTAACTGTTTCTATTATTAAATTCTCTTCACAAGTCTTCAATAAGTACTACAGTCCAGATTCTATGCAACACAAAAAAACCATCAAAACGTCGTTTGACTCTGCATAGTCTTTTAAATTATAAGGCACTATTTCGTGTGGTGACACTCAACCGACATGTAATCAACATTCTTGCGCGGTAGGTATACTTTTGGGTAGTCCCTATTTTCGTTCAGGTCGCATACGATGCCTAGTTTTTCTGACTGCTATTACGAATTACCTCGATGCAGTTTTCAACCATTCTCTACTCATGGTGACGGCTAAATCACGCGGCAGTAAACGCAAGTCAAGCATAATAATTTCTATATATTTCGGAGGAGAGAATGCAATAATTTGACCGCTTCAACCGAGAAATGGGGACATAAATTACCTTCTGTCCCTGGATGCAAAGTGTCATAAACAAAAGAAAAAACTATCAAGTAACCAATGAAATGAGAATTCCATGAATATGTTCTAGAGGGGGACCCTAAGAAGGCAACACGACAAACAATACTTTTCTTGATTGAATAACCGATGCCATTTAACAAGCATAAAATTACATATAAATGGAAATAATTTGTATTGAAGCACAACATCAATGTATGTATACATACCAGGTATACTCACGAGATGCAAGGGTAAAATATATAGTGTACTTTATTACCGAAATAATTCCAGATATTACTCAACTGAGCATATTGCGTTAATTAAGCGTTCAAATAATTGCTAGTAGAGGGAATTGATAGAGGCTGCTCAGGTCCGGAACTAGGTTCATCTACATAATCTACAACTACATAATACCCAGCAAGCCGCCTAAAAGGCGTGTGGCAGGGGGTGTTAGGACACCAGCCGTTGACAGCCAAAAAATATGAAGTGCTCCAACGAAGTTGGGACTTGCGTTTATTAAAGTCCTTTATGGTTCGGGGGAAAACGAATCGAGTCACCACTCTTGGCTCCACAAATGAACGCACTTTAAGTGCGATGATAGAATTTCACAGTCAGAGTGATCACTAATTTCGCGATAGATGACAGCGTCGTCAGAAAATAAACGTAATTTACTGCTAATGCAGGAGCAGAGATCGTTAATGTATATAATGAACAACAGGGGGCCGAGAACGCTTCCTTGTGGAGCACCTGATGTAAATTTTACAACATCAGAGCTAATACCGTCAAGAACTACTTTTTGTTTACGATCACTGAGAAAGTCGCGCATCCAGTTTACAACTGTTTCGTTTAATCCGCATGACTGCAATTTGTATAAAAGTTTGTTGTGAGGTACAGTGTCGAAAGCTTTCTTAAAATCTAGAAATAGTCCGTCAACTTGTCTTTTCGATTCACCAGATTTTATAACGTCGTGAAGAAAGAGCGCGAGCAGTGTTTCGCATGATCAACTTTTTCGAAATCCCTGCTGAAAGTAATGGAGGAAGTTACGTCTGTCCAAATTGTATCTTATTGAAAGTATTATTAAAATAAGACATTGCAATATTGTGTTAGTGTTACACTTACATTTGATAATGTTGTTTCAAGTACGAAACGCGTAGTGTCGCAATAAAACTCAGTGGAAATATTGCAATGTATTATTTTAATAATATTAAGAACTTCCACCATATCCTGCCCAGCATCATACAAGTTGGGACAGAAGGGGAACGTGCTCGAGGAGACAGATTTCCGGGTGCGGCAAAATCTGAAAAGTGTATTTAAAAAGTTAAGTATTTAAAAAAATTTAAATGCCACAGCAATATTGTTAGATTTTACTTGATGTTGCTGCAAATTTTATCAACTTTATGACACTGCCAATGTATACCAAATTATTTTTAACAACTTGTATGATGCTGGTCATGATATGGTGGAAGTTCTTAATATTATTAAAATAAGACATTGCAATATTTCCACTGAGTTTTATTACAACACTACGCGTTTCGTCGTTACCAAGAACATTATCAAGTATAAGTGTAACACTAGCATGATATAGCAATGTGTAATTTTAATAATATTTTCAATAAGTTACATAACAAACAAATTATTTGTATCAGATTGTATATCGATGGATAAGTTCTAACAACACGTATCTGAAATTCGGCCGGTTTGAGACGGGTATCTTAAACAAAGTGTAATAACATTATTAAAAAATAAAATTCAAGCAAATTACAACTCTTTCTTTGCAAATTAATGCTTCTTTTACAGTTTTATGAACTTAAGGTTTATAATTTTGGTGTGCAAGTAAAAGAAATTAATCGTTTTTATGCTCTCCTGAAAAGTTGCTGTTTTTGAGATACGTGTTGTTAGAACTTATCCATCGATATTTAAATTATTGTTTATTAATATAGATGTTATTAAAAAGTGTTTTTCATGAATAAAACTTCCTATTAGCAAACATATGGCTTCTAAATTTAACTACAGCATCTTAAAAAATAGCTTATGGAGGTATCATATGTTAGAGGTAGGAGGGAGAGGAGAGATGGGGGATCAGGGAAGGGGGGCTAGGGGGAGTGGGGGTAAACTGATCTTTGCCCCCACTCAAAAATCTTTGTTCCGGTCCCGATACTGCTTGAAGGATATTTTGAGGGAAGGAACCCGATATGTTAACCGTTTCGATCGATGTGTTTTTCAGAATAGTTGTTCAGGGCGCATTAAGTTCGGGGAACATTAAGTATGCCCGTTTCTGTCGCTAAGTATGTCGCTCTTAAGAACACCCCAAGAGAGATAGAGGCGTCAAAGAAGAGGATCAGGTGAGCGCAAAAAAAGAAGATTTAAACGCTTGAAAAAAACGGTGAAGAACGAAATCGAGAAATAAAACGTGGAGACAGGAAAGGATGTGCCACTCCAACCATGAGGAGGAATGATATTCGAAGATGGAAGAGATTGGAAGACGTGAAAGAATCCACGGCGCTTTGGTGCGGAGTGAGAAACACGTAGGAGGAAATAAGATGTGCCGGGAAGAGAAATATATTCGCCACTCGCTAACACTCTTTTCGCGTGCACAATGCGAATATAGAGATGAAGAAGAGATTTCAGAGAATTTTACGAATCGTGAGAATCGACTACAGGTGGAAAAGCAATTCAATAGGAGATTTAGGATATTTGAAATGAAGGAAAATGAATTTTTGGAGAAATTCGAAATAATTCTTGCGAGGCGAAAGTCTTAAAGGAAGTCTAATTTCTAACTTTTACATATGCATACTTCATGTTTTATCTATATTATGAATAATAAAAGCAATATTATTTATAATTAATTATTATTACCAAAAAAAGTGGAAATTGACTGCATTGCGTGGCAGCTGATCAGTTCAATGAGATTCGAAATTGAAAATCGAAATATTTGAAGGGTTTTCGAGTAAATCCGACCCTATGGAATTAAAAGTGATGGAATTATTAATTACTATGGAATTAAGACAGACTCTTTATGAACAATTCCATCCGCTATGTAGAGTGTTACTGAAATATTTCTCTAGGCTAGTTCTAGGCTCGTTGAAGCTTATGAGTGGTAGTTAAAATTACTCTGTTCCTCTAAGGTTAGATAAACTTTTTAAAGTAACACTTCATAGTCAACTTTAATGCACTAATGACTTTTTTTTATATTAATACAAAGTGTGTCCGAAAAGTATACAACCTGCGTTTATATCTACGCGTTTGTGCTTTTCTTCGTCATCCGGGCCGTGGCATCTCTCGAGGTAGTCCTCATTTGTTTGAACTACATCCTCCTTGTGGTTCTTCCATGTCTTAAAGCAGTCCTCGAACACAGTTTTTGGAATGGCCTTTATCTCGCGCGTCGCATTACACTGAAGCGTCTCTATGTCGTCGAACCGCTTTCCTTTGAGCGTCATTTTCAATTTCGGAATCATCCAAACGTCGCAGGAAGCTATGTCGGGACCGTACGGAGGCTGGCGAAGCTGTACAATTGGGCGGATCGGAAAAATCGATTTTTTTTTTCAAATCCATCTGGCCCAATGAAAAAAAGTTGTGGGACCGATCAAATATAAGGCCTGAAAAATTTGAGACCTCTACGTGAACCCCTGACCCTCGCTCAAATGCAATTTAGGGGGGGAGGGTCAAAATTCGAAAAATATAATATTTTATGGTCATTCCCTATAGATTTTGCCGAGTTACTGCCCTAGGTAAATTTTGCTGTATTCGAGGCGTGGGAGGGGGAGAAGCGAGCGGGGAGGGGATGGGATCGGCCTGCTGCTCTTGTATCCGCGACGCTGCGTGGGCGTTGGAATATCTTCTTCGCGGGCGCGGACTCAAATTAGGCATTTTGTGGCTAAACGGTGGTAGATTACGCCGAAATGCACGAAATATTTGCCCTATAAGGGCAGTAACTCGGCAAAACCTATAGGGAATGACCATAAAATATTATATTTTTATAATTTTGACCCTCCCCCCTAAATTGCATTTGAGCGAAGGTCAGGGGTTCACGTAGTAGTCTCAAAATTTTCAGGCCTTATTTTTTATCGGTCCCGCAACTTTTTTTTCACAGAGCCAGATGGATTTGAAAAAAAAAATCGATTTTTCCGATCCGCCCTACTGTATAATCTTGTGTTTTGCCAAAAATTGCTGTAAAAGGTGCGATGAATGAGCTGGCGCGTTTCCGTGGTGAAGAAGCCAGTTACCGCTTGACCAGAAACGCAGTCGTTTTCTTTTCACGGCATCACGCAATCTTTACAGAACTTCAACTTAATGTTCGCTGTTGGTCGCCAGACCTCTTGGAGCAAA
This sequence comes from Ischnura elegans, assembly GCF_921293095.1. Classification (NCBI taxonomy): domain Eukaryota; kingdom Metazoa; phylum Arthropoda; class Insecta; order Odonata; family Coenagrionidae; genus Ischnura; species Ischnura elegans. Next base: position 103,173,492 of record NC_060254.1, read on the forward strand.
TTCGTAGTGCACCACAGCCTTAAAATAGAAAAAATAACCAGCATTGACTTGACATGGCTTCCTCATATCATGGTATCACCCATATCATGGTCGGCCAGAACGAGGGTCTCGGTCAACAGATATGTGGCAATTTTTAAACCACTTTTATCACTCCTTTATCTGCGATAAGTCCATACTTTCGTCCCCAAAGGCTTTCAATATAATTTCAATCGTCTTAGTACAACTCTTGAAGTAAAACTTGATGAAAATTTGTTGATCTGTTCTTTCTGCCTTTTTCAACAATAAACAAATTCGACGAACAGAAAAAGTACGCAGCGGCGGCTCGTGAGTCAACTGATGGGAAGGGCACACTCCACAAGGGGTCAACATTTATTAATATTTTGTGCATTTTAGTGAATTTTTAAGGCAATCTAGAGACCGTTATGACTCACTAATACACAAAACAATCACTAAAACTAAAACACTCACAATCGCTAACTCGATTAACTCAACTACAACTAGGCCTATTTAAAATAAAACAAGTTACACATAATAGTTCAACTGGTCACCAAAACAAGGTATTCTGCAACGCTGCAACACAAACACTATACGGCCGCCGGGCGGCGCGGCGGTGTCACCTCACGTCGCTCTGCGCATGCTCGGGCGGCGTCCCAAAACTTCCAAAAAGGTCGTTCTACACGGTACACGGAATTGCGCAATCTGGCGTACGTGCGAATCCGCAATCAAAATTGCGTCGTGTAAAGCGGGAATTGCTAGAACATACGCGAGAATGCGTGGATGCGAGACGGCAAAATAGCCCCTGTTCTAATTTCGTTCATGCTTTCGCGCAATTCCGCGACATTTAAAAAAATAATGCAGATCTAACCTGCGCAATTCCATGTACCGTGTAAAACGGCCTTAAGGCACAAGCTTGCGAATAACGAACCTTGATGATGCAATTGAGTTCCCACGTCAATGATCATATTGCCCCGTACTTTTCACTATCTTGTACAGAACGCTTTTGAAGTAATCAAAAGACAATGACTCAACTTTTGACTCGAGATGAGAGTATTTGCAGCAATAATTAATGTACCTACGTGATCTGGCGGACCACACCGTTGCCCTAACAGTACGCCCAAAAATTACCGGACGTCTTCTCCTAGCTTCATAGTCAGGTCCAATAAGCAGCCAGAGTGGAAAATTGGCGTCTAAAAAACCTACGTCATCTCAGAGAACACGATGACAGGATCACCCCCAACGCATGACGCGTCATAGCACCAGCAGTCACGACCACTACCACTCTTCATGTAACCGCATGGCGATGGGTTGGGACGTTCTGGCCAGCGCCCCGCGGCTACAAATGCGAACATCTCGCGCTATTTTTGCGTGTTTTTCCTACATTTCGATGCATGCGATTGAAAAAACACTTTGGTTAATTAGATTTATAATTATAACTGAATGGGCATTTTTTTTCCTTTTTAAAATCTTTGGGGAGGGGCGGCGTCCGAGAGTCCTTATGGGCAAGCCACCGCTGAGAGTACGTTGGACATAAACACATGCTGCGCACGATCCATGGCGTCCAACCGATAACTACGGCATTCAGAGAGGCCATGAGGGACTGCTGGCCACGCTCATATCTCTAATAGGCACTTCGAACACTCTGGAGCGAAAATGTATCTGATACTTATCGGACACACCTCGTATATCAATGGATTTTATTCATTAAGCCATGTAAGCTGAGTTTATTTGCGGTGGTGGTAATGGAGGGGAAATCGATTATTTTACTGCTTTTAGGATTTCATTAATGAAAGCAGTCGGGAATCAAATTTTCTCTATCTTCGATGATGCATACAATCGATGAAGATATTTTGGCTGCAAAGAAACAAACATTATTTTTAAAAGTTTGTAAATATTCGAAACATTCATTTTGGAAAAATGCTACCAGACAAGAAGTGGTCAGGAACACAGAACAAGGTGAGTTCAACAAGTAATACAACACATTTTTTCAAGGCCAGCTTTGTTTGAAAAAACTTGGCATTTCTTGTGGAGCACTTTAAATCCATCCCGCTCCGACTCCCACCCCACCAGTGGCGGATACAGATAGGGGCGCGCCCCTTTGCGGGGCCACCCATATTGCCAAACATGCAGAACCACAATAGGGTGGTTTCCTATTATTTTTTTATTGCCTAAATCGAAAGGTTATTACTCCTGGAGTGGAGTATCTCACGCTTTTAGATTTTTAAATGACGAGATCTATTTTTCGCGATTAAATGAAAAGTGAAAATTTTCAAGCGCGCGAAAACGCGTCGGCTGAAAGCGGCCATAGTTTATGTGTATGTTTATTGTGTATCTAACAACAAATTTAACAATACAAATGTATAAACCTTATTCGAACAACTTACTTAGTGTGTAGCGGTAAAATCACACCAATGTATTGATAATTTTTTTTCTAAATCGTAATAAACTCACCTCGGATCACAATGACCCTACGCGACCACTGACGTAAGTTTTGGGATGCGACCAATTAAGTGAAATAGGCGCCACGATTGTCTAACGTCACTGCCAAATGCCGCCACCTAGGCCGGAAAATTTGATTTTACATGGTAACCACGAAGGATTTTGTCCATGACGGAAAAGTTGTTTTATAAATAACAGCATGTTTTATAAAAAACATACTAGATATTTTTACTTGTTTTTAATCGAGCATTGGTGACCCCACCTTCTTAACAGAGCTAAGAACTGAATATATCATACTCTACCACCATAATCTGAGAGATTCCAAAATATCTTTCAACCCCAGTTACGAAGGAAAAGGTTCTTTTCAGATAATGGTGATATGAGAGGTGAAACACGAGTAACTCCGAATTGAGAGTAAACAAGGTATCCACGTGTACGAGAAATTAGTAGTTCGGGAGAGAATTTGAGAGGGCGGTATGCGGGGCCGGAGTCCAGGAGAACTTAATGATGGATATTCGAGGACGACGAACTGCGGTGGGATCCTGTGAAGGGTCTAGATCAGAGAGGGGTCTTCAAACTTTTTTTTTAATGCAAGGGCCAAAAATCGATTCCACAGCGACCGGAGGGCCACTACGCTCCATGCTACTTTACCACCACATCGATAAAATAAAAAAACATATTATTTCAAACTGCAATAAAGTTTATTGATCAAAAAGTTCAATCACTCAATGCGATTTTTGAATTTCTTTCTATTGGCGTTGCAGACCTACAATATTACATTAAAATTACACCGAGGACCAGTAAGACTTTTTTTAAACCGACCAGAAAGTACCTTAATTACAATTTTGGTTAGTTTGTTTTCATCAGTTAAGTTCTTCATAATAACAATAGGTATTGTCCAAAGTGTGTATTAATTAATTAATAAATATATAAGTCAATTTATTTCTAATTTTCATAGAAATATTCCATCAAAATGGTGTCAGTATCATTGATACTGACGCATAAAAGTCAGTGACCGGCACTGTAAAGTCATGACAAGTTTATATTTTTAAACATTCGTGAAAACAAACAATAACTATTCAATCAGTACCTACATTTCCACTTTATTTACCGAAACTTAAATATTTGTCTTTTGTCCACCCAGAACGGCCTTTCCGATTATTGTGATGATCTACTAACCCGCCCCGGTGTAATTTTAACGCAATATAGTAGGTAATAGTCTACAATATCAATAGAAAACGATGTCCAAAAGAGCATTGATTAATAGAACTTAAATACTTGTCTTTTGTCCACCCAGAACGGCCTTTCCAATTATTGTAATGAGGCCTGGGGGGCGTGGGTTGATGAGCCTTGATCTCAAAATCGTTGGATGTCGAGGGTGAAATAACTACAGGGTTAAAATAGACAAGGGGGAGGCCAATTTTTTATTGCTAACACGGTCTGAGTCACACTAATTTATTCTCCATAGATGTTTGTCTCCAAACTCAGCCGGAACTTTTACCAAATCTTAGACTTTAAAGCTCGACTGAGAGTGGTTAATGGCATCCGTTTTAAAAAAAAATCGGATCTCAAACACTGATATATAGTTTTGTCTCGGGTGTGATTTCATAACCCTCACTAACCCAGAGCTACTTTAGGGAGAATTCAAATTTCAAGATTTCTCATCATGAAAACTTGAAAATTTTGCATTCAATCGTAAATATGGTGGTAGCTAAATTATTAGTCGTTACAATTAACACCACAAAATAATGTGTAGTTTAGATATTTCCTGAATAGAGCAGACCGTTTATAGTTTTGTCTCGGGTGTGATTTCATTAATTCTCTCTAACCCAGAGCTACTTTTGGAAGAATTCAAATAACAAGATTTTTCATCATGAAAACTTGAAAATTTTGCACTCAATCGTAAATATGGTGGTAGCTAAATTATTGGTCATGAAAATCAACACCACAAAATAATGCGTAGTTTAAATATTTCCTGAATAGAGTAAATTAATTTATACATTTTTGATGTTTCTTAGAAGCAACATTGGGTTAAATCGACTAACGTCGGTGTCTATCGATCGTTTCAGGAATTTTGCGTGAATATTCAGTCCGTGGAATTATGCATGAATTACTTGTGACTTTTTGCTCCGACCTGAAAATTCGAATAATTTTATTTCAAATTCATTTCACATAAAATTTTCCCGTTCGAAAGCCATTTTCTAGCCTAAAATGTGCTAGTTGAAATTTTAAGTGCAGTTGTATAGTAAAAATTTTATCAGTCGCATTGAGGCGTGGATGTCATAAAAGACAACGTAATCGAAATATATAGCATTATCGACTCAGCTAAGATTCAAAAATACGAAGAATAGAATTCCAGGTGACGTCAGAATCTTCTTTGGAGGTGGAAACTGCTTCTGGGCTTGCATGGAATAAATTTAATTTTTGCATAAAAAGTGCGTTAGCTGACCCCTTCCTTGTCTTTTTAAATACATAAAATTAATATTATTTAAAATATTGTAGTAATTTTGGGTGCTTTAAAATTTCTATCCGTCGCAGTAATAACGTAAGATTAACCAGGAATTTTGTAAAATATCCCTGGAATACCGAGAATTATGCATGAATTCTTCTGGTTTGATTGGCTGGAAACCCAGAATTAACCTAATGAATTGTAAAAATGGTTTTTAATTCCACATTAATTTAATACTGTAGGGTCTAGGTTTCAACGCGGCATCAGCTCGTACATTAGCATCGAAGACAATTTTTCGTTGGAAGACAATGTGTTCTATGCAATGTACCAGATGCTGACGTGCCACGTCGAAATCTAAGTCGTAAAGTACGTAATTACAAACTATAAATTAAGTGGAATTCATCATTAGTCAACAATCCTGAGATTGGTTTAACGCAGCTCTCCTTTTCTCCCTGCTGTCCGCTACCCTTTCTATAGCAACGCATTTCTTCTCTTCTACATCCTTTATAACCCTTTGTCCGATGTAACTTATTCGGGGCCGTCCCTTGCCCTTCTTTTCTTCCACTTGTCCTTCAACGATTGTCTTCATCAGGCCGTCATTCCTCAGAATGTGGCCAATTAAGTTGTCCTGTCTTCTGCTCAAGGCTTTTAGGAGGCTTCTCTTTTCTCCCACCCTTCTTAGCACTTCCTCGTTACTTACACGGTCAATCCATTCTATCTTCTTATTCTTCGGTAGCACCACATTTCGAATGCTTCCACTCTTGATTTCTCTGCTGCTGTCAACGTCCAAGCCTCGCTTCCATAGAGATACATACTCCATGTGTAGCATCTGATGAATAGAGTGGTTTCTTTTTATTGCCTAAATCGAAAGATTATTACTCCTGGAGTACGTATTTCACGCTTTTGTATTTTGAAATGACGATATATATTTTTCGCGATTAAATGAAAAGTGAAAATTTTCAAGCGCGCGAAAACGCGACGGTTAAGTATGAATGCTGGGAAAATCCGGTGTCATTCTGGCCCGGCTGCCGCCGTATGAGGCCACCTTGGTGCGAGGCTATGAGCGTCGCTACGATGCAGACTGCTACCAGGTAGCAGAGTACCTTCTAGCAGGTAGCGCTTGGCTTAAATAAGGATTTTTAATACCCTACCGAACGAAGAAAACTTTCCGACCATAGGCAATTTTAATAGGTGATTATTAAGAGGCATTTCCCTGAGCTCTGTTCCTCATGCATGCATGGGTAATTTCAGACGATGTAATACTCCTATCTACTCGTATAGCATCTAGGGCCCTGTGACGTCACGTGGAGTTGCAACGCATGGGCGCCAATCTGGCCTTTTTAAAATGCGGTTAAAATTGACCATTAACATACGTCTAAACAGGGATTTCTAAAACCAAATTATTTGTTTATTATAAATATACAAATGATGGGTAACGAATCGCAATCAATGCCTTTCGCTTTCTTTGATGAAAGAAACTATCCCATTGTTTCCTTACTTTAATGCTTGTATTCTAAATTATTTTTTGCAATTCATTACCCTGGTGTATGTTTGAAACTCTTCCACACAGGGCAAATTTGATATGGAATGGAAGTCATTTTTCGGCCCACCTTACAGAATATCGTCCGTTGCTGATAGGAAGTGAGTCTTCGGAACAAAAACGGAGTAGGCTGAGGAAGAAGCGGGGAAATGGGAGAAATACGTAGAGGTGAAGGTCGGGAAGGAATTTTGGAAGGAACAACCGAGGCTCAAGGTTTCCAGGGTTACCCAAAAAGGCGGGAAGGCAGCTCATATTCCCCAGGATTCGGACCCTTGTTCATTTTCGGAATTCCCCCCATTCCACTCCCCTCCCAGCACTTTTTTTTTCTTATTGGCAGTTTCACCTTTACGGCACCCATATCTTTTACGATGCCCCGTAAACACTCAGCTGTTTCACGCACATCAGTTTTTTCCATAGCCACAAGGTTGCTTTTATCTCGGAATTGAAACCGAAGTGTCGTGGTGACTTTGAAGCACAGGCTAGCAAATCAGTTGAAGCTACTGCGACACGTAAGCCAATTTGAATGACCTACCTGAAATGGGAAACGAATAGGCAAACATTTGAGGAGTATTACTGAAAACTGTAGCGTAGATAGATTCTATCCTTAGGGTATTCAAAATCATTGCATGGTTAAGTATTTTTGATTGAGCACAGGCAAATATATCTTATTTTTTAAATAATGTGAAATGTAAAGAAGGATAGTCTTGAGCGGTGGTTAGGGAGAACAACATATTTATATAGGGGTGGGCGGAAGATGCCTGAAACGCCAAAAATTTTACGAAGAGGCAGACCAAGTGTACTCCCCTGGTTAATATAAAAAAATAGCAATTTTCATATCTTCACTTTTAAAACCATTATGGTGATGCATACAACTCCATCGCTAATTTATTAGAAGAACGATATTATTTGTTTCAAATAATGAATATGCTGATATTTAATTTAGTAATTAAAAACAATATATCTTTATAAAATGTAATTTTAAATTTATAACTTAATAAGGCATTTACAGCCAGAAAGGATCCATATGCTATGGGAAATTTATTATCTATTTTCATTTTTAAAGCAACTCATTCATTAAATATCCTACACCCGAGCAATATAATACACTCTTCAGCTTTTCCTACAGCTAGAAAAGCCTGTAGCAAAGAATTTAATTAAATGATAGTAATAATAATTTAATGGAAGAGTATTTCATTTAAGAAAATTAAATAATTTAACTAATTGAGAAATTTCACTTTATAGAGAGCCATTTCCAAGCCTAATTGATCCTGTTATCATGCTATTTTTACGAGCATCATTCGTCAAATTAAATGATGCTCATGTTGTTACCTCTGCTAGCTTTTGGATGAGAATTAGTTTTGTCAAAATCCATCAATACATAGTAAAAGTACTCTTGGTGAGAGAAAAGGCAGTTGATTACATACAATAGGTCATGGAAAAATATCGCGATATTAAGTACTTTAAATTGTCACCTTTCCCTGGATGGGCATAGTTGAAGGGACCAAAATGGCAGGAAAAAATCTGTAATGTAAGTATATAATAGCTATAATAGTATTTTCAGCACCTGATTCAAAATGTTTTTCGTCTAGACAGAGAAATAGTCGTTTAGCGAAGATGGTCGGCCTTCAACTGAGCAATGAGTTCATGCTGAGCCCTAAGGATATTATGAGTTATAATATCTGTGGCCAACGCGCTTTTGCTTTCTCGCGAGGAATCTAAAAATAAATTGAACCCGAAGGACACAATGGCAGAGATATATTTTTCGCAGCACGTCGTGTGGGTCGACGACCCACACCCGCAGAGGCGGGCGCCAGCGCAGCGAGTCCACCCAAAGGAAACAATTTGCGGACCCGTGAGGTCATATAACACAGCGCCTCAAGGGACACTGTGGAAAGACACCCCTAGCACATACGCCCACTTTAGAACAACGGAAATGACGTCTACGGAATCCACGTCGATTCTTCAAAGGTAAGGCAAAAGGACCCGTAGTCCAGTCAAATATCGAAATTAAAAGTTCTAGCCGGTGAAGCTTAGGTTCACTTTTGATTCCTTCCTCTATTTACGGTTTTTTGAATCCGTCTCTTTAGTTTAGTTTGCTAAATTTCTTGACGCAGCATATAAAAAAAATACAGGGTGGGACAAAAATTGTTCTTCTTAATGACCTTAATTTCAAAACAGTCAAATGTGGCACAAATATATTTCTAGATAACCCACTTAAGTAATGCAAAAAATTTTGTTGTAATGATTTCCATTATATTACAATTGTGCACTGACTTTCATATTATGTTAATTATGAACACTTTTTTGTGCATATACTGGCCCTGATGCTTTTTATAATTAATATTTTTGTTTGTCTGTGATGCCATATGTATCGGATGTCAGCCCTACCAAAAGAATGCTCTTCTGGGATGCCTAATTTCATGTAATTATAGCTTTTGCTTATTGTGTGCTATGAGTTATAAGAATGAATGAAATAAATTCATATATATTTTTATTATTTCTACTACTACTTAAGTTGCTATAAGCGATAAAATGTACAACTTAACAACTAAACATATACTTAAACCAAATTCTCTATTAATGATTTACTCTATCGCTGAATAATTGAGAAGTCTGAAGAAAGTGGGGGAGGGTGAATGAGCCATAATTTTCGAAAAATGTCCAATAAATAGCCGAAATTTCTACTTTAGTGTACTATCGAAATAATTTAATTTTGCTTTCACGGCTAACTTTTAAAGCTGAAGAAAAAACAAATATTGAATATGGAAAAGAAGAGACAATGAATGTTTGAAAATAAGGTAAATTTATTGTTATTTTCTGATGCAAGCAGCTGAATTTCCTGTTAGACTAACCTAAAGTAACTAGGTGATGGCAGGAATCCTGCATGTAATGATAACATGAAAAATAAATAAACAAGAGAGATCGAAGTAAGCTCCATCATGTGATACTGGCACAAAAGCAATCTCCAAACGGAATTGCGCGTTCCCTTTTCATTCTGCGTTGGTTTCCTTCGTGGCCTTCATCCACGCTCGCCTCTTTCCCCACATCAACGAGAGAGTGATGTCGAAGGGAAAAGGAGATGAGTTGAGCATCTTACCTCTTCGAGTTGATTTGAAATTCAGCGCCTCGGAAGAATGGACAAATCAAGGGAATGCTCTCTGACAGCTTTCTCCATTCTCGATCAACCCCGTCCTCTCTTTGCAACAGATTTCACGGCGCCTACTAGCTGGGAAAGACTTCCCTCTGCAAATGAAAAAGGATACCTATATTCAAACTTTTTCCTTTTGGAGATAAATTGGAGATTTCTTCGGCGACATAAAAATGGTAGAAATTAAAATTACAGTCCTGCAGGGAAATGGAAGAGAAACAAGAGTCCTATACCAAGATCCTGACCTAATTTTTGTATTTACAATATACCCCGATGCTTGGACGAAATGGTATTGGATTCCTGAATCCCTGAAGACGATGGGCGATTTACTTATCGAAACGTTGGAAGGAGGCATCGAACACCTGACCCAGTGCAAAACCCGAGAAATCTTTACTTCTAATTCGACTCCAATTGCCGTTTTTTACTAAGTTTTCATGCATTTGTTTTATTCTGTAATGTTTCTCTTTTTTGTAATTAATGCGCCTGCAAGCTTCACTATATTATTTTTGTCCTTATGGATTTTTTCCTAAACAATTAAAACTTTTCTGTTTATCAATCTAATTGCTCAAATTAAAAACAGAGGATTAATGTGGGCTGGCAACGTGATCAGGAGAGAGCTGGGCTCCACATAGAAGGTGTTGGCAGGAAATCATCCATGGGGCAGGCGACCACTAATACTGTTGGAAGATAAAGTGCAGGAAGGTAAGCAAAGGCTCAACTTAATGCGAAATCTGATGCAGTACTGATACGGATGTCGAGCAGCTGTTTACGAGACCAAAAACATTTGTGAGAATAGAGCGTTCATATCTAGATAGATACCAGTGGCGTAACTATGGGGGGAAGAGGGGATAGATCCCCCCCCCCCAAAGCCTCAGAGAAATTAAAAAAAAAAAGATATTGTCTAGTTATCACATATATTAACTGCATCTTAGTTAAATCATTGGTGCCACTATTATGCAAAAATGTATTTCCAGGCATGTAATTTTTAAAAAATTTGCCGTTTACCCCTCCCCCCCGTCGCCACCCATGACCCTTCCACCCCCACCCACCCAAAGCATATCCCTAGTTACGCCACTGATAAATACCTACGTACATATAAAAATGAGAATTCCTCCTAATTACTGAATCCGCTGTTGACGTTTATTTTCTATTTGTTTGGCCTATCTTAATCAAATGAAGCTCCACTGATTTTTTTATTTTTTAGACCCTATTGCTGTTGTGTAATAAAAAGCAGGTTTTCTTCTAAAAAAAAAAATTCCTTTCTCCACACAGATGACAGTAAAGTAATACTTTTGTTCACGATGTAAACTTTTAAGGTTACTAAAACTAAGTTCCCTGGGGAATATAATTTTTAAACGGCTTTCAGTACGATAGTATTATTTCCATTAACCTTGAAACACTCCATAAGAAATAAAATTATTGATGCAATAATGTAGCGTGTTTATTTCAATCTTCACCTTCTGTAGATTGGCGAGGTATATAGTCAAGGATTTCAGCCACTGTCACAGTGCTTTAATGCACATAATATACTAAAATTTTGACTCACAAATGTAAACACATAATTTTATAAGAATATTATACAAATTATATTTGCGTAAAATTGTATATTTATTTCATGTCAATGTAACTTAACATTTCTACAATATTCAAAGACACACCAAGATATACAGTGGCCTTATTGTCACCGTTTAGCGCCGTTAAAAGTTTTCAAGTATGGAACATACATCGCTGTATTTTTTACCATTTCTATTCTATTATTGGATACTGGATACCGTGTGACACCTAGTTAGTTTAAAAGGAAGCTCTGCTCCTCGCATAAGAAATTAACTTTAAATTGATCATTTTTTTCCGAAATTTTCTTTTTTCCACGTTCAATGTTGATTCTTCTCTCCTAAACTATAATATGATGTTTTGTATGTTTTTTATTTCTTTAGGAATATTTTTAAACACGAATTTTGGTAGAAAAAACGACATAATTAAAACTTAAAAAAATTTATGAAGATTTACATTGCTCCGGTCTTGATTCAAATAATGTCATATTGGCGCTGTGGAACTTAATGGCATTAAGCAAGGTATTAACATATATAGGATTCAAATAAAAGCATCAAAAAAATAATTAACTAAAGGATTTGACTTATTTCATGAAACGGCCAACATGGAGTCCAGCTGCTCGTAAAAGAACTACATTTGAATCTGCCTAACAGAAATTTCTGTAGCTATTTCAATAAACATGTTATTTCCACAAACTCATTTACATGAAAGGTTGGAATATTCAAACAGATTATCATGAAAGGAATTGAGAATAAAAATGAGTTTTTGGGTTATAAACCAAGTAAATTACCGCATTCAAAGCGGTAAAAAGCTTTTCTTGAAACAACTTTCCAAGTTCTTGAGTCGAGTCATCGTAACATTCGTACACAGTCGCGTGGAAAGTATTTCACACGGTATTTTATTAAGTCACGGCGGAAAAAGTGTCATCTTTTCCGAATCGTAAATCATGCAGAAACGACCCTCAAGAAACCACTGAGGCCAGGCATAAGAAAAGTTGTATTCAACCACGAACTTGAACACGATCACTAAAATAAGATAAGGGAAACACAGTGCAGAACCGATAGATTTAATATGTCGTTTTTTCCGCGTACGATAAGGGACCGTAAAACTTGCTATTGTTTACCGCTAGGAGATTTTATTAAGACTGGGAAAAATAAGCTTAACATGTGTATTTAATGACTTATTATATTTGTAAATAATAACCATCTCATGAATTTTTTGGCATGGTATAACTCATTCATGAAACACCACGCTAACATGTCGTTTTAAATTACAAAGAAGTGTCTATGTTTGCATGGTAACATGATCGTGTCCGTAGCACTCTCCTAGTTTATGGTATGTCGTAGTTCTAAGTGCTTGGCCTGTTTCTGGTGATCGAGCGCGTTTCTGATTAAGGTTAGGATTAGCGCAGTATGCCTGGTGTGGAATCGCCCCGTGCCACATACCATGGTAGTGTCTTGCATGCTACCTCGTGGGTGTATAATAATATTCGAACGCGGTTTAAAGCATTGTCCCCTCTTGTCTCCTGCGCATCTCCTCCTCACCGACTGATTCGCACTTCGTTGGTCGTTAACATCTCTATTCGTTTAAGCATTTCCGCAAAATTCATGTATGTGTTGTAAGCATACATGAAATTGTGTGTAGACGAGGACTCCTGGCATAAAATTATTCAAGATAACTAAAAATACATAAATCATCATTTTTTCAATATCATAATCACCTCATATCACTGTCGTTTGCAATATTTTTCATCCCAATTTCATGATAACCATCGAAGGATGTCATGACAATCAATGACGAATAATCATCGGGACGCGGAATATGTGATCCCAATGTATGGACTTCCCCAATCAAAATCGTGGTCATAATAGACCCTCTATTTATAAAAATCACTATATTTAGTGAGGTTTTAAGTTTACTATACGTCGTTTATGACGATTGAAGAATAAATAATTATGCTGTATGCACGCAATAAAAGAGTGTTCTCGCCAGTTCTTAGACAAAAGAAATTTATTAAATTTATTCTACATAGGGTCAATTCTATACCCTGTACCTCCATAGCAAGTCTCAACAGCAATATAGTTTTATTCGCTAATTTTTATTTTTACCTGCTTCTTTAAATGGTCATTATTATTTTCATTGGCTGGACGAATGAAATAAAGCTTCTCCTTTAATTGCTCTTCTCCTTCGATGGCTTTTGGAATCTCAACTTTTCTCAGAGAGATATTTCCGTTGCTTTCCCACTGCTGAAATGCTACTTCAAAGCCACTCAATCAAAATAAACCCTTAAACGCCCTTTTCATCGAAGGCGTCATCTTCTACGCCTTCTTCCTTAATGGTCACTCAAACGCTACTCTTTCAGTTCGCTGAGCCTTAACATCGCTCTCCTTCACGCCAGAGGGAGCCAATTAAAATGAACCCCCTTATTCATTGGTAAAGCAATAAAAGAACAAAATTTATGGGCCCTCGCCGTGCAGTAATGGAACCGAAAAAGAGACACAGCCACTTTCGAGGGCTTTACCCTAGGTTCTACATTATGAAAATCAGGTCGCTTTAAGGGCACCTTGAAATATTACAGAAACGTTAATTAATATGGAAATGAGATAAAAAAACATGTAATTTATAAAGAGGCAGAAAGTATATAACTAGTTTAAATTGCAGTTTTGGTGCGAAGCTGAAGGACTGACAGAAGTGAGTTCTTAATTATAAAAAGGAGGTCACTATTTATAAATCCAAGTTTGAATTATTTATTTCCAAATACACCGAAAATAGCTAGCAGAGGCCTAAAAGAAAATGGATGTATGCATATATAACTTTATGTATTTCCCACGAACTACTGCGAAAATATTTATTAATTTTCCTTGAATAATTCAAAGCCGACGCTCAGACTAATTTGTTGTCTCTTTCAGGGACGGAAAATTCAATGATTAACTGGAAAACATTGAGCCTTATTATTGTAAAATATTATATTAGCAGAGGATAACATTTTCTCCTAAGTAATTCCAATAGCGTCATCAGGAACTAATTCTGTAAGCTTTTCTTAGAAAACGGGAAAATGCCGTTCCGTAGAAAGTTTTTTGATGTTTGCAGGTGTGTTTGTAAGCAGCGACGTATTTGCATGAAAATTAACGTCAATTTCACTGATTTTCAACAATTTCTAATATTTTTTATGAGTTCAGGCATTCATTTTTAAACTTGCAGCGGCAATTGTGATCAAAGCTGCCGCCGTCAATTGAAAAAGAATGTGTTTGTTCCATTATTTGCGTTTATACAGAGTGCATTCCCTGATGCTGCTTAAAAAAGTTAAGCGAAACGTTGGCTAAGGCAAGTTATTTTAATAAGATGACTTAATCCTCAGAAACATCAAAGGATGAGCATGAATTAAGAAGTGGTAGACAAAGTAAAAACATTCACTACATTTACACCAAAGTTGTATTTAACCAGTGACGAAGCGAGGGAGGGGGGGGGTTTGGCGGATAAACACCCCTCCCCCCCCCCCCAGAGCTCAGAAAGTTTTTAAGTTTAATCCATTTTACTTAACTGGATTAATATTACTTACATAATAGCGTAATGATTAATAAAATATCTATCATAGAGCCGCAAAACACACCATTTTGAACCATTTATCGTAAAAATTTTCTGGGGGATGGGCATCATAAGAGCATGTGTGAAAATTCCAATTTTCAAAACCAATTCCATAGAAAGTAAAGCAATGAAAGCCATATTATTCATAACGCCAGCCAATGAAATACGGTTTTAAAAACATATTCTATAATTTTCAATATTAAGGAGTAAATTTTGGTTAAAATTTACCTCCATTTTAAATAGAAATTTTTTGCTTCAGCACTTTTTCAGAAGTATAATTTTTAAACTTTAGTTCAGGGGCAAAAATGAGAGTAGATGGCCCGCATCATCCTAAAATGAGAATATTTTGTAGCACATTAGCTGATAGCCACCGCCAAATGGGATTGTAGCATTTATAATTCATGAAGAAGCACAATCGCACTTCCTTGTATAAATTTCAACTTGGTTTTCACAAAAATAATAAATATGTACGGGTACTCTTAAACTAAAATCAATCAACCTAGTCTCTAATTGATCCTGGAACTCCAAAGCATATACTGTGTGTACGCTAGTGTTTGAAAAAGAGGTAAAAAATGAAAGGATTCCATTCAATGAACACTACTACAAGTTGATAGCCTAATTAATTAATTAATTAATTAATAAGTACATACTCGAATTTCACCACTATGGAGGAAATAAAAGCACACAATTATGGTATTGTTTTTTGTTTTACTGGAATAAATTGTGTTTTAACCTCTATAGACTATTTATTGGAGCATAGATTTATAATTTTGTTATCATTTGAAAAGAAATGTGAGACCAACATTTCGGACCTTTATTCTCCATAATCGAAGCTGTTGGAAAATATAATGAAAAGTCATTTATGTGACAAATTTAAAAAAATAAAATCATGCCTCACAATAATTTAGTGTAAATATATTACTGCAAAAAAATTATCACCAGCAACTTAGAAAAAAGGAACTTCGAATATTGGTACATGCCTTTCGCATAAAGTGTTGGTTGTGGTTATTCCTGCCTCACCGCCCAATTCAAAATAAATATATATTTTTGTTTCGCAGCACTTCTAATTTTGTAATAGTTCAAAAAATATTGACTCAACCAGTTTCAGCGCTCACTGAGCCCGGGAAACCTTGCATTCCAAATGTACTATGTCTGGAAAAGAGAGACGGTATGCAACAGGTCGAGCTACGGGTGAGCCGTTAACAGATTCGTGTCAAGAGTGTAGGACCCCATTAACGGAATAGGCATCTAGTAATTCACCTACGTCAAATACGGGGTGTGCACGCTAGGAATAGCTGGAAGGCAACGTTCGTTGAGATGGGAGCGCCGGAGAGGAATTGACGAGGCCCTTGAGAGAGGAAGATTGGATGCGTGGGAGGGGAGGGGAAATGGAGGAAGGTGGGGGCGATGGAGGGGAGGGGGAAATCGGGAGATCGATGAAAATGGCCGAGGGAAGTCATTCGCCCCCGTGGATCAACCCCTGAAAACCCCGACGAATAACCAGAGAAGTTAAGGCAGTGGATCTACACACTACCCCGCAAGCCGCCTTTATTACTTTCGTTAGGACATCAGCAATTTACATAGAAAAAGGAAATTATCTGAAAAAATTACGCCTTGCATTTAGTGAAGTTCTTTATTGCTCGGGGGAAAAACGAATTCCCGCTCTGTAACATAAATCCGTCTTAACTACGGATGGACGGATCCAGGATTTTTTTCGGATCCTTGATTTTCGGAGCCGGATCTTTCGGATCGGATATTTTCCTGCAATTCCTGCTATTAAACGAAGTAATTATTCAACTTTATTCTGGGTACGTACAATCGAAGGAATGCTTTTTAGATTTTTTAAACACATTTTAATATTTTTATAAATTAAAAATCATTTTTATGGGCTTTCAAGGTGTTTTTTTAACATCTTTACATGCTCAGGACCTAAACTGTTACGCTTGGGTTTGGAAATGATAATAGGAAAAATCTTCGGATAAACCACTGACCAGTGGCGTAGGACAAGAATCACATGCGACGGCACATTTGAAGAGAGAATCGGAACTCTTTCCACCCTTGGGGGGGGAGGGTGCATTCACCGAAGCTATTATTTAAAATTTCGTATCCAGATCAGATGATGCCTTCCGCGACTTTGGATCCGTTGTATCCGATGAAGGGCAGCCCTTCCGCGACTGTGCCGTGTAACTTTGTAACCCCAAATTATGTTAATGTTGTATAATATTTTACTTTGACCCTTTGATATTTTTTGTATTTGAGCTCAACAACTTTTCCGTTACGTAACCAACGAATGATTTTTTTTAATATTTAAATTGTTTTTGAAGACTTCAATTTTTATTGGTGGGGAAACTGATTTACCCCGCACAGCTATTGGTGGGAAGAAAAAAAGAACTTGTTTGTGTGTACGAGTGCAGGGATAAAAGTTGAATGCAATACATTTTATTATAATATAACTTCAATAACGCCAATATTCTCCATGGTGGCACCTTATGTACTTGTTTTTTTCGATTCATGTTAGTCAATGTAGAGTTACAATAGTAACAAAATATGAAAGATTGCTGCCATTTCACACAAAATCAATGTAAAAACCTAAATTTTGCCTAAAATGTATTTATAAATTATATAAAACAAGATATTATATTACGAGGCTTCCGCAGTGATTAAATTGGTGATTGGTTTCCGTGGTAATTTCGCGTCGACCTAATCTTGCTGGGCGACAGTTTCGGGCATTTGGTTATGAACATTTGGACCCGAAGACGAGAGCTGGAACGCGCCCGAAACTGACTTCCACCAAAAACGAGCCGACGCGGAATAAACCCGGAAACTAATCATCAATTTAATCACCGCGGAAGCCTCCGTAATAATTACAAATAAACCTTTTCTCCATTCGCTATGAGCTGAGAATTTTTCGTGAACAGCGGAATTTCTTCTATTTTTGTTCATTCACTCAATAACCTACAGTGGTTAATTTACTTTTGAACTCTGTCGTAAACATAAAACCATATGTAGCCATGGTATTTAATTACAGTACGTACTATAATACAATATGTAATTTATGAATTATAAATTGGGTAGACGAGATACCCACACAGTCGTTCGCGTAAGCTTTTTAGGCATAGTCACGGAAGAGTAAATTTATCGTTTCTGTCGGACCTGAAAATGTAGTGGTATTCTTGTATTATGCTCTCAGTTTTGCTCTTAAAGATTTCTATTCTCAATTGCTTAGGAAAACTAAGCCTAGCGCGCAGCCTCCGAGTCTCTAGCGCCTTCCCACAGTGTTTCACTTTTATAAAAGTCGTTTAGCCCTATGACTAATTGTAAATGTCTTCGAATCTCACGGCGTTACGGCAGTTATCAGTGCTTCCTCCGAGATGAAAAATGGAATCGAGACAAATGAGCAATTTAAATTTCCAATACGTTAAGAAATCGGCAAAATCTGCTAATTTTGTAATTGTATGAAATATTGTTCTTGGCAAATCGAGCCTTATCGGCCCTATTTCCTTCGTATCACACGAAACTCTTTAAACGGTTCCTGATTCATCACCCAATTAAAATGCATCCTACACAATAAATTCCAAGGACAAACTCGTGCAATTATTTTCAATTTACAAGGCTTTTTATGTGGAAGGATGAGTGCAAATACAAATACAAAAATGGTCAACAGTTGAATATTAATTATGAAAATAAATATTAAACAATGAAAAATGTTAGCCAATGTTTTTAAAATAAAAAAAACAAATCAAGAAGATTGTCTTTAATGACCTAAATTTTATACAGTTGTATAGTTCGTTTTTCAATTGCTATGTTACAATGAATTATTTATATTTTTTCCAGTTTTCATTAATGACGTAACAATATTTATTGCTCTATGTTATAACTATTGATATAATTTTCGCGTGTTTGCTGTTCGCATTTTTAAAAACAATTAATCTTTATAGTAAATTACATTTAATTTCTAAAATTTCGGTGATTTCAAAATCAAAAGAGCTGTTTTTATTAATTTATTTATTTCACACACCGCCGAAAACAGCACTGTTCGGCCTTTATATCGGGGTTGATAATAGTTAAAAAGCTCTGGATAAGGGTAACTTAGTTAGGCGAGACTCGAACCCGCGACCTTCGGGTGGGCAGGCGAGGACTTTACCCCGCCGCTACCGAGGCCGGCAATCGATTAAATAGTTTCAAGTTCTCTTTAAATATAAATATAAACTTAAGCTTGATTTTATTTTGCTATTTTTTATTTATTTATTTAATTTTTACACATAAAAAAGAGACCAAGAACTAAAGATGTATACAATCATGGCATTGAGTCGTGAAAAGTTCCAGTTATAAAACGTGTGTCGCGTCAAGATTTCTTACTTGATCAGACTCTACGTTATTCGTCGTTAACTTTAAAACTTGTTCTAAAATTTTCAATGAATTTAAATTCCCTTGCTATTGTAACCATAGTGTTTTGAATGTGGCATTTTACCCTACTGGACATAGAGCTGAAGAATAATGAAAGGGAGGTATGGGCAGCAGCACGCCACTACGAGTCGAATTGTCCATTAAGGCCATGAATTCCACTGCTACGCACTTGGGCACTATATGTCGGCCATTCTGCTCGACACGACCTCACTTTATCCCCTGTTCCTTTCCCTCATCCTACACAACGTATCGTTTACCAAAAACTGCGCATCTAGAGCAACCTTTTGTTTCTCTTCAAGCGAGTGTGGTGTTTCTGGAATAATTGGAAATATATCAATCTTTAAGGTGGCTCTCAAATTAAAGTTTTTATTTTACCGGCTTAACAAAAAAATGTAAAAAAATATTTAATGGATATCTAATACATAAGATATGAACTGATTTTTATTCGATATTGAATAGCAATGGATAAGAAAATATTGAGACTATGCCTGAGTCAATTTGTACTGAAACTTACATTTATTTTTTCAGACTTAACAAAATACAAATATGCGTCAAGCCTAATTTCTGCCTCCAGACACGTATTCCAGTCTTTTCATTATCATTAAATGCACATTGTATTTCCTTCAAAACTTAGATAATGATATTTTAAAGTAATTTAATAAGAGACATAACCCCTAGATTTATTCATGATTTTCACCCCATTTACCCCATTTATTGATTCATCAGCCATTACGAGTAGTATTTTTCTGGGCCCTTTAGGTACAATTGATAATGATTCATTTATACCATCTAAGTATCTCGCGGAGAGTAATATTTAGGATGATCATGTCTTTCAATGAGGAGATTTCTACATTCTTCGCTGTTATCAGCGCCAAACTGACCGCACTATCATGGAAGTCATCGAAACCACCCTAAATCCAAAAACATTCAATCGTCATACTGCCTTCTATCATATTAATACTTGGACACCTGCAAAAACTTGCATAAAACACATAAATAAAGGACATAAAATAACTCAAATGCATTATTACGAACATCAGACTACACCTAAACATAGTTGTTGTGCCCCACAAACGGACAATTCAATTCAGTGTGAAATCTGACACAGTAGAATAAAGACGCCTAGAAAATTACAAGCAAGTCGATTTTTGAAATGTCGGCGGAAATGTAGCCAATAACCTAGTACAGGGCGCGAGAATAATTTCTAAATGATTCATTTGTTCGAAGCTAATTGTTTGCGGGAGAATAGACTTTTATATTAGTATCTCTGCTTGAATAACTAAAAATCACTACTAACACAAGCTTTAAAACTCGCTTATTTTAACTGAAATCAAAAGAGGCTATAAATTGAATCTCAGGTGGTATTTTCATGCGAACCAAAACAATCTTTTTTTAAGTGGAGAAAGCTTTTCTAACGAATTTCGTAATTACTGAGCGGTCTCATAAAAGGAAATTATTGGTTTCGCATCTAAGTTAGGCTTCTTTTTTTATTACTTGTCACCAAAATAGAACCTAAAACAAATTTTTATCCGCAAATACATCTCTCATTGTGTGATTCAGGATCATCTTTAGATCTAAATTTCGGAGTTCCTCGCTCCGAATCATAACTTCACAAGAAAAAAATCATTTTTCAGGCATAGAACTTTCACATAAAATATACAATTTATACAAAGAAGCTTTGATATTCCCGTAGCCTTTAAAAAGTATTGTTGTTTTTATGAACGGCTTATTTACCTTGAACAAATTAAAAATCTAATTCGAGCACTTCCTTCTTTTATCTAGTAAAAAACGCCAAAAATTGCTATAAAAAAGGGAAGAAAGTTTTTAATGGGGAATTTAGCACCATGAGAAGGCGTGATGTGGAAAATTTCCCCAAAAATTACACGGTTTTTGAAAACCGAAGGCGAATGATATTGATGACATGTCAGGTTGAATGCGCTGGGGTCCATTGGATGACTGAACTAGGGGGTAAAATATTCAGCAATAGAGATCCTTTGAGAGGAACTCAGAGCAACGAGTTCGGAATTTAAAAGACATGCTCCCTTAGGAATATACAGATGTAATTAGGATGATTAATAAAGGCGTGTCTGCTACGAGCCACATGAAGGAAATTTTAGCTCAGGTATTCTCCACATAAAACTCATTAGTCTACACATCTCCAGTATTCGAGGGGTATTTCAGTGCTTCATATTACTCTATAAGGCGTCTTCATATTGCGTAGGTGATATTAATGCTTAGTCTAACTTTATGAGACCACCTTAAACGGTTGGGAAGCGCGTAAGACATTCCGGCTGGAGTTGTATTGGGATTTGCAATTAGGTACCTTAGAAGAAGCATGCATACACTTTGAGAAGTTATTATGTAAATTTCAATTTTATAATTGAGTTGGACTTAAATTTAATTTTATATCTACAAGGACTAAGGCAAAATCAAAACATTCTCTTAATGTACCTCAGTCACTATTCCAGCAAAAAAAGCAATCGCTCACAATGTTGGACATCACCTCTCCCTAACATTACATTTGTCCCTCCCAAGTAAGTGCAAGGAGTACTGTATAGCGATGGATGTGAAATGTATTCCTCATGATCTGGAATCCCCATGCCCGCCTTATCATGTAGTTTTTAACCGAAAAAAAAGACAAGTCGGCCATAAATGGGATGAATTTCATTTACGTTAAATGAGATGAGGAATTTGAAATACTTTAGCAATTATCTGTTTAAAGTACTGCATAAAAAAGGCAACTTACATTCAGTCGTGTGCACGGAAATAATCACTATAGGAATCAAAATCGTGACGGAAAAATAAGTTGAATTGCATTGGGACTCAAACCCAGGCCTCCAGTCTCCGTTTACATTTGATATGATTTATTGATCTACCAAACGTGCGACAACATACTCGAGATATCATGGTTCGAATTCCGGGAAAGTCGAATGACTTCTTTTACTTGCCCTGACTATCTTTAATGGGTATGAAACTTATGTTTACTCGCCTGGAAAACCATATCATCAATCGATAAATCCACAGAGTTATTGATTGGAAAATCGCCTATCACCAAGAAAATATTTTAAGAGTATATGAGGGGATGAGAAGATGATGGGGTACAACTGATTTTTTGCAGGAATATTTCTCGGGTTTCCCACCGGGTGTCGTATCGGGTTGTAGTTTCCAACGTTTCCATGACTAAGTCCGTCATCGTCATCAGGGGTTAATGATTAAGGGGTTAATGATTTCTTTAACCCCTGATGACGATGACGGAATTAGTCATGGAAACGTTGGGAACTACAACCCGATACGACACCCGGTGGGAAACCCGAGAAATATTCCTGCAGAGCATACGCCGGGAAAAACTCAGATTCTACAAAACTGATTTTTTATTCTAAAGAGAGTTAGGCGGAAAAAATAGGTAAAGAAAATAAACGCTATCCACTATATACTTAGTAAGACAATTGATTTTCCACTCGATGTCAGCACAGAACAGAGACACTTCTTTCGCCACCATTTATTTATTATTTGTTATATCAATTTCTGTAACTAAGTCTGTTTAAAAGAAAATCACTTGAAAACCCTTTGTCATCTCACCCCATCACATGTTTTTATAATCCTTAAGTCCTCTCGTGTTATAAAACTCTTACGCATGATCACCTTTTAGTTTACAGTTAACGGCGTAATTCGGTAGAAATCTTTGGTAATTAACACAGTGAAAAGTACTTATTTTCACTCTTATTTATTCATTCCAACCGACACAGGTTTGGGCACATAATACCAATATAATTACTAACCTTTTTTAATGATATTTATAATTAAATTAATGATATTATATCAACGGCAATATAGAATTATCATGGAGTTGTATGCCGAATCCTGGGTCGGTTGAAATAAATAAATAAATATGGAAATAGATAAGTACTTTTCATTATGTTAAACAATGGAATATAGGAATTTGGATATGCGTAAAGTTTACGACTATTCATGGATATTTTTTTCGGTGGAGGGGATCGGTGGAGGGTGGGGGAATTAGGGGATAAACCCCCACCCCCGCCAGAACTCAGAGAAATTTTAAAATGGAATCCATTTTACATAGTTCGATAAATATTACTTTTAGAATAGTGTAAAGATTAAGAAAATATCCCCCATAAAGCCGTAAAACTCGCCATTTTGAACCCATTATCTTAAAACATTTCTGGGGGAAGGCACCTGCATCTTCCGTATTCCATACCGCCAGTATTAGTTGCTCCTTAATCCCCACCCCCCTAATTAAAAAGAGACATACGGGTGTATGCCGCGTGATGTATCGGAATTTCCCCGACGTTTCTAGACCGACTGCTGGTCACTTCTTCAAGGGAATGGTGCTGGAGTTCCGGTATCTCTGTTATAATTATTTTTGTTTTTCTTTATCTCTATGGCTCCGCGGATGAGTCGGGTCTTGAAATGTTTCACCCTCGCGATGATTTTGGATTTTTTTTAATCAATCGCGTGTCCCGTGCCTTCGTGCTCCGCTATGGCTGACTCCCCCTAGCTTAAATTTCTAGCTGCGCGCCTGAAGGGGATGATTTAATTTTAAGTAATTTAGACGGGCAGACTTCCACAGGTTGTCAAAGCCTGGCAAAGATTCAACCCCTTTAAAGAGAAAGCTGACCCGTGTCACCGGAGTGTCTTACACTTCCCTCCGTCCGCCGTGACTAAGTGTCTGGAGCAATTAAATCCATCCAGCCAGGGACAGGGAATGAATTTCATGTCGGGTGAGCGACCTCATCATCGTCATCTTCATAGGGCGGATACCTTTACGATCCCCCGACGTCTCCCCATTCGCATTTTCTGCACCAACAAAATGACCCTTCTCACTCCGTCTCGTCTTCGGCGCTTTCGATTTTCAGTCACTGACATCCATATAGAGCTTTGCTCATTCAATAATGGCACGAACTTAATTAGTAATATTTGCATATTTGTTTTAAATGTCTCATCGCCGTTGACCTTATTGATAATAAATCCCATCGCGAAGAAATGAAAATAAATCGCGAGGCATTAATGGGAAAGGTTGCCCAATATCGCAGTCGCAACTGTTATTTAGGGATGACAGGAGAACCGGTTTTAAATTATAAAATTTTATTTAAACTATGTTAAAGTGAGAGAACAGAAAAAATAATAAGAGTAAAAATGCGTTTCTTATGCTATGCACATTATCACTTGCTGAAGGTATATTTTAATTGCAAAAAAAATGTGCAAGGAAAAAGGCAAAAAACCCTTCGGATGAACGACACATTGGTCATGACTCCTAATTAAAGGATTAGATATTCTGCTTATATTATTTTTTCACATTGAATGGAATTCGAGGCCTTGCAATGCCCGTTTTCCCGTTCTCATCATCTACATCTTCGAGGTCCCGTTTAAGCCACCACCAGGGTGTGTGGCACTGGGTGACTCCAAACCAGGCATGTACAGCACTGCAGACTTTACTTTTTACTTTTTTTTGCAGCACTCATCCTAACCAAAATCAGGGACACGCTCATTCGCCGGACACAGGCCACTTATGACAACGACACGCGGTCAGACCAGAAACTTGGAGAGAGCAAAGGGTGCGAATATGCAAACATGCAAATAAAACTACTAGTTAGAAAAATTACAAGCAGCGTACTCCAAATGAGGACTCAAGAGAGAATAATAATATTATCCCATTTTCCGATTCCGATTTTTTTCAATAAATCTTAAATAATTTACGATTTGCCTGAATTTGCTATCATCAGTATAAGTCCTGGGTAAGAGTTCTCCTGAACACTTAACAGACTCTAAATTCAATTTTGTGCGATTAAGTGAATACGTTTCGTCGGGAGTTTGTTACTACAATCGCTGAATGTTTTTATCAGACTATCATGCCTGTTGATATGGTGATAAGCAAGGCCAATGAGGTCGCTGAATTTCTATCTTGCATCGCCCATCGTTGAAGCCGAATTGCCAATTGCACTGCAGACTGCACAGCAGAAAAGTTCACACGCGGAGTGGTTTCTATAAAGAGAAGATAGTACAGCGGAAAATAGGACTGGATGGCCACTCGCAGACTCTTAATGGGAACACACATTGTGTTCTCGCCTATTTTTTCATATATATCCTTGAAGAACTCGACGAAATGAGGTCAAAACACTCGATCTTTCGATTCTCAATTTGATTTTATTTTCCGACCTCTTTTACTCATTAGAATGGAGACTTCCACGATAATTTAATGGTCGTATTCTTCGAGTTTTTGCCAAGTTAATTCATTTTTACTTAATTAATTTTCGTCGCTTTTACTCATTTCCTGTTCTAAGACACCACGAAAATCACTCAACTCAGTTAAATCATACTGACTCGAAAATTTTCTAACCCTTTTCTTTTCTTTTCTTCTCTTTCCTCATTTTTTTTCATTTTTTTTCTTCTCTTCTCTTTTTCAAGGGTTCTATTTTTCCATGAAACATATGCTGCATAGCTTGAAAAAAAAATTGAAAATCGTGAAGTCCTATGTGTTTTACGTAATTATGGGCCAAATTAAGGAAAGAAAACTTAAATAAATATGTCAAGTAAGATAACGACGCATCATATTTCCCACTGTCGCACAAGGACTTAACCGAAAGTTGCAATGATCGATTTGTTGAAACCGGAAGTCTAAGTGATAGATTATCGACTTTTTTTCGCACCATGAGACATGAATCATTTAAATCTCTCAATGATTCATTCTATCATCATTCTATTCACACTATGAAGGAATCAATCGCGAATGACACTTCACTAATGGCTAGTACTGAACTGTCTTTGCGGCACATACGGAAGGCATTGGGTAAATGCATAACGACGGGTATTCCACAACGTAATTCTTATCAATTATAAATAAATATATTGATTTATATAATTATAAAGTATATTCGAGCAATAGGGTAGTTTTCTTCATCAAAGAAAACGAAAGGCATTGATTACGATTCGTTAGCCACCAGTAGTGTATTCATAATATACAAATTATTTGGTTTAAGAAATCCCAGTTCAGACGAATGGCAATGGTCAATTTTACCCTAATTTGAAAAAGGTCAGATTGGCGCCCATGCGATGACACTCAACGTGACGACGCAGGAATCCAGATGCTACACGAGTAGTCGTTTCACATCGTCTGAGATTACCAATGCATGCATGAGGCACAGACTTCAGGGAAACATCTCTTAATAATCACCTATTAAAACTGCCTAAGGTCGGAAAGTTTCCTTCGTTTTATAAGGTATTAATAATCCTTATTTAAGCCAAGCGCTACCTTCTAGCAGGGTACTCAGCTACCTGCTAACAGCCTGCATCATATCGTCGCTCATACCCTCGCACCAAGGTGGCCTCAATGAAAAAATCGACAATAAAAACATGACAACACGTGCAAAATTTCATGGTAAGCAATTCATTTTCCCTTGAATTCCCAATCGGTAATCGACCAGAAAATATATACGAACAAGTGCGAAATTTCATGGACAAGAAGAAAGAAATGAAGGCTCAGGGGAGCCCTGCGAGGGTACAACGCACCGGGACCCAGCAATTGTGCTGATTCGCCCGATCACCCGGGGAGGGCGTTGGTTGGGAATGAATAAGGAAAGAGGCGCCGCCGCGATAGGAGACCGACGACGCTTCTGTGGTAGGGAAAGGGTTGGGAGGGATGGGACGGGGTAAACACCTAATGCTATAGAAGCGAATAGGGCCCAACTAAATAGCGCATCCACGCATCCAGGCCATTAATGTGCCAACGATTTTGGAGGGTTTTCTTATTATTATATCACAATACAGAATCAGCCTTGGTTGGCTACAACTTTGTAACCGAAGAAAATATCTACTCGGTGCTCTTGTTTTTAAGATTTTCAGAGAGAGAATCCCTAATTATCTCCGGGAAATTTTTATGGACACAACAGTATCCACTCACATGTCATCTCGCAAAAAGGACTATTTATGTTATCCTACTCCACGTACTACTACCTACCAGAAATCATTTCTAGTAACGGTATTAAATTTTGGAATTCTCTCCTCAAGGATCTAAAACAGAAGGGCTCCAACCATGCATTGAAATATAAATTATACATGGCTTTACTCAATGGAGAGCGAAAATAAACTCCCACATAAAATATAGCCAACATATTCCGTGTGTTGTTAATTTTTCAATCCTTGTTTACGTGTATTTCTTTATTATTTGTGTATCAAACAACTTTAATGTTATTACTTGATATTATCATGAACTTTGTGCTTTTGATGAGCCAATTATTGTAAAATGTGTTTTGCTCCAAGATTTACCTAGAGCATGAATAAATATCTATTCTATTCTATTCTATTCTATTCAAACTCGTCGGTAAGATCTCCGTACCGATGACTCGAATTCAAAATTTTAGGAATTCCTCTTCCTGAGAGCCCCAGTCTAACTAGGGTATACTATTGAGGGGGATTTCAAGCGCAGTTTGCGCCCACAGAACATAAAGGCAGAGCTATTTGGCGCCTTTTACAGTGACCTTGTTCGTGACGGGCTAAACTCTAAATAGTGCCAAAATATATCGGTCATCACCTTCTATCACTTTGAGTGCCGGCCGCTAATTTTAAAGCCCAACTGAAAAATCCAGCCATTTTACTAAATTTGCAAATTCTTTTTTAAACATTAGCATCAAAAATATATTTATATCGATGTGTATTTCAATAAAAATGGACTTTGCTCTTCTTTATGAATGAGTTTAATAACATTTATTGCTAACTTTTAAATTTTTATTAATAATGAAAACCTACTGTTTTTGAAAAAATAAAAAGTTGCAACAAATGATGAACCACCATAAAATGCATAATATTTTTATTACGCTCGATTTGAACTATTTAAACCATGGAAATAATACAAAAGCATTGTTCCAAGCAAATCATTCAAAATCCTGGATGACAAAAAGGGCCACTGCACCCTCAACGAACGGTTCTTTCCTCCAAAGAATTTCCACACAAAGTAGGCTGAGAAAAGGGTGCCGGTAGCTACAGAGGACTTTTCGTCCTCAAGACATCAAAAGAACTCTTTTTCCATCGAGCAGTTGATTTTTGAAATAACAGAACCACTAAGCAGTAAACTGGAAAAGTAAAATGGGCGAAATATTACGGCTTCACGCGAACAAAGTCAATAAAATATAAAGACGTAACATTACGTCCATGGCAATCTTCAGAAAGATTAACACGACGCAATATTATGCCCATGGCACGCAAAGTGTTAACTACGGTATTCTATTGAGGGGGATTTCAAGCGCAGTTTGCGTCCATAGAACATAAAGTCAGAGCTATTTGGGGCCTTTTACAGTGACCTTGTTCTAGACAGGCTATACTCATAATTTTCTTGCCTAAAAGCCCCAAAATGTATCGGTCATCACCTCTTGACGTAGAAAAGTGACTCTGATCCTAAGATATATACATGCAAAATTAAACATTAACTCGGCAGCGAATGATCATAATGAGGATGATAAATTATGATAAAGATGGCACTAACACGACGGAGCCGCGGACCCTAACCTCGGCCATGGGAATTAAATGATGATAATCACTTCACCAACTGATCCATCTGATTGGGAGTAGGTTTTTTTCAAAGTATACGGTATCTTAAAAAAAAACAATTATTCATGAAAAAAAATTCATTACAGCTAAAGTAAGGCCCATTCAATGGTTTCGCATTTCCGAATGCCATAAATAAAATGCCATTGAAAAAGGCGTAGCAACGTACGTGGTCTCCCCCTGTTAGTTAGTATTCTTGAAATTTGAATTTTTACCGATGGCTATTTAATGGGCCCGCATTAAAATGAAAAAATAAAAAGAGAATTCCGAGTTAATTGTACTCTCGCCTGGCCGACGGGGAGCACTAGTATTTCTTGCGAAATCCTGAGTCATTTATTTTATTTAAAGGCAGCTGCAAAATTACGTTGTCGTAAATTTTGGAGGTCACTTATCTTGTCGAGCCTTCAGAGATGCCCGAACTCTTAAGTTATGTTATTCTGTTTTGTGAAATAGGATAATTAGAATTGATACGTCAACTTTTTAAATATGAAAATCTAACAGATTCTTTGAGGTACTTGGAGGTAGGTAGATGTAAACAAAAAGAAGATATTAAACACTATCAGGAAAACGAAGATAATGCCATTAAGCTTGTGTTAAAACACATTATCAGCTAAATACTTATTTTTAAAACCTGCTAACAGGTAAAAAAAGAGTTTGAGACAAACAATTCTCATGAAAACAGTTTTCCTGTCAAAAAGTTTCGCAATATATAGTTTAATAGGTTGCACATACAAGCAACCACTTTCACAACAGTTTGCAAAAAATATTTGTTTATTGCTTAATTGTAAATGCGATGGAATAACTGCAACAATGACATATTTTTGCCCACCCTATGCATGAATATCAAATTTAATTGCGTGAAAATGTGAAGATACAGACAGTGTTACCTAGATGTTAAGCGAATTAGGCTGGGAGCCGCTAGAGACTCGGAGGCTTCGCGCTAGGCTTAGATTGCTTGAACAATTGAGAATGGGTATCTTTAAGAGCGACACAGAGAACATAATATTAGAGCCACACTTTATTTCCAGGTCCGATAGAAGCGATAAATTAAGAGAGATGTTTTGCCGCACGGATAGATATGGGAATTCGTTTTTCCCCCGAACAAATACCACATTTGGAATACGCTGCCAGTGTTTGGGACCCTCATGAAAAAGGCTTAATAACAGAGTTAGAACGCGTGCAAAGCAGAGCTGCCAGGTATGTGAAAGGTCGTTACGATAGTCTTGTTAGTGTAACTGACCTCTTAGATAAACTCGGATGGGAATCTCTGTCGGACCGTAGATTGAAAAATAGACCAAACCTCTTAGATAAATTCAAGAGCAGTGTCTTTTCTGACGAAGTTAACCATATCTTGCGGACGCCAACGTACTACGGAAGATCAGATCATATAAATAAAATAAGAGAGATAGATTGCAGAACAGACAGATTCCGAATGTCATTTTTTCCTCGATCAATAAGAGATTATAACGGCAGAAATAGATCTCGTAAATAGATTGCATGACTTGTAGTGTAGCCTACAAACCTATGTAAAACTTAAAGCATGTTTCTGAATTTCTATTCTATTTCTAACAGCATATAGTAGTATAGTTTGTTATTATACGGGACGTTTTTTGGACGGTGTGGTGTGCATGTGGGAGTCCAAATGCATGCTGCATGCTGGTGATTGATCACCCCCTGCCAAACACCCTAGAGGTGGCTCGCAGGGTATTATGTAGATGTAGATGTAGATGAAATAAAGGACTTTAATGAACGCTAGTCCCAACTTCGTTAGAGCACTTCATTTTTTTTAGCTGTAAACGGCTGGTGTCCTAACACCCCCTTCCACACGCCTTTTAGGCGGCTTGAGGGGTATTGTGTAGATGTAGATGTAGATATTGTCATCAAGTCACTTTAAGTTCTTCCCACGTGTCTTATTCAAACAAACAACTCGATGAGCTGTTATTATTGGCTATTGGTTATCAGCAACACGTGAATACTGAATCATTAAGCTTCCGCCCAAGTCTGTTTTCCGCACGAGTTGAGTCTCAAAAGGTATGCAATAAGTCGGCCGGATGTTATTTGAAAACATTGCACGTGTGAGGTACACTAAGTAGTTGACACACAGATCCTTCCGGATATGGCTGGTCCTCGGTGATGGAGATGCAAAACATTAAGGCTGCAGGTTTTGGCATCTTCTCACTTTGATTCTCGGATGACTCGCCTGCGGTGAAATTTCCGTTTGTGGTCTGGTAAAACCCGGTTGATACGCCAAAATGGTTCGCTGGCAACAACTCGTTTTCCACCTCTGCTTGCTGACACTGTGCCACGGAAAATGTTGTAAGTTACTTAAGTTAAATAGTTAGCTAGTTAAGTTAAATAACAAAGTTTGACATTTAATGTCATACAGTACCCATGACAGTAGAGTCGGGCAAATTTTTTTCACCTCGTTTCTATCCGCAGGTACTTTCATTAAATTCGGAAAAAAACGGGGACCTTTTATTTAAACTTTTCTCAAATGCTTTCATAATTGCTGCAACTTAATTACTCTTGGTTATTGCAACTCTTATTTGATCCTCTAACATAAAACATCCTCTTGAATCTCTGAAATAATTTTCACCGGCTTTGAAGCTGTGTCCCGTCATTGCTGACTATGTGAACTTTTTACTGAATACTTTGATAGCAATAAGACACATTTTAAACGAAATAATACCGAAAAAACTTCATACTCGAAAAATCGCACATGAAGTATGAGTTGACACATTAAGTCGCTGTTAATGCAATTAAACTTTTCTCCAATCGTCACGAGCTGAGATGTTTTCGTGAACTGAGGAAATTCTTCTCTTTTACTTCATTCACTCAATAACATACAGCGGTTAATTTACTTTTGATTTCTACCGTAAAAATAAAACCATATACTTTTTTTCTTCAAGAGTCATCAATTACTACCTTCGAATCGTCTTGTGCGGGAATATGGTATGAAAATCTTATTGATCAGGACTTTTATACCTTATATTTCTAATTTGCAATTAAAACACGAAAGAAATTATTTTTCTATCATTTAATTTGAAAATAAGTGGCGGCTCTTTTGCATATATTGATATTAATTTTGAACGGTCCAGTAATTTTGAAAAGTCACATTGAAGTCCATCAGAATGCTTGAAAGATCTACGCAACATCCCTACCCCTTTTGACTTAACTTCCGAAACTTGACTTCAATTTCTATCGTTCAGAATATAGCGAATATAAATTCACAGTTACAATCATACATCTTATACCAGTGGCGTAACTAGGAATATGCTTGGGGGGAATGTGGGGGATGAGGGGAGTTAGTGGGGGCTACCGGTAAACGGGGAGTTCAGGAAATACTTTGAAAAATAACATGCCTGAAAATGTATTTTACATCATTTTGGCACTTGAAATTTAACTTTAGGCAGATACAGTTATTATACATCAAATCCAGACAAGATTTTAAAATAATTTTTTGATTTCTCTAAGGCTTTTGGGAAGTATATCCCCCATCCCCCCCATTGTAACACCACTGTCTTATACGTATTAGTATTATACATAGCTCATGAAGAATGGGAAAAAAGATTTATTTGTATTAACAGCGATTTAATATGCCAGCTAACATTTCATGTGCAGTTCTTCGCCTATGCAGTTTTTTGGCATTCTTTTGTGTTAAAAATTCCCTATACCTACCTACCCCCAGTGGCGCAGCGAGGGGGGGTTTTGGAAAATAACCCCCCCCCCCAGAGCTCAGAGAAATTTTTAAGTTTAATCCATTTTACTTATTTGGATCAGTATTACTCATAAAATAGTGCTAGGATTTATCTAATACCCCTTAGAAAGCCGTAAAAGTCGCCATTTTGAACCATTATTCTTCAATTTTTTCTGGAGGAGGGCCCCCTGCAACTCCTGCTTACCCTGGTGGGTATGCAATACCCCATCACCCGTAAGTATTAGTTGCGCCTAAACCCCCCCCTAGCCTTAATTCCTAGCTGCGCCCCTGACCTACCCTGCCTACCTAATATGCCACTCAAACCTTAGAAAGTTTTTGACCTCACCAACAATTCCTCTCTATCTCTATCGGTCTTGCATCCAGCAATATTCTATATCTATTCTTCTTTTGTCTTCTTCAATCTGATTCTTACAGCGTAGACGTGGCCGTCCCGGTGGTCGCTTTCCCCACGGTACACCTTCTGATGCCGCTTTAATTATAGTGTCCTCTCCTCCTCTTGTTACACGGCCTGCCCACCGCTGTCTTCTAATTTTCATTCGTGCTAAATTCACTTGTTCACCGCGCCGAAGCACAGTGGGCTAGAATCGAAAAAAAAAACTGGCCAAAACCTTAAAAACGATTTTTTTTAGCTAGGAAGTTGAAAATTTGCATACACATTCTCAAATAAATTATGCATAACTTTCCAGATTATCACGAGAAAGTAAAATTAATAAATATTTCAACGAATGACTCTTGTTATGCAATCGTTGGGCACTGCAAGAGGTGCACTGAAAGGCTTCTTTCTTCGAGTGCATTCCATATACTACTACGGAGAATGGACTTAAATCGTGTGCTTAAAGTAGGGAAACGGACTCTTTTACTTTCTGGTGATTATTTTCTATCACTATTATATCCATTATCCAGATATAAAAGTGAATGAGACCATATTGCATACACACCCTTGCCGCGTCGCCGTACTCTCCGCCGCAGCCGGCCAGAGCCGGAGTCGACCGCACGCTCGAAAAAACGATTTAAAATTCGGGGTTTCAAGATGGTGCAAGGTTTTACTTTAGATTCACAATATAGAAGCTTCAAATAACGACATGATATAAGTTACTTAGTGAAAGTCGATGATAATATCTACTTTTTCTCTACGTTTATGTAAAATAATGGGCTGAAAACAGGCTCCGCCATTTTGTTATAATTCTATGGTTATTGATGAAACAGAATCTATAAAAACCGTTCAAATGGAAGAAAAAGAAGTGCCAATTAAGATAGTATAACAGTTTTGTCGATAAAACGATTCATAAAACCACTGCGCGGGGATAAATTTCACAATTTTCAGAAAAAAATCGAGGGTGGTCGTTTCTCGCTAAATTTTGTTCAACTTTGACCTCACACATATTGTTAACGTGAAAATACAGGAAATAAATAATCTGGAAAGTGATGCACAATATATTTGAGAATATGTATGCGAAGTTTCAACATCCTAGCTCAAAATAATCGTTTATAAGGTTTTGGCCAGCTTTTTTCGATTCTAGCCCACTGTGCGAAGGCGCGAATATTCCGCTGCACCGGTGAGTCTGGGCTCACCCCAACCAGCCAGTTTACAATAATCAATAAAAAATGCGCAAGTGTCGTTGTTGGTGTATAGTGTTTTTTGCGTGAAGTAGAAACTTAATACTAGAATTTTTTACGTAACGCAATAAACCTCAGACAGCAGTTTGAATTACCGTTCTGGTAATGAGCAAAAGATATTTTAAAAGAATTATTTAATTATACCTGGGTCTTTATGAAGTTCTCGTAACTTTTTGTTGGTTAAAGTGTCCTGTTGGCATCAGAAAATAAAATAACATTGCCACAAATCTTATACGTACGGTTATAATCATATGTCTTACATATATATGCCTTGCAATTCATTTTCAGCGGCTCATGATGAAATCCCGGGCAACACAGAGGGATGCTCCGTAAATGACGCGATCAACAGGGCGAACGACGTGTGTCAGACACCCTGATGATCTCAGCGAGGTTCGAGATTGAAGGCTTCGAATACACCGTGTACGAAGATAACAAGATGAACTGGTGCTCAGCGAGATCGCACTGCATGGGCTTAGCGGACGGAAGTCACCTGGCCACGGTGACCATGGGGCAAACCATGGAGGCCATCACCTCGAAGCTCGAGGAAGAGGAGATAACCGCAGGTATGATCTCTTCAAACAAGCACTTGCACTAATCAATAATAATTTTGCTTAAATGGGCAGAGTATCCAACAAAATTAATTAGCGGTAAGGTTTCCTTCCGGGTTTCCTTCCGCGTTTATCCATTTTACTGGACAATATTTCGCCAATTTTCCTGTTGGCTTCATCTGGTCCACTGAAGCGTCGATGCCTGGTGTTTCTTGCTGATAAACAGCTTTTATTTGCTGTTAATCGGTTCTCCGATTTTTTCGCAGTATTCTCTCTTCTTAACTTTCCCTTTTATAGGCTAACCCGGCATAGATTTGTAAACAGAACTCTGTCCGTGTATGTTTGCCTTATGTACTCATCGTGGTGGTTGCTAAGTTTTTGATAGTCATTTCGTCCGTTTTTTCTAGTGTTTCATAATATGTTTTGAAATGTTCCCTTATAACTGACTGTATGTTTTTGATTCCGGCTTTTTAAAATATTCTTTCGTTTTTTTTGTATGCCTCTGTCCCCCATCTTGTATGCAGTATTGATCGTAAGCATTTTCTTTCCGTTATAAATATTTTCTCTGCCGATTTTACTGGCCAATCCAATCCATGGTGGTGTAGCATACGCCATTGTAGGTCTAATGTATGTATTGTAAATAAGAACTCTCACATCTGGTGGCGTGGTATTGTTGTTTAATATAGGTGCCAAGCCGGCCTTTACACCAATTGCCTTTGTCGTCATGTTTTTAATATGTTCTTTCAAGTTTAATTTTTCGTCTAGGGTCACCCCAAGATATGTGGCCTTGTCTTTATATTTTATTTCCATTTGCCCGATTCGATTCTTCCGGGTTTCCTACCGCGTTTGTCGTTTAACTGGATAATATTTCGCCTCTAGTCCACTGAAGTGTCAATGCAGGAATTTAGTCGTCTTTACATACACCCTGTTTGGCGCCTATTTAGTGGAGGTGTGCCCTGATTGGTCGAGATCTTTGAAGATCCGTTTCCACGAGCTGGCAAAAGTGTAACCGTCTTCACGGTTGAAGTTCTTGAGTGTTTTGGCGATTTCAATCGCCTCCCTGATGACCATTTGGTAGTAGCGGCCTACTTTATCCAATAGAGAGGCGTTGTTGAAGTCAATGTTGTGGGTCGCTCCACTCCATTGGTGTTCCGCCATCGCTGACTGGCTGCATTGTCTATTTTTTTACGGCCCTAGAACTTCAACAGGCTAGAACTTCAACAGGCAACAACTTCAACCGTGATGAAGGCTACACTATCGCGAGCGCGTGGAAACGGGTCTTCAAAGATCTCGAACAATCGGGGCACACCTCCATTAAATAGGCGCCGAAAAGGGTGAGTATAGAGATGACCAAATTTCTGCATCGACACTTCAGTGGACCTGAGTAACTTAGTGGAACACTGGCGAAATATTGTCCAGTAAAATGGATAAATGCGGATGGAAACCCGTAAGAATTTCTGCCTACCGTTATATCTCCGCGGAAGGCTACTTGGAAACATTAATTAGCTTCTAGCTTTATTGGCTGATCGACGTCATGAATGGTTGGCAAGTTTTGCCTTTGCATGTACGTGGAAGCATAATTTGTTATTATGCGTAAAATTTTCATGTCCGTGTGGTGTGCATGTGGAAATCCTTTTGCATGCTGCACGCTGGTGATAGATCCCCCTTGCCAATCACCTTAGAGATGGCTCGCAGGGTTTAATGTAGATTTAGATGTAGATACTTAGGCGACGGTTATTTTCTAGTTCCGTTCCATGGACCAATAACAATTATAAGAAACGGTTTATCAAAATGTTTTGTGATTGAGCTAAGGGGCTAATTCATCAGGGGGTACCTATTTCTCATAATTGTCCCATAATTTCCAGAAGAAGCTGTGGTACCTATAAACTTTGTGGTTTACCTGAAGCATCCACTTAGGGGTTTTCCCACTTGGGCTTGGTATATTTACTTTGCCCTGATTACCAGAAATTGTTGAATCATCAAACCATAGTAGGTGACTTGGCATGGAAAAGGGTATTTTATCCACATTGTATTCCGTCACACGAACCAATTGTAATGTTTAGGAAATATTTACAATAAAAGTTTTAGTTTCTGTCCTCATATTGTGATATAATGAACGAGAATCATTTGCTTCACCCGCAGTTTCTTGACGCAGCTTAAGCGCCCGTAGTTACTTTGAATACTTACGCGTTTTTCCACATTTATGCATTTAATATTTTCAAAATGTTGCCATCACTTACATGTACCAATTATAATTTCAAGAAGTAAATATTAACCTAAAATATTTGACAAATAACCTTGGGGGGGTAATTACTATCAAATTCCAATTCAAACACAATCTATTCTAGTAAAAAAATTAATGGAATCATTTTACCCATATTTTCCTTAATAAATCAAGTAGTTACTAGTGTTTGAGGTAGGTTTATATATATATATATATCTGAGAAATCGTCAAAGACGTTACCTATCTTATGTTTTTAGTCTTCATCATTAAACGTTATATTAAAATGCAAACTTAATTATACACTGACCGAGACGAGTCCCGATCAAGAGAATGATACCGATTAGAACCTAATTCAGCAAATATTGCATTAAGGGTGAAGTTAACTATTTTGATTTGTTAAAAAAAGTTTATATGCAGTATTTTGCGAATGCCTGGTCCCCATCCAAAACGGTGGACTTGCGTCTTCAATTTAAAATCGAAATAGGGTGGTTTCCTGTTATTTTATATTGCCTAAATCGAAAGATTATTACTCATAGAGTACGCATTTCACGCTCTTAGAATTTTAAATGACGATATCTATTTTTCGCGATTAAATTAAAAGTGAAAATTTTCAAGCGCGCAAAAACGCGACGGCTAAGTAGGAATGATGGGAAAAACCCGTGTGACGTGTTTCTGGTTCCCGCTGCCGCAAAGTGAGGTGACCTTGGGGCGAGGCTGACGCGCTGATACGACGCAGGCTGCTATCAGGTAGCAGAGTACCCTGCTAGCAGGTAGCGCTTCGATTAAAGAAGGATTATTATTACCCTATCAAACGAAGGAAACTTTCCGACCTCAGGCAATTTTAATAGGTGATTATGAAGAGATGTTTCCCTGAGCTCTGTGCCTCATGCATGCATTGGTAATCTCAGACGATGTA
This sequence comes from Ischnura elegans, assembly GCF_921293095.1. Lineage (NCBI taxonomy): Eukaryota > Metazoa > Arthropoda > Insecta > Odonata > Coenagrionidae > Ischnura > Ischnura elegans. Next base: position 103,211,186 of record NC_060254.1, read on the forward strand.
AAACTCCCATCTACTCGTATAGAAACTAGGTCCCTGAGACGTCATGTAGAGTGGAATCGCATGGGCGCCAATATGACCATTTACAAATGAGGATAAAATTGACCATTGCCATTCGTCTAAACCGGTACTTCTAAAACCAAATAATTTGTATATTATGAAATCACTAACGGTGGGTAAGGAATCGCAATAAATGCATTTCTTTTTCTTTGATGAAGGAAACTACCCTATTTGGTGCTGACTCCTCCCCGTGCTCAAGAGGCAATAGTTGATTACATTTGGCGTGCCCCTGATATAATCAGTGTATACTTTAGGGAATAGGGGTCTTATGGGTCAATCGTAAACTTAATTTTTTTTAAAGATATTTGGACTGGTGGCCGAGATACAGGGAGTGGCTGGGGCTGGGAGAATTCAAGAGATCGACAACTTGATGACGACGGTGGTGATGACGGCGGCTTCGTGGAACAATGCCTCTCCTTAGAGCCCAGAGACAAATCCAACATTCCTCATCTCCGCCACGAGGACTGCGGCCAGGATCTGGGATTCATATGCCAGAAAAGTATTGCCTAAAATAACCGGTGTATTTCTGGGTCAAGTCAAGCGGAGTATTTGCAGAAATTCAGTGGCGTAACTATGGGCGTATGAGGGGGATATATCCCCCCAAAGCCTCATAGAGATAAAGTAGTTTTTCTAGCTAATGGTACACTAGCTGACCCGGTGAACTTCGTACCACCAAATAATAAATGAACCGCTTAGTAACCCCAATTGTAAGTCAAGAGTGCCTAAACTGATTTTAATATTTTTCAACATATTTCAATAAATTAAGAAAGAAATCAAGAAAACTACAATAATAAGCATTGCAATGGCTTGTTAGACAGGCATCTTGTTTATTCAATCTAAATGGAGTAGACTGGGGCAGGTATACGCCGAGAGATTTTTCCAATGAATTTTCTAATTTTTTATGTTTTTACTAAAGAAATTTTTGAAATTGTAGTTTTACCAAGCAGTTAATAAAGTAAAGTAAATAATTTATCCATTCAGTTGTTCCTTTATTTTTGTTATTAAACGTAAAAAATTGTTTTCAGGTCAAAGTATGTTGCGTGAATTGCACCATCCTTTGGGGCAAGTTTACGCAATTCTAGACCGATGCTTGACTGACACTCAAAATCTCGTGAGGATATTCCCTAGGGTACAGTATTAATATGTCATGACTTGTGGCGTGCTAGTTATGACTCGGTTCGGAAAAGTGCGCTGCGCAAACGTAGCCCGGTCTACCTAACACATTCGGCTTTATTCTCTAGTTTTATCTAAACACCCAACGCATTCCACTAAATAGATATGATTGGTTTGGATTTCGAAGCATCTTGACCACGATGACCACCGAGACAGCCTTTTGCTCTAAATTGTGCGGTCGATCCCCTATTCCCCTCCATCCTCCCCAAAGCGTATCCCTAGTTCCGCCACTGCTGCAAATATTTCCTCGAAGTATTGAAAGTCTAGAGATAGTAGCTCAAAAGGCATAATTATTCTATGGTTACATCTATTGTCTAATTTTTCTCTTAACACTAACATGCCCGACCGATCCTTACACCCTTTAATGCCCGAGTGGGTCAATATGACCATGTTTGCATATTTTTCTCAAAATACTTCATTCCTTCCCAGTTTATTTATTAATACTGTTTATAAAGCATTTGGGAGGGTAGTAGGAAATTTAATTGGACGAAAAATATAAAAATTGTAGTTTTTCAACAATTTCTATGGTGTTATGGGAAACTAGCTTCCCCAAATTTGTGAATACCTATCACTTTTCCTCTGATGGGTTTTTGGAACTACAATGAATTTCGATGGTATCCGGTTAAATAAAAAATTACAGTAACATTTTGACAAAATTCGTATAAAACACACCGTTACATTGAATACAAAGGAACAGTGGAAAGGCTTCAAATGGATTTGATAGTCTGGGTCTAAATGACCCATCCGGGCATCCCAGTATGATGAGAAAAATTAGAATAATAATATCAGGCCTAACTTTTGCACAGTGGTAAACCAAACTAAACAATTAAGAGTAATGAAATATGAGTCTTAAAATTTTTCTTCCTTTCAAAAGAATCAACATTAATATTATCTTTTGGGTCAAATCGACCCAAAGCCGGGTATTCTAGTGTTAAATATGCCATTAATGCTCAACATTTCAGCTTCATTTCGATTCAAATGACGCAATTTTGAATGTGCTCAGTCCGTCACTGTCACTTGACGATGCGGATTTCCATCTATAAATGCGGATCATTCGAAATTTTGGGAGTTTTGATACTTCAACCCCTTCCACTTCGATTACTTTTCTGAATATCGTGCTCCTATTCTCTATTGATTTTTTCTCTGGTTCTCATTTAAATGATGGGTGATGAAATGATATTTTCTAATCGACGCAGAACCGTGTAATAACATGTGATTATTAAAAATGGAGAACACAGCTATCGCTACTCAATTTAAAACATTTTAATCTTTCCAATGAATCATGTTAAATGATATATTAATTATTATTCATAATTACTATGGATGTTTTAACATTGTTAAGCTTTCAAAATAATTATATTGTTGCTCTAAATAGTGCTACAAATTATGAAAATCCGATGACGAGATACACTCGTCATTGCGCGGTTTGACACCGGAAGTTGATGACGAGCTAGACTCGTCATTATGGCGCAAGGGGTTAAGTTTTCATAAACTATTGAAATGACCAAAAGGCATTAGTGTTTCAGTCTTGCTAGATTCTGGTGTAGCTAACCTTTCTGGTACCTTCTCCTCTCCATCAAGTCATTGATTTGCCCAAAAGTTATTTCTTTAAGGCTCAAATTGCACTATCATTCATTGAAGTGGAGATTTCAAATGAAATAATCCTTTCCAATTATTTTCAGAGTTCATTAATGGGCCGATGTAGTTCAAAGTCCAGAACTATGAATTCATCTTCTACCTAGACTATCGAATCCCGGCGGTGGCAGAAAATTTTATTTAACTTCGTCCGTCCGTGGGCGAGAAAATGAACCTCTCCTTACATGATCCTTGATTGCTTGAACGATTGAGAATGATACAGATTACTTGAGATCCTTGATACAGATTGTATGAACAATTGAGGATGGATATCTTTAAGAGCGACACGGAGAGCATAATATTAAATCCACACTATATTTCAGGGTCCGACAGAAGCGATAAATTAAGAGAGATGTTTTGCCGAACGGATAGATATGGGAATTCGTTTTCCCCCGCTCCATAAAGGACTTTAATAAACGCTGGTCCCAACTTCGTTAGAGCACTTCATTTTTTTTAGCTTTAAACGGCTGGTGTCCTAACACCCCCTGCCATACGCCTTTTAGGCGGCTTCCGTGGTATTACGTAGATGTAGATCCGTATGTCCACGGTCATTCCGCTAAAAGTCAAGGGTGGAGTATACCAATTTAAGAAAAAACGAAAGAAATGAGCCCGTCAAAGAAGATTTTGGCTGCACCCTATTGTGGCACTAAAAGCCGCTTTAGTGGCCATATGGACTGAGCTACGAGCTGATCAATACAATTTTTAAATTATTTTATCAGTATCAATTTCACTAATCCATAGAGGCAAAGATTATCGGTGAATAGAAACCGTGTAATTCGTCATAAAAATCTGTCAATTTCGGTTTAAAATTTCGTCATAAAAAATACAGCTTCGTCATAAATATTCACTCGTCACAATAATTCTTTTTTATCCCAAGAACAATAGTTTCACCAATAAAAATGCCTATTAGCATATAAAATATATTTTTAATGGTAAAAACCTAGATGAAGAAGGGTTAATGCAAATGATATAGGAATAAGTTAAGAATTTTTTAGATACGCATACCATAAACATTCTTTGCTATGTATGTATTATAAAATCATAACGCTAGATAAATGCGGCAGTTGTACAGATGGGGAATATTTTTGATTGGTCTAAATTCTCTAAGGTCTCATTGGCCCGCACGATATAGAAAACTTATAGTTTTACAGGTAACACATTGATAACAACATTTTTAGGGTCTAACATAAATAATATAATATCAACACTTGCGTATATGTATTTATCTACTAATAGGTTGCTTCTATCTATAATATTTTTGGAATATGCCATGTGACATTATTCACACTCTAGAAATTAAAATTGGCTAAAATCCTTCTTTTACTGTAATTGAGATTCATAGGTTAAACTTGAATTTAATTCTACATTTTTTGGAAGTTCAGTGGTTCTTTTATTTAAGTTTCCATGCATGGAAAAACCTCTTTCTGCATCTATTTTTGCCATAGGTTTTTCACAGGGTTTTCACACAATTTATAGGTTTATCAAATTACGAATAGGCTCTCGAAACACATTTTGCTCGTATGTCGAAGAATTACTGTATATAAACATGAAAATAATCTTAAGACCACCGCTTCGTCTGAAAGCGGCCTCAATGTAGCATAGTCTATATTTCACGCCGTGACTGGGCATCGCCGGGCCGGATTGAAATAGGCGCCGTGCCGTCAACGGCGCGATTCGACTCGTTTGAAGACATCCATAGATGCCTATAATAAATTGAAAGAACGCCACGGCTAGAGAATGTAACGATGCTGGCAAACTGATGACCCCTTAAATGCGCGTGCTAGGAAGCAACTCTCAAAAGAAAAAAAAACATGGACGCCATGCAATCGGAAAGTAATATATTCGATTTTTATCTTTTTTTTCACTTTTTGGCCTTGAATACGCTGCAGACCTGCAGAACACTTCGGCTTTGGGCGCCAAATTCAAATCCTCGCCACAGTTCCGAGCCGGTTGCAAAGCACCGACTTTATGCGATCGGTTCTTGATACCGGTTTTTTAAGAAAACTCAAAGTGACGGGGTATTTTTTACCGGCAATGGTGGAAAATATCGCTCCGAATTCGCAGAAAAAGTGCTCAAACTTAAAATTTCGTGGAACCATGTGAATTTCGCGTTATATTTCGCGTTTCGCGGTCCGCGAAAATTCGGTGCCCCTACTAATCCAACGATTTGATGGATGGATTTTTCCATTTAATAGGAAAATCCACCAAAATCGTTGGCACATTAATGGCTGGTACCTGGTTTCGCAATTTAGAGGGCCCTTTCCGCTTCTATAGCGGTGAGGTGTTTGACCCGTCCCTCCCTTCCAACCATATCCCTTACCCCAGAGGCATCGTCGGGATCCTATCGCGGCGGTGCCTCTTTCCTTGTTCCTTCCCATCCAAACCCCTCCCCGGGAGCGCGGGCGCATAAATCTCGGACTTGGTTCCCGGCCCCGGTGCGTTGTAACCCTCAGAGGACCCACTTTGGAGTCCTCATCTCTGTCAACTTCACTATCCATGGCGAAGAGATGCACTCGCACTGTTATCACCAAGTTCGCTCTGATTCTACTCACACGTCTGCTTGGTCCGCGTCACCCGTCCGCGTTCTTGTGTAATGGGGACTCGATAGAGGTCTCGTAATACTGACATGGCAGCCGAGGTGCGTTTCAGTCAGGGTAAAAATTTTCAGTACAGTAACGTTCACGAACACAGCCCAAGTACTGCAATACCATGCATTCGCAACCTCTCATCATTAACTTTTGGCCTAAAATAATGCATATTTTAAATTCCAGATTCACCCGATGAAGAAGATGAAGAGAGAGGACAGATGAATGCAGCGAGGAGACAGATGAATCTTTGTCTGATTCTTCTTCGTCTTACGAAACGGAAGAGATGCTTGGAGAATGGGAGGAAGATCCTTAATTCGACCATGCCGAGGAAAAATTCCAGGAAAGAAGGTATCTTGCGCATAAACCGCCACCTCTAATTGAAACTGGGATTTATTCGTTTTTAAATAAGATAACTTAGTCCGCATAACAACGTTGGAGCATGAAGAATTATTTCAATAAAGACAACCTAAGACGCCCTTTGAGTTATGGAAATATTTCAATACTGCTTTCCATTTTGGTTAGAAAAACTTATTAAATTGTTTCATTCGTAAATGCAAAATAGTTTCCTACTTTTAATCCATTTTCATCACTTTAAAACCTATGTAAGAATAATGTTATAACTTTAAAACATTTTAAACGTTATTCTCTCCAAGTAAAAAGAAGAAAATATATTTCTCTGTCCATATCTGAGTCTCGATATATATTGTTACTCAAATGGTGACATTCTTTATGACGATCATAACGACCAAAACGAAAAACGTTGGACGCATGTAAGGTTACGTTTAGTGTTTCGCCTAATGCTTTTTGCCTTTCGTATCAAAAATGCATTCATTCTCGCGTTCTTTCAAAACATCGCAAACATCGACCCGTCAAATAGCGGTAAACAATTTGTGAAACATAATATCATAACCGTCCATTGATAACATTAAGGCGGAACTTACTAAATGACAAATATATTACAAAGGTATTGTGGCATCGCGCCCCTGGCTCGCCCGGATGTCTGAATAGAACCGGGGGGAGATGTCTCACACGAACAAAAAAAAATATATAAATCCGCGTGGATCCCTCCCGCATGGGACCTACGGGACAAACCTATGACACTCTCTTCGTACAATTTACGGAAAATGAAAATATTCCCCTTCTTTGGAGATAATTGCGGGTGTGGCCGACCTGATGGGTAACGTTCGGACGCTTATGCACTCTTCTACAACGCATTCAAGAAAAAGAAAAATGAACGGGGTGAAAGGAATGGCGAGGGATATTTTTCCCTAAGATGACCCGTGAAGGAGTTAAAAAAAAAAACACTCACTCAAAACTTTCAGCGAAACAAAATATAATTTCAACAATAAAACTGCATGTAACAAGCAAAAAAAAGAAACCCTCTTATGAACTAGTGACGTATGAGGGGGTGAAAACAATTTATGACACATCAATGATAAAACACAACAATATAAATTGATTTTCAAGATGAAATAATTGAAATGGAAAACAATAACAACAAAATATAGTTCGGTTGTGAACACGCAATAAATGATACACTTTTTAATTATTTCTTGATAGGGGAGGTAAATGAAATTCCATCCCAATGAGTGAAATTTTTACTTTGGTGATTAATTTCACTTCCACTGAGTAACTGTTGCGTTTCGTGACTGTCTGCTTTGAAACTGGGCAGGTGACAAGAGGGGGCTTTCGGAGGAGAGATAGTTGCGATCTTACTTGACCGTTGTCCGTGGTTAGACCAGGTGGGATCCAGCAAACTCTCGTTCCTTTTACTGCATAACTCCTCTTTCTCGCTTGTTGGATAAAGTTGCATCCGGAACGTAAGGAATGCGTCCTTTTTAAGCTGGTCCTTGCTCCTTCGGACAGGGGGGGTCTCTTATTTCAGACCGTGATTTCCAGGAATCAACCAATTGCGTGGTTGATAGGCCCCTCGTCTTCACTGCCGTGTCGCACCAAAGTGGGGCATGGGCTTCGCCCAAAACTCACTTCAATCTGTTTTTTTTTCTGACACGCGCACAACCTTTTATATCCCCATCTTGGGGTGAGGTAACGCAAAAGATGGAGGGGGAACACGTTATGCACGGGAAAAATCCGAGGTTCCATCCTCCCAAACACACTCACACAACACTCATAACCTTATCTAATCGACATTCATCCCCACTTACCCATACATACTTTCCTCCACTGGCCGTGGTCTGGGGGTGGGAAAGGTTAGCGGAAAGGAGCGGGTAGGGAAATGAATGCGCCGATTTTGGTGGCTCTTCGTTATGGTATTCGAACCATTACATTATGAATGAATATCAATGTCCGGTAACAATGTTTAAAAAGGAAATACGATCTCAAGGATAATTTCCTTAATTCATTCCAGGAACCACAATCTCCATCACATGCAAACTATATTTCGATGTTGTTATATTGTTCCCTTCGCTTCTGCTGGCAGAGCAATGCTACCGCACATTATAAAAGCAATATTGATAAGTTATACAATATAGATTACCTTAATCTAATGCACAAATTCCGCAAATAAAAAGTTTAACACAACGGCAACAAACTATGTACCGATTGCTTCCATCCTTGGAACTTTTTAGCAGGAATAGGGTAGTTTCCTTCATCAAATAAAACGAAAGGCATTGATCGCGATTCGTAACCCACCATTTGTGAATTCATAATATACAAATTATTTGGTTTTAGAAATCCCAGTTAAGACGAATGTTAATGTTCAATTTTAACCGCATTTGAAAAATGCCAAATTGGCGCCCATGCGGTGCCACTCCACGTGACGTCACAGGGACATAGTTTCTATACGAGTAGATAGGAGATTTACATCGTCTGACATTACCAATGCATGCATGAGGCACAGAGCTCAGGGAAACATCTCTTAATAATCACCTATTGATATTACCTATGGTCGGAAAGTTTCCTTCGTTTGATAAGGTATTAATAATCCTTATTTAAGCCAAGCGCTAACTGCTAGCAGCCTGCATCTCAGCGGCGCACATATCCTCGCCCCAAGGTCACTTAACTTTGCGGTAGCTGGAACCAGAATGACGTCACACGGGGTTTTCCCAACATTCGTACTTAGCCGTCGCGTTTTCACGCGCTTGAAAATTTTCACTTTTCATTTAATCGCAAAAAATAGATATCGTCATTTAAAAAAAGTAAAAGTGTGAAATTTGTACTCCAGGAGTAATAATCTATCGATTTACGCAATAAAAAAATGATAGGAAACCACCCTATTGAGCATTTACAGTCTTCACTTGTTTCCACACTTCTTTCATTGAATGGAAACACGTCACATGACTTCTAACTTGGGATGTATTAGGCTTTTCCCTGTTTGGGAAGGAGGGGGAACGGAATCGACTAGTGTTGATCCCGACGACTGGGAAGAATCTGAGGAAGAGCCTTCGTCGGTTGGGAAACCGCTGTCGGTACGGAATGATATACAGTAGGTTGCCTCGTTTTGCTACTTTTTTTTAGTAGCGAATCGTGATAACCGGCAAAAGTTGCGTACCCGAGTGGGTATTACGGATATGATTTTTTTTTCAAAATCGGTTAATATCTTCTGTTCGCCATTTTGTCTTGAAATTACGAATTTTTTAACGAAAAACGTTGAAAATGTAAATAATTTAAATTTGTTTTAAGAAAGCACTCATTTTTTCTCACAGTAAGGAATATACGCAATCGTGTGGTAAACTCAGACGCTGTTTTGGTTCTTTTCCATCGCCATCCTGAGAATTTTCCGCGTTTTGTTAATAATACTTATGCAAGCGATGCGACGGCTAAATATGAATGCTGGGAAAAGCCCGTGTGACGTCATTATGGTTCCCGCTGCCGCCGTGTGGGGTGACCTTGGGGCGAGGATATATGCGCCGCTGCGATGCAGGCTGCTAACAGGTAGCAGGTAACACAGCTATCGGGTATCGCTTGGCTTAAATAAGGATTATTAATACCCTATCAAACGAAGGAAACTTTCCGACCTAATGCAGTTTTAATAGGTGATTATTAAGATATGTGTCCCTGAAGTCTGTGCCTCGTGCATGAATTGGTAATCTTAGACGATGTAAAACTCCTATCTACTCGTATAGAAACTAGGTCCCTGTGACGTCACATGGAGTGGCATCGCATGGACGCCAATAAGGCCTTTTTCAAATGACGCTAAAATTGACCATTGCCATTCGTCTGAACTGGGATTTCTAAAACCAAATAATTTGTATATTATGAATACACTAATGGCGGGTAACGAATCGAAATAAATGCCTTTCCTTTTCTTTGATGAAGAAACTACCCTCTTTAAACTACTGTGGTTGTTGTACTGCGTGGCGGCTTATGGCATATATTTGTAATTGACAGAGATTTAGTAATATCTTGGTGACAAATGGGTGAAAAGTCTGGTTTTTCCCCTAAATGCTCCACGGGCTATGAAGATGCAAAGGAAAAGGACAGAACTTTCCGAAGAACTAAAGATTAATGGAATATTCCTGATCTACAATTTTGGTCTGAATACTTATATCGTAAAAGTTTGGCAAATAAATGTAAAAAACACATTTTGTAACATTTGAAATACAAATAAAATTTTCCCACTTTTCAGGGTACTATCTTCCCCTAGCAACGCCGGTTGATGTAACAGATACTCACCTCTCCTGCAAACGAAGGCATTCTTTTGACTGCAGTGTTTACCCACAAAATAGTAGCTGCACATGCGGATAGGAATCGGCGCTACAGTCGTTTCGAGGCAGGTCTCGTGGATTCCGACAGCTCTGGGCTCCGAGGAGGGTAGTGCTCGCTGGAGGTGTAGCGAGGAATGGGCGTGACTTCTTCCTCCCAGTTCCATTCGGTCCCATCGAAGGTCGCTCCGAGCCACAAGCTGTGCGTGTCTGAATGAGAAGTGATCCAGAGTGACCACACTTTCACTGTTAACGCTTTTACAAAGCTCGGACGTTATGAAGAAAATAAGCTCGATTAAATATTCCGTTTGCTTTTAAAGGATGGGTTGGAAAAGTATTCTATTGGGAATGGTGACTATACTTACAGTTCAGGAGCCTAGCGTTGTTCATTATGATTAATGACATATACTGCGCCAATTCTTTCGTTGGTACTTCAGCTAAGACACTACCAGGTGCCAGTTGGAGGCACAGTTTCTGTGCCTTTATCCAGGGACACGATAGTCTAGGTAGAAGATGAATTCATAGTTCTCGACTTTGAATTACATCGGCACATTAATTGACTCTGAAAATAATTGGAAAGGATTATTTCATTTGAAATCTCCACTTCAATAAATGATAGTGCAATTTGAGCCTTAAAGAAATAACTTTTGGGCAAATCGATGACTTGATGGAGAGGAGAAGGAACCAGAAAGGTTAGCTACACCAGAATCTAGCAAGACTGAAACACTAATGCCTTTTGGTCATTTCAATAGTTTATGAAAACTGAAATTATCACGAACTTCCAAAATTTCTAATGATCCCGAGTGACCAAATTCAGAGTGGATACTTTACTCTCCCGATGGCCACGTTTGGTGCTGTTGATTGTAAAATAATTAATGTAATGCACGAGGGTTTAAAAATATATGTAAATACCAGTTTGGTGTACAATTAAAATATGAATAGATACTGGATAGAAAAAATTAATTCTTCCCAGGTAATCGTCATGTTTGTTTTTAAAAAGTTTTGGTCTATGTCGCTACGTCAATTTTCGGGTGGACCCATTGTTTCCCGGCCAATGCTGGCTGGTTATACTGTTGGCTCCCCACCTCGTGGGCTCGGGTTCGAATCCCGGCGGTGGCAGAGAATTTTCGGAGGCTGCCCGATCCCTGCTTGAACGTTGTGTGGAGGACATTTCAAGCGCAACACTCCATCCGTCGGATGGGACGTTAAGCCGTGGTCCCCATGGCGACTTTCGTTAAGAGCAGGCTACTGCCGACGCCGGGTTTCTCTCCACCCTACCTTCCATACCTCATTGCACAAATAACCTCAGCTGTCGGTCACATCCACCAAATACGATGCCGTACCATGTTACCATATTACATCCAAACGTCTTATTGTTCAATCTCATTTCGTTAGATTTATGTTTCCTTTTTCGCATAAACACCTTTTAACATCGCCAGCGTAATCATGCGCGCCAAACAATATAACATTTTTTGTAAACTGGCCGTTTGGTGTGAGTGGATGGACTCGTTATGGCAATAGAAAACGTGCCTTCATTGGGGCAGTCATAGAATAGTGAGTGTTTTGTTGTTGTTTCGGGATGAAAATAAATGCGTCAAAATAACTTTACCTATAAACATAGCTTTTCAAAAAGAAAACTTCAATGATGGACAGTAATGAAATGCTACATTAGTTAATGGCAGTGCGTAGCGTAAATTATAACCATTTGTTTTATTTTTTAACCCATATCAACGTATTCTTTTAGCTTTGAAATCCCTTTTTCTTGTAAGGAGTGAAATTGAATGCGTAATATCCCCATTTCATTTCGCTGGTAACATAAAAAGGACACATACCCAGACGGCACAGAATCCTCCATATCTAATTCGTATGCAGATAGTATCCATTGACGAAAAGCGACGAAGCGGTAGGCAATGGATACTATCTGCATACGAATTAGATACGGAGGATTCTGTGCCGTCTGGGTAGTATTTTCTCAGCTAATCAAAAGAGTGAAAATGATTGTAATTTGCTCCCGCGCGTTTGAAAACGAACGAAGTAATTAATTAATCTACGAAAAAATTAATGGCAGAACGATTAATCGTTTAAACAAAATCCCTCCACTCACTGATTGAACCCGGAGGTTGGTAGAGAGAGGTGAGAGTAGAGCTCACGCCAAACTAAGACTCAGGCGTGTGAATATCACACATAGAGTGGATGCAGTTCCTTGCCCCTAGGCCACCTCTCAATTCGGTAATTCTATTTTGGAATGCCTGATAGCTTCCCCTTGGGGTAAACAAAATAAACTACAGCCAAATGCAATTTTAAAAAATATTCATATTTAATAAATCAAAATTGATACGTACCTCTTACATGTATCACCTTAGTTACAATCAATAAACAAATTATAGTATTCCCAAAAAAGGTATGTCAAAATTCGTTTCTCTTCTTTTTAAATAATTTACAGTTGAATTCTTTTTCTTACTGCATTTTATCATTTTTTAAATATTGTATACAATAACCTTTCATGCTTTTATGCATCAAATTTATGTAATCATATTCTATGCTTTGAAGAAGGTATAAAATATACGGAAACGATATAGCCAAATATTTTGCATTTAATTCTTAAAGACCTACATTCCAAGACACTAGTTACCTGTAATTACTCATTAATGTGTTATATTTTCCTTAAGACCGTAAGTACCGATTGTAAGTGTAACCGATCACAAGGTTCGTTGCGTGGAGATCAACATTTATTTTATAAGCTCTTCCTTCAAATGTTTAGGACCTCAATAGCTTTGCTTCACCAACAGGGATGATACAAATGGGAACATCATTCGTCAAAAGACGAAGATATCTTGATCAGAACAATGCTGCGGAATAGAAAACTACTCGGAAGCATTGTCTTACCTCTCAGGAAGCAAGCGCACTCGTTTTATCGATACAAAGGGAACCGTCTCATTTCCTGCTATTAAGAATAATGAGTTCTCCCGTAGACATTACCTCGGGGGCACGCTTTGGAAATAGCGATCTCGAAATTGAAACGTCTTCGGAGGAGAGATAGTTGACGAAGGACGTGTTCTAACTTAGTTAGTACCAGACGTTGGCGATTAAAATTCCTGCCAATCGTTCCGACGATAAGCATCTCATTGTCACGGCAATGGTTATGAGAATGGATTCCACAGCCCTCACGATGAAATATTCGCAGAAATAATGGGACGATAGGTAATAATTTCTACGCCAATGGGACACTTTAAAATGCTCAGGTCGAAGCGTGTGCAAAATATGGTCCTACCACTTCACCAAGTTACAATTCTACGAGTCTCCTCGATGCTTTTCTTTCTTCCAGTTATAATAATGCCATTTGTTGACTATATTTCTTGCATTTTAAATATAAAAAAAAGAACTTAAAACAAAGAAAATTAAAAAAAGCGACTTGAAGCAATGAAAAATGAAAGGGCAAGAAATAAACAAAGAATAAAATAACAGAAAAATTATACCTGCGTTGTAAACAGCATTCTATGCACCATTACAATCCATTTTCGGGTGTACGTCTGCGTGCTTAACATTTAAACTCTACGTTTCGTTTCTCCTGCTGGGAACGTCGTCAGGAGACTGAAGGTATAAATATTTTTCTCTTGTACCGTATACTGGTACGTTGTTGTCACGGGTTAAAAAAAGTGAATAAAAATAAATATAATCAATTTCTACAATCACGACAGCTATAAAAATGGGAGGGAGAGAGTATTGGAATATTGTTATTCAATTTTTTGAAAGGTATCTTTTCCACACATGGCTTAAATTATATCCATCATCTCAATTAAAAGTTATAGTCCGTTTAGAAATTTCTATGACCTCTCTAATTAGCATTGGATAATATGCAGATATTCTCGCTATGGCTTTGATCTCATCCTGTATCCTGGCCCCGACATGAAATGATCGGCGATAGCTGAAGTCTCCCATTGTCTAACGAACAAATAATCTCGTATATTCCTCCCATTTGTAACGGAGGAATAGCATCTATGACGGTTGGAAGTAGGTCTTTGATTTTCCTCAACGTGCCAATCCTGGTTTCAACGCTGGCTTTTCCCAAGATGCGATCAATCCGGTCCGTTGTTCCTGATATATATGGCAGAACTGCAAAAGCACATGGTTTTGTTTTCTCTTTCGGGGCTTTGGCTTCCCTAAAAGCTCTCCTTATAAATGAAGTAGCATACCCGTTGTTTGTAACTTGTTTATTGATAGATTTTGCAATAAATTATTTAGCTAAGGCTGTTAAAACAATAAACACCTCTTCGATAGTCTATGTGGGATTGTACACGCACACGACGAACCATAGTCTGTGGACATTAAATTTAGGGAATATATATATTTTTTTACTAATTTGCCACTAAAATTAGTAAATGGGTACATATGATAATATGCCAGTTTAGATTTGATTTAGGTATCGGTTATTTATGGCAGTCCATGGAAATAATTTTGTACGATTATTGACCATTTTAAGCTTCTGCTAACATGAACAACACACAATAAAAATTATTGCTATGTCAACTGCTTGATTTGGGTGAAGATGGTTCGCTGGGACAGCTTCTGAACGCGTCCACGGAGTGACAAAGAATAAGAAAAACTATAGTGCCCTTTACTCTTAAAAAATCTAATTAATTTCATATGACAGGGCGAACTTAATGACGAATAAGATGATAGTTATAAGCAGGATTCACCCTCCTCCTCCCCCGGCCCCAAATACAAAACCTAAGGTTGGGAATCTTTACTAGAGCTTGGAGCAAAGTATGGGATAAAATTACTTAAGTTAAACACTAGGATATTTTTCTTAGACGACGTGAAAAATAACCATCATTTACCGTCGTCAATAAAATGCTGAAAGTACTGGGATGGGATACACTACAACGGAGAAGAAAAATAAATAGGCTTTGCGCACTCTTCCGCACACTTAAGGGGGAAAGGCATGGGGGGAACTACGGAAGAAGATTGAATACCCCAGCTATAGGTATTGACAGGAATGATCACGAATACAAGATGAAATGCCGGCCACAAAGGACTAACGTAAAGAAAATTCTCGTACCTCAACAGGACGATTACGGAATGGAATCGACTCCCTGCAGAACTGTTTAAGCCCTACCCTAACAACGTAAGGATTTTCAAGAAGAGGTGTAAAAGGTTTTTATTGGAAAATTAATATCATTGCATTTTAAATATTCACTAACTAGTTTCATTTTGGTGATATATTTTCATTTGCAATATTTTAGTTTTTTTTATTTGTATAAAATGTTACCACCTGGCAAATAGCCAACTTGTAAATTGTACAGTAAATAATAATAAATAATAATAAAATAGTTATAAAAACGATAACAAAATAAAGGAAAGAGACTGCAAAACAGAGAGATTTAAACTTAAGTCATTCTTTCCTCGTACTATTATAGATAGCAACGGGGTCTCACTTAAGAGAATTAATTGCTCCTAGTACGTCTCACTGCATATTTATTTTTTTCTATTGTTTTAACCTTGCCTGGATTGACTTTTAGATTTAATAAACGTTGGTAAATTTGTATTTCCACGATTATTCACGCATTTTTGTTATAAAATGAAATACCTACTTATTTTGTACGTGTGGTCAGTATGAGAGAGTCCTCCTTCAAGCTGCCAATTGAACGCTTCAGAGGTGACTCTCAGGGTATTATGCACATGTAGATGCATTCGTCTATGAATAAAGTTATATCTCGGATACCGAGTGCATCACCCGCACGGTCGATAATATTTTTGTGGGCAGTGCTTTTAAAAACTACAATAGGGTGGTTTCCTATTTTTTAAATTGCCTAATTCGAAAGATCATCACTCCTGGAGTACGTATTTCGCGCTTTTGGATTTTTAAATGACTATATCCATTTTTCGCGATTAAATGAAAAGTGAAAAATTTCAAGCGCGAGAAAACGCGACGGCTACGTATGAATTCTGGGAAAAGCCCGTGTGACGTCATTCTGGCTCCAGCTACCGCCAAGTGAGGCCATGTTGGTACGAGCCGATGAGCGCCGCTACGATGCAGGCTGGTAGCAGGTAGCAGAGTACCCTGCTAGTAGGTAGTGCTTGGCTTAAATAAAGATTATTAATACCTTATCAAACGAAGGAAACTTTCCGACCAGAGGTAATTTTAATATGTTATTATTAAGAAATGTTTCCCTGAGCTCTGTGCCTCATGCATGCTTTGGTAATCTCAGACGATGTAAAACTCCTATCCACTCGTATAGAATCTAGGTCCCTGTGACGTCATGTGGAGTGGCATCGCATGGGCGCCAATCTGACCTTTTTCAAATGCAGTTAAAATTGACCATTGCCATTCGTCTAAACTGCGAATTATAAAACCAAATAATTTGTATAGTATGAATACACTATGGTGGAAAACGATTCACAATCAATGCCTTTCGTTTTCTTTGATGAAGGAAACTACCCTATTTTTTCCCTTTACCACCTCGCACTCCTAGAATTTGTTTGAGGGTGTCCCGAAGACTTCAACCGGGATTTGAACCTTGCACCACTCGATCAGCAACCGAGCTCTCTAACCACGAGGCTACTATGCTTCCTACCAGTGACGCAACGAGAGAGGATAAACATCCCCAAAACCTAAAAAAACTTTTTAACTTTAATCCATTTTTATTGGATTAATATTACTTACAGAATAGTGTAAGGAGCAATAAAATATCCCTTAGAATGCCGTACAGCTCTCCATTTTGAACCATTTATCTCACGTTGTGTACGGATGGCGAGAATTCTCGTTATTTTTTTCCCGAACGTTCCGGACGGATGACGAAGATTCTCGTCATTTTGGCGCGTCAGGCTAAACAATTTTAAAGCGTACAATACGTATTCGTTAGTACGTTTTCAGTTGTTGTTCGTTATTGATAATGAATTAATGCATCATAACGTTTGATTGGGTAAAGTTATATTCTAAACATTACCTTTGTTTCAACCAAAGGTATTACGCCCTAGTAGGCACATATTTCCAATCTCAACACCTCCACCCGGAATCGGCGTTCCTAGGAATTTTAATACACCGGTATGCAACGTGTTAAAAATGTTCTGGGGGAGGATCCCCGCACCAACCGCTTATCCTGGCGGGTATTCCATACCTCTAAGACCTCCCAGTATTAGTTGCGCCTAAAATCCCCCCTACCCTTAATTCCTAGCTGTGCCCCTGCTTCCTACTATATATTTCTTCACTCCATTTGCCTTAAATAATTGAAAATTAATAAAAATAAATGCACACGGCATTCTTCATTTACCTTAACCGTAATTTCAACAGTTATGCCTTTTTACGTGATTTAACAATCATGCTGTAGACATATGTTAATAGTTTTTAAATATGTCTAAGGTAGGAAAATTCTTGAGTGCGGAAATTATTGTTGTATTCATACCAATAGATATGAATTCTCATTTGGAATGCATTGCCAAGATAATGTGGAATACAAATTTCAATATACATTGCAGTCACAGGAAATGCCAAATAAAATTGGCAGAAAAAATAAATCTACTTTTAGGATTGCAAAGTAAAAATGTTCGAAAATTTACTTTAAGTACCTGCTATCAATATTTGATAATTCATGTATTCATCCCAACAGATATGAATTCGCGTTTGGGATGAATTGCCAAGAGGATGAAGGACACTACACTCACATTAAATTGGCAGAATATATAAACTATTTTTAGGATTGCAACGAAAATACGTTCCAAAGTTAACTTTAAGTATAATAATGAATATTTAAAGATTTGAGCGTAAGTTTTACGATTGAGATTAATATGAAGTGAAAGAAGAAGCGGCAGCGATAAGCCCTCTCATGAATACACATACAATTAATTCCCTAGGAGTTCGAGGCTTAACGACGCGACAGCTTGCGGAGTGAATTTATTGAGGCGCCCATCT
Organism: Ischnura elegans; assembly: GCF_921293095.1. Classification (NCBI taxonomy): domain Eukaryota; kingdom Metazoa; phylum Arthropoda; class Insecta; order Odonata; family Coenagrionidae; genus Ischnura; species Ischnura elegans. The sequence goes on from NC_060254.1 coordinate 103,229,212, forward strand.
CTTCCCTTTGTTTGACGACCGATCGTAGAGAGACGTTCCCTCCCGCACAAACACTCAACATTGCATTCCGCATCGATAAATTCGCAATGCGAAGATGAGGTTGTCGGTGGAACTGCTCGAGTCGTCATCTGTTAAGGGAGCTCGCAGCTCGGATTTGGCGAGATAATTTGCGGGGCGAATGGGCGATTAGCAAGAGCCTTTTAAGGAGGAGCTTGGATAAATACAATTAGCAGTCGGAGGCGGTCACGTGTCGACGCCTCGGGAAGGGATCTCAAGACGGGAAGGAAACGATGGACCTGTGGAGAGGAGCGGCACATCGTAACGATCCATTGTGTTCGTCATGGCGAGAGCGTAGCGCCGAGGCAGGTATTCAATAGAACGGAAGCAGATCACGGACGGGATTGTATTCGCGGTAAGGAAGTCCCTGCATGCGAGCACTATCGAGCATTAAGATATCAGGTGAAATTCGCGGAAAAAGCTCCGCATAGAGCACATCAGAGATAATAATGGCTTCTGACAAGGAAGGGCATGCCTCTGGAGTTGTTAGAACTCTTAACGCAACCACGGCTTTAACCCTTAACCGGTGACGTGCGGTCTGAGAGAACTTTGTGTTTTTAAAATTATGAATACTTTCAAATTGACTGTTTTTTAAATATCCAAAATCATCGTTAGCTTCAAATTTTTGTGTAATACGGATATAACATAATTTAAATTAAACGTCTTGATTATTTAATTCTGTAACTTTACAAATTAATTCGAATAGCGGTCTGAGAGACTTCATGTCACGCCTGCAGAATTCAGCAAGAAAAGGAATAAACGAGATAATAAATTCAATTGTTTCCTATTAGTTAGCCATATTTCTTTGACATTTAAGGCGTTATTTTGAATTATGGCGAGATATTGACGCTTGAAAACGATAACAATATATCAAGTGTGTTTGATATCAGTTTTCATAGCTTTTTAAATTACCTTTTTTTACCAAAAAATTGATTCGTATTGGTTACGCATAAAATAAAAAGTTTGGAATAGTTTAGAAGATAAAGAAACATAAAATCAAGCAATAAAAATGGCGTCGCAACACTTCATGTGTATATGATTTATTGCGGTCTCCTAGACAGCACGCCACTGTTAGTGTAACAAATATGTCATGTCACTGGTTAAGGGTTAATTCATAATGAACAACCGACTAACTATTCGTTGGGGAGGCTACGAAAGTTGACTCCACGATTTGAATACCGAATTAGCAAATATAAATAGCCTTTCAGCCGCGAGTCTGCTCAACTCCTCCTAGTTTCCATGAAATAAAATATTTGAAATCGTACCCAAGTAAGCCCACTAATTGCAATTGTCTCCCCGCCGTTGCTAGGTAGCAAGCCCATTGGTAAGAGTACTGTTCTCTAAATAGAAGGTCGCTGGTTTAAAGCCGGACGAAGTATTTTTTTCCTTCACTAATCATGAAAATTTACTTAGATTTTCCAACATTGGACTCATCTAAATTATTTTCCTTTTTTACCAGACTGATGACTTAGCAATGGCGAGGGTCAAAGGCAACCAGTAGGCTGACTTTTCCATTTCAAATAATTCATTGCAATGAAACTAGTTGGATTTGGAATAACTACTAAATAATCATTTCTATTTGTCGTCTGGATAAAAAAATATAAATTCAAATCGCGCTGTCAACTTTCGTAGCCTCCCCTTGTTAGATGAACCAAGTAGAAAAACAATTTAACACAGACAGGGTGTTTCAAAAGAATATACTTATTAAAAATGATCACTTCGTCCAAACTACTGATCGTTGCGCCTCGGTTGTTTCCGAGGTTGCACGAAGGCAACTTCATTTTTCAACAAGACGGGGTACTCCCTGACTGGACTTGCCAAAAGGGTGGTTTCCTATTATTTTTTATTGCCTAAATCGAAAGATCATTACTCCTGGAGTATGCATTTCACGCTTTTAGATTTTTATATGACGATATGTATTTTTCGCGAATAAATGAAAAGTGAAAATTTTCAAGCGCGCGAAAACAAGACGGCCAAGTATGAATGCTGGGAAAACCCCGTGTGACGTCATTCTGGTTCCCACTGTCGCCGTGTGAGGTGACCTTGGGGCGAGGCTTTGAGCACTGATACGATGCACGTTGATAGCAGGTAGCAGAGTACCCTGCTAGCAGATAGCGCTTGGCTTAAATTAGGATTACATTAAATTGTATTAATACCTTATCAAACGAAGAAAACCTTCCGACCTTAGCCAGTTTTAATAGGTGATTATTAAGACATGTTTCCCTTAGCTCTGTGCCTCATGCATGCATTGGTAATCTCAGACGATGTAAAACTCCTATCTACTCGTATAGAAACTAGGTCCCTGTGACGTCACGTGGAGTTGAATCGCATGGGCGCCAATCTATCCTTTTTCAAATGAGGTTAAAATTGACCATTGCCATTCGTCTGAACTGGGGTTTCTAAAACCAAATAATTTGTATAATATGAGTACACTAATGGTGGGTAACGAATCGCAATCAATGCCTTTCGTTTTCTTTGATGAAGGAAACTACCCTATTGCGTGAATATCAGAATGAAACTTTACCGAACCGCTGGATTGGTCGTCAAGGAGCTGGCGACTTAGTATGTCTCAGGTGGGCTCCTCGGTCATCGGATTCGACACACTTTAACTCTTCTTCCTGTGGAATTTCGTTTAACCTCTGAAGACCAAACTAAAATTACCAAGTGATTTTTCATTGTTTTTTGTATATCGTATTTATTTTACATCTAATTAAGAGATAATATGAAAGGAAACCCGAACGAAAATTTTTAAATGCGTTTTCAAGCATGTTCCCGAATGAGAACACACCGAAAAATTTTGTTATTACTTGGAAAATAAATGTGAACTTGACCAAAAAATTAAGTTTAACAATGTAATATATTGACCTTTTGTATAAATGAGCATTTGTTACTGGAGAGCGAGTGTAGAGAAAGATATCGAATAAATCGTATACTTACTATAGTCTGTCTACCGTAGGGTGGCGAAAGGGGCCCTCCGGCTACCTGAGTCGGCCCCATAGTTTATTATTTTTATTGTCTTTCATTTCCTCCACACACTTAGAGTAATATTTCACTTCTAAAAAAAAATTCAAGGAAACTGCGTTCCGGGGATGCTAATTTTGCCATGGCGTATGTATGGTATGTATGTTAATAATATGCGTTTCTAAAACCAAGTTAATTACCATGTGTGATAGTATTAGCATTGCGTGCATTGCGTACTGGATTATCATAATGGAATGCAAACGATAAGAATAAAATATCACTGAATTCAACGAAAGAAATTTATTTGCCATGTATTGATAGCATCAGTCCTGTATAAAGAGTGCATGATGGTAGCCCTAAAACGATTTCACAAAGGTACCTATACGTTACACCATTATTAAAGAGTTTACTGTTGTAATGTAATTGCATATGAGTGGAGCAAAGTTATATTATTATTATTATATCCATAAAATAATATTATCCTTTCATAATACCTGTTTCATTTACCAATGGATTTTTGCGTAAGAAAGCTATCTGCATCGCCTTTCTTAATTAGGTTCCTTCAGTCTGAGAGGGAATCTCTCAATCAGCCTTAATGACACAGAGATAATCTCGCCCAGACTGCATGGAGTCTGGTGTATTTCCAGAACCCATGTCCATACGTCACAACTGTGGGTCGAAGGATAAAAATAGAACCATGGCAAGCAGAAGAGGCAAAAGTAACCCAACATCATTTCCGGCTCATTAATCCAAGTTATGGTAGCCTGCATCGATAGCACCGCTTCAATTGGGTGTAAGTTTGACAATATTTTGATATACTCACTTCTTCCAAAAATATTAATCATCATAAATGGAATATTAAATCATTTCCTTTAATTCAACCAGCTAAGTAGCCAGAAAACTATTGAGGAATGGCTTGATGATGGTTTATGAAAGATGTATTAAATGTTTTTTTTTTCCGCGAGAGTTTTTGCTTTTTTTATACTTACAGTTGATACCTGTATTTTTTAACTTAGCTCCACGGAGTACTGACTACATTTTTCAGTAATTAATTTTTATATTTGATGCTGTACTACTTATTTATTTAAGTTTTTTAGTCACAGTCAGGAGACTGATTATTTACTACTGATTATTTATTATTACAAGCTGAGAATTATCTTTCAATACGAAATATTCAATCAATTTGGTTGTACAGAGTTCCAACTGTTGATATCATAATTTGCATTTCAGACGAATTTGCCCTGTTTAACCACGCGATATAATTCATTAATTATCTCTGGATTTGTACATCTATATATTTACATTCATTTTTACTCCATATGAACGAGATTTGACATTAAAAACTAAAATATTTGGTAGCAATTAAAAAAATGACAGTGAAATTTTTTATTTTATAGATCTTTGACGTTCTTCGCGGCGAAATAGCATATTTTTATAGAACACGTTTATCCCGCTTAACTGGTAATTATTCCATACGTATTAGTCACACTAATTAAACTTATTCAAATATCTTCTAATTTTCAGGAAGTATAAAGCAGACCCTTTCAACACATGCGTGTATTTGAAAATTTCATCTCAATATTTTTTCGTATGGTGTTTTTTTGATACTTTAAATAATGAAAGTGCAGGAAAAGATTTACTTCATCTACCTTTAAATTTTTAATTAATCACTTCACCTCAATTTAACAATTACTGTTTACTCAGGATATAAGATTTACATGAAAAATTTTGAATGGAATTATATTGACCCCAGACTAAACATCGCGAGACAGTCTTTAATAGGAACAATACGTAACAAAGATATGCTATTATTGCATTAATTTTTAGTCATATTGATTATGTAAAGGAAAAATTTAGCTTTAAAATGAACCATAAAAATTGGATGTACGACAATGTAATTGATAAACAGAAGAATGTATATAAGTTGAGGTACTTTTTTACGCAACAATTTGGAAAATAACAGAAGAAATCCTTCAAGAAACGTTCTCGGAGTGCAGTTCGAGGCTATTATACATTCGTGCAAAAATTTTCACCCAAATCTGAGACGCTAACGGTCAAACGTTTTTTTAAAGTACAACAGCACCAATATGATGACGTAAATTTTAAACGGATAATTTGTCGCAAGTGTCTCATTGCTTACAACGCTCCGGCCACTGACGTTTCTTGAAAATCGAACCGTTCTATAGAGGGCCCTAAAAAAAACATACTATATCAATACTAAATATTTGAATTTAAAAAAAATGCTAAGTACTGAAGTCTCATTTTTCGGAGAAAGAGAAAGTCGGCGGAAGCCATTTACTATTCTGGGCCATTGTGGGCAACGATAGGAGAAAGGACGAGAGGGGCTAAGAAGTCACTTTTCGAGGTGAAATTCTTTTTTGCAACTAAAATTGTTGGCATACTTGAGTGTAGTTGCGTAACTACTGGGGGGGATAAGGAGATAGATCCCCCAAAAAGCTTAAGCCTCAGAGAAATGAAAAAAATTATTTGATTTGTCATACGATTTCACGAAAACTACCACAGTAAGGGTAATCAGGATAGTTATGACCCATGGAACAAAAAATTCGTCAGTTTTTTCGTATCTTTCACCATTTAGGCTTTGCGGCCCGCGCAGCCTGGCGCCAAGAGTGGCGCTAAGCGATGCGGCTCGCGCGTTGCGACGCAACAGACGGCTGAGGCCGTCCCCCTCCCCTCCCTCTCCTCCTCACCCACGGTCGCCCACCATATTCACATGCTTCAGTGTCACTCTCTCTCTCTCTCAAATTCAGATTTTTCCTTAATTCAGTTTCCTAATTCTAAGCTTAAATTTTCCGCTGTAAGAAGATGTTAATAGGGTTTAAAAGTTGGAAAGCTAAAGTCCTCCTCGCCTGCAAAACCAAAGGTCGCGTGTTCGAGTCCCGGCTGGGAAGGATGCCAATATCCAAGGTATGGGTGTTTTGTATAGTTCATCGTTGTTGGTTAGAATCCCCTGATGCAAAGGCCTTAAAAGTGGTATTTTCGGGGGGGGGTGGGGGGGGAAGATAAATAATGAAATAAAGCAAATATTATGAATAATGATCTTTCTTTTGATGGAATACGAGATGGAAATAGAACTTTTTAACGGGGCTGTCGCGTCCTCTTAAAGCAGATCTTCCATTAGCTTGTGGCCACACCCCGTCGTCGTCGCTCCCATTAAAATTCGGCGCGTTCGAGACGCCGCATTCATCAAGAGGAGTGTCCCGTCTTCTCTCGAGTGAAACTGAAAACCCTCGCCACGGAGACATCCCCCCATTTCGTGGAAACGCGGAAGGAAGGAGAGGAGACGCCGAAATTTCCCCAAAGAAGGGAGGGCGGTGGAAAATGCTGACGGAAGGGTGCACGCTCATCGCCCGCTCATCACTCTCCCCCGCTGCGATAAATCATTGGCCATTCGAAGCCACATCCCCTCCAAGTCGTTGCGATGTGTCGTAGGTAGGGCTCAGGGGCATGCAATGCATCGAATTCTGGCATGCATGCCATGCATGCAAGAATTCGATGACATTCAAATTTTATGCATCAAATTTGAGGTGTTGACAAAATGGGAGAATTCAAATTTTATGTTTCAGATTCTCGTTATATTTTATGTTTTTGTTTATCGATATAAATTATATATTTGCTTGTTTTTGGGCTACTGTAAATTGGCAATATTGCTTCATGTGGGTATTTTCAGTAAAATTTAAAAAAATAAAGAGGAAGTACCTAGTCTCTAGGTCCTTTAATTTTATTTTTTTTCAATGGCAAAATTGAAATGAAACAAATCCAACGCGCATTACTTTGGCCCAGGGAGGGTCATCCTAAATATAAATGTTGGTTGAGCTAATGGTTGCTTGGGCCCTGGGAAATAACGGTTAAATTATGCTGAAAATATATTGTTTATATTGACGTCATATGTGCGGATTTGATAATGAAACGGGGTATTTAAACACAGAATAAGATATTTTTTTAATTTAACAACAGGAAGTTATTGATTGTTTTTGATAATAGGCAAAAAACTTTGTTACACATATGTAAGTGCATGATTTCCTAGGGCGTGGGATGACCTTCCCTGGGCCAAAATAATGCTGTCGCAAATACACCGCATTGCTTTCATTAGAGCGGCAACTATAATGCGCATGGTCACCGACGAAGTCGTTCTAATGGAAAACACTGAACGAATTGATACTGCACAGGAAGTAAATCTCAGTGAAAGATAAGTTTAAACGAATGTTTTGACGGTCCAAAAAATCTCGGTGGGGGGCCACAATTTGCCCACCTCTGACCTAGTGGATAGTGTGGGTAAGCCAAACTGGTTCTTCTAGACACCAGGGGAATAGTTAGTGCCAGAAGCTACAGAAAGCGTAGGATAGTTTGCATTTTAGCGTGATAGATCTCTCCTCAATATAGATTATTCAATCCTCCTATAATCAACCTTATTACTTTGTTTACTCACCGGAAGGAAACAATGACACATTTAACTGCCCGAGGGGACTACATAGAGTAGGTACCTGTCCGTTCCGTTGGAGCGTAATATCAGAGGTGTCCAGAAAGCAAGAGTACCGACTTTTTCTTTTTTATAAAGAAATAATTCATTTTTTTTAATCCATAATATTGAAGGCATATATGTTACCTATTTTTCCACGTAGTGGCTTTCCGTTCTTTGCTAATTTTAAGCCATGACATAAGTACTTTGATTCCCTCCTCATAGAACTATCCCACCATCTCCTTTGTCCACTAACAGAGTTCTTGTTTCACCTCTCCATCGAATGACAATTTTTTCCGCCCATGTGAGTCTTCAAGATGGTGAAAAAATAAAAATTTGAAGGTGCCAAGTCGGGAGAAAATGGAGCGTGGCTAATAACGCCCCAATCAAACGAATTCAAAAGCGCCTTAGAGGAGTTGGCCGTGTGTGGGCGGGCGTTTTCGGGCAAAAAACTATATCTACATAATACCCAGCGAGCTACATCTAGGGTGTTTGGCAGGGGGTGATCAATCACCAATAAAAAGCACAATGTTGCACATATTCCCCTCAGTTTGTTTTGAATCGCTCTCCGCAAGTTTTTAGGGTCTTACAACACTGTAGTTTTAGTAGACATTCATAGTCTCCCTTTGTTGCCCAAAAATATACGGAAGCCATCACTGTTTATGCGAAATTGAGTGTCTGAATTTTTTGGCAGGCAAGGAACCATTGAACCGCCACTGTGAGGACTGCCTTTTGTTTTGTTTTTCCTTCTTTAAACTCACGGCTCCACTCAAACATGTTCGTTCGGTTCATAACACCTTCGCCATAAACAGTTTTTATTCATGCAAAAATTTCAATCGGCGTTTTTCCTTCCGCGACAAGGAACCTTACGACGGTGCAACACACTTCAGGTCCGGAGTAATCTTAGTGCTCTGACTGTTTAAAACTTCATCTCAATGTTGTTTGTTTACTAACACTTATTCATTCACGCTGATAAGGGACGAGTCGTCTTTTGAAACGTTGGTGATATACCATACAATTTTTATGCTCGCAATAGCCTTTCATCCACATCTACATTTTACAGTGTGAGCCACCTCCAGGGTGTTTGGCAAGGGGTTACGTTTGCTGGTAATCACCAGCATGCAATTGGATTCCCACATGCACACCACACGGCGAAAAAAATGTTATGTACGCATATTAACAATTATGCTACCACATTTATGCAAGGAAAAATATGCCAACTTCTCATTAAAGTAATCTGCCGAAAAACCTTGCACACACAAAATATCCTATTAGAAATAATAAGAAAATTCAAAAACATGCATTAACATATACACAAGTTAGTAGGCTACTCTACAAGTCATCTAATCTATTTGTAGGTCCTAACGCTGTATAATAATCTTTTATTGATCGTAGAAAAAAATGATTTTTTTGCTACGGGCGTTTTAGTTTAGTAGACGCAGGCGATAGTGTTGCCTAAAATCACTCATTCTTGCTTGCCTTTTGAAAAGGCAAAGTTATAAGCATACTTCTATAACCACTCTCAGGTAAGTGAAAATATTAGTGGATGTTGCGGCGACGCACTTTCCTAGGATAATGGCTGCTCACCGCGCCCTCTTCAGGGGGCGGAAACAGTGAGATCAAGACGGAAACCAATGCGATGCGTAATCACATTAGCGAGGGGGTTGAACTGCGGAGGGGAGGAGGGAGTAAGGGTCGTATACACACCCTGGCTGGCGACTAACGACTTCGCCACATGTCTAGCCAACAGGGTGTGGTGGACTCCGACCGCTCCAGGGTGCGTTGGAGAGCATCATGGGAAAGATCACTGGCCGCAGTGCTAAAAGGATCCACTCAAACGGGCAAGCTACACCGTTACGGAAATTTCCGGAGTTATTCCTGGATTTTCTCTCTTCAATATTGCAAAATAAGATATTGCAAAATTTCCACTGAATGTGTTTTCGTACGCTCCATGATCGAAAGGTATGGAAGGAAGGGTGGAGAGAAACCCAGCGTCGTCATTAGCCTGCTCTTAACGTAAGGGGCCAAGGGGGACCACTGCTTAACGTCCCCTCCGACGGACGGAGTGTTTTCGCTTGATACGTCCTCCACACAACATTCAAGCAGGGATCGGGCAGTCTCTGAAAATTCTCTGCCGCTGCCGGGATTTGAACCCGAGCCCACGATGTGGGAAGCCAACACTTTAGCCACCACACCAACCCGAGCCCTAAGAAATATAGTATTGTCGCTCTTGAGACAGTTTAATTTTTATTTTATTCTCAAACCACTGAATTCAGCTCATACTGGCCATTTTATATCGGGGTATTCAACAAATTTAAAAATTAAACGTAAACAAACAACCATGCCCTGGACAGGGGAAATCTATCCAGGCGGGACCCGAACCCGCGATCTCTTGTTAAGCAGGCGAGGACGTTACTCCGCCACCACCGAGGCCGGCAAATTAACCATCATATATGACATTCAATTGATTTCAGCATTGTTGCACGATTTGAACTATTCTTGAGGGAACATGGAATTAATTGATTCATAAGAAGTTAAGTTACGACGTCTAAATTTGTCATGTGTTGATGGAGACTCTCGCGGGGTGGTGCGGAATGCTTAGCAAGGTTTTCGGGTTGACCTCCGCGTCGTTTCATCTTCATGACGACAGTGGACTTTGAAAATGCAAAAATCATCGCTAGAGAAAAGTATTACTTTCCCCAACTCATACGACAGGCTATCGAAATAGTGAAAACATCCATATTCAACAGGGAGGACAGATATTCGCTCTCAAACACCTAGAAGAGACTCTTACCCAAACGGACCAATCAGAACGCACCTAGCCTACACCAAGGCCTATATAAGATGGGCAAAAACCTGCATCAAACACTTCGAACTTGAAGAAGCCAGCTGCAACGCTGGCGAAACTGTAGTCATGAAGATGAAATGACGCGGAGGTCAACCCGAAAACCTTGCTACGCAAAGTTATCGTGTGTTTTTCCCGTTTTCGCTACTCCTGGATTTTCCCGGTTATTCCTGCGAGGGTTGTCAACCACCATTCAGTTGGATAGAGGAGTCGTTCTTATCGGATTATCCGCCCACCACGTGGCGGCGAAGACAGCCAGCCGTTTGGGAACGACTCTAGGTGACGCAGACGAAAGCCATGCCCTCCGCTAAGAGTTACGGGAAGAATAACCTATTTGGAAAGCATCCATTGCGGAGTGGGTGGTTATTCCAACACGTGGGCACAGCAATTAGGTCACTAAGGGCGACGGCAGAGAGAAAAGAAAACACAAACATTCGGCCTCATGCTACGCACGACGCCGTCTCGGTCAATATTGGAGCGCAAAAAGAAACGGGGAGCGAAGCGAAAATCTTCTGCGATTTAGAGACCTTCTTGAAGGTGCTATAACCCACCTTGATATCCACGCAATCTCTCGCTTAAACCGGTACATAAGCTTGCAGCGTGTCAGTCTGTATGCATATTGCGCAGTCAAACTTTAGCGTCTATTTTAGTGGTTCCAAGTGCTACAGGGTTGAGGTTTGATGCGTTAAGGGTGCTCGCATAGTGAGGAGGTAAGAGGTGGAGGTGGAGATAGAGGTCGCGGTACCTCGAGGTAACACAAATTCACTGTGTGTTAACGGGCGCGTGCATAGTCAGCAGGTCGAGGTAGAGGTGTACCTCGCGGTTAATCAGGAGGTCGCGCGGGACCGCTTTCAAAGACAAACGAATGTGTCTTTCGGGCGGTGTGTCGCAAGATATATCGGGAGGCTCCTCCGTGATTGGTGCGTTCAAGGCCCGTTTCATGTGACATCCTAATGTTTTCCTGAAATTTGTATGGGTAATACTTAAGTTGCAAATACAGATGTTCATATTCTCCCAGACGAGAGACACATGAAATGGTCGCGCCGAAGGCGCGTCGGAGTATACTGTACCGGTGAGCCAACCTCACCACAACCAGTCAGAGAGAATTACAATAAAACGGTGTCGTGCGCATATGTTCTGTTGTTGTATGAAATGTTGGTTGCGTGAAGAGGAAACTTAAAAACTAAATTGGAATATTTACAACAGATAAAACATAATTCATCATATTGAAAATTGCTATTTTTAAAGTTCTGTTTTGATTATAATATTTTTTATTTTTTAAAGCTTTATTTTGATTGTCTTTATTTTTATTTTTTTACAATTTATAATCCTTTTAAAAAAAATTTAAAAAAATATTTTTCAATGGATTTTATAGATTTTTTAATCAACACAATAAGCACATTGCCAATGTCGTGATTTTTTTCTTTTTTTTTTTAAGTATTTGCAATATTGGCAGAAGAAAAATAAAAACTCTAAATTACAGTACAATTTTAAATCTATGGATGAAGAAGGAAAGACATAGAAAAGACTCAAAGACGAGTGATTTGATGAGGCAGTGTGTATGTAGTTGGGATACTTGGGTCGTAGTCACATATGTCTGTAAGCAGTGTATTACCTGTGCTCTTCAGCTTGGACTTGAAATTGCTAATTAGATGATTGATGAAATCATTGATCGAGGGGAGTTTGTGCGCAGCACGGACATGGTTGAGGTTGGTTAATTTTCCTAAGTTGAGTAGAGAAGGCATAGTCTTATTTTCAAATTGGCTTAGTTTTTTCCTGATGGAAATATCTTTTGCAAAGATCTCGCAAGCATATAGCACCACCGGACGGATAATGGTTTTATAAAGACGGATTCTAGCGGAGTGGGAGAGAGGACTGGATGAAGTTGACAGACTCGAAACAGCGAGGCGTGTCGCGAAGCCTTTCCAGTGGCAGTACTTTAAATGAGGCTTGTACGTATATTTACCGTCAAGGATGACGCAGAGAAATTTGTGAGTTGTGGCTCTTGGTATCTTTTTCTTGTTGAAGTGTGGAGATGTAAGTGGAATGAATTTTTTACGTTGGGAAAAATGTATGTGTGTATTTATGGAATATTCTCGCAGATCTTGTCGCGCTTGATTTATGGGATGGGCACTGAATTCGTGATTATTTAACGACCAATCAGCCACTACTTACATGCTGATGACATGTCGTCACCATCACCACTACTATCACTTAACATTTTAAAAATGTTACAACTAAGCAGATAACCGTTAAACTTGATGCCACACGGTGAAAGACTGGCTCGTGGTCGAGGTTGTGGGAAAGCTGCGTGCGTAAACCTCTTTACTATGCGATACTACCTCTACCTACACCTCAATTTCCATATCCACCTCTATCTCCACCTCTACCTCCTTACTAGGCGAGTACCCTCAGATGCCGTATCTCGGCACGCACATTTCAGACTCGGTCCCAGCGCTGTAGGTTGACATTGTGTAAATTTGCGGGCAAAAAAACGTGCATAAACGGACCAAAAACAGACTGCCCAAAAAGCGGAAGACAAACAGTGGCAAACCACAATTAATTCCTATCTGCACTCCACTGCATCTCCACTGCAGTGATTCTCCTTTGCAAAGCCATAGCAACCAACAAAAAGTGCAACAGTACGACAGGTAACAGCGCCACAACGATAGGCGACAAGGCAACGACTTTACTTGCGATAAATTAGGTATAGGATAGATTGAATTAGTCTAGGTAAAATAGGCTCTATACGTATAGTTAATTCAGCAGACTCCCGATTATCCGGCTGCGGTATATCCGTATTGCGGATTATCCGTGCATGATTTTTTTACTCTCGCTCAATATTTTCCCCGATCTTTATTTTCAAAAATAAAATCGGACGGAAAATCACCGAAATTAGTACTTTAATGCTACGATAACCCGGGCTTATTATTTGCGTTAGAATCCCCATCGTAAAACAGAAACGCGATCGCGCGCCAGCTGCATTCACGGGAATACCGTGTTCCCGTCCCTTCCCCGCTCACCTCTCCCCCCTCCCACACCCGATTTGAACCAAAAGTCACTCCCAGTGCATCTTTCTTTGTTACTTTCCTGACTAATATTTAAAGTTTCAGCATCATCTGTAGATTTCAGCATCACGAAAGAATTACTCAATTATTTGCTTTCTAGTCCTTCCTGTATTTCTTATGCTAGCGCCATTCCTCGTCTTTCACTGCTGTAAACAAAGGTTGGGTGACCTCTTTCATGAATCTTTCAATCGCATGGGTAATACAATGAATTTTTAACTTTGAAGTTGAACGTTTATCAACGAATTTTAAATCAGATATAACTGTAGCTATAACTGTAACTCCCCAATTTATCATCAGCGGGTAGTCCTTTACGAACAAATTTAAATGTAGCAATTAAAAAAATCTCGGGTGTGTAGCCAAACGCATGTCCTTGCGTACTCTAATATGTTTTCCTGCTATCCCGTCTCACTTCCTCGCGCTCATCAGGTTTCATATAGCAAGCAGTACATTGAATTACTGCATTAATAGTAGCATACACGTGGCTTATTATTTCCGTTATAATCTCCTTCGTAAAACGGAAGCGATCGCGCTAGCTGCATTCAAGGGAATACCGTGTTCCTGTTTTCCAAGCCTCGCAGTGCGCGACCATGCTCCGTGATCACGAGTACACGTCCCGCAGCAGTTGCAACCCGGGCAACTTGTGCGAGAGGCGACTATGTGGCGTGGTGCCTGACAGTGTAGTTTCCGACGTCGAGCAGTGGATTTTAAGTATTCGTGCAAACCACTTTTCTGTATCCGTGATCACAAAGCCACGGTTGTGTGGTTTGCAAAACCAGGCCTTACATGGAACATTAATAATACGAGTAAAACCATGTGATCGCCGCTAAAAAGATGGCCGCGAACTGGCAAAGAAAGCTCTCGATGAGTCCGGGAAGCACACGAAAATAACAGAATAACGGCATAAATAATAATGTATAGTTTGTTTTACGTAAATAATGAACATCAAGTTGCTACTCAATTGAAACCATAGAATTTTCATTAAAATGCCAATGAAACCTTAAGTTTTAACAATAATTTCAACAAACACCTTCATAAACACTTATCTGGAGGTAGAAAACTATTCCCATTATGGCTTGAATCCAATCAATCAAACTTTATTACCAAATCAAGGAAATAATCTTACGTAACATCCCATATTGATTCGATTCCTACAAGTCTGTAAACATTGGCAATTCATTAGCGTCTACTTATAGCTGAAAATAATGAGAGATTTAGAACTTTAACAAATTTTATAGGCTTTCAATTAAGGTACCTCTACATCCACCTGCATCGGATTTTGGCTGCTATCAACTCTACGAATGCCATCTCTGTCATCTATAATGTGATGAAATTGTAAACCTTAAACATGAACAGTAAGCTTCTTCATTGGCTGAAGACAGCGTAGAACTCCCATTGGAAATAAATGCACTTATATGTCAAGCCCGAGAATCGTTTTGGCACAAAATCGGTCAAATACTTAAATTTTGAGGTGAAAATATTCAATTTACGTTTAATTAGAGCAAGAAAGTCTCCTGAGACACATTGCCCATTTTGGCTAAATAAGTAAGAACTTAATTTAGATCAGCGATAAATACTCCTGTGAACGTAAGACAGAACTGTATGGGCTTCCAAATGTCTATAAACAATGCCTTGCATAGGCAAAAATGACCCGTGATGATATGATCGCTTCCATGTTATAATTCAAAGTAGTAAAAGTATCGTTAGTTCGGGAAAAGTCAGAAAGATGGCGTGACTTGGCAACAGTGCCCGACAGTGCCAATAGCCGTGGTTGTCACCGATAGACGCCCATCGCTTCGCGTAAAAATATAACGTATATAAATTTGGTAACGGTAGTAATGCGCGCTTAACGTTGGCCAAAAATAGAAGTTGAGGACTACTAAGAAAGGCTTAAAAAACTGGTACTTTTGTAGTTTATGCACTAATATCTATATTTAATTAACAGAACTTTCAACCATACTAGTCGACGGGCAATATAACAAGAACAGTAATCGTACTAGTATCATGAAAATAACTTGAAGTAGGCGTTCAAACTTGAGTCTCTATAACTTTTGTATGCACGGTTAGTGTTCTAATTCGCCTACAGAACTTAAGGAATAATTCTGCTAAAAAATGCAACTTTTGACGAATTTTTGGAGGAAAAGTCAAATTTCCTTGGTTGTAACGGGAATAGAAGAAAAGAAGAGAAGGGGAAGTTGCTTTAGGCAGAGGAACCCTTAGTAAAAATAATTGCAAAGCATTATAAATCACGAGAGTTTTGTTGCATTAGACTGTAATACTAAAACACCAATTATCCTAGTAAAAACGTCAATAGGGTAGTTTCCTTCATCAAAGAAAACGAAAGGCATTGGTTGCGATTCCTTACCCACCATTAGTGTATTCATAATATACAAATTATTTGGTTTTAGAAATATCAGTTTAGACGAATGGCAATGGTCAATTTTAACCGTATTTGAAAAAGGCCAGATTGGCGCCCATGCGATGCCACTCCACGTGACGTCACAGGGACCTAGTTTCTATACGAGTAGTCAGGAGTTTTACATCGTCTGAGATTACCAATGCATGCATGAGGCACAGAGCTCAGGGAAACATCTCTTAATAATCACACATTAAAAATACCTAAGTTCGGAAAGTTTCCTAGGGGATTAATAATCCTTATTTAAGCCAACCGCTACCTGCTAACAGGGTGCTCTGCTACCTGCTAGCAGCCTGCATCGTATCAGCGCTCAGAGCCTCGCCCCAATGTCACCTCACGCGGCGGCAGCGGGAACCAGATTGACGTCACATGGGGTTTTCCTAGCATGCATACTTAGCCGTCGCGTTTTCGCGCGCTTGAAAATTTTCACTTTTCATTTAATCGCGAAAAATACATATCGTCATTAAAAAGTCTGAAAGCGTGAAATACGTACTCAAGGAGTAATTATCTTTCGATTAAGGCAATATTAAAATAAAAGGGAACCACCCTATTGTCACCAATAATTGGTAGAAAATTCATATCGTCATGGTCGTGGGGGGCATCGACGGCCAAATACATTATGTAGCAGCGTCCCTTGTACTCTGATCACAGTCAACTCGTACGCGAGGTGTGTCACGTTGCCCTCGGACGATGACCACACGATATTCGGACACGAAACTGATTGATGATAAAGGGACTCTTAGAATACGTCCATTTGCAAAATATGCGTCCTGGCGCTTTAATCGCGCGAGTGCTTCGGCGAAAACTCGGCTGGGAACATTGCGTTATTGCCTTTGGAAGTGATGTAAGGTGGGTCGTTGACGTATTGAGCGAGACTCCCGACTGTCATGCGATGCGCAAATCACCCATTCGATCGAAATGACCCCGAAGGGACCAGACGGGAATAATCCGATTTTTAAGAACGGTGACTACTACTGTATGTGAATGTCCACGAGGACAACATAGAATAAATGCCCAAGTATGAAGATTTTTTTTGTTTCCCCCATGAATATTAACCCGTTAACGCCTAGCGGTACCATACGGTACCATCAGGTAGTGCAATACTGAATGAACCTTTTTTGTTTTTTATAGTAATTTGTTTGGGATTTTGAGAGTTTTAAATTGATAAGCATATTTCTAATTACGTTTTTCAGAAAATTTTGCTTTTTTAAGCAAGATTTGACATTTTTGAGTGATATTAGATGAAAATGAATCTTTCTTCTTGTGAAAAATAGAAAATATTCAACGTTTTTGGAATTAAAAATGTGAAATTACTACTGATTATTTAATTTAAATTTTTTTCCCCTTACGTGCCCAGCGGTACCACATTGTACCAGGCTGTATCTTTAAGACTATTAGTGCTAAAAGTATAAAATTTGCATCTAATAAATGATAATTCAATTGATTTTAAAATTAAATATTACGAAACAGGTCGGATGATATTTTTAGTTCGTGTCTTACCGGGTAAAAAAATTAACGAATGGCAGACTCCGCTCATCGCCGTGATAGCTTTGCTGAAGCCGGACGAAGCCACCAGTCCATGTGAGGCTGCTAACAGACGAATTCTATGCAAACTTGTGGAGTATCGTAATCTTTTTACTTCCAACAGAAGATAATACGTAAATTATGGCTGTATCAGATGAAGAATAATGCTAACCGTACCGGGGTTAGAAGTTACCGGCATTAATGGTCCTCATTTTATGAGATTATAAATTATAACATCAGCTATTGGGACATATTGATCAAATTAATGCCCAATGCTGTCGCATCTCGCTTTAAAATGTATACAAATGATGAATCAAAAAGGTTAAAGCCAATTCTTTTAATTAATTTCGAGCTTAAAACAACAGTGATATCATTCTCATTTCATGCTAAGCTTTTTTCCTACCTCTACCCTTTCTACTTTCCTACCTACGTGCTACATCCACCCCGAAAAATACTCATCGTAAATATTATCCTACCTCTGGTTGTAATATTTATAATTCCCTATCGTTATATAGGTACTAAAAAACACTCCTATTCTATGTCTTTTTTCATTATTACCTCAGTAGGTAAGCACTCACGTCAATGAATTAAATTTATTTTTATGGTATATCATTTTAAATGATCTCGGAATTTTTTTCTGATTTTTATCCTTCTCCTAATTATTTCTGTATGTTCCATTGTGTACTTAGCTTAATTTTTCTTGGGCGTAGTATTTTTGCTCCTTATTGCCAAGAGAAGTGCGCCAGGTATATTTTACTGCTTCAACAGAATTTCCATGTGTATTTGTGTTTGCTCTTTTTGGGAAACAGAGTATAATCTTCATTCATTCATGAAAGCTTCGTCCAATGTCAAAATATTTGCATAGGATTAAATGTATGATTTTATCGGAAAATCCATCCCTATGAGAAAGATATTTTAATTTCATCCTTATCAAATATATTTACATTTGCATGAACTTTTGGTTAGCCCACAGTCGTTTGCAGAAATTTTCTCCAAGCTTAAAGCTATTTCAGGACCACCAGGATAACATGATATCCCCAGGGATGATGAGACATCCCATCACTTAAAACCCTGCGGAGCAAAAAGCAATCAATCATTTCGGGACACCCTGGCCCTTCGATACCCTTGAGGGTGTCATCGCCTCGAAAAGATGACACTCTATCGGCGAAAGAGGTCGGTGACCCGGAAAGAAAACTCCGGTGGCGATGAAGTAATGATAGAAAGAAATACAGATAAATTACCCCCGAGATGACCCCATACTTTGCTTTCTAACGAGTCTTGACTATTGGAAGGAAGGCGTGGCTCGCATGAACATGACTATGATATGCATGATATCTGTTTCCTGGCTTATATTTTAGAAATATACATATCTTTTAAGTTGGGACTTTTTATTGGTGAATCACTCACTCATACAGCGAATCAACCCGAAGGTTGGCTTGGATAGCTAAGGCTAGAGCTTTCCCTGAACTAAGCCGCAGGGTGTGAATTTTTTACGTTAAGATTGAAAGAAAATTAGCCCGTTTTTGACTCCACGGAGGACATTGTAATTTTGTTGCTAACTAGGATTATAATACTGATAGTGGATTCAGATAGTTTCAAACTCTGATTTTCAGTAGTTTGTTAGTTATAAATTAATTATAAAACAACTTTATCTCATGTATACGTAAAAAACCAATCGTAAGAGTGGAGCGATTTTATATTTACCGAGTTCTAATATTCAGCTGAGAAGACTTAAGATGATCAACTCAGGATTATTTAAATTTATAAAACTACGACATACGGAGACAGCTTTTGTCCACGGAAGTGGGCCCTCTCGGCCTGCTGTGCAGGTCTTTTTCTGCAGAAAAAGCACTGGATTGGCATGGCGACATAGAGAAATAGGTCAGTTCCATTCCCTGGGTCACCTCACACAATGATGATTTTGTTTGGGGTTGTCCGGAGGCTTTACCCGGGATATGAAGCCGGGAGCCCTCGATCAGAAGTCAAGCGCTATACCCACTGGGCTACCAAGCACCCCTCCTGGTGAATAACCTGGTTCAAATCACAACGCAGCCATCTATAGCGCTATTTTTTCAAAAAACATTACGAGCGATAAGTTTATCATAGAAACGATGAAACTTAAAAAACAGAAATGTAAATCAATTTTGATATCATTCTACTTGAATAAATGGTAAAATAATGTTGTCGCTATGTACTAGGCTTGCTCTGGTAGTTTCCAATATCTAATCTAAATCACGTCGGAAAACGATATTTATTACGCAAATGACGTTAATTAAAACATTTCTACTTACTTCTGCTAACAAGTGCGCGTTTTTTTGTTAAGAGAGATTAGTAGGGAGCTCCTACGAACCCAAATTCAAAGCGCTGGGCTAGTGGTACATACTTGCGCAATTGAGTTGCGTCGTTTGGATCAAAAGAGGAATCCATTTTGGACGTACATATTATTTTAAAATTGTCCAAAAGTCTCACCTTCCTCTGCATCGGTCGTAATTTGTCTTATTTGGTACGCATTAATGAGTTATGGCTTAGGCTTTCATCACGAAATTTCAGGGTTTAGACGACCTTGATCAAAATTTGCCTTTTTATAGAATATCTTTGCTTAACTTTAGCAACAGTGGTGTAGCCGGGGGTTCGAACCTCCCCCTCCCACCCGGAAAAAAAACATGATTACTTTGCTTCAGAAAATATTACAAAATATTGAAAAATCATGAATTTACAAAATAATTCTTTGAAAAAAGAATTTTTTCAAATATGGAAAGTTTTACATTTTGTTGAAAACCCTCTACTTAGTACCCTGTTTTCCAAAACTTTCCTCCTTGGTTTTACCCCCTTCCTCCCGAACAAAATTCCTCGCTACACCACGGTCTAGAAACAAATAAACGTTAGAGAAATCAGTGGCATAAAATTTTCAATTTGACATGACAAAAATATCGACAGGGGTAAAAAAATTAAACGTTCATAGCATTAGATTTAACCGAGTTAAGGCTTAGTCAGACGAATATTTTTTCCGTCGCTTCGGAGCAATAGCTGCAGTCATCATTCCAATAATGGCGGAAAAATGACAACTTTCCGCGATCATTATCCGTGATGGCTTCAGGGATAGAAATTCATCACTGTTTCATTCACATGGCACGTCCCTTTTATCGTCCATGAACTCAACGCGGGCACCGTCCTTCAGCAAATAGGGTGGTTTCCTATTATTTTTTTTATTGCCTAAATCGAAAGAGTATTACTCCTGGAGTATTTCACGCTTTCAGATCTTTTAATGACGACATCTATTTTTCGCGATTAAATGAAAAGTGAAAATTTTCAAGCGCGCGAAAACGCGACGGCTAAGTATGGATGCAGAAAAAACTCCGTGAGACGCCATTCTGGTTCCCGCTGTCGCCGTGTGAGGTGACCTTGGGGCAAGGACGTGTGCACCGCTAGGCGCAGGTTGCTGATGCAGGCTGCTAGCAGGTAGCAGAGTACCCTGCTACCTGCTAGTCGGGCTGCTGTTACATACCATGCATATACCAGGCCTTTAGAGGACTCAGGAGGCCTTCCGCTTGATCAGTCTCTTTCCGTGATGCATTAAGCCTGAATCACTATAATTTTTTCTGTTCCTCAGAATGATAGCTCCAGCGATAGGTTTTCAGGAACCAAAAGAGGGATCGCTCAACCCATATATTTCTATATCAGATAGTCATTCCCACCGTCCCTTTTTCCATCGCCTATTCCCTCACTTTCCGCGTTTATAGCTGTCGTTCAAGAGAAAGCCAAGCGTGGCGTTACAATCGCTTCCTCCATCAAAGAAAACGAAAGGCATTGATTGCAATTAGTTACCCACCATTAGTGTATTCATAATATACAAATTATTTGGTTGAAGAAATCCCAGTTTAGACGAATGGCAATCGTCAATTTTACCCTCATTTATAAAAGGCCAGATTGGCGCCCATGCGATGCCGCTCCACGTGACGTCATAGGGACCTAGTTTCTATACGAGTAGATAGGAGTTTTACATCGTCTGAGATTGCCAATGCATGCATCAGGCACAGAGCTCAGGGAAACATGCCTTAAACATAAATAATCAAAATATGAACGTGTGATTGTCTATTTGTCACAAGAAAGAAACTGGGAAAGGAAAAAGGGTATTTTTTCAACGAATTTACGAGTCAAAAATTCTTTTCGTAAAATTGGACGTAAAGTTTTCAGATATTATCGCGGAGGATGTAGAGGGTGTGGCCACAGGCGGATCTATGACCCTTAAAACCCCAAAACCCCTTACCCTTAAAAATGTGCTATATTTTTATTACAGTCCCTTTATCATTGCGTTCGTTTTGTATTACGAGGTATCCTTGAGCCCCCCCCCCCCCCCCAGAAAAAAATCCTGGATACGGCCTTGCTTGTGCCCCTCCAGAAAGAAATTGACTGGCTCCACCCCTGGGTCTGGCCATTTATATTTCCAACTTCCTCATAAGCAGCACATAACGGCCTTTTACAACGCGGTTTTCAACAGTAACGATGCACAACGCAAACACCCATGCCCTCGTTAAGGACGACCTACACAGACGAGTCTCGAACCCGTGACCTTCGGCGGTAAGCGAAGAATCTACCAAACCACCACCGAGGCCGGAAATTAAAAATGTATACTTTTATTCATTAAGCCAGCATTTAAATATTATTTCTCACTATTCCGCTTTCAAGCTCTCAAAATGTGCTATGAGGTGTGCAATTTATATGCTAAAATAATTGGCCGATTTTTCAAACACATAGAGGTCGCTCAAGAGCCCTAAACGCAGTAACAATTAATTCTCTCGAACAAAATACACTAACTCAGTATTAGATTTGTGTTATGCCATTATAAGTTTTCTTGGATATTACACTATCACTTATACAACTGCTTTTTTACATAACGCAACCCAAAATAATAATAATAATTTAAAATTGCATAATATTTTCAAATTATGCAACGACCGCCGTGAATTAGACTCCAGAGAGCAGTTGGAAATTTTAAAAATTATTGAAAGTCAGGGCAGCACTCTGATAAACGAATATCTTTACCCATCCTTGTCCCCTATTCTGGCGTCCGTTTTAAAATTCATCTCTCCCTCCGTTAGGTGACTAGGTAACACTAATAAGATAAATAGATCATAATTTACGCCTGAAGATGATGATAATTCATCGAAACCGGGATCGCGTTATGGGAAAAGCAGTGGTATAAATAATTGTGTAATATGCAAGAAAACTTTTAAGTCTCTCGAGTTGAAAAAGAGTCCTCTCATAAAGATCACGTCAATCGGTTTTCTCTCTCATCAAAACATCACTCCGCTATAACGTCCAAATCACTGGAATGTACAATTTTGTCGTGAAATACAGCCACGCGATACGCCCCAAACGCCGCACCCGCCGTGTGCCCTCGGATTGCGGTCACGGTCAGCTGATATCGCCTTAACATCCAACTCGCAACGCCCCTAAAGAGCCGAAAGTAGGAATGGACGGATTCAGGATTTTTTCCGGATCCGGATTCGGATCCTTGGTTATCGGAGCCGGATCCTTCGGATCGGATATTTTCGGATCTAAATGCATTTTCAAATTACTGCTATTAAACGAAGTCATTATTCAAGTTTCTTCTGGGTAGGTACAACCGAAGGAATGATTTTTAGATTTTCATTCACATTTTAATATTTTTATAAATTAAAAATCATTCTTATAGGCTTTCAAGTTGTTTTTTCAAACATCTTTACATGCTGAGGACCTAAACTGTTACGCTTGGGTGTCGAAATGAAAATAGGAAAAATATTCGGATAAACTACTGACCAGTGGCGTCGGGCAAGAATCGCATGCGAAGGCACATTCGAAGAGAGAATCGGAACTCTTTCCACCCTTATGTGAAAGCACCCTCATGCATGCACTGGTAACGGAAAAAGGGTATTTTTTCAGCGAATTTACGAGCCAAAAATTCTTTTCGTAAAATTGGACGTAAAGTTTTCAGATATTATTGCGGAGGATGTGGAGGGTGTTGCCACAGGCGGATCTAGGGCCCTTAAAACCCCAACACCCCTGATTGCGTTGGCATGCGGGGCGTTGCATTCACTGAAGCTATTATTTAAAATTTCGGATCCAGATCCGATGTCCTCCGCGACTTTGGATCCGATGTATCCGATGAAGGGCAATATCCGCGGATATTTGGATCCGAAGTATCCGATCCGATCATCCCTAGCCGAAGGTACAAGTTCCCGAAAGCAGCACTAGCACTAGATATTTTATTATTTGCACGAACCTAAAGCCTAAACGAACCATCAAACAAAATTGTCGAAAATCTGTACTTGTAAATGTACAGGAAATAATGAAAAAGCGCGGCCGACTCATTGAACAACTTTCATCCATTGAAAAAATCATTGAAAAACTTTCGTTAATTTCACGTAAGACATTAAAAAAAAATTATCGCTGAAAGCCCCTCTATCCACAATCCACGATGAGCTTTAGGAGGTTGGGAAACGGGTACGCCTGCTTATTAAACTAATGCTTACCAACCACTTACCTGTATTTTCACTTTTGGATACTGTGTTTACATCCAACATCTCTCAGTTTCCCTGGGGAATACATTTTTCATCGGCCGACAGGTTATCCCCGCTTTCCTCCTCTAAGCAGATGAAATTGGTGCACAGAGAAGGCGGTAATTCAATTTGCATTTCTGTGAGAAGGTATAATTGCTTACTGATTGGTAAATAGCCGATATAGATAATCAACCATAGCGCTATTTCAGTCAGGCGCGTACATTTTGAAGAGGATGCTTGATATGGATTTGTGTTCGGAGTTGGCTGGGAAACCTAACACACATTAACCGAAGTTTTATGGAAACCGGAAAAGATGCTGCAGCTTAACGTCTCATTCAATGGACGGTGTGCTGCAAGGAGAGGTACCCTCTTTGTTCCACCACACGGAAAATTGACAATTCACTAAAATGTCTGAAAATGGGAATACCTACTCGACCTAGGGCAGTCAGAACAAACCACCATTCTTGCACGACATCGAAGGACACCACGAGCTGAAGGAAAAGGTCAAACAACACCAAGTTCACTTGCACTCGAGCAAACATGCATTGACGATACATCGAGGCCTCAATTTTTCCTAAAATCAGTCGATGCAGTGTTCACAAATGGCTATAGAAGTACCGTAAAGCTTCCAACAACACTTATCCGGAGTACTTCAGTGTGGAAAGATATTGCTGCAGCCAACAATAGAACACAATATAATCGTTCGTCATCACAGATAGGTTAAAATGAGGTCATGCTACACATAGTATTATTTTATAAGCATGTGATACGACAACAATCCATGCTCAACACCTATGGGACATGTCAAACTTATCAGAGAACAAAAGGCACCATCGCGTATTTAGGGAGCTGCCAGATCTCCAAAATTCCTCTTATATCACTCAATGAAATTGATCACGGGTCTTGAGCATGGCGGGATATTGTTGGCTGTTCACCTCTTCGATTAGATCACACTTATCACGAATAGGATGACAAGATGCAATGCGACAGATGCACACTTGTTTTAGTGACACATGAAATGACAGCCCCCCACCTGCGACACTGATGCCTATGCAATGCACGTCGGAGCGAAGAAGAAATGGACTATTGCTTGTTCGAATCACACTGTCGTACCTCCAAAAATTACCGGAAATTATTCACAAAGATCAATGCTGGGTTCCTCTTTTGGAGAATATTATGCACACTACTTCGATGAGTTATCAGTCGGGCTGGCGGAAATCACACCATGCCACAGATTCACTATCATTTGTAAAATAACGTAATCCGTATGATACAACAACGCTCCTTATGCAGCACAAAGCACTAGTGAGGAATATAACTCTCTTTTCGCAGGAACTTGTACCACACTGCCTGAGAAACGAGTCAAGGATTTCTTCGTACCCTAGAGCTCACTTCACACACCACTGTCTACAGAACGCAAAGCAATTTGGACAGCTAGCCAGTCGGAGTAGAAGTGACGGAAGAATGCTGCATTGCTGCAAATCGTCTGTTATCAAAATTCTTTTGGGCGACGATTGTATCTAATGGGACGCAGCAAGCCCCACCAGTCGTCAAACAGAACGTTGAGGCATAAGCCGGATAGTGGGAAAGTCCATGCGGATTAACTTGTTGAATGGGTCGAGCAAAGTGAATGGGTCCAGCAAAGGCCGCGGTCGGCCGTCGTCAACCCTGTTTCATTTCGCGGCGGCTCGAATAGGGTGGTTTACTATTATTTTTTTATTGCCTAAATCGAAAGATTGTTACTCCTGAAGTATGTATTTCACGATTTTAGATTTTTTTAATGATGATATCTATTTTTCGCCATTAAATGAAAAGTGAAAAATTTCAAGCGCGTGAAAACGCGACGCCTACGTATGAATGCTGGGAAAACCCCGTGTGACGTCATTCTGGTTCCGGCTGTCGCCATGTGAGGTCACCTTAGGGCGAGACTTTGAGCGCTGATACGATACAGGCTGCTTGCAGGTAGCAGAGTACTTACCCTCCTATCAGGTAGCGCTTGGCTTAAATAAGGATTATTATTATCCTATCAAAAGAAGGAAACTTTCCGACCATAGGCAGTTTTAATAGGTGATTATTAAGACATGTTTCCCTGAGCTCTGTGACTCATGAATGCATTGGTAATATCAGACGATGTAAAATTCCTATCTACTCATATAGAAACTAGGTCCCTGTGACGTCACGTGGAGTGTCATCGCATGGGCGCCAATCTGGCCTTTTTCGGTTAAAATTGACGATTGCCATTCGTCTGAACTGGGATTTCTAAAACCAAATAATTTGTATATTATGAATACAGTAATGGTGGGTAACGAATCGCAATCAATGCCTTTCGTTTTCTTTGATGAAGGAAACTACTCTATTCGGGACGTGAGTTGTGGCGTAGCGAGGGGGAGGTCCGGGAGATCCGGACCCCCCCAGCCCGAAAAATAAAAACAAAATTTATTTCCTTCATGAAAGAAATCAAAATATTGAGAAAATCACGAATTTACAAAATATTACTTTGACAAATGAAGTTTTATCGATTATGAATAGCGTTAAAGCTGGTTTAAAACCCTTTACTTAGTACCCTGTTTTTCAAAAAAATTTCCACCATGGTTATGGACCCCTCCGAACGAAATTCTTGGTTACCCAACTGGACGTGAGGTGTATATCGGTGTACCGGCAGGCACATCGCTGAGGGGGGATTGGATTTGTGGGCCGAAAATTCCCGAAAAGTCTTCACAATATCGATCCCGGGTCCCTCGTACAGCATGATATTGCCACACGAATTTATTTAGTTTTCAGTCTTTCTTGCTGGAGGGGACACGCGATGCCTTCGATGGACTAACTATCATTTATACATGATGATATAACCAGTATTAGACAACAATCGCTACGCAGAACAAAGCACTGGTAAGGTATGTAGATAAATAAATAAATATATTAGCAATATTTCACGATGACTGTCGTTTTTCAAAGAATTAATCATGCATAACGAGCTCCTTTCACCTTAGGTTTTATTACTGAGTATTGAACTACATTAGGCTCAACAAGCTTGTCTGGATTCCTCTGACAACTCGCTTCTACTTCGCTTTTTAGCATTCGAGGATCGAGTTCGATTAACGAAAGATAGCATGAAATCGGTTCAAGCAGAGAGCAAATACCAGAAAAATGTTAAAATTGTACAACCTGCAATTAGTACCGATATACGGGTAGTGCGTTTATTTAGATACATTTTTTTAAATGTCGGATTTCTATTCATAAGTAGATAGCATATTTTTAAATAGCGCGTGAGCTTACGAAAATATTTTTCTGTCATTTTGGTGTCTTTAAAAAGTATAATGGAAGAAAATGCTGGTGAGGAGCAGTTTGGTTTAAGGGAAGGAAGAGGAACGAGAGATGCCATAGGACTACTGAGGATGGTTAGTGAGAGATATATGGAAAGAGGAAAAGGAATAAGTCTTTGTTTTGTAGACTTGGAAAAGGCTTTCGATAGGGTAAATTGGAAGAAACTGATGGAAAAAATGAAGATGAAGAAAGTTGACTGGAAGGAAATAAGACTAACAAGTGAATTGTATTTGGGACAAAAGGCAGCAGTGAGAGTGAAGGTGAAATACAGAATGTGAGAACCTACAGCTACTTGGGAACTTTGTTAACTGAAGACTGGAAAAGTGTAGGAGAAATAAAAAGAAGGATAGGAATGGCAAAAGAAGTATTCAAGAAGAAGAAAAGAGCATTTTGTAAAAAGGCACTGGAATTAAAATTAAGGAAGAGATTGGTGAAATGCTATGTGTGGAGTGTGTTTATGCATGGATGTGAGACTTGGAGGATGGGGAAGAGAGACAGGGACAGGATTGGGGCGTTTGAGATGTGGTTTTGCAGGAAGATGGAGGGAATACGGTGGACGGATCGAGTTAGGAATGAGCAAGTGTTAAATAGGATAGATGAGAAAAGAACGTTGATGGACAAATAAATCAAAGGAAGGGTAACTGGCTGGGACATTTGATGAGAGGGTATGGACTTTTGAAAGTAGCTTTGAAGGGAACGGTGGAAGCGGTCAGAAGAAGGGGAAGGAGAAGGCTAAAGTTCATTGACAACATAAAAACTGGAGGATATGGAGACTTGAAGGAGATGGCCGGAGACAGGAGGGAATGGAGACAGCATTGGCGCGGGGGACCTGCCGACGGGGAGAACACCACAAGATGATGACACGATATTGTTAATTACATACGTGTGCATACGTGTGCATATCCTTATGTCGTCGAAAGTTACGTGCGGAACCTTACGGAAGGACAGTCTTAGGTCTTTAGGATCTAATATTCGAGTTATTCTGAGCATTTAAAATTTGATTGCAGAAGTATCCAAAAATGAATTTACTAAAATTTTAATAATGTAGTATGTTTATTTCTGTTCACATACACTATTTTTTACCATCTTCAATAGCTTCATAAACCAATTTGGGTCTCGTTGTCTCTAGTCTGGACAATTCATCCGTCTGTAGGAATAAAAAGTATAACTTAGAAGATCTCGGCTTCGGCCAACAAACATGCTTAGGAATAGCATCTAAAAATAAGTAAAGAAGCAATACAAATAGCAGAAAAATGAAACAATATGTGCAGAGTCGACAGTAAAACTGCAATGCAGCCCCGCTAATCCGAACATCAGCTTATTCCAAACAGCTCCGAGACAAGATAAAAAAATACCTTTAGTTATTTACAATACAGAATTTTTTCTTGAATATTTAGGCCTGTACAACAGTGCAATTATTCCATTGTGTGCAAAGTTTAAAAATGAGAACACAATGTAAACAATAAACTACATGCAAATCCAATACCGTTTTTAATGTAAATTAAAGTATTGAAATAAATACTTGCAATTTTCCACGATTATAAAATTTATTCCGACTTAGGTATCAATTTTACCACATGATTTTCAAGGCACAAATGGAGTGTGGTGCGTTTAATTTTCACAAATTTTAAGGTCGTTTTTTGTTTTACAAGGTCTTTTTATTGAAATAATATCAAAAATTTGAAGTGAAATAGCATCAATAAATAGTACTCCGCTTCCTTTATGTCTCTCATTTTAGAATAATACCAAAATTGGAATATTTTGCCATCAACCACGCCTGAGATTCAAGAGGAAGGTGGAAAACAGCTTACAAATAGTATATTCAAGCGCATGTACAGAATATGCAATGTATAGAGTATGATACAAGCGGCGCTCGGCACTTGGAAACACTGCTAGATCAGGAAATGATAAAAACTAGATGTATCATTGATGATACCTTGGGACTTAAGAGGATAAGGGACATTGACAGTACGTGACGGGGACACTGTCACGCGCGGCACCCTGGGAAGGATTCGGGTGCTCGTAACCCTGGGAAAGGCACCGCGTCCGCTATAAACAACTCCAAGTATAGTGAGTAACTTAAGTGACGTACCTACCATGGGACAAGGCGAAATGGCGATCGATACGAGAATATTGCTCCCAGCGAAGACATAAAAGATGATGAGTGATGATGACCGGATCGCTGCGATGAAATGGTAGCAGACACGATATCACTGGAAAGATCGCTACGGACGAGCCAATATGCAAAATACATGGGGAGCGTGCAATGAAGCCAGTTTACCATGTGCAAAATAGATTGAGCTTAATGCTTCTGATATCAAGAGACCCATTCCAGATGTCTATAACTATTCAACCCGAAACAAAAATTGGAATAGCTCCATTTCTTTAGTTTCATTACTTCAGAGTAGTCCACTTTTTCTCCTTTATTCCTCTTTGCAGAAAAGTTTTCCTTCCAAATACCAATTTTCTGCTCCTTGCAGAGGCGCAGCAAGGAATTAAGGCTGGGGGGCGTTAAGGTGCAACTAATACCGGTGTGTGTGGGGGTATGGAATACCCTCCAGGATAAGCGGTATGTGCGAGATTAATAAATTGCGGAATTTTAAGATAAACGGTTCAAAATGGTGAGGTTTACGGCTTTCTCAGGGATATTTAATTAATCCTTACACTATTCTATTAGTATTATCAATCCAAATAAGTAAAATGGATTAAACTTAAAAATTTCTCTAAGCTCTGGGGGAGGGGATTTAACCCCCAAAACCCACCCCTCGCTGCGCCACTGACTCCTTGAACTTAATTTTGAATTTGTAATCGTTCCTCCCTAAGTGCACCTTGAATCAAGCCTTTCCAGACACATTTCCTTTCCAGCCCGCTCTTTTTTAAACGTTTAGTGTACCCCACATAACCTATTTATGGATCTCCCTAATTTCCATCATAGACATCCTAACATAACCATGACTCTGTCACCATTTTTATACCTCCATGTATAGAGTATACCTGGATGCCTTTCTTTGTGCATTGTCAAGCTTTGAAACATCCGTTTTACTTTCAGGACCTACACTGACGTCGACTATGGTAACACAGGACAAACCGTGGTCACGTAGGCCACATCTTTGGTTTCTTTCGTACTTACTCCAGTATTTCTCATGACCTAATGAAGCTTTTTTTATGATTTTCCCACCATATAATTAATATGCATTCCCATTCCAGTTTGGTTGTAAAATAACCCCCAAATTTTTACAATCGTTATAACTACAAATATTCTCCCCGATCCAGAAGTACAACCTATTACCCTTGCTTCTTTTTCTCGTGAACGTTTTTTGTTTGCATTTTCTCGTATTGACATCAATTTTATTGGCCATTATCCATGAGGATATTGAGGTAATTTTGAAGTGTACACCGGTCTTTACTGCATTTGATCATGCAGTAGATTATGTAATCATCCGCAAAAAAACATAATGGAGGAATCGAAAAGAGAAAATATGGATTTGAGAGTTCTATTGAAGGTTTAAAAAAACAGGAATGTATGAGGTAGAATGAAGAGGAAAGTATTTTAACGATAAATTCAAAATGATGAGGCAAATATAATTTTAATGAGTCCCACCGATAGCCTTTTAGAGCCGTTAGACAGTAATGTAAAATATCTTCATGATTATGGGAAATAAAAGATTATTTCTTTTTAAGGTTACCCATTGATTTTCAAACGTCACGAACCGGTTTTCATTGCATAGTTCCACATTTCACTGCATTCAAATACATATGAAACCAAAGTTGTGACTGATGAAGCTAAGTTAACATTATAAATTGCAATTATTTTGTATTCCACTATGGAAAGATTCCACACACTAATGACTGAATTTATTTATTATATATACGTTAAAAATATCTGAATTTTTGGACGTTACAAACGTACTTTTAAAAATAAATGGAAGCAGCCATAAAATTCCAATAAAATAAAATAAGTAAAAATAAAAACTATTCCAAAATATTTGTTTATTAGACACGATTCTACCTGAATAAATAGATAAATAAATAAATAAATTGTTTTAATACTAAAAAAATTCCCCATCAAGTTATTTCTCGAGTTAAATGCACAAATATAAGACGTGTTTTCACTGAATGGAAGCGTCTATTTTAATTCGCCAACGGAAATATAAAGCAGCGTGCGTAATTTTCTTTGAGGTGATGTGAAATAAGGTTTGCTTGGCTGCATTTTCATGTTCACGCTAAATCTTCCAAAACAATCCTCAGGATGGATTCAATTTTTTTCAGCTGATTCAAATGAGTATTCACAAAATGTCTTTATAAGTTAACAAAAACAACAGCCGACGATTGTCAATATTTTCTAACGCGTATAATCATGTCACACGGCCCTGATTGCATCAAATTGTTTATGCCTAAAAGCATTCTTTCAAGAATGGCCTCAACTATCGCTGTCTTCTCATTAGCGAACAATCCACCCAAGAGCTTCCTACGAATTTTCGTAAATAGAGTCGAAATGTGCGATTTGTCGAATACATTACCAGAATCACCTGCATCGGGTGGAAATAAAAACTAACACGTTCGACTTTTGAGCTATAATTTTAATCACAATAAATCATTTGTTCATTCATTTGTCATTTCGGCGCTTGTGCGATGTGTCCGCTTTAATTTTTATTTTTATTTTAGAACTCTAGCCTCGAGTCTGGTGGACAAACATGAGGGATGCATAATACTGGATGGCCAGAGGTAGTGGTCGCTCATCGTCGGAAGAAGTCAGGAGGACTCTCTCAGGTTTGTGGTTGTGTGCTTGCCTTCTTCACCTTCTTCTTGCGGATCCTCCGGCCCAACTGTTCGGCTTCCTTGACGGTGTCCGGCAGGTTCTGGTTGAGCGTCTCCGGGAGCACGAGCGATGAGAAGCCCGCAATCAGTGCCATGAGACCGAATACTATGTACGGAAGACTCGGGCCGTACACAGCCTGTAAGGAGGATAAAAAACGATGAAGATTAAGAAGAGAACGCATCACTCCTAGGGATAGTCGGATCGGATACCTTTACGCTGCTATTATAGCGTATGGGAACCTTACGAAGTAGGACTAATAGCTGAAATCAATCGAGTACAGGGCAGGGCGGCCATATTTGTGATGAGCTGTTACGACAATAAGTGCAGCGTTTCCAGTATGTTACACGAGTTAGGATGGGAATCTTTAGAGGAGCGTCGTATAGATCGAAGTATAGGCTTAACTTACTTAGGAAATTCGAGGAAGATATTTTCTCAGACGACGTGAATCACATCCTTCGTTTACCATCGCACTATAGTAGACGTAATCATGAGAAGAAAATAAAAGAAATAGACTGCAAAACCGAGAGATTTAAAATGTCATACTTCCTTCGTACTACTAAGGAAAGCAACGTTGTCTCAATTGATAGGAGTAATGGGGTCGCTCGCTAGGGTCACTCATTGCATGTTTTTTCATAGATCTAACCTTGCGTGTATTTTCTCTAGGAATTACTAACCATTAGCAAGTTTTTTTATGAATAAGGATGTATATTTTTCTATTTTGCGTAATATTTCTATGACCGTGCGGTGTGCATGCGGCGGTCCTCTTGCATGCTGCATGTTGGTGATTTGTCACCCCTGCCAAACATCCTAGAGGTGGCTTGCAGGGTAGGAGCCGGATCCGAGAGATCCGGCTCCGAAAATCAAGGATCCAATCCGAATCCGGATCCGAAAAAAATCCTGGATCCGTCCATCCCTAATCACTCCCTCTCGGCCAACCTTCTTCCATGCCAATTGATGAAACTTTAACCCTCGTCTGGCGTATTACGTAGATAGATAGACAGGATCCAAATATCCGCGGATATTGCCCTTCATCGGATACATCGGATCCAAAGTCGAGGAAGACATCGGATCTAGATCCGAAATTTTAAATAATAGCTTCAGTGAATAAGGGTGAAAAGAGTTCCGATTCTATATTCGAATGCGCCGTCGCATGCGATTTTGTCCTACTCATGAACCGTTTTGTTTGAAAGCTCTCGCAGAGGTTGCAAGTAGAATTTCAGCCGTGGAAAATAAAAAAAAGGCAAAATACGACTGGCACATAGTGCGACTCTTCCCAAGAGATTGAACAACCATCGGGGGAATCTCAGCGTCAGGAATTTGAAAATGCATTGGAATCCTAAACTCATAAATACTCTACTCAGGATTCTTCACTCCCATGGTTCCATCGATTCCCACCATTCGCAATTAATAGAGGCGTTCCAGTCGTTACGATCAGGGGCGCAGTCAGGAATTAAGGCTAGGGGTGGTTTTAGGCGCAACTAATACTTAGGGGTGTGGGGGTATTGCATACCCACCAGGGTAAGCAGGAATTGCGGGGTCCTCCTCCAGAAAATTTTTAAGAAAAGCGATTCAATATGGCGAGTTTTACGGCTTTCTGAGGGATATTTGATTAATCGTAACACTATCCTATAAGTAGTACTGATCCAAATAAGTAAAATGGATTTAACTTAAAATTTCTCTGAGCTCTGGGGGGGAGGGGTTTATCCCCCAAAACCCCCCTCGATGCGCCACTGGGTAGGATACAGGTAAGTATACCTATTAGCCCGTAAGAGATGCATTACATGTTGAATGTAATCTTTTATTACTCAAAATCAAGCTCAGTTAATTAATATTAATCTTAATTTCATTTATAAAAATTAAAAAGAATCAGGTAAACATTTATGAGTGAAATGTAGTACCTTCAAAACATACGTGTTGGCCCACATAACGTCCTTGTGAATTTGGTGCAATGGTTAAGGTACTGGAATACAATTCTATAATTCTACGTTCGATTCCCACCAGTGGTGATTTTTACATAATTTCCTTCTACTTTTTCTTTTTCAGAAACCTGCTATTCATAATTATATACATGACATTCAATAATAATTTTAATTCTGTGCGAGGAAATGTTTTTGTACACTTGCGACGTCTGATGTTTTCCCATTTTTTCACACGGAAGCTTTCTTTGAATTGCTGCATTTTCGTGTCGCAACACGACACATTATTAAGATACATATATATTTGGTTTCCTTTTATGCCGAAAAATGATGTTGTGAACTCATTCTTACCATTTATGCCAAGTTTTCGAATCGGATTTCGTTATCATTAGAACTTTTAACACCCTGCCGAGAAGGAAAAAAAATAACAGGAAAGGAAAGATATTCTAAGATGATTAGAATTCATAATTCTCTTAATGGTAAAAGCAAAATTTACCAACAAGACGCCTCTCTGGAGCCTCTTGTTAGATGAGTGACAGCTCGCTGAGTGAAAAGATCCCGTCCGTTTGACTGACCGTCCCCAACTCTGGAGGAAGAACCCATTCCCTCCCTGGATCGCTCTATCTGGTTTTCAACGGTTCTTTTCCAATTACTAGAAAACTGGGCTTGAATTGTAAGAGTCCAAAGCCCGTAATTCAATATGAAAGGAATACAAGCACATTTTTGTGTTAAAAATGCACCGTGTTGCGACAAGGAAATTAAATGATTCAAAGAGAGAAATTGGGAAAACATCACATGCCGCCAGAAGCTTCTTCTCAACCCCAGAAGAAGCTCTTTCGCCGATTTTTTATTGCATTTTAACAAAATGTCTATACAAAATTATTCGTAAGACTGCCAAGATCTGTGGCCACCAGCTTCATCCTAGTTATGAAAGGGCTTGGCGCAAAAAAATCTTCATACCCAGATAGGATCCAGTGGAAGAAAAAAAATTTAAAGCGGACCTTCAAGGGCTTCTGAAATACACAGCCTCGCGCATCATAGCATCCCTCAGAATTTTTTTCCATCGTGTTTTGTTTTTATTGTTTCTTTTCATCGGTGCCAATAGAAAATATTTCTAGCTGTAACTTTAGTAACCATTGTTTTTCGCATCCAAGTGTGACTTTCAAGCAAGCAAGCCGACATATATTGCTACATTTTATTAATAATTCATTATGTTGGTTGAATATATTTCGCGTACTTAAGTATATATCAAATGAGAAACCTCTCCATTTTTCGTTTGCCACCCTTTCTTCCCTTCCGTTTCGAAAACTGCGATCGATGATATTAATTCCGTAAAAAGACTCTACATTCCGTCAAAATAACATCATAAACCACGATTCAATACTAACATTTTATTTTTTTATTTTGTTTTATTCCCAAACCAACGAATGCCATTTTATATTGGGTATTCAACAAATTTAACAATTAATTACACGAACAACCAAGTCCTGCATAGGGGAAACCTTTCTTGACGGGACTCGATCCCGCCATTTCTTTTGGTAGGCGAGGACTTTACCCAGCCGCCACCGAAGTCGGCTAAGTGATTTTTCGAAATGCCTGCTTACATAAGCAACATAACATCGTCAGCAATTTCGGATAAGATGTTCGCAAAAGGACCTTTCGCATTCACAGGACTTTTTCTTCAGCGCATGAGAGAGGAACACGGCCCTCATAAGTTGGTTTCTATTCTTTTTAATTGGCTCGCCACCATTTAGGTGTCACATATCAACTCCGACTTCGACCCCTGTTCCAGCGACCCGTATCAAATTTATCATGAGTATCAAATTTCTCCTCGGAGTCGTCGCGGGCGAATTTGGGAGGCGAGTTGCCTTCCCCCCACCCTTTCTCTTCCTTGCTGCGCTCAGGCTTCGGTCTCCATGTCCCGGCGCTGCGGCTAGAGGCCTTCGTGAGCCGTTAAATTGGGTAATTCAAATGCTAGGGCGCCCCCTTAATAGAAAAATATTTTTAATACGATTACCATTACGTTCGTTTTTCTGTGTATGACGGAGTCTCAATCACTTCATTTAATATTAATAACTTTCAAATCAAAATTAAAAGAATATATCTACAGCAATTGTTGTATTTTGTCTTTTACCTTGAATATAAGAAGACCTGTCAGACCCTTTTGCCAGAAATAAATCCTGGAGCCGCCCCTGCCCAAGCCCGTAACAACCAATACTAAATGCCTTCCTAAGTATAGCATCTAATTTCTCGAATTCCATGAACTAAATTAGAAAAGGTTCTATTTTCTGTGCATACGTTCGCACAAGTTGGGTGGTTATAAGGTCCATTTTGGAGTTCATTCACGCGTTCATACGTTTAAGGCCTTTTTACACGCGGAACGTACTTGAACAATCTGACGTATTTACGAAGGCGCAGTCAAAATTGCGTCGTGCAAAACGGTGAATAGCTAGAACACGTGCGAGTATGCGTGGACGTGAGATGGCAAAATAGCCCGTTCTAATTTCGTTCATGCATTCGCGCGATAGGGTGGTTCCCTTTTATTTCAATATTGCCTTAATCGAAAGATTATTACTCCTTGAGTACGTATTTCATGATTTCAGACTTTTTAATGACGATGTATTTTTCGCGATTAAATGAGAAGTGAAAATTTTCAAGCGCGCGAAAACGCGACGGCTAAGCATGAATGCTAGGAAAACCCCATGTGACGTCAATCTGGTTCTCGCTGCCGCCGCGTGAGGTGACATTGGGGCGAGGCTTTGAGCGCTGATACGATGCAGGCTGCTAGCAGGTAGCAGAGCACACTGTTAGCAGGTAGCGCTTGGCTTATATCAGGATTATTGTTACTTACCCTGTAAAACGAAGGAAACTTTCCAAACTTAGGTAATTTTAATGGGTGATTATTAAGAGATGTTTCGCTGAGCTCTGTGCCTCATGCATGCATTGGTAATGTCAAACGATGTAAAACTCCTATCCACTTGTTTATAAACTAGGTCCCTGTGACGTCACGTGGAGTGGAATTGCATGGGCGCCAATCAGGCCTTTTTCAAATGAGGTTAAAATTGACCATTGCCATTCGTCTAAACTGGGATTTCTAAAACCAAATAATTTGTATAATATGAATACACTAATGGTGGATAAGGAATCGCCATAGATCCATTTCGTTTTCTTTCATGAAGGAAACTACCCCATTCCACGCCAATTTAGAAATTAATGCAGTTCTAACCTGCGCAATTCCGTTCCCCGTGTAAAACGGCCTTTGGACATTAACTTGTACGTGTTAATGCATCGTGTAACTAGGCCTCAAGAGAGAATACTAAAGTACTTTAAAATTTAAGATAGGTACGCAAATGTTGAGCAGAGTCCACTCCATCTAACCTGAAAACTTCAAGATGGGAAAGAGTAAGTTTTTAAACAAACATTTTTTAAACAAAGAAATGAGCTGAGCAGTATCATCTTAAATTTTCAGGGCAAAGATATAGTATTTTTTCCAATATTTATCTAAACCACAAGCAGAAAAATTTACCGTCAATCAGTTAATCTCTCAGCTGGTGAACATTTTGATGTCCAGACTCGGGACAACAAATAATATACTACTAACAGACATTTGGAATTTTGACCCAACGACTCCAACAACAGACATTCTGCCATATAAAGTCACTCTTCTACGAGCCTTTTCTTCTATTAGTTTTAATAAATCCAATGTGTTATTATTTCTGTTGAAAATGTCTACAAAATTAAAAATATAAAAAATGAGAAAATAAAACAGAAAAAAATAAAATACTTATTACGAAAACTGGTTATTGCAATACAAAAATATAAAAAAACCTAGATGAAAAAATGGGCAAATTGCAATAATTCACTTACACTATGCATTAATGTATTCAATTCCATGGTTATCATTTAGTATTCAATAGGGATGGTCGCATCGGATACATCGGATCCAAAGTCGCGGAAGACATCCGATCTGGATCCGAAATTTTAAATAATAGCTTCAGAGAATGCAACGAAGATTCAGAACTCGGAATCGGAACTCTTTCCACCCTTATGAGGTGGAAAGAGTTCCGATTCTATCTTGGAATGCGCCGTCGCATGCGATTTTGTCTTACTCATGAACCGTTTTGTTCGAAAGCTCTCGCAGAGGTTAGGTACGTAGGAGATTTTCAGCCGTGGAAAATAAAAAAGGCAAAATACGACTGGCACATAGTGCGACTCTTCCCAAGAGATTGAACAACCATCGGGGGAATCTCAGCGTCAGGAATTTGAAAAGCATTTGGATCCGAAAATATCCAATCCGAAAGATCCGGCTCCGAAAATCAAGGATCCGAACCAAATCCGGATCCGAAAAAAATCCTGGATCCGTCCATCCCTAGTATTTAAGTTTCTGCTGGCTCATACGACACAAAAAGGTGCGCAAAATAATCATTAAAATGCTAACTGGCTCGTTGTGTTTTACAGTTACGATGTTTTACCAGTGGTTACCATGGTTTACCTGCTACGCGTGAGATACTCACCAGTGTGTGATACTAAAGTGAGTTACTCACCAGCAGAGGTGCTTGCGGTGCCAGCATGGATCCGATCCGGCCGAACGTTGAACAGGCCGCCAGCGACGAGCCCCGAAGGCCAGTCGGGAACATTTCCGAGGAGTACGTGTAGAGGATGTTAAACGACGCCGTAATGAAGATCTTCCCGAGGAGGAAAGCCGTAATCGGCAACCAAGACGCTCCACCTGCGGACGAGGTGAGTTGGCACATGTTAGCACATACTCACTGCCCTGGGACTTATTCGGTAGTGAGGGAGTCTAAATGGACACTTCCTTCCACTTCACCTTTGACTCGACGACTATTATTCGCAACATGGCTAAGAGTTGGTGCCAGTGGCGCCGACTCCATGGGGCCTGAGGGGGCCCGAGCCCCCTCAAAAATCGTTATGGGTGTGAGGAAAAAATGTATCAGGCTCTTCGATTTTCCCCGGAGTGTCCAGATATCGAGATTCGAGTTATCAGTGTTCTAATGCTGATCATATGACTCTTCTAAAATGCTTAAAAAACTAAAAACTCACTACTTATAACATTTTCCGGGGTAAGAGCCTCGATTTGGGCCCCCCTAATATTTTTTGTAAGTCGGCATCCCTATTTGGTGCCATAAGCTCATAGCCGGAGCTAAGAGTAAAGCCCGAATGACACTTCCCAATATATTGGTATATGCATTGGATATTGGATTGTGATCCAACTGGCACACACCACTTTCTAATACATTATCATTTTCACAGTATTCGGCAACATTTCTCGCCCAATTTGGAATTTAGAACATGTTCCATGTTCTCGCAGCCAATCTCCAATCAGAACACAACTTTGTTGACTCCTAGTGGCCAAAAAAAAAGGTCTTTGAAAAAAATCCTCTTTGGCTGTAAAAAAATTGGTTTTCCCCCGATAATTCTCTAGAAATTTCTAAAATGTGGACAAAAAAGTTGTTTCACTATTGATTGAAGCGTACAATTCACACGAACGCTTATACAAGGCCAGTGGCGCCGACTCCATGGGGCCTGAGGGGGCCCGAGCCCCCTCAAAAATTCGTTATGGGTGTGAGGAAAAAATGTGTCAGGCTTGTCGATTTTCCCCGGAGTGTCCAGATATCGAGATTCGAGTTATCAGGGTTCTAATGTTGATCATGTGACTCTTATGAAATGCTTCAAAAACTTAAAACTCACTACTTATAAAATTTCCCGGGGCAAGATCCCCGGTTTGGGACCCCCCGAAATTTTTTGTAAGTCGGCATCCTTGGTTAGATTTATAAAAAAACAATTTGTTTAGTAATTTTATATTTAAGATTGGTTAAGACTACTATTTAAGATTAATAAGATCGCAATTTTTCAGAAAGAATAAGGTTTCTCCCGAATGAAGAAGCATTTAGACTGACCAGCGGAGGAAACGAAAGACATTGGTCGGAGAGAGTCAACATCGTCAATACTGTGTAGGGTAAAATAGAATCAAAAATTTATTCATCAATAGGGTGGTTTCCTATTATTTTTTTATTGCCTAAATCGAAAG
The DNA here is from genome assembly GCF_921293095.1 of Ischnura elegans. Classification (NCBI taxonomy): domain Eukaryota; kingdom Metazoa; phylum Arthropoda; class Insecta; order Odonata; family Coenagrionidae; genus Ischnura; species Ischnura elegans. Next base: position 103,269,204 of record NC_060254.1, read on the forward strand.
ATTATTACTCCTTGAGTAAGTAATTCACGCTGTTAGATATTTTAATGACGATATCTATTTTTCGCGATTAAACGAAAAGTGAAAATTTTCAAGCGCACGAAAACGCGACGGCTAGGTATGAATGCTGGGAAATCCCCGTGTGACGTCATTCTGGTTGCGGCTGCCGCCGTGTGAGGCCACCATGGGGCGAGGCCTTGAGTGCCGATACGTTGCAGAGTGCTTGCAGGTAGCAGAGTGCTCTGCTAGCAGGAAGCGCTTGGCTAAATTAAGGATTATTAATACCCTATCAAACGAAGAAAACTTTCAAACCTTAGGCAGTTTTAATAGGTGATTATTGAGAAATGTTTCCCTGAGCTCTATGCCTCTTGCATGCATTGGTAATCTCAGACGATGTAAAACTCCTATCTACTCGTATAGAAACTAGGTCTCTGTGATGTCACGTGGAGTGGCATCGCATGAGCGCCAATCTGGCCTTTTTTCAAATGCGGTTAAATTTGATCATTGCCATTGCCGTGTGTATACGGTGAATGTAATAGAAAACCCCCAATAACTCCGCATATAAGTTGTCATGGAAAATAACCAATAATGGGTTGTTGTTTATATTTTGTGGACGAAAGAGACAGAACACGGAAGTTCATATAATCTTTTAGTACTTAAAAAGATAAAGAGGAAGAATAAAGAAGTAAACAAAACTGTAAGTAGTGATAAGATACTTAATTCTATCGCTACAATACCATAATTGGCGACCACGGCAGGACATAGCGCAAGGAGTTTGCGCTCGGGGAAAAAATAAGAATCATGAAGATCGCTGAAATGAAGATTGCCCAGCTGAGGACGGCGCTGGCCCAGCGGGGACTTCTGTCGATAGGAAATAAAGGAGATCTGGAAATACGGCTTCCGCAGTATCTCATTGAATCCGGAGAAAATCACGAGAACTACGAGGTAGGACAAGAAGTAAGTGTAATGTTTATGAAATTAACGGAACAAATGAAGGTTCAATCCGGAAACATTAAATTACAAATCGAAGAAATGAAATCAGATTTAAAAGAAGATATTAAATTTCAAATTGAATCGCAATCCAAAATAATAGAATCAAGAATTGAAGAACTAAGTGAAACATTTAGTGCTAGATTTGAAACTCTGGATGAGAGGATTACCGATATTTATCAGAGAGTTGCTAACTTAGAAATTAATGAACTAAACCTTTACACCAACCTTGAAAAGAAAACATCACGATTAGATGGCTTACAACAAGATGTATCTAAAAGATTATAAAAATTAGAGAATAAATTCTAAAAAATGGTGATTTCCGAAGCAAATATTCCATCAGCTACTGCTGCTGATAGGGCTGCTGCCTGTTGATCCTGAAGTAATTAGGCAAAGCCTACTAGCGTATCACGGTAGATAAGAAGAAGACCCGAAGGTATTTTTGATCAATTCCGATTCATTACTTAAACGGACGAATCTGCCGGAGAATGTTTATGTGCATTTGGTGGCACAACAACTGAAGGGACCAGCGGCTACATGGTGGAATAAAATACAGGGCCTGGGCTTGAATTGGAACGATTTTGGCAAGGAATTATGCCTCAGATTCGATTCTGATGGCGTAAGGTCTGTTGTTAATAGGGAATTCTTAACCGAAACGCAACCTACTGGCATGAGAGCTGGCGCATTTATAATCCAGAAATACCAAATTTTTAAAAGATTGAATCCTCAAAAGGACAGTGGTACTGCTTTACCCAACATCATTGAATTACTCAATGATAAAATGAGACCGTTGGTGAGAGTGGCTAATCTGAAGACATTTTACGAATTAAGGGAAGTCATTAGGAAACTAGAGGAGATTATACGAAGATTAAGAAATCAACAGACGAAAACGCTACTCCTTGAGAAACTGGAGTTCAGAGGAAATGTTTTGGTTGTGGGAAAACTGGTCACATACGAGACCATTGCCCGGAAAACTACTAAGGGGCCATTCTGTCCTGGAGGAGGATGTCCCTGGATTCAACGTCACAAAACCCAAGGTTCTAAGAAGTACAAAAATTAAACACTGGATTACTAAGAATACAATTGGACAGATTGGGATTGACCAGGACAGTTCCCGACCAGCCATAACGATCTGCATCAGAAATAAAACTTATAAATCTCGCATAGAATAATGAACGATTTTGATGACACTGAAATTTCTCCTGGCAACAGAGTTATTGGTGCCGCAAATGATGTACTTCACATATTACAAGGCCGAACATTCCTTAGAGCAAAGTATTCCAACATAGACATTGACATTCCTCCATTAATTATTAAGGATTTTATCAGCGATGTGATCCTTGACCATGACTTCTTAACTAAATATGGAGCTGTTTTAGATTATAATATTAATGAGATATTTTTAGGGAAAGATACCAGGACTAGACTAGCTTGGAGAAACGGAAATATTTCTAAAAGCACGAACGATTGTGGAATCAATCTGGATGAGTTGAAAGTTGGTCCATTAGCATCCGAAGAGAAACAAGCATTGATGAATATTTTCAACCAGTTTCCAGAGGTAATTACAGAGAGCATTGGTTATACTTTTTCCGTAAAACATCCAATTCATTGAAAGAATAATGAACCCATTAAACAGAGACCTTATCCCATGAATCCTGACAAGAGCATTTGTATACAAGAAAATACAGTAAAGAGAGCGAAGGATTAACTGAATCATCAACTTCTCATTGGGTTTCGCCGGTTGTGCTGCCAAAGAAGAAAAACGGGGATTACAGGCTTTTTGTTGACTTTAGAAAGCTTAAATTTCAGACTGTGAGTGATGCCTATCCTATGCCTGATTTGAAGGACTTGTTGAAGAAAGTTAGTGATGCTAAGATATTCAGTACTCTCGACCTAAATTAAGGGTTTTGGCAGGTGGAGAGATGGAAGAAGGCTCAAGAGAAATGACTGCCTTTGCTACTCCTCGTGGTCTCTACCAATTCCGGGTCATGCCATTCGGATTGAAGAATGCTCCCGCCACTTTTATGAGGTTAATGGATGAAGTACTCTCTGGATATATAGGTTATTTTTGTCAAGTTTACCTAGATGTCATTCTTGTCCATAGCAGAAACGGATTTTAAGAACATCTGATTCATCTATCTAAAGTACTGGAAAGACTGAAGATCCATGGACTAACTTGCCAGTTGAAGAAATGCCACTTTGTTAACCCCAAGTTGGAATACCTCGGACATGTTTTAACTCCTGAAGGTCTAGAAAGACAACCAGAAAAGAATAAGGCCATTGAGGAATACAATAAACCAAAAACTAAGAAGCAAGTCCGTCAGTTTTTGGGACTTTGTGGTTGGTACAGTAGTTTTATACCTCATTTTGAAGTAAAAGCTGCTCCACTGACTGATTTACTCAATAAAACAGCTCCCTTCAAATGGACTGAACGTGAACAAAGAGCCTTTGAACACATCAAGGAAAGCATTTGTAATTCTCCAAGGTTGGCACACCCAGACCTCGCAGGAAATTAAATCTACAGACCGATGCTAGCGATCTTGGACTTGGAGCTGTACTATTTCAAGAGACTGAACAAGGTGAGAGGAGGGTTATCGAGTATGCTAACCGGAAGATGTCACCAACGGAGAGGAATTACTGTACAGCTGAGAAGGAGGCTTTAGCAGTGGTTTGGGCTGCTGGGAAGTTTCGAGGCTATCTTGAAGGGAGGAAATTCCAACTCTACACTGACAACTCATCTCTTAAATGGCTAAATGAAGTGGCTGGAACAAAATCAAAATTGATGGGTTGGTCATTGATACTAGCGGACTTTGACATTGACATTTGTCATGTCCCTGGATCAAGCAATCAAGCAGCAGATAGCCTATCAATAAATCCTGTGACTGAACCAAATTCAGGCAGGGAACTAGTGGAGAGGGAAGTTCCGGAGTTAATAAAAGGGAAAAAAGACTTACCGGTTCTTTTGGCTGCTACTTGTGAAAGGAAACATTTCGATATGGACATTATTATGAGATGGCAGAATAATGATAGTGCCTGTAAGAAGATGAAATCTTGGATTAGCCAACGTTGTGCTGATAGCAGAAGTGTTCCTGCTGCTTTCAAGATATGTTATAAGAATCTTCGTCGCGAGAACGATGTCCTTTTATATGTCTCTCATAACTCGGATCAATCACCGGTGCCTATGGTGCCAAGATCTGAAGCTAGGACCATATAAGAGAAGTTCCACAATGAGCCGGAAGCTGGGCATCCAGGATAGGAGGAAACATTCTTATCAATTCGTCGGCGATTCTTCTGGGTACATCTGCGCCAAGACGTGAAGAGGTGTGTGCAAGAGTGTCCAGTATGTGCATGCACCAAGGCGATCAACCAGAAGGCCAGTACCAGTTCAAGAGGAAGACGTCCATATCAACCCTGGGAAGTATTGGCTTTAGACCTGATGGGACCTTATCCTCGGACGACACGTGGGAAGACTGGTGTCCTCGTTGTCACAGATTTGTTCAATAGGTGGGTTGAAACCTTTGCTATTCCCGAGGCAACGTCAGAACGAATACTCTATCTTCTGAAGACTTAGGTATTCAGTTGGTATGGATATGCCAGATGTCTTCTCACCGACAATGGGCCTCAGTTCACTTCAAGGCGATGGTCTCAAGCTTTAGAGGCATGGGGAATTGAACACTGGACTATAGCTCTTTATTATCCTCAGGCAAACCCAACTGAGAGAAGGAACCAGGAATTGAAGAAGATATTGCGGATACACCTCTTCAACGAGAAACATAACAGATGGGACCAGCACCTACATGAGTCTCTTTTTGCCATTAGACAGCGAGTCAACCGCGTCACTGGCAGAGCTATTCTTGGGAAGACCGATTCGATGCACCGGCGACTGGGGAATCGAAGCTGTTGAAGATGAAGAGGATATCCCCTTTATGGCTTGGGTTGAGAATCATCAGGGAAAAGTTAACCAGATGTACAAAGAAGCAACCAAGCGCTCTAAAAAGGAAGCTTAAGCAGTAGACCAGGTTACTGAAGAAGATTTGCAGCCTGGACACCTAGTACTGTGGAGGAACCACCAACCTAGCAACAAGCTTCAGGGGTACCATGTTGGCTTAGCTCCAAAATGGATCGGACCTTTCCAGGTGGAAAATAAACTGGGAAATGGAGTCTATTTGATAGGGACAGACCCTTCTACCAATATTCACCGATCAGAACTGAAATTAATACCCCGACAACTACGGAGGGAAGATGGAGTTCCTGAAGAGGTCCAACAAACAAAAGCTACAGTCATAGAGACGGTCGAACCTAGGTATAACTTAAGGCCTAGGATTGGCCATTAGTTATTGAGGGTTTTGGGGGGATGATTGACGTGGTTATATGGTGAATGTAATAGAAAACCCTCAACAACTCCACATATAAGTTGTCATGGAAAATAACCGATAATGGGTTGTTGCCTATGTTTTGGGGACGAAAGAGATGGAACACGAAAGTTCATATAATCTTTTTGTACTTAAAAAGATAAAGAGGTAAACAAAACTGTAAGTAGTGATAAGATACTTAATTCTATCGCTACAATACGATACCATTTGTCTAAACTGGGATTTCTAAAATCAAATAATTTTTATATTATGAATACACTATTGGTGGGTAACGAATCGCAATCAATGCCTTTCGTTTTCTTTGATGAAGGAAACTACCCAATTCATCCGAAGAAAATTAAACTGACGAGAATTCATCCGATTTGTATCTCTACGTTTCTCATGAAATGAACATTAAAGGATTAAAATCGACCTGGACCTTCTGCAGGGAAAATGCGTCTGCCAACTGCGGTAGAAGCATGTGCGAGAACCGGCGCCGGGCGTGTCACTCCGCACAGCAGCAATGATCTTCCCCGCAATTTTAGCTGACGCAAAAATCATAACTTCGTGAGACACGTCCAAGGTAGTGAACCGGAATTATTTACCTAAACACAGAAAAAGATGCTAATTACTGTGAAAACAAAGAGGAAGGAATCAGAGAGTGTCATCAAAGGGCTTCATTGAGATGGAATGTGAGACTATGCTTTTATACTGATGAAAAAAGGCAAGAGGACTTATCTATCTAAGTTTAGAGAGGAACACATTTAGAAGAGTCATGTGATCAACATTAGAACCCTGATAACTCGAATATCTGGACACACCGGGGAAAATCAACAAGCCTGACTCATTTATTCCTCCTACACATAACGAATTTTCTGAGGGGGCTCGGGCCCCCTCAGGCCCCATGGAGTCGGCGCCACTGAGGAGGCATCATCCCTCTGCTACAAGCACAATTCCAATGCCCCCCGCAATTTGCTACTTGCACTAACTAAGTTGACTTAGCATTGCGACATAAAAATTGGGGGGGGGATCTAGGGGCCCAATTTTGGGGACCTACATGCTCATAGATTCAAGAAAGACACAACGATGATGTTGTAGGGATTGAATCCATATCATCAAAACTGTCTCCCAAAATTGACTTAAATTCGTTGAGCACTGATCAGCAGTATCCTTTGGAAAATTTCAATGCTGTGTTTATTGGGATTTACTCCGAAAATTTGACAAATCACTCCGAGAAAAGTGGCCCATTCCCGCTGGCTTGCCACGGCCAATGAATGAAATGCTGAGGGTCTACGTGTCCACCAGAAATCCAAGCGCAAAATAAATAGTATAATAACTCTAATTCAAAATGTTTACACGTCCGTCTGGTTTTTAGTAAAGCAGGATCATTTCATGTAAGATGGCGCTGTAAATTTGTGGAGGCTCATCAACTGGTTGAGAACACTGCCGGAAGAGCTGAAAGCAGTCCTATATCCGGTTCATGAATATTACAAAAGAGGATCCTCAAGTCGCCCTCTAAATGTGTTGTCATCCACTGCGCATTTAAATAAGTTTACAAAATTCGCCACTCACGTCGCTGACGGACAAAATGATCCGAGTTTCGCTGAGAAATAAGGTATAATCAGTGGCGGCGCGTGAATGTACGCATGTTAGCAAGTGCACACCCAAAGATGAATGAATTATAAAAGAAAACGATGTGTTCCTTTGTAAAGAGAAAGATAAAAATACTGTCCACTCAGAGATGGGATACGAAGTTCCAAACGCTACAGCTATCTCTTGGGCGTATTCACCGCTCTAAAGCCGATGTCCCACGGTCAAATTTGCGTCAAAATATTTGCATCAAAATGTTTGTCCAAATATTTTGATGCAAATATTTTGATACAACTGGACTGGGGGTGTCCCACGATGCATCTCATTTTGATCAAAAACAAACGAAAGACGATATTTATGTAAACAATTTGGAAACTTGTGGAGGTGGAGGATTCTTTCTTTTTTAGGAGGCGAAATTGTCTGAACAGGCCTCTTGAACATTAAAGATGCGAAAAAAAGAAAACAAAAGGAATGCTGAACTTGGCCTTGGCTGGAAAGGAGGTATGAAAGCGTTGGAATAAGCATGCTAAACATGTTGGAGAAGGAGTTGGTTGCCGATGTTCCCGTTTATTATCGATAATAATTGACAAGTGAGGATATTTTCATGTCCCTAATCAGCAAGGTTGAGGGCAGAATAAAACGCCAGGATACAAACGTGAGGCAGTTTATTCCCGCGAGGAAAATGTTATTAATAAATGACGGACATTGTGGTTGAGGAGATGTTATGAATAGTGCTGTAAGCGTGCATTTAAATCACATTTTTCTCTCCTAATCTAGCAGTTTCTAAAATAAGGTCCTTATCCGATAATCATAGTAATAGAAACGGGCAGCTGTAGTGTTCCATAGGTACAATCGTCAGTTCATATTAGTCATTTCTCCAGCTGCTCGCTCGCATTGTATGCCTTCCACAAAGCGTAAAATTCGGCCTCGATACCTAAAGTAAATCTTTTATTATTTCCAAAACATCCCTCCTGGTATTGCGATTCTAAATATCGCTTCCTTTCTATTAGAGATCAACTAATTATTACGGATTTCCTAGTTGAGAGCTTCCATCGCCTATCACTAAGACAAACATTTGCTCATATTTACCTTTAGGGCCACACCAGGCGATGAAATAGACGATCACGAACGTATATACATATTTGAAATAATGTTTTGTGAATTCACTTCGTGGTATGTTGATATTATAAATTTAAAACTAAGCCTTTTAGTATTCCATACAATTTCGATCATACGGTTTCGATCTTTTCAGGTCCTTATCTAGAGGTTTACGATTAAGATAACGACCTGAAAAGGTGGAAACCGGTTGGGTTTTTAATGCATACTGTGTGGAACACAACAAATTTTATTTTTGAGTCCATAATATACATAATTATTAATTAAAATACTCATGCAGACGATAAATAAGTTTAACCTATTTGGCCTGCGTGTCAGCGCTTGGCGATGCTTTTTTGTCAAAGGCTCTGTGATTGGTCGGTTTCATCCAATTGGATGAAAATTTAGAACCTGTCCTATCCATTTGTACAAATTGGTGATTTGTACAAACGATAGGACCAAAAGCCAGTTGGACAAAATTTTGACCGTGGGACAGGGTGCGCGTCAGTTTCATCAAATTTTGATGCAAATATTTTGACGCAAATTTGACCGTGGGACATCGGCTTAAAAGAGTGCGATTCCCTGTCCCGTGTCATCGCGCCGGTCGTATATTCGCTCTACGCGATCGCCTGTGGGTGCTCGGGCGGGACGAGTCGAGCGAGGGGGCATGCCATGTTCAAACGGGTGTTGGGAGCAGACTCAAAACGACGCGAGTGCGCACGCGCATATTTTTGGTGAGTGACTCGCAGGTAGTGCAGCGGTGTAGCTGCCACCCACACTACCTGCGCTCAGGATCCTAGTCCGTCAATGCATTCAATGCCATTTAGCAGCATTCATTTGAGCTTCATACTCTTTTTCATCATCGTGTATCTTCTCTAATGCACACCCTGGATATATAACCACCAGCCGCCTCTGGGTGTAATCAGGGGAGCTAACCGATATTTGCATGCATAATGATGTGATCTATCAAATTAATACCTTTTCAATGCTATTCCTGGCCATTAGCAATATTATTATGCAAAATTTGGAAACAAAAGGGATCGCATTGCACTCATCATCGCGTCGCGGACATTTTTGAAAGCCCATTAAAATGCGATCGAAGTGGCAACAGGGATGTGGCCCTTCTATGGGATGGAATTGGGTCTCCTCTGTGCGATCCGCTTGATCCGGTTATTCAAAGGAACGGATTTTTCGGTCACCCTGAAAATGTACCGCTTGCTATGCAATAGCTGGTGAGCGCGAGGAAGTAGGACGGGATAGGAGGAAAACATATTAGAGTACGCAAGGACATGCGTTTGGCCACCAACCCGAGATGTTTTTTATTGCTAGATTTTAATTTCGACGGAAGCCTCGCTGCTGATAAATTGGGGAGAGACCACAGTACCTCCAGTTATATTATATCTGGCCTTACCGTTGTGGAAATTCAAAATTCGTGTGAGCAATGTTCAACTTTAAAGTTAAATATTCCTTTTATTACCCATGTGGTCGAAAGAATCGTGGAAAAGGACACACAAACCAACAGCGAAAGACGAAGAACGACACAACAGAAAATACTGGAAAGCAGGTAATTGAGTAATTCTTTCGCGATTTAATTCACAGAAGATGCTGAAACATCAGATATTAATTAGAATGACGAAGAAAGACGCACTCAGTGTGAATATTGATGAATTTAGGGCGTGGGAGAGGTGAGCGGGGAGGGGACGCGAGCGGCCTCCATCCAAAATCATATAGTCACAACTCTTGGACATTATAGAAGAGAAGCACGTGCCCATAGTTTGCACACCTTTCTAGTCACTCGGAGGGCCTCTTCATAGATCGTAGGCTCCTTGCCGGCGGTCTCCGATCTAAAAATATCGCGAACATTACGAAAATATTTCATCACTTCTCTAAAAGTTGGAGACGTCGATTTTTTTAACGCCGACGAGGCGCAAAAATATGGACAAGTCGTCTCACTGCGCATTCTTTTTTGCATTTTACCATCTGCCGATTTATATGGTCAAAGATGAGCGCCCTCCTAGCAGTACGCGCAGGAAGAATTTTGCTGTACCCAGGGCGTGGGAGGGAGAGAGGCGTGCGGGGAGGGGACGGGAGCGGCCTGCCGCTCCTCTATCCGGGACGCTGCGTGGGCGTTGGAATATTCTCTTCGCGGGCGCGCGCTCAAATTAGGCATTTTGTGGCTTAACGGTGGCATATACGTCACAATACACGAATTTTTGTAACTAGGGGGTAGTAGCTCAAGCAAAATCTATAGGGAATGACCGTAAAATATTAAATTTTTCGAATTTTGACCCTCCCTAAATAATTATATTTAATATAAATTATTAAAATATATATTTAATATGGAATATTAAAATTTTCAGCCTTTTTTGTCAGTCCCACAATTTTTTTTTCTCTGGGGCAGATGGATTTGGAAAAAATCGATTTTTCCAATCCGTCCTAACACGCACCTCCCTTATGGGGCTGCCCACTTATCCAAACAGTCCAGAACCACAATTGTAACATTTTTTATATCATAAGATGATATTGTCTGTAGGTATATGTGCATAATCAGTTAAAATAAAACTCTTAAAATTTTCATATTTATTACGATAAAAGTAAATGCAGCTCAAGATGTCTTCTGTGCCCCCCAGTGGGATAACCAGAGGGGATGTCTGGGGGATTCAGACCCCCCGATAAATAAAAACATAACACTTTGCCTCAGGAAATGTTAAAAAATATTGAAAATCTTGAATTTACAAAATACTTATTTGAAAAATGAAGGTTTTTCGATTACGAAAAGTGTTAAAATTAATTCAAAACCCTCTGCTTAGTACCCTGTTTTTCAAAAATTTTCCACTAGTTTTAGACCCCCCCACCCCAATAAAACCTCTGTCTATGCCATTGGTGCCCTCTGAGCTATCTCTGTATCTACCACTGTCTCATGAAGAACTATTTACATTATTAATTTATTCCATATTCCAACCTTTAAATTTTCTTAAAGATTTAAAATCAAGGGTTGGAGGCAAATACACCATTGGGTCAGATTAAAAAGAGCATGGGGAAGATTAACTTCAGGGAACTAACGGAATTGACTCAGCATATAAAAGAAGGGATGAAATAGACCAAGGAAATGATTGTAATATCACAGTGGCACTACTAGGTACACGCTGTGGGGGGGGGATGGGTTGGCCTGGGGCCACGACCCCTCCCCCAGGGGGCAGCTGCCTCCCCCCTTTAGAAGCAAAAATCTCAAATGTCTTTAAGGAAAATAATATTTTTTGAAGCAAATAATTTTAAAAACTAATGAAGAGCAGTGATAGTTTCCTTAAAATGTTGATTTCAATCACCTTTTCCATGCTTAAATCTTACCTACATATTGAACAACCACGGCATGCTCCTCTCCCTAGTTTTGATCCTGGGTACACCCTTGAACCCAGCCCAGGAAATTTTTTTCATTTCTCTGAGGCTTTGGAGGGGGGGGTATCTATCCCCTCATCCCCACCATAGTTACGCCTCTGCTATATCATGAATACAAATAGGGTAGTTTCCTTCATCAAAGAAAGGCGCTAATTGCGATTCGTTACCCACCATTAGTATATTCATAATATACAAATTATTTGGTTTTAGAAATTCCAGTTCAGACGAATGGCAACGGTCAATTTTAACCGCATTTGAAAAAGGCCAGATTGGCGCCCATGCGATGCCGCTCCACGTGATGTCACAGGGACCTAGTTTCTATACGAGTAGATGGGAGTTTTACATCGTCTGAGATTACCAATGCATGCATGAGACACAGAGCTCAGGGAAACATGTCATAATAATCACCTATTAAAACTGCCTATGGTCGGAAAGTTTCCTTTGTTTGATAAGGTATTAATAAACCTTATTTAAGCCAAGCGCTATCTGCTAGCAGGGAACTCTGCTACCTGCTGGCAGCCTGCGTCGTATCAGGGCTCATAGCCTTGCTCCAAGGTCACCTCACAGGGCGACAGTCAGAACCAGAATGATGTCACTCAGAGTTTTCCCAGCATTCATACTTAGCCGTCGCTTTTTTGCACGTTTGAAATTTTTCACTTTTCAATTAACAGCAAAAAATAGATATGGTCATTAAAAAATCTAAAAGCGTAAAATATGTACTCCAGGAGTAATAATATTTCGATTTAGGCAATAAAAAATAGTAGGAAAGCACCCTATTAACACTCAGGTTCTGGGAGAGGATCTTACCGTCATCTGGAAGGAAAGGTGTTGCGAGGCAGAGAACACCGGAGAAGACAAAGGTGAGCACGAGCGACCATCTTCTCCCGAGACGCTCCATCATTGGCCAAGAAAGGCCATTGCCTGGCGTCTCCACGAGTGCCGTCACAGCAAAGTTCACGTACATGTTCCCAGACAGTGTCACGGAGCCAAGCGACAGACCAAAGTAAACCATTGTGACAGACATCCTGTCAGTTTGGATGAAAAAAATTTGGGCCATGAAACTTTTAAAGTCTGGCGAAGGAAATTTCAGATTAAAAAAAATTATGATTAATACACTAATGATGTACAATGATAATAATTTATCTCTTTGTTCCAGTTATGTGACATAGAACTCATCATTTACATAAAATAAAAAAATGGCAGCACATAAAATTGAAGTGAAGTAATATACTGTAATGTTATGAAAACAGATAAGCATTGAGTGCATTAGACTTGACATGATTAACATAGAATCAGTACTAAAACAAACTCTCAAAGATTATCATCATCGTTCTCATTTACGCTATAGTGCAATTTGCCATGTAACATTTCACATAGTCTATTTTTGAAAATGGCCAGGGAAGTAATTGATTTCCGGGAACTTTGGAGCTGATTATATATTTTCGAGGCTCGATGAAGAGGACCTGGTTTAAAATATTCCAGGCTGTGCCCAACAACATGAATATAATCTCTAGCACAAGTCATGGGCTAAATAATTACAAACTTTTCCCAAAGGATGCAATGACACTAGTGAAGGCTGTTATATGAAATGCAACTGATTCTGGATGCCCATACCCCATCTCACCATTGAGGTTATCAGTTTATTTTTCAGACTTTCTAGGATGCTTTGTGGTTAAATGGAAAATTTGGAAAAAAAGTTATGTATCATGAATTAGTACTCATTCCTAAGCATTGCATTCTTATTCTCTGCAGCAGTGGCAAAACTATGGGGGGGGGGGGGGGGGGTGAGGGGGTGTATCCCCCCCTGAAGCCTTAGAGAAATGAAAAAATTATGCAAAAATTTTTCTAGATATGATGCATAATAACTGCATCTGCTTAAGATTAAATTTTAAGTGCCAAAATGATGTAAAATGCCTTTTCAGGTAGGTTATTCCATTCACCCTCCCTCATCCCCCCAAAGTCACCTCATCCCTCCCCCAAAGCACATTCCTAATTACGCCACTACTCTGCAGTACACCAGCATTGGTTTTCAAAATACATAAATGCTTCAGTGAAGACCCCAATAAAAACATCGAGAGTTGAGCATGGAAGTAGGTGTGTGAGGCATAAGAAAATTTAATAGTAATAATCTCTTATCTACCGGCCCATCTCCCTTTATCTAATAATAATCCCACCTTTGGAATACCTCTAGTCTATTCTCACCCTCCCTCTTCAGTGATCACATTTCCGTAAAGTGCTCCCCTCAGCATCTGACTCTAAACCAGCCTTTTCTTTACAATCTTACATAATGATGACTTAGGGTTAATGGAATCATGAAAAATCTACATATGTCATTTTATTCAATTCAGAAAAGATTGATTAATGAAAGGTCTGATCTCTACAACCTCTCAAATTGGCTGTACGAAATTTCTCATCAACTTGGCCGAGTAATGCAAAATCATTGTGCTGGTGAGCTGGAAAGGGGACAAATTTCACTGCAGTCACCAAACTGGAAAAGTCACAGACAGACAAACCCACGGCCCAGTTGGAATCCTTTGAGAGGGCATAGGCCTCACTAAGGATACCTGGGAGGCTGCGCTACTTCACAGGGCTGAAGAGATCCAGTTAAGGATTTCAAGTTATGAACACAGATAAACAAGCAAGCAGTTGAAAATCAATCTCCCACAAATTCACTGATTCACTCAAATATCCATAAGGAGAAATAGCTCATGAAAAGCATTGTCAAGATGAAGAGAAGAGAGAAAAAGAAGAAGAGAAGAGATGAGATCAAGAGAGAGAGGAGTGAATAAAAAACTTACTACAACAAGGTTGTGAGAGTGCACACATGAATGCAGTGAAAGAGAATTTATATAATTTTAAGGTAGTTTGAACACTTACCAGCAAATGAAATTTACTATAAGACGTATCATAAGAATTTTTGAAGACATCATTTCCTTCACCATTTTTATGTCAAATGCCTTAGGAACTTCTTCAGGTAATACCTTCAAGATATAGAGTGAAAAAAATGATCAAACACCTTATTAAAGTTGTTTCATCAAGGTAATGTTAGCATAGCTGATTATTGAGTAGATTGCAAAAATTTGAAGGAAAAGTTCACAACTATTTTCAAAAGGATATTCTCATTTAAAATATAATTCCGTGCTTAAAAGAAAAACTAACCATTTCATTAAAACAAAGTACTAAAAGCTGAAATCATTACTGTAGAGGATGGCTTTGCAATACTGTTGGCTCATGCATTCCAAAAGCTTTTACGGTTTATTTTTCATTTTTCTTTCTATTTAAAGATCATTGAGTGAGATATAAATCTAGTTGTAGATAGGCAGTCAGGTGTGTTGATATACTTAATTAGGCAGTGGATAATTATGGACTTTTCACAGAGGAATAAAGAATGCATTGACTTAAGTAACTATCCTTGGAAGACAACAGCCCACAACTGTCTCTTTATTTCTGAAGACACTAACAGTACATATACTTACAGTACATGGTGTAATGGCACATTGGTGGCAAGTGCGCCAAAGTTCAAATAACATATAATCAGCTCAATCACATACAGAAATAACAAGGTGAAGTTAGCAATGAGCCACTTAAACTATATTTTGAGAGGAAATGTTACATTATCAATATCAACATGCATGTATCAGACTCAAAATGTACCATAGGAAAACAAATTAATTCCACTCGTCCAGATTCCCTACATATTCCACCTTCTCTGATTCCTTGATATGCTGAAATTTAACATAATTTCCCAACTTTGGAGCCATGTAACTTTTTATTAATTGTTTTGACATCTTGGTATTTTGACATTGTTCACAATGGTTGCTTGCGATGGTGCAAAATTCAAAAGGAACTGGAGAGGATCCAGTTAAAACATTTTGAATTTTTTTGCGTTTATTTCAGTGGTAGCAATCCAATATTCCTTCAAAGTGTAACTCAATCTTTACCATAAATTATATGATTCTCTATAAGTAGAGATACCCAGTAGTAACAGATTTTCCAGGAGATTAATTTGTTAGAGCCTGAATAAATTTAATCAAATGCAATCTTCGATAAGTCTAGAGCAGGGGTCTCCAAAATACGACCTGCGGAGGGCTTTCATCCGGTCTGCGCACTCGTTTCAAGTAGAGTGCAATTCTCGCTAGTTTAACTCTGTGAGACGCCGCTAGGAGCATTGCAGCGCTTTACTGAATGCCAAAGTCGCCTCCAACTGTTCGTAAATAAGAAATACGCCACCGGATACTACCATAGACGTTGGTATTGAATACTTCAGTCATCAGCAAATTTGCTATCCGGCCCGCGGGGCGATTCGGAACTTGGAATGTGGCCCCCGTGGCCTAGTAAATTGGAGACCCCTGGTCTAGAGTACATATAGCCAATACCAATGCCCTACTTATACTTACTGGCTGGCTGCTTTCACAATCACTCATCTCCATAGGATTCCTAAAAATGGACATTGCTGATTCTGACAACACCACACGATTACATTTTGCCACTTTCTTTACAATGCTAGCTGCTTCCTCATATCTGTCACGGGACATTAACCAGCGCACTGATTCAGGAACCAACCTTTAAAATTTACAACAACTTAGAATCAATATGTTATTAGAAGTTGACCCAACGCGAAAAGTATGCTTACAAAATATATCACATGAAACAAGTATTGGGAGCTATGATTGCCATTTTTAAGAGCTCTCTAGTGTTTCCAGAGATATCGATGAGCCAATGGAAAACAAATCAATTGGTATCCTTTACAATACCCTCACCATTTTGAACACAATTTTGATGATAAAATAGTATGCAACGCATACTTACATTGTTAGTATCTACCAAAATGCTAGAAAAAGTTTCCTCATGAAATACTTTCGTGGCTGACAAGGATCAGCTCTTATTTGATATCCCTCCTGTAACATTCAACTTTGAACATTTACACTTTGCAATCCTTAAAATAGATGCTTTTTTCTACCAAAGTAATTTGGTTTTTCAGTGACTGAAATTCTCTTTATCACCTTGGCATTGCATCGCAAATGTGGATTCATATATGTATCAGGATGCAATATTTATACAGTAACACACATTAATAATTTTCCTAATTCAATAACCTATTGACATTAAAAAAAGCTTTTATCGATATTCTACAGCATGATTGTTAATTTCATTCAAAAAGCCAAAACCATACAACTGGAAAAAAGACATAAATGGTGAATACTCTATGCGTTTCGTTTGATATTAATTTTCAAATATTTAAGACAGTTAGAGCAAAGCAATGTATTTTTGGGGCGTTCAGAGGAATTAAGGCTTCCATGTTAATGTTCACCTCTGTGCTAATTGAACCCACACAACTGAAAATTAGGCTCACTCCAAGAGCTAAGGAGCACTAATCAAAGATTAATATTATTGGGTAAACTTGGAAAATCACTAATTTTAGAGAAAGGAAGAACCAGAAATGTAGCCAAACATTTTCTTTCAATAGGTGATCTAGAAGTAGGTGGGTTGCCTATTCTGACATTTTGTAGCCAATTTTCAACAATCAAAAAATCATACATTTTAATAATAATTTTGTAACAATGAATTTTATTTGCCTAATGGTGAAAGTTAATTTCATTGCTCCCTATTGACAGAAATTACAAATTAAAACTGCATTGAAATATGGATGTTCAGAGGAAAGAAGTCCCTGGGTTACAGGTCTCCTCAGCAGATGTATCATGAGTTGTCACAACAAGATACTTGTGGTTTTCTTCGGCCCTCCTACCCCCCTTCTAGCTACATGACTGTTTAGAACCATCTAATGAGATAAGATGCCAAACAGAAAAGGGAAACGAAATGAAACAAACAACTCACCAGAAATATGCCACAAAGGTAAGTCCGGGAGCATAGAGAGCCAATAACATATGTCTCCAATTAGGCAAGGCCCATGCAACAAGAGCCAAGAATCCATTGGCGATGGAATACACCACATTTATATATACACCACCAAGGGTTCTACGAGTGGGTCCCACCAGTTCCAAGGCTGAAAAAAGAATAGAGTTATTTAAAGACAGCAACACTTTAGAGCACCTTTGATGTCCTGTGCATCATGTTGGTCACAATGAAAAACATGTCATGTAAAAATTAATTTAGTGGAAATGTTGCAACTTCTCATTTGACAAATATTTTAAGGATGATGATGAAATGCAAGGACACTCACCAAGAACAAAAAGGGTTTGGAATACACCACCACCAGTCAATGCCTCCAAGAATTCCATGCAGATGTAGGTGGGGTAATTGGGAGAGAAGGATTTGATCAGTCCACAGATGCTAAAACCAAGCAATGAAAACACCATTACAGGTCGTCGTCCAAATCTGAAAGACACAAATGGAAATGGTCGAGTGAGAAACGTTGGAACTCCATTTTTTCATTTTCAAGGTTTTATTTTTTCCTTTAATTTTCAGTTATTTTGTGTATCCCATTACAAGTGACTCCTGATCTGAATTCTTTCATAGATTTCAATATTTTCCCACATTTAGGTAATTTTATTGAGGATCTCTACCCAGGTGCAAAAGGAGGAATTTGCTGTATTCAGCTTCTCCAAAAAAGTTTCTTCCTCCCATGGCTACAGTGGCATAGCCAGGAATTTCGTTCAGGGGGGGTTCAAAATCAGGGGGGGGAAATTTTTGAAAAACGGTAGTAGTAGTAGTTTAAGTAGACGGTTTTGAACTAATTTTAACACATCTCATAATCGAAAAGCTTCATTTGTTTAAAGAAATATTTTGTAAATTAGTGATTTTTCAATATTTTTTTCTTTTGAGAGAAAATAATTGTGTTACATATTATATTTGGGTGAGTCCGGACCCCCCTCTGGCTACGCGGCTACATGAATGCCCACATTCTGATGGCAGAAAAATATCCACTGGTCATTTTATGAACAGCTGTCTTTTCTACTGCTTCTCAGGGAACTCAATAATCAGCTCTACGCAAGGCTGAAATTTTCAGACAGATTTAAAATAAATTTTATTTTAATATAAATGTTTACAGCATAAATGGGTCGTGAAGGAATCATTGGTCTCAAGAAAACAATGACATGAAACAAGGAAAGAAAATTAGGGATATAATTTTTATAGAGTAATTCAGCATCACTATTTCAGCATATTTTCTACTTTTAAATACATAATCAATATTGGGGCAAATAAGATGGCTCAAGTAATGTTTCTGTTAGCAGAATAACATTTCCTTCTCATTTCTTTTTCATCAATCACTCTCAAAACAATTTTCTCCCAAAAGTAGAATAAAAGATTATCTCCAGACTTAGTATACACAAGAAATATATCTAGATATGTAAGTAACCTTTAAATTTAGAGATTATGTAATTCACAAAATTTATGAATTGGCTTACTGGTAACAAATTTTGGCTCTAATTTCGAGTCTTCCAAAACTTCATTCTTCAAATAAAAAAATCTTAATGCAATGATATTTCTCACGTATGCCCAAAATGTTCTTGTTAAAGGTAAAATATTGTTTTAATAAAAATAAAAAGCTGCAACCACTTATCGTCAACCACTTTTTGAAGTTTTCTGCAGCAATATTTACCCAATAATTCCCCTATTCATTCTCCAGTCAGAGTCTATTAGCAGGTAAAGCTTTATTTGTGAATAATTTTGAGATCCACCCCTCTTATTAGGGTGGTTTCATATTATTTTTTTATTTCCTAAATTGAAAGAGGAGACCTTGGAACGAGGCTTTGAGCGCTGATACGACACAGGATGCTAGCAGGTAGCAGAGGTCCCTGCTAGCAGGTAGCGCTTGGCTTAAATAAGGACTATTAACACCTTATCAAACAAAGGAAACGTTCCGACCACAGGCAGTTTTAATAGGTGCTTATTAAGAGATGTTTCCCTGAAGTGACTCATGCATGCATTGGTAATATCAAAAGATGTAAAACTCCTACTAATATCAAAAGATGTAAAACTACCCATACAGAAACTAGGTCCCTGTGATGTCACGTGGAGTGGCATCTCATGGGCGCTAATCTGGCCTTTTTCAAATGAGGATAAAATTGACCATTGCCATTCCTCTGAAATGGGATTTCTAAATCAAATAATTTGTATATTATGAAAACACTAACGGTGGGTAACAAATCGCAATCAATGCCATTCGTTTTCTTTGATGAAGGAAATTACCCTATTGGAAAGAAAATTTTACATACCGATCAGCCAACATTCCAGCCAAAGGAAGACCAATGAATTGTCCGACAAAGCTCATTGTCCCAATTAATGTTAATTTCCATTTGTTCTCCACACATGTAAGGTTGAACTGCAAAACAATTTTTAAGATAGTCTATAATGAAATGTTTCTGACTCACAAGTGTTTGAGGGATATGCTTTCAAGTTGATCCTCTAAAACGTATCCCCTCTTCAGAAAAATAAACAGCTAAGGTGAGGTGGGGTAAGTGCGACCCCCCTTAAGGAAGATCATATTTCCGTTCTCGAAGCAGGTGGCGGTCGTGCAACATATTCCACACATAGTAAAGAAATCAGAGCCAACAACTTTGTAATACTTATCCCTTAAGTTCTCGTTCCACATGCTTAGGAAATATACCCGTCCATTCATCTCGTAGTCTTAATTGGTTGTGAGGAGACGCTACACCGGAGTTCCCTCAGAATCAATGCATCGGAGGTGTAAGACAAGAACCATATCTTGTTTTCTCTTCTGCATGGATTGGTTTTCCTTGCTTCACTTTGAATTTTGAAACTCAGGTCATTATATTTACATAGTTTAGAAGGGGGGGTCGCACTTTCCCCATCATAACCATCCATTCCTTCCTTCCGGGGCAAGTGCGACCCCGTTGCCTGGGGTAAGTGCGACCCCCTGTGGCACTTACCCCAGGTGGTAGGATGGATTAAATTTTAGTTTTTGTCTAACAGCTCTTGCGTTAAACTTTTATTTTCTGTCTGGCAGTTCTTGCGTTAAACATTCTTATATAAATGTTGCAAAACACCGAAGTTTATAAAACTAGGTCTTTTAATTAGAGTCTTCTCATCAACTTTTATTTTGATGGTTTATCTGATAGCTTATTTCAGTTTGTTAATTGATTATGATAGGACACTGGATATCATATCTTCAGGCGAGGAGAATGTAGATGACATGGTATTAATGCCTGAAACAAGATAGCATGAGACAAAAAAGCTTAACAAATATGGTGACTAACATTCAAAGTGGAGATTGGATTCTGGCTAGATTCAGCAGCAAAAAGTCAGTTGCTCACTATGTTGGGAAAATTCTGGAGATTAATGAATCAGGTGACCCCGTGGTTTGCTTTCTGAGGACATGTTTTGGAACTGAAATAAGTTTCACCTGTCAAAGGAATGAGGATTCCAGCAAAACACCTAGGGAAGGTGTTGTAAAAATATTACCCATGCCCTCTGTCGGCCGTCAAGGAAAGTTAACGTTTTGCCTATCTTTCCCGGGGTACAACTTAAAATAAACAAATAAATATTCAATATTCAATTGGTTGAAGACCATGAGTTTTTCTTCATTTTGCTTTTTTATATTAATAACGTAAGTTACAATGTAGAAGCAATTCTTTGTTCATTACAATCAAGTTTGTATTCAGATTTGTTGTCATATGCAAGATTTATAATTTTTTTATTATTTTTATTTATTCAGATTTTATGCACACTACTTAACTATTTTAAATACACTTTTGAATTAATGTGTAACAGTTGAATACTGTTACTATCATTAAAAAACACATTTAACAACAATTCCATACAGTGCCATAATTAACCAAAAAAAGCAAAAAAACCTACTTACATTACCTAAGATAAGAGTTGACTTCTCAAGAGTGGTTAAACATAATTTGGTACTTTAAAAAGCAATGTACAGCTGAATTTCTGGGCAAATCGCACTTACCGCGTAATGCATAAATATACTGCACATCAGCCATGGGACACACTTGCCCCATGCACGAGGTAAGTGCGATCCCTCAACAAGATTATAAGAAAAAATTTATAAAAATTACCACTTTACAGAGAGAGGATTTTTAATCTAATTATCTTTTTCAGTGATGCACATATATATTATACATTGAATCTCATGTTTTTAGCTAGCCTAGAAATTTTTCCTAAGCTAGTTAAAATTTTTTAGATGCTATTTAGGGGTCGCACTTACCCCACCTTACCTTATGTGTTTCCTTTAACATTCCTGCTCACTGATGACTTGTACGTATTTGACTTGGCCTAGAATGTTACAAAATCCACCTTTTATTTCCACTATTTAGACTTCTAATCATCATATCCATTAGTTGTAATCACTGCATAAGAAGGCTTTTACACAGAGGTTAACAGCAAGTAACAATGAACGATCACAATCATTCATGCTCTGCATAGGGACAACCTACCCAGATAGGCCTTGATTCCCCCAGTGGCGCAGCAAGGGGGATAAAACCCCCCACAAAGCTCAGAGAATGTTAGGTCCATTTTACTTAATTGGATTAATATTACTTTTAGAATAGTGTAAGGAGTAATAAAATATCCCTAAGAAAGCCATAAAACTCACAATTTTTAACCATTTATTTTAAAATGTTTTGGGGGAGGGCCCCCGGCACCTCCCGTTTCCCCTGAGGGGTATTCCATACCCCCCAACACCCTCAGTATTAGTTTTGCCTAACCCCCCCCCCTAGCCTTAATTCCTAGCTGCACCGCTGGAATTCACAACCTTTGGTTTGACAGGTGAGGACCTTAACCCACCGCCTCTGAGGCCACTGCAGGTGAGCCTATTGTTGATTTCTTATTCCAACAAATGACTGACTGACATATCCAATGATATTATCCATTCATTCAATACCTAATAAAGACTAATTCATGGCTGAGTAACTGATTTTTTATTTCTTTTTGCTGTTTTACTCCACTTTTCCATTGGCATTTTCATCTTGGGTATGGACGGCAAATTTACTTTTGACTGATCAAAGTTGGTAGGGATTGAAGTTAAGAGAGTTCTTCTGGGTCAAATTAACATATTTGGGGGACTGCGGGTAGTAAAGGCAACAGGACCCCACAGCATATACATGAGAAAAGGACAGGGATGCCAACTTACAAAAAATATTGGGGGGGCCCAAACTGGGATCTTTCCCCAGGAAATTTTATAAGTAGTGAGTTTTAAGTTTTTTAAGCATTTTAGAATAGTAATATGATCAACATTAGAACCCTGATAAGTTGGATCTCGATATCTGGACACTACGGGGAAAATCAATAAGCCTGACACATTTTTCCCTCACACCTATAACAAATTTTTGAGGGGGCTCAGGCCCCACGGAGTGGGCGCCACTGGAAAAGGATTTGCAGTTGCAAGTGAATTATTACAGGTACTGGTTAGGGTAGGTTTACATGCGGCATTTTGTGAATCATGCACCAGTGTGCGGCATTTTGTGAATCATGCCTCTCTCGAATGTACACTCTCTCAAGTTCACAACAAATTCCACTACTTTTCATTTCATCCTTATTTTTTTGCTGTAGTTTCCCTGTACTATATATTGTTAACTCTAAAATGTAGAGCAACAACAAGAGAATGTACAGTACACTAAACCCAAGTTACATCTTTGGTTGGCCCTTTGTTGGCAGATGGTGGGTCACAACTGTTGGTCCACAGTATGATTTGGCCACATCACCAACAACACCCAAACTAACGATTCCCCAATATTGAGCCTACAGAGGATCGTAGTCGGGCCTTATTCCCAAAACTTGACCGACCAGTCTGCAATGATGCACCTACTGATAGCCCTTTCAAATTCTGCCTACCGCGAATGCACTTAACATTTCGCGCTTTTAGATTTTTAAATTACGATATCTTATATTTTTCGCGATTAAATGAAAAGTGAAAAATTTCAAGCGCGCGAAAACGCGACGGCTAAGTATGAATGCTGGGAAAAGCCCGTGTGACGTCGAGCTGCTGCTGTGTGCGGCCACCTCGGTGCTAGGCTATGAACGCCGCTACGATGCAGGCTGCTTACTGCCGAGCATGGCGGTAGCGTAGATTAACCTGAAAGCAGGTAGCGCTTGGTTTAGCGCATACCAATGTTCTTCAAAAATTGGTAAGTACGTAAAACATACATATAAATTTTCCGTGATCTCGCGATTTCCGAGTGACAACCAACGTACATGGAATGAGTTTGAGTGTCTACTTCTGTGGGACGAAAAGTTTTCTCCAATCTTCGACATACTGTTTACCGCAGTCACTCATATCAAACGGTAAATTATTCAGTGAAATCAGTGGCTTCGATACAAAGCATTTTCCTTTTATCTCCAGGCCTATAGAAGCATTTTCAGTTCTTTTTGGGCATGACTACCTAATTTATAATTCGGAATTTGCCTTCCGGCAATATTAGGCACTTGACATCCTTGAAAACAAAATACACATTTAAGCTTATCTTTGCGGTTATTTTTGAAGCCATTATTGACTCCTTTTTCATCTTTTCCCGGAGCATCAATTTACGAAATCACAATGAATTATGATCGCTTAGGTCAGATTTTGGAAAGCAAGATATTAAAAATTAAGGACATCAATTGGGCCACTATGCTGAAAGTAAACAGTGGAAACAATCGCAGCAGTAACGATATTGTGCCGCTTTGAGATAAGAGGTCCTTCAGAATGCATTTATTCGCATTAACTCGACTGGAGGATCTTTATCACAAGATAAGGGTTCAAACTGGCATATCCACTGAGAAAGAAAAAGGCAAAAAAACTGGGAGTCAAATGTACACAGATGCCGGAGATTAAGCAATTTTGGCACCTCAAAAAAAAAAGAAACATGACGATTCTTAAAAGCTTTGACGAAACATCATACTGCCAGATGCCATTTAAAGTAGCGTAAGAGAGTCCGAAAATCTTAATGGGACCGATGAAATGGTGGGAAGTTTATAATGGCCTTTGTCAGGCGGCAATTAAAGTTTTGTCACGCGACTAAAATCAATTACGTGGATATCACGAAAACTTAAGCTGAGAGGAAAATAAATTTTGTTTAACAATTGGATATTTTTATTTCCTTCTTGACCTCTTATTTACACCTAAAATTGTAATTTTTGGTGCAAGAGTAAATTTATTGAATACAAGAGTTGATAAAACATACACATTAAACCAAGGATGCCGACTTACAAAAAATATTGGGGGGGGGGGGGACCCAAACCGGGGATCGTGCCCCGAGAAATTTTATAAGTAGTGAGTTTTAAGTTTTTTAAGCATTTTAGAAGAGTCATATGATCAACATTAGAACCCTGATAATTCGAATATCGATATCTGGATACTCCGGGAAAATTGACAAGCTTGACACATTTTTCCTCACACCCATAACGAATTTTTGATGGGGCTCGGGCCCCCTCACGCCCCATGGAGTCGGTGCCACTGCATTAAACTTTGGTCAAATACATGTAAGACTCAACGCTGAAATCACACTTACGGCCGGATTCAATTAAGTTTTTAGAAGTTGTAATTACCTGATCGCCAATCGAGAGATCTGGGTTCGAGTTCCAGACACGCTAAATGCTTTTTTATCATGGCGTATTTCATCCTTCGTGTATAAAAATATGCTAGAAATTTCATTCGAATGATCATTCGAACACAGGAAATTTCCGTAGTACACGGTGAATGATGGTCGTTCGCAAGTTCATTCGGATGAAAAGTCACCGCGTAAAGCGGCCTTTAGACTAGCACGCCATCCGGCGTTGCTCGAGAGGGGGGAGGGGGAAACTTGTAATGTGGAATTAATGGTCACATAGCAGGTGAAGGAACAAAGCAGATATTGTGATGGTATACCTACATGTGTAACAGCAAACAATTGAAACAATTATTTCCGTAAACCGCGCACTGGATCAAATTACACTATTATATTTGTAATACCAATCCAATCAAGTAAAATGGATCAAAATTAAAAATTTCTCCGAGCTCTGGGGTGGGTTTTATCCCCCAAAAACCCCCCTCGCTGCGCCACTGTAAGGATGAATAAAATATCCCTCAGAAAGCCGTAAAATTCACCATTTTGAACAATTTATCTTAAAATTCCGCAATTTATAAATCTCGCACCTACCGCTTATCCTGGTGGATATTCCATACCCCCACACACCCCGGTATTAGTTGCACCTAAACCCTGATTCCTAGCTGCGTCCCTGGTATAAATCAGTCTTACTCACGGTATTCACGATGGTAACGACTTCTCCTCGGAACACGTAATCGTGGCATTCCTGAGTCACGTTCGTGTAAAATCCACTAGCCGGACAGCTTCCGTTCGTGAAGTCAGCCTCGTGGTTCACGGCGTATCTCTTGCACTCGGAGGGTTTTCCGTCAGTGAAGGGCAGCGCGTGACTCAGCCACGAAGGCGAATATGGGTCCGACCGGTTCTCGCATTCTGGCACTAAACACCTGAACGGAGAAATTAAAAAAAGAAATGAAACCATGAAACGGTGGGTGCCTTTGATCAGGGATGTCAATAGAAACAAAAACAAAAGACCAGAAAATTTTCCATAGTTTCGTTACCAGGAGCAAAATGTAGAAACGAAAGGAAATGGATTTAATCCCGGGGGGGTTAAACTCTGCATCGAAACGAAATCGGATTCAAAACTAAACTTCGGGTCGAAACTAAACTTAACTTCTGGGATGAAAAGAAACGCAGATAATGTTTCGCACCGGAGGGACGTCGTGCTTCACCTTCGAACAGTTTAGCTTCGAACAGTTTAGTTACAGACCCACACACCGAGTACTAAGTATGGTTGAATGAAGTAGAGGTTCGGCCTACCGCCATTAGATGCAAGGAGCACTCACATTTTTACCACTAACATGAGAGCGGTGAACGCAAACTTGTTATTTGATTTTTAACCTCAATGTTTTAACCTCTCTATATTCTGTCATGAAATGGGTCGAAACTATTCCCTCTTATCCCCCTCCACTCAACTTCAGAGATCTAACTGTAACTATGAGCAGAGGAGTTTCGATTAATTTAGTTTCTTTCCTGGGAGTAAAGCTTCGTCCCGGGTCAAAACTCAACTCCTTGGTGATTTTAATTTTTGCAGGAACGGAACTAAACCTACTAGTAGGCCTCGTATTTTCGTTTCCCTCCGGGTCGAAGCGAAACATTTACGTTCCGTTTCACTGACCATCCCTGCTTTTAAGTCAGAATAATGCCATGCATACATTTAAATGGTGATAATAACGGAGTTACTCATTAGCAACGGGTTCAAGGCCAATAAATACATGCAAAGCCGTAAATTATATCGGAAATTCCATTCCTCTTATATGCCTATTGAAGTGATGATTGCGCTGACGCTTGGTGAATGACCAGCGTTCTTATCTTATGTTGTACCACAAACTTAAAATGAATGTCAGAGTAATAGTGGCCTTTGATAAATGCATCGCATGCACGACCTTTTAAACTACCACAATCGCTTGCAGCTTATCCGTAGGGAAATGCAGCAAACGTTTTTGAGTGACTCCGTTCATTACACATAGAAAACTTTGCAAATAAGAGACTCGCAAATGAATAGAAAACATGGATTTTTGGCGTAATGATCGTGTGTCAAGGAATATCTTGTTGGAAAATATGAATACATAAATTTGGTGATGCATGTATTTCCTATGTATTTGTGATACTGGGTGTATCGATACCTTTGATCGATTCTATCGATTGTTAATTGTCGGTGCGGTCTGGTTGGTAACCAGTAAATAAGTTGGTGTTCTTGAAGTTTAACTGTTTCTTCTCTCGCTTGTGTCACGTCAATGACTGTTTAATTAATAAAAGCAAAGTCACGCAAATTCTATATATAAATCATTCAACATATCTATCTCCGCAAATGTCCTCGAATAACAGAAATAATCCGGAGTCAGTGTAACCGAGTGTCAGAATAAGAGAATGGCTTTGGGAATGAATTTGGGAAGCCCCACCCCCGTAATTCTTGGAGAAATCTTGAATAGTGGCAAAGATGGTGGCTCTTCCAAGGAAATTTTCATTTCATCAGACCAACAAAAAACTGTTCATACAAAAGAAATGGAAGAATAACTAAAATCCACTTGTCTATAAGCTGTTACATTAACGCAGAGAGAAATTGTTTACCAACAAGGAACTCTTGAAAGTAGTCAACCGCCACCTTCCAAAATATAACAACATTAATCTGCTCCTGCTTTGACCCATGGTAACCATGTTCTCGACAACAAATATTGCAAAATCTGCTTTTCTTTGGGAAATCAGTTTTACCTTCGATTTCTGCCATGCAAATTACCAATAGGATAGTTTCCTTCATCAAAGAAAACGAAAGGCATTGATTGCGATTCGTTACCCACCATTAGTGTATTCATAATATACAAATTATTTGGTTTTAGAAATCCTAGTTTAGACGAATGGCAATGGTAAATTTTACCCTCATTTATAAAAGGCCAGATTGGCGCCCATGCGATGCCGCTCCACGTGACATCACAGGGACCTAGTTTCTATACGAGTAGATAGGAGTTTTACATCGTCTGAGATTACCAAGGCGTGCATGTGGAACAAAGCAAAGGGAAACATCTCTTAATAATCACCTATTAAAACTGCCTAAGGCCGGAAAGTTTCCCTCTTATGATAGGGTATTAATAACCCTTATTAAAGCCTAGCGCTACCTGCTAGCAGGGTTCTCTGCTACCAGCTAGCAGCCATAATCGCAGCGGAGCACATATCCTCGACCTAAGGTTACCTCACACGGCGGCAGCGGGAACCAGAATGAAGTGTCGCAGGGTCACAGGCTTTTCCCAACATTCATAATTAGACGTCGCGTTTTCGCGCGCTTGAAAATTTTCACTTTTCATTTAACCGCGGAAAAATAGATACCGTCATTTAAAAATCTATAAGCGTGAAGTACGTAGGTACTCCAGGAGTAATAATCTTTCGAATTAGGCAATAAAAAATATCATGAAACCACCCTATTTCCAAGTTATGGTAATCATCCCTGATTAATACTAATTACAAGCTCGTATGCACTCTAATGGCAGGTTTTATAGTCAAATCACTCGACAGTCTCTGACGAAGAAATTTATTTCAATCAGTGTTTGAGCATCTTGGAAGGGGACTCTCGTTAGGTATGAAAATCATGCAAGCACCGTGAATAGAGGAAGCCATATTTACTTAGATCGATTATCATCAATAGCAGACTCTTCGTTATCGATTTAAGTATCATCGATGTAGATCCATTTAAAGTGTTTTTGGAAATGGACACAAAGTCGTAATAGCTACTGCATGTAGGTCACAAGGCCGTATCAAGATAGGAGGATGGAGACCATGCGATTACATTCATGGAAATACCTTGTACGCTACGAAAAAATTTTGATCTCTTCAAAGTACAGTGATACAAATCCAATACAATCGCATCCTAGGATTCCTTTTCACATGTGAGCATTGGAACGAAGGGGATTACAGAGAGGAGACTAAGGACTGTTCTGCTGATTTTTGATTTTGTTGCCACTTTGAGCGTATTTATCATAGAAATAACTGAAACTAAAAAAGGAAACGTAGAAAGTACAAATAAAAGTACCAAGAAATCTAACTTTGGGGGGGTCTGGTTGTTGTGGTGGCTAGACTGTTGGCTTCCCACCTCGTGGGCTCGGGTTCGAATCCCGGCGGTGGCAGAGAATTGTCAGAGACAGCGCGATCCCTGCTTGAATGTTGTGTGAAGGACATTTCAAGAGAAAACACTCCGTCCGTCGGATGGGACGTTAAGCCGTGGTCCCCTTGGCGCCTTTCGTTAAAAGCAGGCTAATGCCGACGCCGGGTTTCTCTCCACCCTTCCTTCCAAACTCTTCCCTTTATAACCTAATCTATCGGTCGCTCCCACAAATACCATGCCTATACCATCAAACTTTGGGCCCGGTGGAACACCCGAGAACTCCTCCAACTTCCCCTAGAAATTATGAAGGTGGCGGCCGCTGCCCCCCACGCCCACTCGCCGCCCACTGCCTCTCACTATGACTGATGACCGGATGAAGAGAATGGAGCGCCATTTAACTGCGGTTCGCACACATATATGAATGTAGCACAATGAATGGGACAAGGCCAGTCACACCGAAGCGAATTCCAATTTTCGTCCACCAATTCATTACCCGGCAGCGCGGTAACCTAGTGAGGAGAGCACCTGGCTGCTGAGCTTAGCATTTTAGAAGAGTCATATGATCAACATTAGATCCCTGATCACTCGAATCTCGATATCTGGACACTCCGGGGAAAATCGACAAGCCTGACACATTTTTTCCTCACATCTGTAACGAATTTTTGGGGGGGCTCGGGCCCCCTCAGGCCCCATGGAGTCGGCGCCACTGATATTGTATCGACTGCCTTCACTATGAATGCGGGTGGTTCGCGTGCTCATTGACCATTCGTGGTTGCATACTAGCTGAAGAGCGTATGCCTCACCCTGAGGCAGATTTCGCGAGGCCTTCGCAGCGAGCAGCCTCGCCCTGTGGATACCGGCCTTTACGGTGCGTGGTGCTGAATGATATTTCATGAAATGCATCGGACGTCAGTCAATGCTCCAAGGTCGCGCGCGGGGGCTTCGGCAATCCATTGATGGGGATGCAGCAAGGCCAGGCCTTGACCTCGAAAGTCTTACTGATACGAAAATGAGCTCTCGCACGAAAGCCGAGATAATTTCATATCCGAGCGAGAGGTACCGGGATCGATACCCGGCCCCTCCACATTCTTTGCCGACCTTGGTGGCGACGGGGTAAAATCCTCGCCTGCCAAACAAGAGGTCGCGGGTTCGAATCAAGCCTGGATAGGTTGCCCCTATTCAGGGCATGGTCGCTCGTACATGAGTATGTGTTATCTTTGTTGAACAACCCAATGTAAAATGGTCAACATGTCCTCTATTCCGTGGTATGAAAATAAATAAAATAATTTCCAGTTCTACCCTCAAATAATGCTGCACCAAGTATCGCTCAAAAAGCGGAATTTTATGATGGCATAGTCTTGTATATAACATCAGTTTAAATAAATCTTCCTTAAACTTTGCATGCGACTTCATTCTTTTTTATTACTATAAAATTAAAGGTAACTCAAGATATTTTTGCGCCCCCTCTCCTCAAGTTTTTTTTCTGTACATCCGCTACTGTGTGCACCCGTGTGTAGGGACAGGAAAAAATTGTCTCGCGCGCTTGAAAATTTTCACTTTTCATTTAATCGCGAAAAATAGATATCGTCATTAAAAAATCTAAAAGCGTGAAATACGTACTCCAGGGGTAATAATCTTTCGATTTAGGCAGTATAAAAATGATAGGAAACCACCCTATTGAGAACAAAAGACGAGGAATGCTAAGTAAAGGGATCGTTTTTCTGATGCCCGTCCACATGCAGCCGATTGACCTCAGGATCTCATTACAATATATGGTGGGGAACAATTTGATCGTCCCTTACACATTCCAGACCTAGTACTAAGTGACAACCGCATTTCTTTTCATCTGAAGAAACACGGAGGAGGTCAGGTTCATGGTGACGATGAAAGCGTAAAAACGACAATTTTGCAGTGGCAATCAACTCAGGCGGCAATTGTCTATCACGACGGTACACAAAATATTGACAAGATAAGAGCCTTAATTAACGGAAATTGTGTGGAAAAGTAGTTTAACGTGTGGGATTGTATGTAAAAATAAAATTGTTACAAAAATTTTTCTGTTTTTTTTTTAATATTAAAAAACGGAATTATTTTAATTTTTTATAAAACGCCCCTCGTATTTATAGGCATTGCTTATTACGCTGGTGAGATGAAAACTTTGATTAGAAAGTCGCCGATAAACTTTGAATGTTTTCTTTTCTTCCATCTTTTCAATTTTCCAGAAACTACAACCCCTCCTTAATCCGTCACTGCCTTGATTTATATTTTTCCCATATATATAAGAAGCTAGTTGAATTCGGAAACTATTTAATGAAGAAACTTGCATTCGCTCTAACCACTATTGGAGAATCATTATATCAGAAATGGGGATGGAATAAACTAAATTAGAACTGACACAATTATGATTTGCCCAATTGAGCGAGGCCTTCGTCACGCTGCCCTGTAGCCTGCTTTTCCTTTCGCAGAGGTCAATTGTGCAGCTGACAAAAGAATGAGCAGAAGAAAAGCAGAAGGAAATCGTTCCGCTGGTATCAATCAAAGAATTAGTTCCACCAACTTTAACAGATCATCGAACGACTCAACTACCGAACTAGGAAGGAAGAATGGACATCTTGACACATTCCTCTGCGACACTTTCTGTAATGGTGTCTCATGTAAGTGCCATTCATATTTTAACCAATCCATGGAAGCTTAGTTAAATGATGGTGTAAATGGTGTATGTCGCTAATCATTGAATAAAAAGTCCTTGCTCCAAACCTGACCATCGTATGAATCATTGTATGAGGCACCTTCGATACTTGCCCCTTACGCGATTTTTTATCCAAACATTATGCAATTACTCAGAATTCCGAGGAATAAAATTACCCCAAAATAATTCCCAATACTTTAAACACACACATTGCATTACATAGCAAGATATTTCTTAAATATATTTGGGCGGATGCTGGTGCAAAAAAATTGCTGCTTTCTACCGAACTGAATCTTTATCCACCGGGTCACTGACTCACACGGTGCTTATAACATATTCCATCAAACAAAGCTAACAGTTAGTATTGGATTCATTCTTTGATAGAAATATTTGTCGAGCTTTTAACGTCCTGATGGCATCAGAAATATTGGAAAGGAATGCAAAAACGTGCAGAGAAAAATGGAAAATAGATTGGACATAGTATTAATTACCTGCATTTAAAAAGAATAATTACTTGCACCGGATAAATTCTTAGACCAATCTCACCGTACTAGGTGTATGGGAATTAAAATTATCGATGAGATCAGGGTTATACATACCTTCAATGGCGTTTCACAAAAAATATTATGATAAAAATAAAGACAATTTTAATCAATAAGAGTTATTATTTTGGAGACAATGAATCTGGCATAGATTCTGTACTGAATTGATAGCACAATTATTTTGATGCTGTGATATACTGATGTTATGTTAAGAATTATGAATCATATTGTATGTATTTGTATTCCATGCATGTATTTGGATGTATGATTTTTTTTACATTTTGCTATATTCTATTTGGATTTATGCTTTTTGTTTAATCTTATATTTTGTTATATTATGTCTATAATGCAGGTAGCTGCAAGCTACCGACATTATGTTAAGTCAAATGTAATGCGCGAGTAAATGATTGAATGACTAGCAATAACTTGGACCTAGCAAGTCGTTAAGGCCTGGTTACACGGTGCATTAACCCGTACGGGTTAATGTCTAAATGTATGAACGCGAGAATGAACGGAAAAATTCACCGTGTAACCACCCCAAAATGTACAAATGCATGAACACGTGAACGGAAAATAGAACCTGTTCTAATTTCGTTCATGCATTCGCACAAGTTGATAACAGAGCCAGCTGGTGGGGAACGACATATTTAGTTGTCATCTGCAGGGCTATTCCACGGCCGTCTTGGCTATTCAGTAACTCTTTACGCGTATTTGTTCATTTGTACTGTATCGTAAGTGCTTGAATCCTACCACAAACTCACCATTTGCATCTACACTAATATTCGTATAGATTATCCCTGTATGTATGCCGGACATACCAAGTTTATGCCTATGGTATCTTATTGGTTGTATTATGCCGGAACAAAACAATCGATGAGGTTATAACAGAGTTTTCAACACCTCATTTGTGAAATACAACGGCTATCCTACGACTAATAGAACACATTTAAACATTTTTTATATCATACGAATTAACGACAATTCTACCTTTTATACGTCCGAGGTGGGAATGTGCTGGCCCACCACAAAAATTCGACTCACATTACGCAAGTTCATAAATCGACAAGACCTCTAAATTAACATCTTTTCCATCAACAGCAAATATCTTCTTAACTTTATAATCGTCCCGGACAAAAGTAGAACAAAGTATTAAAAATATCTACTCTCATACATCATCTACACTCAGTGAAACAGATGACAGAAAAATGTGTAGTAGACACGGCTTAAAAACAAGATGCGACTACAAATTTTCAGCCTAAGTATTAACTTTGATAACGGTTTGAAATAAATAGAGTACTATTGAGATATAGCATTAAGCGAGCGATAACGATAAATGTTAAATATAAATAAATATTACTGGCACGAAATGAAACAACTTCGGCAACTACAATGAAAACCACTGTTTACACGGCAGCGCAAATATATTACCAGTATGTGAAATTTCCTGGTCCTACAGGAAACAACGAAAAGGGAATTATTTTCTGGTAGGTATCGTCTACTTCCTACCTAATGATACTGTTTACAGATTTAAATTTGCGAACTGTAAAGGGAATAAACAAAAACTAAACGCCTCGCGTTACGAGAAAATGTGTGAAAACTTGTGCGAACGCATGTACCGTGTAACCGCTCATTCATGCTTCTCGTTCACGCAAACGTCCATGAATTCAGACATGCAAACAGGCACGCATTCATACATTAACCCGTACGGGTTAATGCACCGTGTAACCAGGCCTTTACACTAACTAGTACTCCAGTTCTTGAGCCGCAAAGGCTGTCAAGTAAAAGAGACAGCTGACGAAAGGAACGGTGAAACACTGTGTAGAAAGTATACTCTTACTAATCTAAGCCTGCATCTCTCATTTGAATATTTCACCTCAGAATTTTCAGAGATATAAAATTTTTCTCTGCAAGATACAGGCTAATGATGACTAAGGTTATTTTTATACACGAGATGGGTTCAGGAAATTACGGGAGTAGAAGTTTTTTGTCAAAAATATTTATTTATTCGTTTACGTTAATGCTGTCACCTTCAAAATAGTCCCATTAGAATTCCTCCAATCCTCGAAACACTTCTCAAACTCGATCTTTGGGGAAGCCTTTATCTCTATCAGCGATTTCGTTTGATGTGCTGGTTAATTAATTTAACATGCTGGTAAAACGACGGTCCTTAAGGTTCTCTTTATTGGTGGAAGTAAGACCAAGTAACACGGAGCCATTTCTGGCGAATATAGAGGCTGGGGCATCGTTGCAATATTGTTTTCGGCCAAAAATTCACAATAAAGTAATCAATTCAGAGCTTAAAATCGCCGGGATCATACGTCTACCCTTGGCGGCTGACATAGACAAAGTAAACAACGAATACAGCTGAAAATTTTATCATACTTGCATGCATAGCAGCATGAAAAAATTGGAAAATCGGACTCCCCAAACCAGCGAAATTTGAAAAATCCCTTTATTTTCTGAACACACATCATTTCGTGAAATTGTCAAATGTAAAGAGGATAATGTAAGCTTTATGTAAGTATTAACCATTCCTCGCGAAAGAGACAAGATATGAAAGTCCTAGAAGGAGTGATGCGTTGCATTTCTACATATAAAGGCCTGTTTCCACGATACCACTGGCGTAACTACGGGGGGATGAGGGGATGGATCACCCCCTCCCCCAAAGCCTCAGAGAAAAAAATAAACTGTTGCCTAGTTTTGACCCATAATAACTGCATCTGCTTCATATCTAGGGATTTGATCGTTGGATTATTCTTCCTCATAGAATCGCTGGAACAGCAATAGGGTGGTTTCCTATTATTTTAATTGCCTAAATCGAAAGATTATTACTCCTGGAGTACGTATTTCATTCTTTTAAATTTTTGAATGACGAAATCTATTTTCGCGATTAAATTAAAATTGAAAATTTTCAAGCGCGCGTAAACGCAACGGCTAAGTATAAATACTGGGAAAACCCCGTGCCTCCAATACTGGGAAAACCCCCCCCATACATGCATGCCTCCATTATATTATAACAGACACGATCTTGGTTTGCTTAAAATAACTAAATACACTTTAAGTAAAATAACTAAATACTTTTAAAATGTCGGAAAATTGCCCAACACGGGAGTTAGGGATTGGTTATTAATGGCTAGTACTATTAGTGTTAAGAAAACTCTTCTTCTGTCAACACCAAGTGATATTATAGCAGACAACGATCGTGGTTGGCCCAATTCAAATCGAGCCAATCCCTTTCACCGACCTGTAGTCCGGCTCGCCTGCCGCGAAAGCGTAGGTCAACGAGACAGCCGACGAGAGGAACAGCGGGAAGAAGAGGAGGAGGTAATTGATCAGCTGGTATCGACCAAAGTGTCCCAGCTCGTCCAGGACTCCGTCGAAGTCTGCAGTCATTTCGCTGGATTATGTCGCCTATCCGTGGAGGAGGAATCTGCGACTCACAGCGGCGGTGGTCATCCGGGGGGAAGTTCGCGCGGAGGCTGGTAGGGGGGAATCGTGGATGAGTTGCGGACGAACGCTGTGTGACTGTTCTGTTCAAGTCGCTCGGGAGACGGCGCGCGACAAAGCGCAATGATCGTATGGAACGGTGTGCGGTGAGCGAGCGACTGACGAAAAGCGAAGGCTTCCCATATCTCCTTTGAGTGTGCCTCGTTCTATCTGCTAGTCCCTCCGTCTCCCCCCTACACCTCCCTCGTCGTCACTCGAGTCTCATCAATGGGGTGGTCGTCGGCCCAATTTTTATTGGCTCGATTGAATGTTTATGCCATCCCCAGGAAGATGTGTGCGTGTGTTGAATAAGCTGGGACTTCTCTGCCCCCTCCTTGGTAGATGAGGTTTGAATGGGGACCGAGTCTTTTCACTATCAGGGTCGAGGTAATTTTTTTCAAATGCCATTCGCACTTGAAAGCGGACTAATAGAAAACAGTTATCTACTTTGATGCTAACCTTTGTTCAACATTCGTTGTTGGATCTCGATTTTTTTGATAGTTCATCTTTCGTTATTGAATTGTTTATATTTCGACTGATGTTTTCTTTTTCAAACGTACAGTTTTTTGGTGAAATAAGCGAACGTATTTAATTCATGACATCCCAGGCATCAAAAATTAATTAATTAAAATATATGGAGCATTTCAATTTTATTAAATTATTATTTATTTAACATTTTTAAGAAATTACCAGCTTCTTTTTTTATTGTGCCTCTCATCTCCTCATTTACGTAATAAGCCTTGAAATTGGAAAAGCTGAAACGTCGCCACACATGTTTTTTTATACAAAAGTA
This sequence comes from Ischnura elegans, assembly GCF_921293095.1. NCBI lineage: Eukaryota > Metazoa > Arthropoda > Insecta > Odonata > Coenagrionidae > Ischnura > Ischnura elegans. Next base: position 103,305,720 of record NC_060254.1, read on the forward strand.
CCTAAATCTCAAGTATTCTTGTTTATAAAAATGAAAACAAGAGTTCGAGAACAAAATAACGGAAGAGTTTTTAGGGTGATTATAGCATTTAGCCTTTTAAATTACGGCATGATTTTGTGGTAAAGTTCCATTACAAACAAAAAAAATTTTTTCGAAGGGAAATATAATGCGTAACACACGCTTACAAAGGCACAATGGAAAAAAATGAATGCTATAACGGATTACAAAAGTCGAAAAAATATGTTTAAATATATCAAAATATTTCTTTTTCTCTTGACCTCTTGTTTATATTTAAATATGAACTCTTGAAAAGGTAATCTATTAAAAACATACTTGCAGACTTATCGGACATTTATTTTTAATCTTCAAGGCTTATTTTATGGAAAGATGGAAGGTACAGTAAATAATAAAGTGGACAAGTTTTAACAATTAATTTAGCAGAGCAAATACATCAAAGACTTTATTTAGAGCAAAGGTTTGTAACATGCTTATGAACCACAAAAAAGCATTTTTTCCGTTCATGCTGTATCCTTGCCCACCCGTTCTTCCTCTGCCGTCTCCTCCCTTCCTCGTCTGGACCCGTAACTCAATGGTCTTAACACTTCAATAGTAACAATACACTTTAACAAACCGAACGACCTTCATCCGTCGTGTCGTCACTTTGTCTGTACTAATAATGCATTTTCATATGTTGATGCCACAGTAAAACATTTAAAGGCAAATAGAAAAGAATTTTCTTTGATTTAGTTATCTGTTACCTCACTCTTATTTAAACTAACAATAAGATAAGGGGTTGGTTTTATTATAATTTTAATGTCAGCTAATATGCTGTTTTACTTATTCCGATGATGAAATAAAACTTTAAATTAAATTCTCCATATTTTTCCCCCCACAGTCTTTATAATATCGTTCATCATCACCAGTTAGGGGAAATACCGCACAGGGCGGTACCTATTGCTCCAGCTGGTGTACGGGATTGCCCTGGCACTCTGGACAATGCCGTACAGTGTAAGGGTTTTGTAAAATAGGTTTACCACTCAAATTAAGTTAAATATTGCAAATATGAATCAAAGAATTGGTGAGAAATCGAATTCCCTTCAAAATAGTATGATTGTCTCTTTCGCTGAAGTTTTCAATTGAAATAAAAATGCCTAAATGTACTCTATTACCCCGCTCTCTCCTAATTCATTATTCATTGTGCGACTTAATGAGGTTGGGGTGTCTTCCACCTCCGTAATCAACCTGTTCTCTTGTGGTGTGCCGAGTTACAGAAATTACCTCAAACCCTTCTGCCATTACCTCTTGTTTCTGCTTCTGGTACAGAAAGTGCCTGGTGTGATTTTCTGGGATCGTGAGAATGATGCCATGAACTATTACATTCTATGTCTCGCAGGTATTTTCCCATCACTTGGGGAATCGATAGAAAAATCAATTCAGCGTAATTTTTACTTAATAGCGTGATAGAACTACTGCTTGAGTGTAGGCACATTAGATTGCCAACCTGTTTGGAAACATTTTAGTGGATTTCATTTTTTTCTTGTTTGGGAAATGGAAATTTAGATTAGAGTAGAATAAGTGCTGACAAAAGATATCACTGGGGTACTTTTAATAATACTATCAGGTATCAGTGGCGCAGAGAGGGGGGGGTTTTGGGGGATAAACCCCCCCCCCACCCCAGAGCTCATACATTTTTTAAAGTTTAATCTATTTTATTTATTTGGATTAATATTAGTTATGGAATAGTGTAAAGATTAATAAAATATCCCTCAGAAGGCTGTTAAACTCACCAATTTTAACCATTTAACTTTATTTTTTTCTGGCGGAGGGCCCTCGCACCTCCCGCTTACCCTGGCTGGTATGCCATACCCCCAGACACCCCAGTATTAGTTGCGCCTGAAACCCCCCCTGGCCTTAATTCCTAGCTGCGCCCCTGTCAGGTATTGCACAGGTACCCCGTCGTTAGGTTGTCAAATTTAGTTTTCTTTTTCTTGCAATTAATTCTCACATTCCCCGTTAAAAAAAACTAAATGACAGTCTTAAAAAAAACTTGGTACAGCACTGGGAACGATATGCAAAAATTAAAAAAAAATATTGTAATTACCTTCTTTTGATTTTAATTATAGAAATATATCCAATACTGGAAGAGCCCGCGATCACCTAGGTGGAAGAAGGTGGTGTTGTCAGCGTAATCAGGCTCTGGCGGAGGGGCAATGATATCAGGCTCTGGCGGAGGGGCAATGATATCAGGCTCTGGCGGAGGGGCGGTGTTATCAGGCTCTGGCGGAGGGCTTGGTGGTAACTTTTCGAAGCGAATGATCTGCGTGCATCGCGAAGGTGGAGGATGGACCACCAGTAAATTCCAGGGCTCAGAGTCTGTGGACGAACTGTCCGACGAAACGGGTTCGCTGTCTGAGTCTGAATTGAAAATTTCGATCGGTTTAATTGGTCTTCTGACATTATATTTTTTCTTCTGGTTCCTCCTTCTAGGGCACCTAAACAGGGCCTGACAGGAGTCTGGGAAAGACAAAGAAAGATATAATTAGCGTGGGAACGTGGACTTACGGTCAGACGACCCCCCATGACTTTTAAGGAGACTCATTTCCCACAACAAGAATAGTATTCCATTTAATAGTATTCGTAATATTAAAGTCAAATCCATGAAGTGATATGAATCTGTATTTTTTGGGGTACATCATGCGAAGATGACGATTTATTTTTCCTACCATTTCTTTAAATTTTTTCTTTATATGATCACAGTCAACTTTGTAAAACAAAACTCATTAACTCACCTTTTCTTCCTTGAGTTTATATTCAGTTAGGTGAGTAGCCCTAAACGAGGTAAAAAATACTCGCGCCCTGTGTCGATGTGGTTTTAACCTAATTGAAATAACCACTCTTAAAGGAGAATACTTTAGCATCCACTGAAAATGTATGAGTAGTCTCATAATAGTTCGTGAACTTTTCCTACTTTCTATCGTATAGTCTATCGTAGTCATCGGTATTATCGAATTAGTACTCAAAGCAGCATCCCATTTTTTTGGGCGCGAACCTATGCTCTTCTGTTCTCCTTTACTTTCCGTCACCTTAAGTGCTTCTTGGCTTAATATACAGCGCTTGATTCTTTTCCGTCTACTCTCCTTCAGTTACTTTTTCAAAGTATTGTTACCTTAGTGACGGTAGCCAAGAGTCGCCAATTGTTATGCATTGTTGGAAAAAAGATCGATTAGATCAATTTTATCAGCATTTTCGATCGTAATTCATCCTTTATAATGGAAGGAAATTGAATATGACTTGTTTGAATGATATTTGTTTCGTTTAATTTCTTTTATAATTATATTTATGAGCTTATCTGGATGTAACTCTGGAAAACTCAGCTAATAAATGTGCCAGCAATATTCTCGCCAGATTTTCTAAATCTTCTTCTTTTTTGGCATATGCCTGCATTAAAAACTAATTTCTCTATGGAATCTTAAAGTTTTTATAGCTAACCCTGTGAAATGAATCATTTTCACCACGTCTTCTGGAGAATTTAATTCTTTCCTCCTCAAGTATTGACAATGAATGAAAGGAATAAATCAGCCTTTTTGGTAGATTTAAAAAAAGTCAACCTATTTAAGTGGTGACCAGTCGCTGTCTTAGTTCAAGCTTGTACATTTATAGGTGATACAGATATAAAGGTACACAGGCGGTACACGGCCGGTCGCGCGGCGTAATTTATACGCCGGTGTCGGATTGCTCTTGCCGGTCTAAAAAAAATTCTAAAATACTTAATACTTTAAAAATTAACATTTTAGGAATTAAGTAGGGTCGTTTTTTATCTCCCACAACCTTCAATATCCCCACTTCTCGTCACCCAAACCTCCACCTTACCCCTTCAAGCACTGAGACATATATAAGGAGGAACTCTTGAGACTATGCTACACTTGATAATGCTGTTTGTAACGACGAAACGCGTAGCGTCATAATAAAAGTCAGTGGAAATATTGCATTGTCTAATTTTACTAATATTAAGAACTTCCACCATATCGTGCCTGACATCATACAAGATATAAAGGTGGTGATTATATGTAAGACAGAGTCTTGTACCAGATGATGGCTCTGTGAGCCGAAACGCGTCGAACTTATTAAAATGTTGTGCAAAATTGGTACCAGCTTTTATTTGAATAAATGTGAATTGTTTTGTATATTTTTTTCGCATGTTGTTGTTCGTAAACCATTACATATTATATGTCCTTTATTCCTGAAGTAAGAAACTCCAAACCAAAAACTCCAATTATCATAAATGTGTCTCCGCTTTCGCATCAAAGTTTCAGCGTGGAACTAAATCCCGGGTGATATTTCCTTGCCTTATTAAATGGAGTGCAGAAAATTTCACAAAGTGGCTCAGTATCATATCTTCCGGCAAAATACTATCAGCGATATTATCTCTCAAATTTACCAATGTTCCAGTACCGCATTGCGGAAGGCTGTAGTAATTCGTCAATGGAATCATTTTGTCTCGCATAGTATTACACTGGTACATGTAAAACCCCTCCAACGTCCATTCGATATTCGAGCATATTTCCTCTCACAATTTCATCAAGACCTGTGGTGGTCGAGTGAATACTTTCGTGACCCTATCTAACTGATAGCCTATTCGTTTAGTTTGCGAATATATATTTAAAGGGCCCGGGGCCCCCCTGAAAATTCCCTCTCTCTCCTCTTGGCTTTCAGACTGCAATGTTTGAAGTGCATGAGACAGTTTCAACACTTATTCACAGCTGTATGTTGTAAAACTGTTTTCAGTAGTAATGGGGAAAGCCAAGCAGAGAGAAGAGGGAAGGATTCGTGGAAGACGCAGCTCGCCCGACGAGAAAGAAATCCCTATAGGACCCTGCCTTTTTTCTCTCACAATCAGCCCGAAGCAAACATCGTCTTCCCTTCCTTCGATGCTTGGGATACTGACGGAGAGTTAGGAAGAGGGGACGGCGGGAAGGAAAGGGGAGAGGCAAGGAACAGGAAACGACCTTGAAAGCTGACTCTATCGCCTCTTGCTCGCCACTCCAGGGCCATCTATCAGCTCTTTGAGAGTAAAACTGTCGATACGATTGCCGCCTATGCCATGAGCCCTCTAGAATATACTTACTCTAAGGTATTATGAATGGATGAATGCAGATAGAAATGGAAAAATTTCGATGAAACTCGATTTTTCTAACAATCTTTTCGATCTAAATGAAAAGCTCGAATTTTCAACAAAAATCAAAATTTTAATAAAAAAATCGATTGATTGAAAAATTAGTTTGTACAAAAAGCACCAATACAGTTTGCAAAAAAATATAAAAAATACATTTGCACAAAAAAATTATTTTACATTCGAAAAATACTCAAAATAGACATCTGAGATGTAGAAAAAATCCCAAAAAATATATTTAGAATAGATGCTTGAGTTATTAATTGTAAAAATTTACAAATTTACACGTTAAAGTTTTGGGACCACCGCTGGGAACATTTCGATTTCACTAAAATTTTGCATAGAGATCAAACAAAAAGAAATGGCCAAGATCGAAGTTGGAAAATGGATTTCGGATCAACACTCGAAAATCAAGGCTCGAACCTAATTTCTTCGATCTTTGGCATTTTAAACTCGATTTTTTATTTTAATCGAAATCGATTTTTCCATAACTCGATGTAGAATGCAGCGATACCAGTCTCTTTCTTAGCAGTTGGGGGTTTAATAAGTCACTTAGCCCAGTGCGGTGTGTTTCCCAACATATCGACAGATTTGAGTAAAAATGAGCAAAAGTATTTCGTTTTATGATATTCCAGGATAAACTTGAAATGCACTTATCGACTATTTTTACAAATGATTATAGCAATTATAATATGCAGTCTTATAATTATTCATATTACCTAGTGTAAAATTCAGCTATAATCTGAATTATCTTCTTATGACTTAGGTATAACACGTGATTAATGACTAGGGAGATTCCAAACTAAAACAAATGGCATATTCAGATTGAAATTGTCGAAAAGACATATAAAAAATGAAATTTTTGTCGACGTCACGGGCTAGTAGTCCCCAAATCTCCGCTCTTAGTCCCTCAGGTCTCAACAGATTGCATACGCCAATTTTTGTTGGCTTAATTGATTGTTTGTCATGCCAAGAGGATGTATATGTAAGTGAAATAAGCATGGGTTTCTGCTCCCTGCTTTCTGAGGCCGTAATGGACAAAAATACAAGAAGAAGCCAAATGCCGAGCCTTTTTTTTGCAACGTGCAGATTTGTCTGACAGTCTGCAGGGGTCTTTCATCGTACGATATCCCTCGATTGAAATGAAATAAATTAAAATTTATCGACGATTTCCCTGTTTATTCGGTGAAATTATAGCGTTTAGTCATTTAACTCTTTCTAACCCAGAGCTGATTCTGGGAGATATCAAATTTGAAGAATTTTCAATTTGAAAACTTGAACATTTGACACCTAATGATAATTGTCGTGGCAGTTTAACATTTCGTCATTAAAATTACACTACAAAATAGTGTAGTGCCAGCGCGATATTTTATTAATCCTTACACTATTCTATTAGTAATAAAATAGAGTAAGTATATGCTTACTTACGCTATGGTAATACCAATCCAAATAAGTAAAATGGATTGAACTTAAAAATTTCTCTGAGCTCTGGGGGGGGGTTTATCCCCCAAACCCCCCCCCTCGCTGCGCCACTGGCTGTTCTAATTTGGTTCATGCATTCGTACTTGTTCCGTTCTGATCCGCCAAAATCGTTCACCAGCGTAGGGGGCCAGTTCCTTTCCTGAGCTACCTCTTGATATTGAGGATTTTGATTTGGAATGAGCGGGGGCTCCACCCGGGATTTGAACGTGGGACCCTTCGATGAAGACGCCAAGCGCTCCTTTCAATGGGATGCGCCACACACACAAAATAATAAATAAATAAAACAAAAAAAGTCTCTACGCAAATACGGCACGTTTCTGTAACAGAGAAAAAATCAAAAGAGAATATATAAAATGAAATGATATACACAAAATTTTACAAAAACGAGAAGCTTATCCTTGCATTGATTTACGTTTTCATTAATTAAAATATATACATCTACATCGACATAATACCCCTAAAGCCGCCTAAAAGGCGTGTGGCAGGGGGTGTTCGGACACCAGCCGTTTACAGCTTAAAAAAAATGAAGTGCTCTAACGAAGTTGGGACTAGCGATTATTTAAGTCCTTTAGCGTTCGGGGGAAAAACGAATTCCCATATCTATCTGTTCGGCAAAACATCTCTCTTAATTTATCGCTTCTATCGGACCTGGAAATATAGTGTGGCTCTATTATTATGTTCTCTGTGTCGCTCTTAAAGATATCCATCCTCAATTGTTCAAGCAATCTAAGCCGCGCGCAGCCTCCGAGTCTCCAACGGCTCCCAGCCTAATACGCTTAACATCTGGGTAACACTGTCTGTACGCCCGTAGCATTTTTTGACGAAACGCTCAGCCTTCCTTCGTATTTTATTCAGTTCGCGGATTAAGTCTTTCTGCACCGGATCCCATACGCTCGCTGCATATTCAAGGTGCGGTCGGACGAGAGCGAAATAGCACCTTTCTTTTACTTTCTCATCCGAAAATCTTCCCACAATCCGCCAAACGAATCTTAATTTCTTCAGGGCTCTAATGGGTAGAGCGCTTGTCTGCTGATACAGGGGTCCTGTGTTTATATCCAGGTTGAAACCTTCGGACAAACCCAAACGAAGTCCACAGTGTGTGTGTTTGGCCAGGGAAAGGAACTGGACCCCTCTACCCTGAACGTGTGAAATTCACATACCCGTGGGTTGGTTCAGGGCGAGCTCTTACCTCGCCTATCCAAACCAGTGGCGCAGCGAATGGGGGTTTTGGGGGATAACCCCCCCCCCCAGAGCTCAGAGAAATTTTTAAGTTTAATCCATTTTATGTGATTGGATTGATATTATTAATGGAATAGCGTAAGGATTAATAAAATAGCCCTAAGAAAGCCGCAAAACTCACCATTTATAACCGTTTATCTTAAAATTCCGCAATTTATTAATCTCGCACCTACCGCTTATCCTGGTGGGTATTCCATACTCCACACACCCCGGTATTAGTTGCACCTAAACCCCCCCTCCCCCCCCCCCCCCGGCCTTTACTCCTGGCTGCGCCCCTGATCCTAACCAACTTTCGTATTGAACCACTGAGTGAACGATAGCACGGGAAATCTATTCCTATGCCACACCACCTATGTACACCACGAACAATCAAAAGATCGAAATAAGACATTTTCATGAAAATGCCATAAACTTAGTAGTTCCCAAGGAGGGACCTTCTGACGCGAGACATTTTCTGAGAAAATTGGAGTCACGTTGGAGGCAGCCTAAGGCTTCAATTGCGCATGCAAAGGTATTCGTCGGTGATTGCCCTCGTGGCATTTGAGAGGCTTCGTGGAAACGATGTTTTGGAGGCGACGGCCCGTGGAGAATTATTCTCGGCCCGTGAAGGTGATTTTCGGGAGCACTATCAACAGTAATTGTATTTGTCCTTCCTTATCTTGTGCTCTTCGAGAATAAACTTGAAATTGTCTTTTACGACCCACGGAATGACTCCTCTTCCCCAAAAATCCATGTCGCTGCTCGCCCACAGCTGTGCACGCTTCGTCAATGAACTTGAAATATAAAAAAAAACGAGAGAAAAACTTGAGCTGCTAATCATACCAACTTTGCGAGCTGTTTTATACGCTAAATCAGTGGCGGCGCGTGCATATACGCATGTTAGCAAGTGCACACCCAAAGATGAATGAATTATGAAAGATAACTATTCCTTTACAACGAGAAGGATAAAAATCTTGTCTACTTATGGATGTGATATGAAGCTCCGAACGCTATAGCTATCTCCTTGGCGAATTCCCTCCGCAAGTGTGCGATCTCGTGACATCGCGCCGGACGCATATTCGGTCCATGCGATCGCTTGAAGGTGCTCCGGCGGGACGAGGTAAGCGGGGGGAGCATGCCATGTTCAAATGGGTGTTGGGAGCAGACTCAACACGACGCGAGTGCGCACGCGCATATTTGGTGAGAAGCTCGCAGGTAGTGCAGCGATGTAGCTGCCACCTACACTACCTGTGCTCAGGATCCTAGTCCGTCAATGCATTCAGTGCTATTTAGCAGTATTCATTTGAACTTCATGCCCTTTTTCACTATCGTATATGTTCTCTAATGCACACCCTGGATAAATAACCACCAGCCGCCACTGCGCTAAATCATTTTACATCTTGTGGGATATGGAATACTCTACCGGAGGATATTAGATCCTCTGTAAATAAAGCTGAGTTAAGGAAGCGGCTAATAAACTCTCTGATACAAACACAAATCTCACTCAGTAATTTAACCCGAAAGCTGGTTTGGAATGATAAAGGAAGAGGTCACCTCGAACTAAGTCAAAAGGCATGTGAATTTCACGTATTCAGGGTAGGGAGGTAACCTAACACTTTGAGGATTGTTTTTTGGGTTCGTCCTCGGTCTTCACCCAAAGTTCGATCAGCAGTCAAGCGCAATAGTTTTAGTGCTCAGGAGTAATCTAAACATAAATAATTAAAGAATTTGTCTTTCCAGGTAAAAATTGAATTCATTAAAGGGAAAAATTTGAAAAAAATTATGAAATTTTTTATTCGACGTTTAAAAACGTGTAAGGAAAAAATGTTTTTTTCCCATCACCAGGTAGGTACTACAATAGTTTTTAACGTCGGGCGGAAGGCAATTAAAGGGTAAAAATATCCTATTCCCGGATATCATTCTGAGGACCGAGGATACAGGCCAGCGAGGGCAAGCCACTTCCTTGAGGGACTCCCAGTCACATATACCCTTACTAGTATAGGGACACATCCTATCACTTAACCTCAACTATTAAAAATTGCGGACTGATAAAAGATGCTCAGATGCGAAATTTTCTTGAAATCACATAGCATGAACTACTGCTCTCAGATCCCGTAAGATGGAAGTTTCGAGTTAATAAAAAGGTAAAAAAATCAGGCGTATTTCGGAAAGAAAAGCCTACAGAGACCAAATCATAATGACCGAGGCTGTTTCGGGAAAAATAACAACAATGATTACAGTACTTTATGACATTTATGATTTTCTGAATCTAGGGAGTCAGAAAATCATAAATGTCGCGAAGATTAAAAAAACATTTCATCACTTCTGTAAAAGTTGGAAACGTCGATTTGTTTAACGCCGACGAGACGCCAAAAAAAGGGGAAAACATATTAAATGTACGCAAGAACACGCGTTTGGCAACCAACCCGAGATTTTTTTATTGCTAGATTTTAATTTCGACGGAAGCCTCGCTGCTGATAAATTGGGGAGAGACCACGGTACCTCCAGATATATTAAATCTGACCTTACCGTTGTGGAAATTCCAAATTCGTGTGAGCAACGTTCAACTTTAAAGTTAAATATTCCTTTTATTACCCATGCGGTCGAAAGATTCGTGAAAGAGGTCACACGAACTTTGTTGACAGCAGGGAAAGACGAGGAACGACACAACAGAAAAGACTGGAAAGCAGATAATTGAGTAACTCTTTCGCGATTTAATTCACAGAAGATGCTGAAACATCATATATTAATTCTGATAACGAAGAAAGACGCACTCAGTGTGAATATTGATGAATTTAGGGCGTGGGAGAGGTGAGCGGGGAGGGGACGCGAGCGGCCTCCATCCAAAATCATATAGTCACAACTCTTGGACATTATAGAAGAGAAGCGCGTGTCCATAGTTTGCACACCTTTCTAGTCTCTCGGAGGGCCTCTTCATAGATCGCAGGCTCCTTTCCGGCGGTCTCCGATCTAAAAATATCGCGAATATTACGAAAATATTTCATCACTTCTCTAAAAGTTGGAAACGTCGATTTGTTTAACGCCGACGAGGCGCAAAAATAAGGACAAGTCGTCTCACTATAAATTATTTTTTACCTTCTACCATCAGCCGATTTATATGGTCAAAGATGAGTGCCTTCCTAGCAGCACAAGCGGGATGAATTTTGCTGAATTCGAGGCGTGGGAGGGGAAGAAGCGAGCGGGGAGGGGACGGGATCGGCCTGCCGCTCCTCTATCCGCGACGCTGCGTGGGCGTTGGAATATCTTCGCGGGCGCGCACTCAAATTAGGCATTTAGTGGCTTAACGGTGGCAGGAACGTCAAAATGCATTAAATTATTCATCTGAAGGAATGTAACTCGGAAAAATCTACAGGGAATGACCATAAAAAATTTAATTTTTCGATTTTTGACCCTCCTCCCCCCCCTCTAAGTGGCATTTGAGCAAGGGTCAGGGGTTAGTAGAGGTCTCAATATTTCAGGCCTTATTTTCGATCGGTCTCCCAACTTTTTTTTTCATTGGGCCAGACGGATTTGAAAAAAATCGATTTTTCCGATCCGCCCTAACGCACATGCTATTGACGTCGTTTTCGTCGACTTGGCGCTCTTTGTCCCAAACATTTCCTAGAGAAAGGAACACATGGAGCCAGTAGCTCTGGCGGTCTTGCGATCCAGTCAAATGCAGTCAAGTACATTGTAAAAGTTACTCACCACATGTTTTGACACGCTTGACACGTTGCAATGAGTCTTCATGTGTCTTGGCAGTTGCACTTGCTGATGTTCATTTTTTAAAGAAACCAGTAGTCTATTCAGTCACCCTCATTCGTGCGTGTCGGGTTATAATCTCCCATGTTCTTTCTTTATTTCTCTAGTGGTGTATCTGATTTAGTGTGTTATTTTGCGAGCGATAAAATGTTTTCTCGCGATCATGACGCGATCTTGCAAATTAATCCCAATTCATTTTGTTACGCCTGTGGGGATTTAACATTCAAAGACCAAAGGAAAGAGATGACTGCAATTTTGAGTACATCTTATGAACTTTATTTCGCGTGTTAAATTGGTGAACAAGACAACTCTTGGACATCTGAATTCTGTTACAGTTGTTGTCATGGAAGTCTTTGTGAATGGTAAAACGGGGAAGATTGTTCTCTAAATTTCGTAGTGCCTAGCAGGGGGAACGCTTCCATCAAGAAATCGTGAACATAGAAAAAAGGTATGCTGGCAAATGGACACAGTGTATGCTGGGAGATTTCTGTTGGGCAGGCATCATCAGAGAAGTTCCAGAGCAGCAGTACAAAAGGAAATGAACACCCCATCAGGTAAAATGATACAGCTTCACTATTTTTTTACATCCCCTTAAGGGTCCGCCTATATTGCCTAAGATTGCAGAACCACAATGGTAACTTTTTTACATCATATGATGGGATTTGTCTTCTGTATGTGTATAATCAGTTTAAACAAAACTTTCTTAAACTTTGCGCATGACTTGATTAGTTTTCACTATTACAATCCATTTTCGGGAGTACGTCTGCATGCTTAATATTTGTCTCAACGTTTCATTCCACTTACTGGGAACGTCGTCAGGAGAATTAAAATATAAACATCTATCGTACCGTTGGAAAAACTGGTCCATGGTTGTCAAGGTATTTAAAAAAGTAAATAAAAATAAAATAAACTCCAACTTCTTTAAAACATCTACTATAAAAGGAAGATGAAAAGTGGGATATTGTTATTAAATTTTCTAAATATATCTCTTCCACACATGGCTTAAATTATATCCATCATCCCTGTTAAAATTCATAGGTCGTTTAGAAATTTCTATTGCCTCTCTAATAAGCCGTGGATAATATGCAGATTTTCTTGCAATGGCTTTGGCCTCATCCAGGAGGATCTTGTGTCCTGGCCCCGACATAAAATGATCAGCGGCAGCTGAAGTTTCCCATTGCCTTGCCTTCAGCGCCCTTTCATGCTCTTTCAGCCTTGTCACTATCTTCCGTTTGGTCTGTCCGATGTAACTAGACCCACATGAACACGGAATCTCATATATACCTTCCATTTGTAATGGGGGAATAGCATCAATGACGGATGGAAGTAGGTCTATGATCTTCCTCAACGTGCTAAACCTGGTTTCAACGTTGGCTTTTCCAAGGATGCGAGCAATCCGGTTCGTTGTTCCTGATATGTAAGGCAGAACTGCAAAAGCACTTGGTTTCATTTTCTCCATCGGGGCCTTGACTTCCCTCAAAGCTCTCCTAATGAATGAATTAGCATATCCGTTTCCTTTTAAAATTGAAGTAAGATGTTCCATTTCACTTTCCATGCTATCTTCATCAGAAACGGCAAGGGCTCTATGTCTTAAGGTCTTCATAACGCAGGACTTCTGACGCGGGTGATGGTGTGATGCCGCGTTTAAGTACCTGTCTGTGTGGGTCTTCTTCCTAAAGACCGAATGTCCCAAGCTTCCGTCTTGCCTTTTTCTTACTAGAACATCAAGAAACTGAAAACTGATTAGTTTTCATTGCGATAGGTGCAAAAGATTTCTTGAAATTCCTTTACATTCATAATAATGAAAAAATAATCTAGTCACATGCAAAGTTAAAGATAGTTTCATTTAATTTAATTATGGACATATTCAAGACAATGCTATTGTATGATATAAAACAGTTACCATTGTGGTTGTGCAATATTCGGCAATGCAGTCGGCCCTGCAAGGGTGGGCGGGCCCCCCACATGTATCCACCTCTGGGGGGGGCGGTATTTTTTAGCTCAGGAAACTGAAAACTTTTGGGAATCATTTTCCAGAGTATAAGCTGATTTTTTTTGCATAAGAAGCATATTGCGGGAGTAGGTATTTACTGTAGTATATCAGCATATTGTCCGATAAAAGGATGCAATCGGGTCGGGTTGAGCCGTCGAGTTTTCGTGTGCTTGAAAATTTTCACTTTTCACTTAATTGCAAAAATAGATATCGTCATTTAAAAATCTAAAAGCATGAAAGACCTACTCCAGGAGCAGTGGCGCAGTGAGGGTGGGTTTTTGGGTTAAACCCCTCCCCCCCCCAGAGCTCAGAAATATATTTAAGTTTAAACCATTTTATTTAATCGGATTGATATTACTAAAAGAAATGTGTGAGGATCAATAAAATATCCCTCAGAAAGCCGTAAAACTCACCATTTTGTACTGTTTATCTTCCGCTTCCGAAATTCCGCAATTTAATAATCTCGCAACTATAGCTTATACTGCTGGGTATTCCATATCACCACACACCCCGGTATTAGCTGCATCTAAATCCCCCCCAACCTTAATTCCTGGCTGCGCCCCTGTCCAGGAGTAATAATCTTTGAATTTAGACAATTAAAAAAAAATAGGAAACCACCCTATTCTGAAGGCTCAGTAGAAAAATTAAAGAGAATGAAAAACATCCATCACCACAGAGAATATATAGGTAACTGTAAGACTGTGTTAGTAAAATGAAACCAGAGGATTAAAAAGGACAGGAGAGTTATCTGAGAAGGTTGTTAGTGAGTTTATTCTGGGGGGGAAGAAATTTAATTGATGTACATTTTTTTACAAGTAAGTTAATGTCCTTCAACTCTTGTTTAGAGATTGTTTTCATGTTTGAACAGATTTAGATATTGTTAGTAAGTAGAATTATTCTTTCATATAGATAAATTAAACTAAACGAATTGATATCAATTGACAATATTGGCAAATGTCAAATGATTTAATGATAAAACTATTGCAGAAATTTTAAATACAGCTCTAGATAAATAAAACAGGTTGAAATGGAATATAAATTTTCTGAAGAAATGAAGAAGCTCTTAAAAGCCTTGATTTTCTATAAATAAGCAGAGAATTATGTTAATGACACCACAGAAGACTTAAGCTTCAGATAGGAATATTAGAAAAGAAAATCCATTGTTACTCCCCACACTTTAAAGCTGCTGTTGGATCATCACTTATTGGAGTTGGAGCACGCATATTTCATTAACATCTCTTTTATGTACTCTTATTCAAATTTCCTTTTTTCAGGTGGTGAATGAAGATTAATAAACAGCACCTGACAATGAAATTCTTAACATGTTTCCAGAGGCCACCCATGCAACTCCAAATGAAAACAAATTATCAATGCCAGTCCCACACTTCTGTTTGTCCTCATTTGATATTACAGCGTTGCTGGTGAGTATCCAATTTTATAATTTGGTAGGAACTTCTGCAAATAAAGAGCATTGGTAAATTTATTTGCTTTAATGCAATTTTTTATTCATTCCATGAAAGTGTTTTAGTACAGTGAAAAGGCTTTGTGGAGGCATATTAATATATTTATCATTAAGATATCGTGAAATGAGATACATATTTTTATCGAATTTTTTTAGAAAGTTTATGTTTAGTAGTAAAATCCTATCTGATAGGTAATAGTGTAAATTTCAACAATGGAAGTCAACAAGATTATTTTCTCTTCACTCAACCAGATATTGAAGAATCTTAACAAAAAAAAATTCAATGTTACATTAAGTGTACTAGAGCTAGTATGGGAAAAAAAAGCATTTTGTGGTACCACGTGGCAAAGGCATAAGCTTCGGAGTAATCTGAGGGACTGCCAACACAAAAAATAATTTCATAACACTGTATGTACATACACTATTTGTAAAAGTTAAAATATCCAATTTATGCCTCTGTAATAGTAGGGAAGTATGACTTTTTCCATAAACTTTTATGTAGCAAATTGTGCTAAAATACATAGGCGAATCCAGGGGGGGGGCACGGGGGCACGTGCCCCCCCTAGACCCTCAAAAATATGCAAGATTTTTAATACGGTCCCATTATCATTGCATTCGTTTTGTATTGCGAGGTATCCTTGTGCCCCACCCAGAACAAAATCCTGGATACGGCCTTGCTTGTGCCCCTCCCAGAAAAAAATCCTGGATCCGCCCCTGCTAAAATAGACACTGAATCCAAATGCTAATTAAATTTGGTTCGAAAATCTCTCTGAAATTTCTATTACATAAATCAATACCTAATCAACTGAGAGGAGAATTGGCATTAACTTGCCAATGTCTTGGTTAAGAGACCTTGCTTGTCTCTTGACACTTTCACATCTTAAAATATGAACCAGAGAAGGTGGGACGGGGCAAGGAAATTAAATAGGCCTGCATCACGACACAAAACAAAGTATTGCTGGCAGTAAACTGATCAAGAGTATTATTAGCATTTTGTTTCAATGATACAGTTATTTTTTCAATGCACCTCCTCTTCAAGCAAACAGATTATAATTAAAGGGCCAATAAGCTTGAATACCCATACAGGCCTTTAGCTTTGCTATTGTGGTTATGCCGCATTATATTATTACCTCCATGTCCAGTTAACAATAATGAGGTCATCTTTGCCTCGTAAGATTTTGCCTCCATTTACAGTACAATATAATACTTTGGGAACATGAATAGGTTTCCACCATATAACCTTTCTATCCATGTACACACTGAATTTTTATGAATTTTCTCTCCCAATGATATAACAGCTAAAAAAACTTGGAGTTTGAATCCAAAGAATAAAGCTGTTTTAAGAATGAATAATACCACAATTCAAAGGCACTAGTAATCAAATCAAATAATTATTTTTAATATGAAACAGAGAGAGACAGCATGAACAGAGCCAAGGTAAGTTCTAGTAATAACACCAAGTGATCACTGGGAGAGCGTGAGTGTAGACATAGAAACTATAAAACTGGAAACCTGAGAATAAAATAATACATTTTGATAATTGAATACAAGGAGTATTAAGTATATTTTGGTTAAATAGAGTGAAATGAACTTCTGCTTAGAAGATAAAAATAAAACCAGAAGAAAATATATTTGGCAGAGCAGTAAAGAAAAGGTTTGAATGGCACTGAAAAGAGGATCTATTCAAAAGAAGTCGCTGAAAAGAATATATGTATATGTAAAGATAACAGATACATTTAAAAGAAGCACAAAAACTTAATGAACTGTAGTGAATGGCATATGAATAGTAAAATTACCAAAGATGTTGAAGGGCAGGAAACTGCTGTAATGGAAATTTTCTATGATAACTTATGACGAGTGTACGTGTCAAGTCAAGCAAATATTGGAAAAAAAGATTAGCATAAAAATATCCACCAAGCCAGTCTTCACCCTGACGACTACAGGCAATAAAATGAAAGGAAATAAAGGATTTACTTCATCACGGTGAGAATGTGTGAAAAGAATACGCAATGGAAAATTTAGGAGCGAAGAAGTTCAGGAATGAATGATTATCTGCTAAATGCGTAC
The DNA here is from genome assembly GCF_921293095.1 of Ischnura elegans. Taxonomy (NCBI): domain Eukaryota; kingdom Metazoa; phylum Arthropoda; class Insecta; order Odonata; family Coenagrionidae; genus Ischnura; species Ischnura elegans. The sequence goes on from NC_060254.1 coordinate 103,322,874, forward strand.
TTACTGTGCTTAACAAGTCTCATGATGCAGAAATATGAATGTACAATTAATACTGAAAACTAAAACAGGTACTAAACGAGCACTAAAGGTGCACAACTGCCCAATGGCTGTCAAGATGCTTGAACTCAGAAAAAACACTTAGGTTTTACAAATTTCAGGAAACAACCATGGCGGACTAGACAATAGTAAATTTTCATGCAGTCATTGAAAAATGCAATCTAAATTCAAAAACCTTGTGAGCCAGAGGAAGGACTATATTCACTTTCATCTGTATCCATAGATCATAGTGAATGAGTATTCCTCTGCTGAATTATTGCGCAGTCAAGCTCCTGAAACTTGTAACGTCAATCAACTGAGATTTCATTCAACAAATATTGAAACATCAATGATACAATGAACTCCAATCACATGACAACCTTATACTTAAGCATACGAAAAATCTTTCCCTGAAAATACAGGGCAATGGGAATGACGAAAAGTTAGGATACATTTTCCATTACATTGGCTGAAATTTAACCCTTTTACTCCCAACCGATATATCGGCCTGACTTATTTCACTTTTTTTCGTGTTTATGGCCTTTTCAATGACTGTAATTTAAGTAAACCCCCATACTCTATCTATGGTAAGAAGATAGAATTATGTTTATCTTACGAATTGAGAAAAAATCTAGACATATAAAATAAAATTAATTAGCTGAAATTTTTAAAATCTGAAATGTTGCAAATTCTGGAAAATAGCCTTGGCAGTCTTCGTACCTGAAATGGGCTGGCAGTAAAAGGGTCAAAACATGTCAGATGCAGGTAATACAACTATCCCTGTAAACTGCATTCATAGTTGCAGTGCTTGTCAATACTTTGAAGGAACATTGTAAGGTCTGTATTTAAACATGAAACTGAATAGAAAATATCACTGGATCACCAATATGGTGGACTTATGAAGGAGGAAGGACGATGGAGTAGTCTTTCACTCTCAGGTCTGAGGTGAGCTTGCCTTCTTCTTCGTGTTCCTCCAACTCAACTCCTCGGCTTCCTTAACAGTGTCTGGGAGATTCTGGTTGAGTGTCTCGGGCAGAATGAGTGACGAGAACCCAGCAATCAATGCCATTGCGCCAAACACTATGTATGGAAGGCTTGCACCGTAAACTGCCTGTAGAAAAATATTAATATTAAAACTGTGAAGAATTTCATTGCCTAAAAGGGTTTCATTCATCAACAGTCAGGCCAGAAAAAATTTTGGAGGAGTCCTTCCTGATTCATTCATTTGGAAAGAGGTCACAATCTGGTTAAAACTGAATGGTTCCCTGAATGAGCGGAACTCTAGCGAGTGGAGAAGAAAGGGGCTGTGGAGGGGGAACTTTGGAGGGGAGGTGAAGCACCAGTGGCGGCTCGCGAGTCAAATATTTGGGGGGGAGCACACTTCACCAGGGGGTCAAAATATTTTACTATTTTGTGCATTTTAGTGAGTTTTTAAGTCTATCTAGGTATTAAATTTGTTTAATTTAAAATAATATAACTTAAATATTTATAATAATAAAATTTAAACCATAACAGGGTATTCTGCAACACTGCAGCACCAAGTAGATGCCAGATTATAATGCCACCAGCTGTAGCGGCGATGTCGACTCGCTAGATACGTCGCTCTGCGCATGTTTGGACGGCATCCCAAGACTTCCATAAGGCACAAGCTTAGAAGCGTCATGGCACCAGCAGCCCCCACCTCTACCACTCTTCATATAACTGCATGTTAATGGATTAGGATGTTCTGGCCAGCGCCCCGCGGCTACAAATGCGAACTTCTCGCGCTACTTTTGCGTGTTTTTCCCACATTTTCTATGTACGCAATTGAAAAAAACACTTTGGTTTATTATATGTACATATAATTATAATTGAATGGGTATTTATTTATTTTTTCCTTTTTCAAATCTCTATGAGCTAGTATGAAGGAAGTAGGTATGCGTTGTGAGATAACCCCTTGTATAACATAAGAATTACAAGTATCCATGTTCTTAAATGTGTGCTAATTATTTAAAAGCGGCAATCCCAACATAAAAACTTCCTGATTCATTCATTTGGAAAGAGGTACTACCTACTAGCCACCAAATCCCTCCCAAAAAATCACATCAGACCTGCCTTCTATAATAATTATAATCTAAGGAGTTTTATCTCAAGATCCAAAGACGTCATCCCAAGTCTAGAAAAAAGTGGTGTATACAAACTTAAGTGCGAGTGTTCTGCAGTGTACATAGGACAAACTGGCTGGAAATTCAGAGAAAGACTAAGAGAGCACGTAGCTTACTTTAAACATAACAATGCCAACTCCAACTTTGCTAAACACCCGTTAGACAAAGGCGACACCAGCGATTTTTCCTTGGAAATCCTACATTGTGAAAAAAAAGGCCCCAGGCTGGATGCTCTGGAGCAAGTTGAAATTTTAAAATGTGTGAGATGCAATTGTGATATTGTTAATGACCTTCTGTATGCTTCCCGTTCCCCACTCCTCAACCTCTCCCTCTTCCATCAACCCCATACCATCACACATTAGTGATTTCCCTTTCCCCTTTCCCTCAACATTAACCCACTCCCACCCCCGCCTATGCTCACAAACATTGAAAATTTTGTACTCGGTTAATGTCCTATTGTATTCTTCCCTCTCTCCCCTACCTCTCACTCCTTGCCCACCTTTCACTGCATTTGGTCAGCTTGGGTGCATCGACCCTTCCTACCTCCCCATCCTCTCACATCCCCTTGGCTTTTACAACCAGGGAAAACCTACCCTCCTCCCTCCCAACCTCCCCCTACCTCTTGACTACCCCCCCCCCCCCACTACTCTGGTTTATATGGCTAGGTATGTAAGACGATCTTTCATTGTACTCCTCGCCTGAGGATGATGCAGTGCGTCGAAACTGCGGTTGTATTTAAATAAATACATATATATGTGGAAAAACAAAGTTCAATTTTCATTCATCTTAAGCAACTTATGTCATTTTCAAGGTTTTGAAAGTGACCAAGTTGTCTAATCATAGGTAGCTTGACAATAATACCTATTCTGTGAACCAAATAAGAGTTTTTCTGTCACAACGTTACCTGGGTTCAACATACACTAAGCAGTAGACATTCAGGAGGTTATTCCATACATGGAAAGAAAAAAAAATCTCAAACTCAATGGTAGTGAAGGCCATAACAATTGATATAGTCCCATACATTGGAAAGCCCTTGACCAATTCAACAAATAAGATCCTGCAAAATATATTGCATAGCATACACACCCTGAAAATATTTCAAACGCTAAAATATTAAGCTCTATAGAGAAAATGCATGGGAAGGAAAAGTAGGTTCTCCTATGGTAACAGCTTTTCAGGCACTATCAGTTAACTACTCACTAGAAGTGGAGCTTGCGGAGCCAGCATGGATCCAATTCTGCCAAACGTTGAACATGCTGCAAGTGAAGAGCTTCGAAGGCCAGTGGGAAACATTTCCGATGAATAAGTGTAAAGAACGTTAAAGGATCCCGTGATAAAAATTTTCCCCAGCATGAAGGAAGTGGTCACTAGCCATTGCAACTCTTCTGTAAAGAAAAAGAATACACATGAAATAATAGGATGGTTTCCTATTATTTTTTTATTGCCTAAATCGAAAGATTATTACTTCCGGAGTACCCATTTTACGCTTTTAGATTTTTAAATGACGATATCTATTTTTTGCGATTAAACGAAAAGTGAAAACTTTCAAGCACGCGAAAACGCAACGGCTAAATCTGAATGCTGGGAAAACCCCGTGTAACATCAGTCTGGTTCCCCCTGTCGCCATATGAGGTGACCTTGGGGCGAGGCTTTGAGCGCTGATACGATGCAGGCTGCTAGCAGGTAGCACTTGGCTTAAATAAGGATTATTAATACCTTATCAAACGAAGGAAACTTTCCGACCTTAGGCAGTTTTAATAGGTGATTATTAAGGTATGTTTCCCTGAGCTCTGTGCCTCATACATGCATTGGTAATCTCAGATGATGTAAAACTCCTATCTACTCGTGTAGCATCTAGGTCCATGTGACGTCACGTGGAGTGGCATCGCATGGGCACCAATCTGGCCTTTTTCAAATGAGGATAAAATTGACCATTACCATTCGTCTAAACCGGTATTTCTATAACCAAATAATTTGTATATTATGAAGACACTAATGGTGGGTAACAAATCGCAATCAATGCCTTTCGTTTTATTTGATGAAGGAAACTACCCTATTGTCATTGGCTGATAAAAGAAAAGGGCAGAAAAAATGGAGCTGCTACGAGGTACTACATACTGCCCAGTGATGAGAATATTCTACTCAAATAATGAACAAATGAGAGACTTTTAGCATATGAAAATTATCAAGGAGAATATGTGAAAACATGACACGTACAATTATTCCCCCCCTACTGAAAAAATAGGTGCTATTAGGTTGAACAAGAATGGATGTACCTCTTACGTGTGCATGAATATTTGTTAATTTCCCACTTTTTTCATCTTGTGTGCCCCTAAATGAATGCAGCACATGATGTTTCACTGGGAAGGTGAACCATTTGAATTCTATTCAAAGAGATATAATTTGAAAAAAATACATATATATACAATTTTCTATGGGAAAACATTTCATCCAAGGTTACTCATGCTAAGGCTACATGCAAGGCTACTCATTCTTCCTGGATAAAGAAGTAACCAGTGGTGCGAAAGATCGACAGAGAAATAATCATCCGCCTTGACTGGGATTCGAACCTGGATCCACCGATTTCCGGTCAAGTGCTTTAGTCAGTGAAGCTACCGAGGCTTCATTCTTCCCTGTGGATATTTTTAGACACTACCGGACAAGGTGTTGCTGGACTGCTAAGCATATGGTGCCACAAGCAGTCCAAATCGTGCGCACAGCACCACAGCCAGAGAGCAGGCCCGGACATAGAACGCATAGGGGCAGGGGCGGATCCAGGATTTCTTTCTGGGAGGGGCACAAGCAAGGCCGTATCCAGGATTTGGTTCAGGGGGGGGCCTCGTCCTACAAAACGAATGAAATGATAATGGGACCGTATTAAAGATCTAGCATATTTTTAAGGGTCTGGGGGGGGGGGGGGGGCATGTGCCCCCGTGCCCCCCCCCTGGATCCGCCTATGCATAGGGGTGTTCGCCCTTGATTAGTTTAAAGTCCCGGTATGACCCTTGGAACCCTAAAAGAATGGGAGCAGGGATTTGGTGTCCTTAGCTGAGGAGTAGTGTCCCCGATTCAGTTGGAAAAGGACCCTCACCTCTTGTGCGAAACGACAGCAAAAATCCACGGCCATCATAGAGTCAATTTAGTTTTTCAAGTTTACACTAGCAGTAATTTGTTACGCATCAAAATTTTTGTATTGATATTTTGTGCTCTTTTTATTTGCTCAACATAAGCACGGTAGCACCTCAGCGCTAAACATGCTATCACCTTTCAAAAGCTTAGGCTTTTGCCTGCCAGGAGTCAGACACTTTGTTTCGGCTCGCAAATATAGTAGGTACACTTGCCTCAGCTATTATTTTTGCCTGAAAGGGTTTAGCTTGAACAGTGCTAGTGTACTATAAAAATAAAGCCATAGCTAGTGTGGGGGGACTTAGGCCTCTAACCCATACTTGAAAAGCTTGGGAGGTACAGTCTTAAGAATATCCTCCTCCAAAAAGTACCACCTCTCCAAATGAATCCAATCTAAAAATAATTTCTATGTACAGAAGCACTATAAAATATTCCAATAAATCTGGCTTTATCAACCTACTTTATCAACCAATCTACTTTAAACTCTTAACACTTTCACTATTGGGCTGAAATATTGTCTCTTTCATTCAGTATGGAAAGAATTCAAAGGAATCAATACATCAGCAAATCGAATCTCACCATCATGTGATAGAAATGGTACAACAATGCAGAGGATTCCAGCCAAAATGAGAGTTGCTGACAGAGTTTTCCTTCGACCAACCCATTCCATCATGGGCCAAACGATGATATTACCAGGTGCCTCCACCAATGCAGTAACTGCAAAATTCATGTATTTGTCACCAGACAAAGTCACAGACCCAAGTGACAAACCATAGTAGACAACCGTGCAACTAATCCTGTGAAAAAGAAATATTTTAATGTAGTCAAGGGCACTTTGAGCAGAAAATATTTCTCAAATACTTACTACATGCACCACTATCAAAATATACAGTATTTGGAAAAGAAATACAAATTTTTATGTGCGCATATCCTTTTAAACAGATATTAATCTCACATGTATTGGCAAGAGAAACAGTTAATTATTCTTTCATGGAATACACAACCATTTGTGTATTGAGTATTTCACCTCAAGGTGATTCTTAAGCAATTTGAGAGGCATATATCATTCCTTGAGTAGTTTGTTTCAATGTTTTTGTTATACAGGAAATGGATTATGTATTTCAAATATGTAATCTGTATTTGATAGAAGTCAAAGAATTCCTTGAAGATCTTTCCATAAATTAAATGGAAAATTACTAGAATCATGAGTCAATTATAGTATATCCTACACAATTACTGTTTTTACTGCATTAGCTGTGGGAGTATTACTACATAGCACATTTTTCATCTTAAAATACTTGGAAATACAAGGCTTTTAACTGCCTTTACCGTAACCTAAAAATAGACCATTAATAATATGACAAAAATGATTTTTCAGTGTACTATTAAAAAATCTTTACAGGTTGCATTCCATTGAAAACAATTAGTGCAACATTGTAATCATATGTCACACATGATTAAAATTTGTAAGGAGAACATCCTTACTGTGAGTTCCACTCATCCAAATTTGTAAATTTTCAGGACAATATCAATATACATCCGCGAGCTATTCTTGGTATCTGTCTACTAAAAGCTTTATGTTGTGCATACAGTCCATGTCCAATCACTAACCTAACCGCTCAAAGTATCTAATAAATTATTTTATCTATGGCATCAATACTAAAATGAAATATTGGCACATATTTGAGTTAAGCACATTATCATGAAATTTAAAATGGGGAGGATGAATAGATATTTTTGTTTCATACCATCTATTTATGTTAATTTTATATTGCATCAGTAAGTATACCAGTCATTATGAATTCATTTTGTTCTTTTCTCTTAAGTATAAGTGTTGAGCAATAGTAACGAGGTTTGGTGTTTGTAAAGTGGATTCTCTGTACTCATGTTTTGATTTTACTTGTGGAATTTCAGCAATTGATGGAGCAAAGAAAAACGCAAAAAATATGGTTTACACAATGGGCAAGAGAGAAAGAGGCCGACATATCCTTGAGAGTATGTTTCACACAAGCAAACTTATGGAGTACGTCGGGCAGCAAAGATTTCTGGCAGTTCTCTAATTTATATAAATAGAATATTTTATATTCAATTATAACAAGTATTTGCTCCTGTGAAGCTTTAAGAATAAAGTAAAAGTCGGCCAGGCTACTTTTTCAATCATTTTATCAAACCTTCAAGTACTATTCATGAAAGGAATGCGAAAAAAGAAGTGGTTAATGAAACTAAAGATTTTAATTTTTTCTAGATGGACCACCAATTTTAGCTATTAATACAAATTAGAGAAGATGAGTAAGGTTTTCTTCAGGAGGTATGCAATAAGAAGATACATAATCTATTCAATAAGCAGCCACTCACCAGCATACAAAATTCACCAAAAGACGTATAACGAGTATCTTTGATGTTAGCATTTCTTTGATTAATTTGAATTGAAATCCATCAGGTATATCATCACTTGATTCCACCTAAAATAGAGTTTGGTCATCATCAATAATTATGCATTAAATAAACCATAAAAATGTGTTATGAAAAAGGTTGAGCAAAAAATAAAAAAATAAATATTATAAGTTCATATTAAACTGGGTCAACATTCACCATTTACTGATGTCTTCGGAACAAAAACTCATAAGCATATGATGAAACAAAATAAATTCTATAATTCTGATAGTGATAGTTTGATTTGCATATGAATTGACTCAATGCAAAATACTCAATGTGAAGCAGTATACTGCATATGCACCATTTATAAATGCACCATAAGCAAATATTCAGAGAACTTAAAAAAAACACGCACTCCATGAGATTAGATCCTTTCGCACGGCAGGTACAAATTTCAATTTTACTCCCACACATGTTTGGGCATTTTCGATGCAAGACAATTGTTATTGATGCCATCATTTATGGAAAAAAAATTCTAGTGTCTACCCTCTTTGGAATTCATTTCCCATTTTTTAACGTTTTTGTTTGGCATTTCAGTTCCAAAATCATATCCTCATATTACGCATTAAGAGGCAGCTGTCCCTATTTACTCAAGCCATCAATGGCTATGATGGTTACAAACCATAAAATCATACTCACACGTTCTGTTTGAGGAGTTCCATTTGAGTCTGATGAAGACTTAAACATAGACAATGCTACATTTGACAACTGAACACCATTGCGAGTCGCTGCTTTGTGCACCACACTTGAGGCATCCTCAAATCGACCACGGGACATTAGCCACCTCACAGATTCTGGAATCAACCTGGAATTCAGCAAGAGAAAAAAATGAAAAGTCAGAAAAATATCCTATGTCATGCACCAAATGAGTCTTTTATGAATAGAGAAGAGTTATTGAGAAAATCATAGAGTAAATGTGCAATGAAAAGAATGGTAAATGGTCTTATGTGGAACATAGTTCATAATTCCATGGATTGGAACGTGAACGCTTAGAGAGGAGAACAAGAAAAGGCCAGAGGAATTTGTGATGTGGGTGTAGGAGAGGATGTAGAAAGTGAAATGGATGGTGTTGCACCTTCGGATTGTCAACATACATAAAACTTTGTAGATTTAAAATGGACTGTATTTTAGTTTTTATATAGGTATAGTATAGTTTTTATAATTACTGCTGTTTTGGAATCGTTCGTACATTCGTGGAGTAGGCACTGTACACCGACCCTAGCTCTTTTGTGACTGTTGCTTATACTGTCATCCCTTCCAGTCCCTTCACACACACACTATTGTCTCTTCTCCCTTCCCCTTCCAAGGCAACCTTAACAATACAACCCCCTGCCCGGGCACCCCAAACGGGGTCCATCCCCTTCTGGGGCACCACTCAGTCATTCACATCTCTCCAGGCATCTGTATGCCATCCCTTGCCCCAAAGACCAACCATTTCATTGTCGTAACATATGGTGAAAATGACAATTAAGGAAGTTCTAATCAGGAGGTGGTCTGTAGGATAAATGAAACTTTCAAGATGAAATAAGAAGGATGGGATTGGAGTGTTCACTTCAGCGTTCATACCAAAATTCCATTTTCGAATCCCAGAAACTAAACTTTAAATTACGTGGATACCTTATGGAATGTTGGGTGGAGCTGACGGGCATTTTCATATGCAGAGGCCTGTATCCGGGTCGGGTATAGCTCTCGTGGATTTTTCAACGAAGATGACTGGATGTCGGCTCTGGCCGATGCAAGGGAAGGGAAGTGACTGCTGAGATAGAAATTGTCTGATGCATTCAGCCTTGGCCTGAGACCCAGGTTAGCGGGTCCTTAGGGCTGTTCCTCGGCAATAAAGCCTGACCCTCCCACTCAATTATGATCATCCTCACTGCAGGAATCCATTGCAAGGTGGTTATTTTGTCAGTAATTTTTGCAATGATATATTTTGTTCTATACTACAATTTTTTTATACTTTGAAATTAATTCTTCGTTTTGTTCTGTGCTTAAGCAATTTTAAAATGAAATTTTGACCTAAGAAATAACATACTTCCGGACTTATAGCCTTATTACCTTTCATTTACTAACTTTGTTGTTATTAACACTAGAAATATGTTTAAAATTCAACAATCCTTAAAAAATGTTAGTAATCCTTTTAGAAGAGTAAGTTATTGAAAACCAAATACAATTTTTGGTTGATAAAACACCGGTAACGCAATAAGTTGACTGTGGATTCGTGTTATGATAGGCAGCGGCGTATCCAGGATTGTGTTCTGGGGGTGCACAAAGATACCTCGTAATACAAAACTAATGCAATGATAATGGGACGGTATTAAAAATCTTGCATATTTTTTAAGGGTCTGGGGGGGTACGCGCCCTCATGCCCCCCCTAGATCTGCCTATGATGATGGGTTAGAGGGTGTAGTCCAGTGGCCTGGGTAAAAGGGACGTGTGCCCCTTTGAGCTGGGTCCCAAACCAGAGGGACGAAAGTACCAGGGTAACTCGACCCCAAAAAAGAGCTCCATACAGAGAGGTTTAAAATATTCTCATGCTACTTGTAGCACGGAAAATGTTTTCTAATTGTCGGTGCTGGCAGGAAAGGATTAATGTGTAGGCAACTTCTATCAATATCACAGTAAAATGTCAGCAGAAATTAGGCTAAATTTAAGCTCTGAGAAGGCAAGAATAAAAAGAAATTCCAGTTGAGAAAGAACTGCTCCTGAAGTGGAGGGTGGGAGCAGTGGTTCAGCGAGGGGGGGGGGGGTTTAAGGGGATAAAACCTCTCCCCCCCCAGAGCTCACAGAAATTTTTAAGTTAAATCTATTTTAATTAATTGGATTAATATTACTTATAGAATAGAGTGAGGATTAATAAAATATCCCTCAGAAGGCCGTAAAAATCACCATTTTGAACCATTTATCTTGATATTTTCTTTCCGGCGGAAAGCCTCCGCACCTCCCGCTAACCCTGGCGGGTACGCAATACCCCAAGCACCCCAGTATTAGTTGCGCCTGAAACCCCCCCTAGCTTTAATTCCTGGCTGCACCCCTGGGTGGGTGGTCCTAACCTCCTTCTCCCCTCAGCCAAATTTCCAGCCAAATACCTATTCTGCTAATTCCCATGGCGTGAGTGATTATCATAATGTACCATGGAAACCTACCTTAACATTTTCCACACTGCAGGTCTTATGCTCGCCTTAGCAAAGCAAACCTGGCTTTTTGGGCAATATTTGAACCAATAAATATATTATTACATACCTATGTACATATATTCTTGTAGTTTGGTGGTATAGTGACAATTATACCCCTAAGGGATCCAAACGCAGCTTTAAAAGCATTAAAAATCTAGTATAAAATGCAAAGTTTAATCCTAGGAACTCAAGTTAAGAAACAGGCAAAAGCTATGAAATTTAAATTGTAAATAGTGAAAAATAACACCCTAAATATGTACCATAATATATCCACTATAGGTACAGGCTTTGGTTAATATGAGAGACTAAAATAAGTGGGAGGTTCATGAGTACACTTAGACCCCAAGCAAAGAAATTCTTAAACCTGCTGATACACGCATGACCTCGCAGTAATTATGAATCAGTTTACGTCAGTGCAGCAAAAAAGAGTGCATGTATCATAATACATATCACCATAAGCAAGAAATTACACCTACCATAAGTATAAAATGAAGATAAGAGTGGGGGCGTAAACTGCGAAAAGCATGTGCCTCCAATATGGTAGCGCCCAGGCAAGTAAGGCCAAATATGCGGTGCCAAAAGCATATATCACATTTATGGAGACACCGCCTATTGTTCGACGTGAAGGTCCAACTAATTCCAGAGCTGAAATTGAAGTAAAATTAATCTTAAGAGTTTTACCAAGTCACAAAGAAAAATATTCATATATATAAAATGATAAACAAGTATTTTAACGTTTTTTTATGAACTTCATTGTTATAAGGCCCAATATTTTACCTTCCACCACTGGTATATTAATATTAGTAATTTGAATGATTAAAGAGGCCTTCATCAGGTGCCGATTTTTACTTGCATTCGAATTGTTTTAAGAAAGTAATTTTTGCTTTTAATCTGCAATGTTTGTGAAAGCATTCTTTGCATCTGTGTAATTATTACATTTCAGTAAAAGAAAGTGAAAATTTGAATTCCAAATGCACAGATCAAGGGGCAGTTACATTTACCTCATCCAGAGGGGTACATTTTTTTGTTAAACATAATAATGTAGGCATAAGTGCCTCAATCAAACATTTCAATTATTATTTTAAGGAATGGCATTAATCATTCTGTGGCTGTGCCTAGAAAACTTACACAAATAACTATGTGGGGTATCCCAGGTCCCCGTTTATAATTCATAAATTATATGTTGTATTTTAGTCTTTTCCAAAGGTGTACCCAGGATCGTAACTATGGTGGGGGGGCAAGCCATAGTCTTGGAGGGGGGGGGGAGCAAATCATGGTCTACGCGGGGCAAGCCAAGTTGCGACATTTTAGCATGGAAAAGGTGAATTAAAGCAACATTTTAAGAAAATTATAAAACCGCTTTATTAGTTTACGAGATTATTCCCTTGAAAAATTGTTTTATTTTAGTTACATATCTTATACTAATACATATCATTTTTCGTTGGTTTAAAGAAATTTTGTTGAATACTTTCGTTTAAATTCAGTACTGTTTTGTTTAAAGACTTTTGCGATTTTTGCTTCTAGGGGGAGGGGCAGCTGCCCCTCGCTAGGTACATCCGTGGTCTTTCCTGTAATTCAACACCATGGCTCTTTTTTAAATGATATAATAACTTGTTTTGTATAGTTTATAAATGCATTGCAGGCTGCATTTAGGTTTTTAGATTGATTTTGTGCAAAATGGCAGGAATCTTTCATATTTTGCTATTGTAACTGTACGTTGATTAACATGATTCAAAAAAACAAATACAAAAGGTGCCATCACATAGAATATTGGCGTTATAGAAGGCATAATATAATAAATTTATTGTATGCAACTTTTATCCCTGCACTTATATAAAAAAATATGTTTCATTTTCTTCCCACCAACAGCTATGACCCCAGCTATGACCCACATGAACTCAGTGACCCCACCAATAAAAATTGAAATTTTCAAAAACAATTTAAATGCTAAAAAAATCGTTTGTCGCCTAAATAACGAAAAAGTGGTTGAGCTCAAATATAAAAAATATCAAAGGGACAAAATAAAAAAAATTAAAAACAAACTATACAGCATTAAAGTTTTAAGGTATTTAAAAGAATAATTCAGGGTATGTGAAGTTGCCCTGCGCAGTCATGGAAGGGTTAAAAAATTATTAAAATGGTGGTTTTAATGTTATTCCTCAAAATAAACTAAAAAATCCACACCAAAATACCACACAAAAATAGCACATTAGTAATGAACCAGCATTTATGTTTGAGGAAATATTGACAATTATTGTATCATGTAAAGGAGCAAAGTTAAAAGTGATTATAATTGTACTGATTATTTTTTTCAAAGAGTGCTTTGTAACTGTGATTAGTAACAATTTTTACAGTGTAACTTTAACTGAGCCAGATGACATTTATACAATATTTGTCCCATCACTGTGCTTTTTGTAAAAAACACAGATCAGATGTAGAAGGAAAATAATATAAACACTCACCAAGAACAAATAATGTGGGAAAGAGACCACCTCCAATTAGTGTTTCCATGAACTCCAGAGTTATGTAAAAGAGGTAGCTGGGAGCCAAGGCTTTAGCTATTCCGCAAATGCTTTGCCCAATAATTGCAGAGACCAGTACTGTTCGACGGCCAAATCTAAACAAATTATAAGAAGCCATCAAAGACAATGACAAAAATTCTTGAGCAGACAACAACCCAGACCAGATTTCAATAAATATGTACATATATACTAATTGATAGACATCATGTATAGGATGGAAGTTATGAGGGATTGGGGCATTTGTGATTCCAAACGCTGAATTATATTTAATCTAAATCATTTTACTGCAGAATGTGCCAATGACATGATGTCACTCCCTCAGAGCTTAATCAAAAGTTTGTTTTGAATAGGTGAGGGTAGAGCTCACTCTAAACCAAGCCAACATTTGATGTAGGCTATACTTATTTAAATAAAAGTAGCACAAGAGGGGTACAGAAGAAAATTCCATGCTGTGGCTGCCAGCCATTCTATCGTTTGCTAACTATAGGTCAATTATCATTATGTGCACATTCATAGTTTGGAAATCCACTGGCCTCACGCTTCCAAACTTAGTTTATTGGACCTTTCCTTTAGATTACAACCTTGCTGTGGTGGAAAAGTTTGTGCATTCCCATGACCCCTAGAGCTGCACTGGCAGGAATAATTCTGAGTTACCTACTTCCTATAAGGGCACCCATGTCAGATAGGTCGAAGGATAGGAGCCAGACAAAAGGTGGTCCACGTGATGGTGTCATGTAAAAGACATCGTTGGAATGGTCATAGGAGACAGTAGCGGATACAGAAAACACTCAATGGGGGGGCGCAAAAGATACTTTCAGCTACCTATATTTTTATCATAATGAAAAATAATCAAGTTACAATAAGCAAATTTTTAGAAAGTTTTATTTAAACTAGGTAATTATATACATTAACAAGACACAGTCTTATGATATGAAAAAGTTACACGTGTGGTTCTGCAATGCATGCCAGGGGAGCAGCTAGGAATTAAGGGTGGGGGTGGTTCAGGTGCAACTAATACTGGGGTGTGTGGGGGTATGGAATACCCTCCAGGATAAGCGGTAGGTGCAAGATTAATAAATTGCGGAATTTTAAGATAAACTTAATAATACTACTTTTAACACTTTTCATAGCAGAAAAAACTTCATTTGTCGAAGAAATCTTTTGTAAACACATGACTTTTCAATATTTTGTTTTCTTTCTACAAGGAAAGTAATTGTGTCCTTATATTTTGGGGGTGGTCCGGACCAGGGGTGCAGTTAGGAATTAAGGCTGGGGGGGGGGTTTAGGTGCAACTAATACCGGGGTATGTGGGGGTATGGTATACCCACCAGGATAAGCGGTTGGTGCGAGATTGATAAATTGTAGAATTTTAAGGTAAACAGTTCAAAATGGTGGGTTTTACGGCTTTCTGAGGGATATTTTATTAATCATTACACTAGTCTATTAGTAATATCAATCCAATTAAGCACAATAGATTCATCATCATCATCATCACTGGTCAACAATCCTAGGATTGGTTTGACGCAGCTCTCCACTCAGTTCTCCTATCAGCTAATCTTTTCACACCTTGTCACGGTCTCCGCCGCGACTCCTGCGCATGCCTGCAAGCCGTAGGAAAATTTTTAGTTACGCGGTCTTGACGCGCACCGACTGCCTCAGAGAAACAGGTTCTGGCATTCCCCTCCCCCTCTCCTCTTCCCCGACCTCCCCTCCTCACCTCCCCTCCCCTCCCCTTCCCTCCCGGGAGTCCTCCCTTCCTGGCGACGTGCGCAAACGACGGTCTTTCTTTCACTGCTCAGACTCGCGAGTAAGAGGTCCTCTCCGCAAATCTGCTAGCTCCGCCCGAATTCGGTAAGTCCTGTCACTCCGCCCACCCTAAGTTTCCTCAGAGTCAATTTCTCTCCGTATTCATTGGCATGCGATGTTCTACTTGCAGGGCTTTTTGTAGTGCAGAGAGCTGCTACTTTCTGAATGGCGTTAGTCGCCATGTGGCTGTGAGGTGGATTTTCTCTTCCTCTCCCAAAAAGCTGAGGGTGCATGCAGCCATTCTTTAATTTTTTTGTAATGACAGGAGCCATAATTTTATTTTATTTTTCACCTCATTTTACCAAGTTTGGTTAGAAGATAGAGATGAAGTTGCTGGAGAGTGTGACCTGTGTGAGTGTGTGCTACGTCTAGAAACTTCCCGATTGGAGGCTTGTTTGTATATGGAGGAAACTCATAATTACTCCCAGAATTTTAATGAACTTGTATTAAAGTCTTGTAAAAATACAACTTGCATCTGTTATATTTCATCTCGTCATAAAAGGTTGTGACGTACCTACCTTGGTGGTGCATCCAATGCATGCACCTGGCACCCATTTGTCTATCTCTCAACCAAGGTTTTGGGGAACCATCCCCATCTCTACCAGCATCGGTTCACCGAGTCTAAGCTACGCCCGGGCAACAGATAAGTAAATCTTTAGTATCTCGCGTTACTTGTCATTGTGGGACTTTGACGTCGCAACCTACGTATTTCTTCTCATTCACATCCTTCTTCACTTGTTCCATATATTTTGTTCGAGGTCTTCCTTTTCCGTTCTTGCGTTCCACTTGTCCCTCGATGATTGTCTTCATCAGGCCATCATGTCTCAAGATGTGGCCTATAAGGTTGTTCCGTCTTCTTATTAAGGTTTTCATGAGGCTTCTCTTCTCTCCTACCCTTCTTAGGACTTCCTCGTTACTAACTCGGTCGATCCAATTGATCTTCATCATTCTTCTGTAGCACCACATTTCAAAGGCCTCTATCCTTGCTTTCTCCGCTGCGGTCATTGTCCATGCCTCACTTCCGTATAGGAGCATACTCCAGATGTAGGTTCTTATAAATTGTTTCTTTCCTCCCATATTTAAGTTTCCCGCTGTTAGCAGGTCTCTCTTTTGGTGGAATGCTCTCTTCGCCTGGGCTATTCTGCTGATAATTTCTTTCTTGCTTCTCCTGTCACTAGTTATCTTGCTTCCCAAATAATTGAATTCATCCACCTCTATCAGTTTTTGCTTCCCTATTTTAATGTTAGTCTTGACTTCTTCTCTTCTGCTGCATACTAAGATCTTGGTTTTCTTCGTGCCTATTTTCAGTTGATATTTACTCATTACCCTACCCATATTAACCAGGATATTTTTCAAATCCTTCTCTGTTTCTGCTATAACAGCTATGTCATCGGCAAACCTTAGCATGCTAATTTTTTCTCCATGGATATTCACTCCCAATGCCTTTTCTTTGATTTCATTAATGGCTTTCTCAATGTAAACATTGAAAATTACGGGTGACAATGTACAGCCTTGTCGCACTCCTTTCCTAATTCTTGCTTCTTCACAGCTGGGCCCTGATTTTATCACTGCTAATTAGTTTTTGTATAGACTGTGAATGATTCTTCTTTCATTGAAAAGAATCCCAATTTCCTTTAAGATTCCAAGCATTGTGCTCCAATCCACGTTGTCAAATGCCTTCTCTAAGTCCACGAACGCAACGAATGTTGGCTTGTTCTTTTCCATTCTCTTCTCTATGAGCAGTCTAAGGGCCAATATTGCTTCCCTTGTGTCTTTGTTTTTTCTGAATCCAAATTGGTCCTCATCCAAGAACTCTTCTGCTCTTCGTTCTATTCTTCTATAGATGATCCTTGTCAGTATCTTCGATGCATGTGTAGTAAGGCTAATTGTCCTAAAATCTTTGCACTTCTCCGCTCTTTTCTTCTTAGGAATAGGGATTATAATGTTCCTCTCGAAGTCCTTTGGTATCTCACCTGTCGTATACGTTTCACTAATGATTTTGTATAGCTGGTTCAACGTCTTCTCTCCTGCATTTTTAATTAGCTCTTTGGGAATATCATCAATGCCAGACGCTTTATTTATCCTGAGATCTCTTACAGCCGCATCAAATTCTGATCTTAAGATTGGGGCTCCCATGTCATCAGCATCCAATTCCCTCTCGTTCTCGATAGCATTCATTCTTAAGCTGCTTCCTTAGTAAAAATCTTCCAGATATTCCCTCCATCTCTTCCCTTTGTCTTTGTTTTCAATCATTAGTTCTCCGTTTTTGTCCCTAAGGGTATTACATCTTACGCTTCTTTCCTTAAAGTGGTTCCTCACTATCCTAAAGGCGGCCTCTACTTTTCCGTGCTTAAGATTGCTTTGCACGTCTTCACAAATATTTTTCATCCCCGTATCTCTAGCCTTCCGCGCTTTACGACATATTTCATTCCTTATTCTCTTATAACAATTATGTCCTTCCTCCATTTTTGCAGCCTTATATTTTCTTCTTTCTTCAATGAGATCTAATACTTCCTGCGTGATCCATGGTTTTTTCATAACGACTCTTCTTTTACCAAGAACTTCCTCCGCTGCTGCCTGCAGATCACTTCTAATGGTTTTCCAACTCTCTTCCACAATAGATTAAACTTCAAAATTTCTCTGAGCTCTGGGGGGGTTTTAACCCCCAAACCCTCCACCCCCCTTGCTGAGCCACTGGTGAGCTCTTGCTATGGCACTGCCCTACGTTCATTGCTGACCTCTCCTTCTCCATCCACTTGGTCTTCTTTTCTTCTTTCTCGTGTGCTGCAGCTGGTCGTACATATCTTCAAGGATTTTGCATCATTCAAACCTCAAGAACCTTTGCTGAGCTTGCAGCCATGAATGACACCTGCCCATATGGTCTAAGTGCCTTGATAAATCTGAGAATAATTTTATTAAGCTCCACATTTACAGTGTAGAGATAGTTGGTAGGGTCTCCAATCAGTGGCGGATACATACTTGGGGTGCAGGGGGTGCGTGTCCCCCATTACAGGGTCGCCTGCATCAGTGGCTTAGCAAGGGGGGGGGGTTTGGGGGTTAAAAACCCCTCCAGAGCTCAGAGAAATTTTTAAGTTTAATCTATTGTGCTTAATTGGATTGATATTGAATAGATTAGCTGATAGGAGAACTGAGTGGAGAGCTGCGTCAAACCAATCCTAGGATTGTTGACCAGTGATGATGATGGTGATGAATCTATTGTGCTTAGTGGGATTGATATTACTAATAGACTAGTGTAAGGATTAATAAAATATCCCTCAGAAAGCCGTTAAACTCACCATTTTGAACTGTTTACCTTAAAATTCTGCAATTTATCAATCTCGCGCCAAACGCTTATCCTGGTGGGTATACCATACCCCCACACACCCCGGCATTAGTTGCACCTAAACCCCCCCCCCCAGCCTTAATTCCTAGCTGCGCCCCTGGTCCGGACCACCCCCAAAATATAAGGACACAATTACTTTCCTTGTTGAAAGAAAACAAAATATTGAAAAGTCATGTGTTTACAAAAGATTTCTTCGACAAATGAAGTTTTTTCTGTTATGAAAAGTGTTAAAAGTAGTTTTAAACCCTCTACTTAGTACCCAGTCTTTCAAAAAACTTTCCACCCTGGTTTTAGACCCCCCAAAATGAAGTTCCTAGCTACCCCACTGATGCAGGGACATGGAGTGTTAAGAAAATGGTGAGGACAGGTAAATTAGAAAATTTAGAAAGGGAGATGGAGAAAGGGAGGATAGTTACCATTTTGGGATTGCATAAGGTGAGACGGACGGATAGTAGGGACCACTGGATTGATTGGCACAGGATGACATGTAGTGAGGGGCAGCCAGGGGCAGTCTGCAGTGACTGGGAGACTTTGGCTAGGCCTCATGTTGGGGCCTTCCTTACCGAAGGATTGTGAGGCCCCTCTGCGGAAATATTTGGATTTTGCATGCTATTTGGATGCTATTGGATTTTGACGCTATTCTGGCTCTTGAAAACTATATTAAAATTTAAAAAAATCGCAATTTCTTTAGAAAAATTTCAATTAAAAGTTAGAGTTTCAAAGCTAATAATGTTTGATGACGTATTATGGTTATACTATCTATTTAGTGAATTCATTCCTTGAAACTCCAATGAAGTCTAAAAAATCTAAGGAATAACCTTTCGGAATTACCATTTCAAGATAGCATGAGGTTCTCCCTTATCTTATAACATTATTTAATTTTTCTTAAGATTTTATACACTTGGTATGTTGTAAATAATGCAGCTAAAGAAAATGTATTATTTTCTAATTGTATGAAAATGGGATCTAGTAATCTGAGTTGTTTTTATCACATCTTTCACATACGCTTCATGATACATAGATTCAATCTTTGTGGGGGCCTCATTAGACTCAGGGCCCTTGGCGATCATTCACCAGACAGACCTAGGCAGATAGGCCTAGCTAGGGGGAGGAAAGTCGATGAGGGGTAGCCTGGGTATAAAGTAGTAAAATGGGTAAAATACTGGTAGCTATAAAGCAGGTAACCAATAGGATTTTAGGAGTAGAAACTGAGGGACAATTCATGCCCACTGGTAACCATAGGAAGGAAGAAGAAGGGGAGGTGTCTGAATAGCTCAAGGGGATAATAAGGGAAATACTGGGGAGGAAAAATTTATTAGTGATGGAGGACTGGAACGCTTCAGTTGAAGACGTGAGGGATGGAAGACAGAAAAGGAGAAGACAGACATGGATCGTGAGAAGACGAGGGGAGAAAGCAGTACATATGATTTTTCTGGAGGGAAAAGTTATTTATCAGTAGTGATGGGCAGAGTCAATCATTTTAGTGATTCAATCATTTTGACTTGAGTCACGTGAATGATTCAATCAATTGATTCAATCAGTATGATTGAAAAGACTCAAAGGAATCAAGATTGAAAGAATCAATGGATGTAATAAATCACTTTGAATAATCGAATAAATGCTGCCGCATCTGCGAAGGGCATTGGTAACGCCGAATCCATATTATCATTTCATATACTATTTTGATTGTGATTTCCAAATAACAGATAGTCAGCATACTCTGATGTATATAATTTTACACCAAGGAAAATAATGCAGAGGTAAATTTATAAAATATAGTCAGCGCATGTTGACGTTATAATCTCAGTCTTTAATGCTTGATTGCTTCTCCTGAGAAATTGTGGCAGAAAGTTTACAATGAATCACGGTTGATTTTTTGAGGATTTCTGACAGGCATTCACGTTTAATAACCAAAAGAACCTAGTCATCTTCATATTTTTCTTTTACGTGTAGTGGCGTTATTAATACTAAAAGCTGCTGGAAAACATATAAGTAAAAGATGACACAAGTATTCAGATCTTTATAACATAGTATATAATTTTCTCACAACTATTTCTGCCCTGACGAAAAGAGATCAACCATCATTCGTTCCAAATTTTGAAATAAAACGGAAACCGGGATGATTGATATGAAACCGGAAGTCGGAGTGATTATTGATCGACTTGTTTAACAAAATGAATCATGAGTCATTTGATTCACTACGTGATTCAATCTTTTTGATTGAATCGTTCACGATCGACCCCTCACTATTTATCAGTAACTCATGGAATAGACATCATTATTTGCATAAGTACTCATGAAAGACTTCAAGTGATATGAGAAGAACTCAGGTAGTTTTCGGTTGGGTTCAGACCAGAATCTGGTGCTTGACTTGACTTGGTTTTTATTTTACCTGGCACCGGATCAGACCACGAACCTGTCCACTCTTCCCCCAGGACAGGGCAATGCTTATGAGCAGCAACGTAAAATTCAAAAGAGTAGCTGGAGGAGGTTTTCATAGACTTGATGAATACAATGATTCAAAAGAGTTTTCTAGGGTTTTACATCTAGATCTGTCAAAATTGGCTGGTAAGCTTTTAGCTTAGGGTAAGAGGTTAAGATTGATTGATTTTTTTCCCTTGTAGCTCTAGCTGAATCTCATTGAGAGGCTACAAGACTCAAATAGTGTTTTGACCATTCTCTTTGGACCTTCCATTCCTTTTTCTAGCTAGTCTCCAAAAAGGGAATTGCCAAAAGCCTATTCCTTCAGAAAACTGAATAAGTGACATAGATTCATGAAAAATTAGGTTTTCATTTCAAAAGGAATTTATGAAACCAATGAAGACAAAACACACAAACAGAGTCTCTATGAGAGTATCAATGAATTTAAGCCTTAACCTGTGATGTGCGGTCTGAGAGACCGCTGCGTTCCTAAAATTATGAATATTTTCAAAATTAAGATTTCAAAATATCTATAATTCTTGTTAGCTTCATATTTTTGCATAACAAGGACATCCCACTCTTAAAATTTAACGTTCCTTCTATTAATTTCTGTAAATTTGCAATTGAACTCGATTAGCGGTCTGTGAGACCGCACGTCACTTACTAAGAATTCATCAAGAAAAGGAATAAGCGGGATAAATTTCATGGCTACTTACTACTTACAATTAGCCTTCCAACTTTAACATTTAGGTCTTTTAACCCAAGGAGGAAGAAAAGTCAAAATGACATCACTTTGACCTCAAAATGACCCACGAAAAGTCACCATTCAGTCATAACCGTGAAGGTGACTTTTTGCGGGTCATTCTGATGTCAAAGTGACGTCATTTTGACTTTGAATTCATTTGTAGATGTTTTCATTAAAAGTGAGAGCATATAAAAAAAATATCAAATATTGTCTACGACACTCGCTCTCCCTGCATTCCAACCTGAACGTTGGTTTGGAAAGGTGAGGGTAGAGCTCACCCCTGACACTTAATCACACAACCGCGCATGCGAATATCACACCATAAGGAGGGGGGCAGTTCCTTTCCATGGGCTAGTTCTACAGATAATTATTAATTTTGGGGAGCCCAAAGCTTCACCCCAGGTTTGAACTCCTGGGACCCATCTCCCAATAGCTAATGGCTACATCCAATAGGCCACTAACTCAGTGGCATAGCCAGGTTTTAGGTCTAAATTTAAAAGCCTTAAAATTCTCCCCTCCTTCCTTTCCCCTATTGATACCCCAAGACGTGATTGCACCACTTGCCCAGGGCGATATGTATCGTGAAATATCGCGATAATTAATTATATCGGGCATACGAATTCGAGTTTCGTACATTATCGAAAAATCATTGTCCGATAAAAAGGGCCCAATAAAAGTATTGGGACTGATAGAATATCGGAACCGATAAAATATCACGATATATCGTCCAATAAAAATATCGGGTGCGATAAATTAACTGAGCCATTAAAAATATCGGAATCGTTAAAAATAGTCTTCCGATAAAATACTACGGAACTACTATTATAAGGTAGAAATATCCTTTCGATAAAATATAAAGATATATCATCCGATAAAAAATATTGGGCCTAATAAAAATCGCCATTTGATAAAATACTACGCTTGATAATCCGATAAAAAATCGCCACTGCTAAAATATCGCGAAATATCATCCAATAAAAATTGCTGCTCGAATAAAATATCACGATTTATTGTCTTATAAAAGCCGCAGCCGCGATAAAAATCTTGATGTATCACCCGCGCGATAAATTATCATGTTTTGGCATAGGGAAATTAGTTTGGGAAAATGTTTATGGCTGGAATATGTATAGGGTTGGCCTTTGTTTAAGCTAGACCATAAATCGGTGCGTTAAAAACTTACTAATGTATGGTATATCGCGATATTCAATAGGAGGTATTTTTTCATCGAATTATAAAACGTGATATATTTTATCTGAAGGCAAATTTTTATCGGGCTGGAGATTTTTTTATGAAATGATACATCGTGGTATTTTATCGGTAGGCGATTTTTATGGGCCCTGATATTTGTATCGTCCGATACAAATATTGGTTTAGGATATCGTCCGATACAAATATTGGTTTAGGATATCGTCATATTTTAATGGATATCGGATGATATTTATGATTTTTTTGTTGTCGATATTTTTATCGAATTTCGTCCGAGATTTAATGACGATATATGATAATTGTTCCTGAAAAATGGTCTATTACTCGCTTTTACCGCAAGAAAGTCCCCGGGAACGAACCTATTTCGCCAAAATATTTCGAAGGAAATCCGTGACGCGCCATTTCTAAACTAGAATGCGCCGCGGTTTTTTTAAATAACTCATCGTCGCTGATTGCTGCATTTGCGTAAGAAATAATTAAGCTTCTCCTCGTTTTCATAATATTTTCGGTGAGAGCCCGTGCGTACGTCACTACGGGAATAATAGCCAATAATAAATATCCGTCTTCATTTCAAATCAACAATGGAGCGTTCGTTATCTGCCATTTCTTGATTTATTTACGTTTGTTTTTACAAACGAGACAAGAGATTGCAATCATACAGGAGAGGAAAAGGAAATGAAAATTTGCTTTATATTAATCCAGAAGATGGGATGTTTGAAGCAGCTAATATGCCAAAAGTTCTCTGGATGACGAGAAGGATTTAAACAACTTTGAAGAGCTCCTGAAAACCTCATCTCTCTTCAAATCATTTGTGAGTAAATTGACTGTTATCTGCTCTACATCATCCATCAAATTAACCCTTCTATTTTCCCTTCTTGAGCCATATGAAAAAGTTAAAATTTATTTTTGTTTCCTTTCTCACAGGTTTAACATCTTAGACAAATTGCAGTTGATCATACTGATGGAGTTTTCAGCCCATGCGACCAGATATATATGTGTACAAATGAATTTGCTCGCTGCATCAATTGGGATGGAGAGCTTGGAAAAATTATGTTCAACAACCCCTACATCATAATACCTTAAGGCTATATGCAGTTAGTATCAATTTTTCTATTTAATGTATCATCAAAATTAGAAACTTTCAGCTTCTTGATGTTATTTTTTCCTTTGTTTGCAGTCCCACGATGGAAGAATTTCCCTGAGGATAAAGTAATGAAAACGAAGGCAAAGATTCAGCGGTGGTTCAAGACAATTGCTTAAGCAACTAGAGGCAACTGAAGGGAAAGGAAATGCAACAGAATCAACTGAAATGGCCAATGTAGATGATTTTTCTCGATTTGTATTTGAAGAGGGAGAAAAGGAACCTTAAAAGGAAAATTAAAAACAAATCCTGAGGAATTTCTTCTTGTAAAATCTATCTGTTTTTTGTTGCAATAAACCCTAATAAAGGTTGAGTTTCATATCTGAAGTGTTTAATTATCCCTAAATGACAATCTAAATACAAAAATTATAGTATGAATTGTCATTAGAAGAACAAATAGATTTGGTCGAAAATAGTCAAAGTGAGGTCAAAATGATAGGTAGTCATTTTAGGTCATATTGACATCATCATGAGTCACGAAGGATGTCATTTCAAGGGACCATTTTGAGGCCACCGTGACTACCAAGCCATGACTTGAAAATGACATCAAGATGATGTCATAATGACTTTTCATTCCTCCTTGGGTTTTGAATCTGGCGAAATATTGATACATACATAAATATAATAATTATAACTCAAGTGTTTTTGGCATCAGTTTTTTGATCCTGCTTCAAATCACAATTTTTTATGACAAATTGGTTCGTATTGGGAGTGTAAAAATTTTAATATAAGTTATATAATAGTTAAGCATTCAAAGAAAAACTAAACAAAACAATAAAAATGGCGTTGCAATATTTTATGAATTTTTGTTTTATTGCGGTCTCCCAGACCGCACGTCACTGGTAGTGTAACAAGAATTGCACGTCATTGGTCAAGGGTTAAGTATTGAATGAAAGTATTGAAGAAGAAATTTGCAATAAAATAGTACATACATTGAGAAACTAGTCTACATACTTTATGTTTGAAGAAAATGGGTTCAACTCACCGATCTGACATGGCTCCAGCCAAGGGTAGACCAAAAAATTGCCCTAAAAAGTTCATTGTTCCAATTAACGTCAATTTCCACTTGTTATTCACACATGTTAAGTTGAACTGCAAAACAGAAAGACTTTCATGAGTGCATTTCATTAATTTATGGTCTGACATTAATAATTGAGGCTTACAATTTTTCTGAATGCTGTGATAGGTGCATGGAAATTTCAGAAAGAAATAATGAAACTGATGAAAAAAGGCTAAATATTTTTCCAGAGGCAGAAAAACGTATTTGAAATTTGGAGGAAGAGATCCTCTGAAATAAATAGACTGATTTTGATTAATATTGACAGGAAAGGAATGCCTGATAAGAATCTAAAGTTATAAGAAATATGATTCCTGGAACACATGCATTTGCAGAAAATAAGATTGAGTGTGACAGTTTTTTCTATTGCATTAATAAAAAAAAATTATTTCCATACCAACAAAAAATGCCTAATAGGGTAGTTTCCTTCATGAAAGAAAACGAAAGGCATTGATTGCGATTCGTTACCCACCATTAGTGTATTCATAATATACAAATTATTTGGTTTCAGAAATACCGGTTTAGACGAATGGCAATGGTCAATTTTATCCTCATTTGAAAATGGCCAGATTGGTGCCCATGCGATGCCACTCCACGTGACGTCACCTAGTTTCTATACGAGAAGATAGGAGTTTTACATCGCCTGAGATTACCAATGCATGCATGAGGCACAGAGCTCAGGGAAACATGTCTTAATAATCACCTATTAAAACTGCCAATGGTTGGAAAGTTTCCTTCTTTTGATAAGGCATTAATAATACTTATTTAAGCCAAGCGCTACCTGCTAGCAGGGTACTCTGCTACCTGCTAGCATCCTGCGTCGTATCAGCGCTCAAAGTCTCGCCCCAAGGTCACATCACACGGCGACAGCAGGAACCAGAATGACGTCACACGGGGTTTTCCCAGCATTCAATCTTAGCCGTCGCATTTTCGCACACTTGAAAATTTTCACTTTTCATTTCATCGTGAAAAATAGATATCGTCATTAAAAAATCTAAAAGCGTGAAATGCATACTCCAGGAGTAGTAATCTTTTGATTTAGGCAATAAAAAAATAGCAGGAAACCACCCTAATGGCCCTTTTTCATCAGGGTTTTAAACTTAACAACTAAATGTGCTCAAAAATCCATGCTCTGGATACAGGAAACCTACCCAGGTGGGACTCAAACCCCCAACCTCTTGTGTGGCAGGCGAGGACTTTACCCCGCCGTCGCTAAGGCCAGTGAAACCAGCAATTTCATATAATACATATAATCAAAAACAAGATTGGGAGCTGAAAAATGTGCCCTTCAAATGTTTGAATTAATATAAAACGATTAAGCAAAGAAGATGGAACAACTATGGCCAAATTAAAGCAGTTCACCCTATTTTCCACCACAACACCCTGGGCTATGGAATGGAAAATGCAAGGGAGGAACATGAAAAACACAAATCGGGATTTTTGCTGAGGCATGGTGGGTATAATGTGGAGGACGATACAAATAGATGTGCTCATTTTAGGGAAGGAATGCTGACAATGAATAAAGGAAAGGTTTTTTAGAGGGAGGTGGGGAAGGCACATTGGTCCAAAATTGGAAAAAAAGCCAGATAAAAGTCCTGAATAGTTTTTTTTGAGATAGAGACTGGAAACTTAGCTTAGATACTCATTAATTAATAAAAAATATTGGAATTATATGTAATTTTACGTTAATGAGGCCCGTTACTGAGAAAAAACACCTCAACATGACCATTTTCCCAGGAACACGCGCGGTCTCGTTTTTCTTCAAATATACATACTTGAATTTAAGCGGGTGGTTTTGCGGAGGTATGATGATTATGGAATAAAAAAAATAATATTTCCTTAACTTACATAACTTTCCTGTTAGAGCTTAGCCAACATTATCCAGACAATGTAAAGATTTTGGCTTGCATTCCTCTGATTTTGCTGTGAGAAATTGGGTACCTGTTTTTCACGTGGAATTTTACATAAAGTAGGCATTATCTTTCGCTAATTGCAAAATATGTAACTTGGGAAATATATTTAACAGTGCAAATTGGAGATTTTTTAAAAGATTATTGAGTAAAAATCATGAATACAATTTTGCATCTACGGAAATGAGAGCGATTTTTTGATCATGTGTGAAGGCTGAGCTATACGACTCTGGATGGTCCGAAGCTGACAGTACATTTTGATCGGGAGGATTTGGCTTCAGAGAACTCACAAAAAAATGCCCAACTCTAAGTTGCCTGTTGGGATTGCTATAAAAATTAGACGACAAATTTTTAACTCAGCACGATATCGCTAACCCATGATTCATTGAGACCATAGTTTGGAAAAAGTTCAACTTTTAATAAATTATAAGTGTGTTTCTTTGATAAAATGAGCATATTTTGTCGAATAAACCTAAAACTTATTTCAATTATAAGTATATTTTAATCTTTGATTTTTCTGCACATTTTTTTTGATGAACCTGAAAAATTTGCCGGAATTAAACAATTTTGGTGCTAGGTCTTGTTGCATACTCTCCAGGATTACATAATAGAGTTGGGCAAAGGCGTACCCAGGATCAAAACTAGGGGGGAGGGGGGGGCAAGCCATGTTTGTTCAAGTTGTAGGCAGTGGCGGATACAGATGGGGGGTGCGCGCCCCTCCCTTGCGCGTCCGACCGTATTGCCAAACATTGCAGAACCACAATTGTGACTTTTTTATATCATAAGATGGCATCGTCATACATAAGTGTATAATTACTTTAATTAAAATTTTATTTTACTCTGCCTTTGACTTGATTATTTTTTATCACGATAAAAGTAAAGGCAACTCAATGTGTCTTTTGCGCCCCCTCCTTGAGTGTTTTCTGTATCCGCCACTGGTTGTAGGCAAGATTTAAGCATGGAAAAGGTGAATGAATCCAACATTTTAAGGAAACTGTAACAGCTCTTTATTAGATATTAATATTATTTTCTTGAAAAAATATTATTTTCCTTAAAGACATTTGCGGTTTTTGCTTCTAGCTGCCCCCTCCTGCCCCTCGCTGGGTACGCCCATGGTGATGGGTACTGTATGAGTGAGTCAGCTCAAATGTGCTACTCTGCAGATAGAGCTGTGAGGCGAGAGAGTCTTATTTGGTGAGTCGCGACCAGTGGCGTAGCCAGGGGGATTCAGGGGGTCCGGACTCCCCCCCCCCCCCCGAAATATAAAAACGCAATTATTTTTCTTCATAAAAGAAAACAAAATATTAAACAGTCATGAATTTACTAAATATTTTTTAATAAATAAAGTTTTTTCGTTTATGTAAACTGTTAAAATTAGTTTTAAACCCATTACTTAGTGCATTGTTTGTCAAATATTTTCCCCCCTGGTTTTGGACCCCCCGCCTCCCGAACGAAATTCCTGGCTATGCCACTGGTCGCGACTCCCTTTGTACACGACTCCCTCTGCGCGCACTGTGTGCTGGAGTTGGGCGACAGGAAATAAAGACACTCGGCGACGCTCACGACTCCGTCCGCGCACACTGAGCGTGTTGGAGTCGGGTACGGCGCACAGTGGGCGGAAATCGGAAAAAGCCGGACAAAATTACCAAATGGATTTTTTTGAGTTATAAACTTGAAACTTCGCAGGTATACTCAAAAAAGATTGAAATTTATGGATATGTACTTCATTTGACATAGATCCCACCCGTTACTGAGATACAGAGGCTCAAACGTGAGCAAATTTCCATAAAAACGCCCGTCTTCAATTTTCTCTGAAAATCTTCCGAAGTAAGAAGATGGTGATGGTATGAGTGGATTCTTGCGGAATAAAAAAACCACATAATCTGATGCCTTGGTGTTTTTTCTTTAATTTTTCAAAATCTCAAAGAGTATCATTGATAAATTCTTACCATGCAGTTACAAAATGGCGGATACTGTTTTTTGACAAAGTTTTACATTTAGGTAGAGTTTCAAATGGGTTTTCGGCAAAGTCACGCGAAGTAACTTATATGGGAGCATTTTTTCAAGAATTATTGAGGTGTTTATGCAGTTACCTTTGAAATAAGTTTGCGACGCCGGAAATAACATTGATTTTTCGATCGCGCGGCAGGGTTCGTCTCCCCGCGTCGGGAGTTGGATTAGCCGCGACGCGGTAAGGTTATTGGAACCAGTGGCGCAGCAAGGGGGGGTTTGGGGGATAAAACCCCCCCAGAGCTTAGAGAAATTTTAATCTATTTTACTTAATTGAATAAATAATACAAATAGAATGATGTATAGATTAATAAAGTATCCCTCAGAAAGCCGTAAAACTCACCATTTTGAACCATTTTTCTTAAATATTTTCTGGGGCAGGGACCCCGCTCCTCCCGCTTACCCGGGCGGGTATGCCACACCCCCAGACTCCCCAGTATCAGTTTTGCCTAAACACCCCCCCCCCTAGACATAATTTCTAGCTGCGCCCCTGATTGGAACTGTATTGGTTTTTAACTCTCACCATTCACCGTTTTTATGTCTCGCTTCAAGACACCGATTCTCAAATGGTCTATGGTGAAGACAGTGGAGGATTTTCAGCCGAGGTAAATGCACGTTTCATTGAAGTTCATTTCGTTTTCTATGGATATGATCGAAGATCTTCTATTAAAAGCGTTCA
The DNA here is from genome assembly GCF_921293095.1 of Ischnura elegans. Taxonomy (NCBI): domain Eukaryota; kingdom Metazoa; phylum Arthropoda; class Insecta; order Odonata; family Coenagrionidae; genus Ischnura; species Ischnura elegans. The sequence goes on from NC_060254.1 coordinate 103,352,629, forward strand.
AACCTCGAAAAAATGAGTTGTTTTTCTGGGACTCATACAAAAAGACCTGCCAGAAAGACACCAGCTGAGATTCTTACAACTGCTTTACTCTTCGATCCCTGACCCCCAGGATTCTACTGCGGAAACGGTCGTTTTATGACACAATTTTGTCCGGCTTTTTCCGATTTCCGCCCACTGTGCGGCGGGAGTCTGACTCCATGCGCACACGAATCCCCTCGCATACATGCGTGCGTGTCGGAGTGTGAGTGTCATCGCGCGTTTGGCGGGTCAAAGGGCGGCACATTTTGCGGGGTGCTCACTCCTAACCTTTTCACGCCGCTTGAAAGATTCTCCAGATTCATTTTCTGGGCATTCCACTCAAGAATCTCGCATGACCGTTATCTTAATTCTCTTTCCTGCATTTTCCTTGCATTACGAGCGAAAAAGGTTTGAAGAAGCTCATTTAAAAGTTTTAATCGACTGCAAATTTATGAAAATGATGCGAGACTAAAATGAAAATTCATTCTAGCACAAGCAACTGAGATTAATGGGGGAAAAGCATTATTAATTGTTAACATGATCATGTAATTGTGGAGAGTATATTTTGGTGCAATGAATTGTTAAATTTGTCATCTTCTCGAAGCTCTTAGACAATGTAATCACTAGTTTACCTTTCAAAATTCCTTTCATTTACAAGTTTGTTGATGACTTATATTTATCACTTCCTAATGACATCAAGGAAGACACCATTTTAAATTATTTTAATAGTTTCCACCCTGAATTGCAATTTACAATAGAATATGATAAAAATAATACTCTACCATTTCTTGATATGCTAACTATTAGAAGTCACGATGGTTCGATTCATATATATTGGTGGAAGAAACCACACAAATCGGACAGATTTCTAAATTGCCAATCACATCACCCTCTTAAACATAAAGTAAATGTAGCACTTGCGCTAAAATTTAGAGCTCTGAATTTGAGCGATAATATATTTCACGAAAAAAACTTTAAAATAATTGAGGATATTCTAAAGAAAAACCATTTTCCAAAGAAACTTGTTCATTCTATACTTCACAAAAACAACACTAGATTTTCACGTACTCAAAATTCACTAAACAAAAATGATTCAGCAAATACAACATCCCCAACCCAGGAGACAGCTGCAAAGCTGGGAACTGCGGAAAACAACAACGAGAAATATACTTGGACAACATCCCCATACCGTGGAATCATCTATATTGGTAAATTATCTGAACAAATTGCGAAGGTATTAAAAAAAATAAATTATAAAATTGCACACAAAAATCATAACACTCTAAGCAAGCTCCTATACACAAAAATAAAATCTGAAACCCCTAAAAATCTAAACAGTAATATAATATATAAAATTTCTTGCCTCGATTGTGACACTTGTTATATAGGACAAACATCACAATATTTAAAAAATAGAATATCACAACACAAATCAACAGTAAAAGGTGGTATAACTCTGTGTGCTCTTGCTAGCCATAGCATAATCAATGGCCATAGTTTTGATTTTGAGAACGCCGAAATTTTATATCATGAAGTTATATTGAAAAAAAGACTTTTCAAGGAAATGATTTATATTTCAAAAACAAAAAATTCTTGCAATAAAAAAACAGACATCGATAACCTGTATTTTATATTGTTTCACACTTTTTCTAACATAGCCCTGAAGATGATTTAAGAAAATAAATCGAAACGTTGGCTGCTAACTTTTGTATAAATGACCTATACTCCAGGAAATACCATATTATATCTTCTCGAAGCGCAAAAGAGACGAAATATATTGTCCGTCATTCATGAAATATATAACATATCGGCACGTATTAGGACATAAATTTGACTCATGTGGAAACATTGGCGAAAAAATATTTGCCTTTCCAATTAGTTGAGTGTTAAAAAACTCTGAGAAAAAATTGAAGAGCTCCCACTGCTTACCAAGCAGGAAGAAAATGTTTAATGATATCATCCCCTATAGCTATTTAATATGACGAAAGAAAGGGTTAGAAAACAATTAGAGAGTGAAACGAACTTTGGTATCACTAGAGATGGCTGAACCTCCGAGTCGAATCAAAATTTCTTTTACGTGGCTGTGCATTTTATTCATGTAGAATTTAAAGTGAAAAGTAATTTACTTAGTATTTCCCTTTTGCTGTGAGATACACGGCTGAAAATCTCGTCCGACCGCACCTTGAATATGCAGCGAGCGTATGTGATCCGGTGCTGAAAGACTTAGGCCCGTATCATAAAAGTCCCCTCGAAGCCGGCCTCCACCTCATTGTCGTCAGGAGGAGGAGATGCGATATCACAAAACCGACCTCAACCTCAAAAACGTCGAATTTTGAGGCCAGCCTCAGCTCAAACTTTGAGGTTCGATTATTGTCGGCTCAAAGCGTTTGAGGTGACTTCCGCCATTGCGAGAAGATGATGATTATTCATCCACGATTATTAAACTCTTCCGTTATTTTGTGCCAGCATCTTGCCTTGCTTAAAACGGACTCCGCATCCGAGCGCTTACACTCAATTACGCCCTTGTACTTGACCACCAAATTGCACAAAATTTCCTGCTCCTGCCTGGCCATGCGCTCCGACTCACAAGGGGAATACACGACCTTCGGGTGGCCGATTGAGCTCAAATTTTCTGATTCGGCAGATCACGGCTATCAATTAAATATGCCGAAGCAAGACGACGCACTTCTCAAAACTTTTCGAGAAAAAATCAATTAAAATCTTAAAAAACGGGTCTACGGTATATATCCGGTATTTCCTTACATTTACTTCAAGACAGCGGTGGCCCAGTGGTAACGGTGGTTGACTGTGGATGTAAGGACTGGGAGTTCGATCCTCACTCACGGTACTTCTTTTATTTTACTAAATTCTTCGTTTGCAAGTTTCGGGATACTACTCGAACAAACGGAGAACGTGTTCTTTCCTCCGCCGCATCGACTGCCCTGTATTTTTGACGGTATACACGCGTCATTCATGCTTACGAATAATTTTCTCAATTAAACTCCCAATGAAAGCATAATCCGTCGATAGGGTGGATTTCCCTCCCAATTAATAATTTAAATGTCATTATTCTGACCCCACCCCTACAGAAGACAATTTACACCCGCAATACCCTAATATACCTAGAGAGAACAAATAAAGACAAAATCGCCCTTGGAAAGGCTATTACATAGCCCTTGCTTCATTTCCTACCCCTTTCAGCACTTATTATTGTTTAAAAAAATGAATTAAAAATATTTTCATTGAGCTAACGAAGATAAGAAAACAATCTTTAAAAATGCAAACAATAAAATCCTTGAATAATAAAATAAAAAAAGGACCGTGAGTGAGGATCGAATTCGCCTTCCTTTTACATCCACAGTCAACCACCGTTACCACTGGGCCACCGCTGTCTTTAAGTAAATGTAAGGAAATACCGGATATACCGTAGACCCGTTTTTTACGATTTTTAATTGCTTTTTTCTCGAAAAGTTTTGAGAAGTGCGTCGCCTTGCTTCGGCATATTTAGTTGATAGCCGTGATCTACCGAATCAGAAAATTTGAGCTCAATCGGCCACCCCAGTCGTCAGGTCGTGTATTCCCCTTGTTAGCCATTTCTGTTTCTATTGGCGGGTATATCCCCGGCCGCATTCGGTATATCGCTACTGCGCATGTCTGCGCAAATACGATTCGAAAAAATGAACATGGAACAATGCTGGAAGACTGTCAACTCTGAAACCAGAAACATCGTCCTCAACAATGCGTCATTTCCGCTGGCTCAAACCCCTCCTCCTAAGAGCCGAGCTGGAGGAGACTTTTATGATATGACGCGGTCGAGGGATCTCCTCGTCGAGCTAGGCCGGCTTCAAACGAGGCCATCCTCAACTTCAACTTCGAGGGGACTTTTATGATACGGGCCTTAATCCGCGAACTGAATAAAATACAAAGAAAGGCTGCGCGTTTCGTCAAAAACTGCTACGGGCGTACAGACAGTGTTACCCACATGTTAAGCAAATAGGGTCGGGAGCCGCTGGCGACTCGGAGGCTGCGCGCTAGGCTTATACTGCGTAAACAATTGAGAATGGGTATCTTTAAGAGCGACAAGGAGAACATATTATTAGAGCCACACTATATTTCCAGGTCCAATAGAAGCGATAAATTAAGAGATATTTTTTTCCGAACGGATAGATGTGGGAATTCGTTTTTCCCCGAACCATAATTGACTTTAACAAACGCTAATCCCAACTTCGAAGAGCACTTCATTTTTTATGCGTATACGGCTGGTGTCCTAACACCCCCTGCCACGCATACGTCACCATGAAAAGGCTAGCGGATGGGAGAGAGGAATGGAGAGCTTCGTCAAACCAATCTTACAATAGTTGACTAATGATTATAATGAATTTTATTCGGTTTCGTCGCGGAGCGACATCATCTCGCGTAGATACTGGAAATGCAAATTCTAAAATACACTACTATTGGAGCAAAAAAGGTAGAACGCTGACCTTTAAGCATTTGTACGAAATTTTGCCGAAGTTTGTATGAAATTCAGTTTCGTTTCTCTCTGACTAACTAGCAGTTTTAATTGCATGGTAGCATGTTCGCGTCAATAGTACTCACCTAGCTTCTGGTTTGACCGCGTGTCGTTTTCCTGAGTGTTTGGCCGTTGTCCAGCTAACTAGCGCGTTTCTAGGCTAGGACGAGTGCTGAATACCTGGTGCGTAATCACCCCATGCCACACACATCCAAATGGAGGCTTACACGGTAACTCGTAGACGTAGATTGAAACATTAAGTACTCACCGTATTCACAATGGTGACCATTTCACCCCGGAAGATGAGGTCATTGCAATGATGGGTCACATTCTTGAGAAATCCATCGGCTGGGCAGGTGCCATTCACCCAATCAGAAGCGCCTGTGCTCACCGCATACCTCGTGCACAGTGAGGGCCTCCCATCCTCACCGAACGGAACTGCATTCTTCAGCCACGTGGGCGAATACGGTCCCAATCCATTCTCACATTCCGGTACCAAGCATCTGTCGGGACAAAAGAGTGAATTGAGCCGTAAGTAAAATTGAAGAATTTAATGTTTATCATTTGAATGTCTATTTGGCATTTATCAGCGAATCGCAAAGCCTATTTCACCTAATGAGATTTTACTTAAACTACGAAGACCATTTCCTCGCGACTCAAAAATTAGTATGTTGACGTATTTACTTTTTTTATCAATGCTCTTGCGATATGTTGAACTTCATAACATTTTTTTCATCAAATAACATTAGATTCTAGAAAATTTTCTTTTTTTCTTCAGAGGGAACATCTTTAAAAAAAACTCATAGATTTTTCCAGATGCTAATGTATTTCTCATGGATTACAACCCGGTTAAGGTTTTGATGGGCGCCGGCGTCCATCAACAACATCAACCGGCTGAAAACCCGTGAAAACACATCCATATCGAAAATAGGCGAGGAAGGATGGGAATCTATACAAAAGCGTAGAACAAAATGTAGGTCAAATCTATTTAATAAATTCGGAGAAAAATTATTCCCATACGACGCGAAAAACATGCTTCGTTTACCCGTGCACTACGGCAGGCGTGAGTGAGAGCGGCGGGGTGGTGAGAATAAAATAAAGGAAAAAAACTGCTATACGGAGAGTTCTAAACTGTCATTCTTTGCTCGTACAATTAAGCACAGGAACGGTGTATGGATTAATAAAACTAATGGCGTCACTCGCTAGAACGACAACTGCACTATCATAAATACTCTACACAATAGTAATATAAACTCTATGTGAACTATTATGCGGAAAATTTTGCAACAAAGGTCGTCAAATTCCTCGTGTCCATTATGCAAGCTATACAGTGGCTAGGGAAGTTTTTACCGACCCGTATTAGTGTGCAAACTACTTGGTCTGAGGGAAAAATCATTTTAGTATCTCCACCTTATCCAACTTGCCTCCTATCAAATGCACCCCTCCCAAAAAGCCCCTCATATATCAGCTCTTAGTCGTCCAAGGGTGGTATTTCAACAACTTCAGAACTTATTTGATTGCGATACAGCGTAGTGAGATGGAGCACTACGGTAGACCAATACATTTTTTATTTAAAAATCTATCCGGAAAAAATATGATTTGAGGCTATGAAGTTTAAATAAGTTGAAAACTAATGTGGCAGGTAAAATACCTCACTTGGGCTACTTAAATGGGCATTTTAAATTGACTTCTTCCAGTGGAGTCTTTCGTGCCCTTCTCTAGGGCAAAAAAAACAATAAAGTTATCAATGCCTATGCACTCGCAACTCGCCTATCTTTGGCAACTACAGAAGTACACTTTAAACTAAAAAATACAATAGCTGTATCATCGTTAAAATTTCCTTTCTTGCCTCTCACAAAGCTCTATGTTATGGGAAAGGCCTTTAGGAGAAAATGGATTCCTCCAATAGGTAATAATCACTGATGATATTATTAGCTACATTATATTTTGTAGACGTATGATAGCAGTACATAAGCTAATTAGTAGATTGGAAGATAAAAAGTACCCCTCGAGAAAAGAAGAGCCGATTGCGAATATTTTTACGAGATCCACAAGACTCAAGTATTCGCCAAAATATATGGTTTAGAATCGAATTAATAATTGTCAGTGAAAGTAAGCGAGGTTAAAATTAATATGTTTTTAAAGCACTTTAAAGCACTTGTTTAAAGGACTTTTATCCTCAGGTTTTTTTGTAGGCTCATATTTCTACACGCATTATCGATCCTCCCATCGGCACGCAACTACACAAAATCTTTATATGCATTATTAACACGCAAAAATGTTTATTTAAAGTTTTCATTTATATTTTATTCTTCTTCTTCTTCCTTCCAGGATTAGGCTACTAAGCCTGTTCCGGCTCCACATCACCATCTTTTCCTTGGTCTTCCTATACTTCTCTTGCCAAATGGTTGATATTCCATTGCTTGCTTTGGAATTCTTTCATTTGGCATTCGAAGTAAATGTTCTTTCCATCTATGTTTGCATTCTTTTAATTTGTCAGTGACTGCTTGGACACCCAGTTCATCTCTTATTTGAGTGTTTCTTATTTTATCCAATATTGTGCAACCTTTAACTGATCTTAAAAATTTCATTTCAGACGATTCTATCTGCCTTAATTCCTTCTTTTTTGTTACCCAACATTCTGATCCGTAGAGTACAGTAGGGACTGCCATCACTTTGTAAAATTTTATTTGTGTTTCTTTTCTTGTTTTGTTCTTTAGAGTTCTTCTGATAGTGCCACATATTCTCTGGAAAGTGTTAACCTTATTTATAATATCTTTTTCCTCGTCATATGTTATGTCGCATCCTAAGTACTGGAAGTGCGACACTTGCTCCAGGACTTGATCCTCAATAACAATTTTTGTTCTTATCGGGTTGCTTCCTAAAAATGCCATAGTCTTTGTTTTGTTTTTTGAAATTCTCAGGTTGTATAGCTTGCTCAACTCGTGTAGTCTGTGTACTGCCATCTGGAGTTTGTCCTCTTTATCTTGTATTATAACCTGATCGTCAGCAAACAGCATCGTATTTAAGTATTGAGATGGTCCTATTTCTATGCCTGGTGATACATTATTCTCTTTCCACATTCTTAGAACGTCATCTATGTATAGATTAAACAAGGTTGGGGATAGGCTGCAACCCTGTCTAACTCCTCGGTTAATGATAATTTCTTGGGTGATCTGTTTCCCTGTGTCAATTACAATTCTGGTGTCTCTGTATAGACTCTGGGAAGCTTTTATCAGATGTCTAGGAAACCCTCTTTTCTGCATAACTGACCATAACATTTCTCTATTTACACGATCGAATGCTTTTTCAAAATCTATGAATGCCAGATGCGTTTCCAGATTGAACTCTCTTCGTTTTTGAATTATTTGTTTTAAAGTAAAAACATCGTCGATGCAAGATCTTCCCTTCCTAAATCCAGCCTGTTCTTCTAATAAAATGGCATCAGAGATAGCTTGTAGTCTAGTATTTATCATTCTACTGTAAATTTTGTATGCAGTATTTAGTAGGCTTATACCTCTGTAATTCTCTGGATTATTTCTTTTTCCTTTTTTAAACAATGAAACAACCTTCGCCACATTCCAATCCTTTGGGATTTCAAGCTTTTTCCAACACATGTTGTATAGATGGAGGATTCTTATTTGTAGAGATGTACCTCCATATTTTATCAGCTCTGATTCAATTCCATCTATGCCAGCAGCTTTCCTATTTTTTGTCTTATTCAGAGCACATTCTAGTTCTTTCAAATCAATAGGGTCTACTCCTATTGTTTCCTCTGGAGTGTTGATAGTATCATCTAATGTTGGATCATACCATAATCTCCTATAGTGTTCTATCCATTCTTCCTTCGGTATAACATTTAGTTGGGCAGTATCTTTCTCTGATTTGTTGAGTTGTTTCATCAGTTTATATGCTATTTCTTGCCTACCATGAATATCATCCTCTACTCCACTTATAAATCTATCCCATGATATCATATGTGCATTCCTTATTATTGCTTTCGTGCGGTTTCTGACCCTGTGATATTTTTCTTTCGTTTCCTCTGTTTTTCTCTGTAGGTATTCTCTGTATGCTTTGTTTTTATTTTCGATGGCCTGTGCTATTTCTTCGCTCCAGATTTTTAAACCTCTTTTCCGTTTCTTTTTATTTCTGGTGCCCAAAACTTCATTAGCTATTTGTAAAATAGCTTTCTTAAGATTTTCCCATTCCTTATTGATGTCATGTTCTGGTTTTATCTGTTCGAGCAGTTGTGTAATCCTGTGTTGGTACAGTTTTCGAATACTACTCTCTTTCAAAAGGTATGTTTTGAAGATTTTCTTTACTTGACATTGTTTCTTTTCCGTATTATGCTTCTTCCACCTTGCCCATAGTTGTATTTTTGCCTTAACAAGGAAATGATCGGTGCATATATTTGCTCCTCTATATACATGTGTATCAGTTATCCTCGAGGCTAATTTTCGGTTAACAATTATGTAATCAATTAGGGATCGGTGACCCCTGGCTGACCAGGTGAATTTATTGATATCTTTTTTCTTGAAAAATGTGTTCGTTACTTTTAATTCGTTGAAAGTTATAAATTCTCTTAATTTACTTCCATTTTGGTTCAGATGGTCTTCTCCATGTACTCCAATCAATTGTGGAATTGGCTCTTTCCCAATTCTAGCGTTAAGATCACCAGCTATTACTACGTAGTCCCTGTTATTTAACTTCCCTATTTCTTTTTGCAGTTGCTCATAGAAAATCTCCGTTTCTTCCTTTTTCCCATCTTCAGGTGCATATGTTCCAAGTATTGTTAAATAACCCCTATCAAATTTGAGTCGCACCGTTATTATTCTTTCGTTTATGACAGTGTATTCCCTGATATTATTTTTCCATTTTTCGTCTATTAAAACACTCACTCCACAACGTGCTCTTTTATTCTGATCAACTCCACTGTATATCATTACGTAATCTTCCAAGTCTTTTGCCCCTTTGAGTTTCTTCTTTGTTTCAGTGATGACCGCCATATTCACTTTGTATTCTTTAAGGGTGTTGTTAAGTTCTAACTCGTGATTGCCTAAGCCTTGTACATTCCATGTGGCTATGTTTAATATATCCGTTATACCCGTATTCATGTCCTTACTTTTGCCTAGACGTCGTCTGTTGAATCCTAACCTATTCCGAGGCTCTCTGTGAAGCTTATGAGTTAAAGAAGGTTTTACATGGGCAGGTTACCGGCCTGACGCACAACCCCCAACCTGGAGGACCAGTGGGCTACACTTAGTCAGTCCCCTACCCTTCGACCTGTCTGGCTTGGGTGGCCCTACCAGGAGCATACGCTCCCGCCAGCATAGCTCTCCGGGTCATTGGGGCACTCAAACCTCTCCACCACGATAAGGTGGTAGCCCTGGGAGAGGTATTTATTATTGACGTATATTTACATTTGCATAATTTACATTTGATTGCGTGCGATGTGATAATTCACTAATAATCAGAAACTAATGTCCTGTAAGCTTTCTTAAGATAATTTATAACACTTTAGTACATTCCAGACTAAGTTATGGCATTTTTTGTTGGGGTGGCGCATATTTGAACTCCTTGGAACCTGCCGTTTTTTTACAAAAAAGAATTGTACGTATTATTTTGAAAAAGGACAGATTTGAAAGATCCTTCCCACTTTTTCTTCATTTGCGTTTGCTTCCGTTGAGGCATCTATATATTTTTTAGGTCCTACGATATTTTTATGCTAGAAGTGGCAACTCTAAAATATTTCAGTACCTGCCTTCTCCCTTTACCCTGCGTAAAATAAGTGTGCCCTCACCACAACCGAATTTGACTTTCTTTAAAAAATGTTTTTTGTACGTAGGACCAAAGGTTTTTCATTTGTTACCCCAGTCATGCTGTATTTCAAAGTCTTTGAAAAAGTTTTTGCAAAATGCACATTCTTAGCTTCTCACTAAAGAAAGTGTAGAATAAATATTGTTATAAAATATTTATGTAAATGAATTATAAATACTACTTTAGTTGTTTTTTCATGTACGCACTTAAGCTTTGTTAGTATAGATTATCAAGGTAACACAAAATGAGCTACACTATATGTAAAGCATAATGTATTATTATTTTGGATGGTAGCCTCAAACAGGTTATCCTTCGCGGCTACCTAAAATGACTCAATTTTGCTATTGTCATGTAATTTGTGTGTGGTGTAATAAAATTATTATTATTAATATCCCGGAAATAACTCTATAACGCGTGCAGTTTTGAAAAAAACCGTTTGGGTAGGTGAAATACTCCCTTGGGCAACAGGAGCAAAGTGTGGAGTGGTTCAGGGAAAAGAACAAGCACCACTACCATGACTGTATGATATTCACACGCTTGCGCCTTAGTCTGGGGTGAGCTCTGCCTAACATAACTAACCTTGGGGTTGAGTCACAGAATGAGTGATCATTTGATAATCTCAGCCTTTTGGCAGGACATAAAAATTGCAAAGGCTGATAAGGGTGACGTAGGTATGTTGACATAATAAAAAATATGAGGTTGTTTGAAGACCACCTGCAGTGCATTCCAAAGTTCTGAGATCAGCTGTCGTCCTTATCAGATCCGCCGACTTAATGTTTGACTTAAAGATTACGGAGTGCCACGCGCCGTGATAGGATAATATTATGAGGTGGAGATTGGAATTCCTTGGAGATAAGTCTCAAAGAACCGTAGATTTGCTTCTATTGATTTCTTTGTAAACAAAGGCGTCAATCTGTTAAGGCAGCTAAATATTTCCACTCAATAAGCACCCATAAACTGTCTCACACTTATTTTAGAAAATAGGAAACTAAACAGTGCAAACAAAAAACTTTTAATGCAAAAAATGTTCCAGCAAAATCAAAATATTTAGTTGTTCTTAAAAGGTGCTGACAATAGTCGCATCGTCAGCGTGCTTTTCGTCAACCAACGGCTGCTAAAATGCTCACTACTCAGTTTTAAACACTCCCAAATTGAGGTTCGAAGATTTTCGCGGCGTTGATTAGATGATCTCTCCAATCTATTCGGGTTTTCACCGCGTCCGTTGTGTTTTGGTGACAACAGTTTCGACCTGAAGACGCTGACTGCAATGTCAGCGAAACTGTTGTCACTAAAACACAACGAACTCCGTGAAAACCCGAATAGATTGGAGAGATCAACTCCCAAATTGATTTAAATTTGATTGATTTTTCGCCTAATACATGTTTTTCATATATTTGCGATAACGTTAATTTACCCACCGAGTGATGTTAACTTTTTGACTATAATATTTTTGGAATTTATACTTCGCACATCAGGTACCCCTTATTTCACTCCATTGACAGGATATTTTTCAATATTTTGAGGAAAAAAATATCTAATAAAAAAGTTAAAAAAAGTTCAAGTAAAAAAGTGATGCGAACTATTTTGCGATACTTGGGATGTATTTTCTACCATTACCCTTAAAACATTTACGCAAACACCTCCGCAATAATCGTATTTATCTTTTAGAATTACGAGTGCAATAGGCCATTATAATTCCTGACTTATATAAGGCTAAATGTGGTTAATCCTGCACTAGTGGTCGAGAACAATTGATTCTGTGAAACTGTATAAACGCAGTGATTGTGTGTATCGAGCCTTCAAGAAATGGATGATGGATAAAAGTAAACACCTTAGAAGCAATCTGCAATTAATCCAATAAATAACATTTTATGATCTTCTGATTAGGTTATCTCTCAGAACGTGCTCACTGCAGAGTTCAAAGAGAAGCGTCATCACGCATTGACTGACTGATCAAAACATTTAACGAGTGCTCAATGGAATGCTTGTAGAAAGAAAGTGGTCAGAGCTCAGAAGAGAAAGGAAAAAAATCTGAACCAGTGACGTCATGGCAAAATTAGTAGTGCCGGAACGCACTTTCCTTAACTTTTTTTCAGAAGTGAAATATTACTCTGTGTGTTTTCTTATTACAAGTAAGTTTTTACATTTTATTACTGAATTCTTTGTTTTGGTTACGAATGTATAAATTAGAAAATTTTAGGCAAAAAAATTGATAAAAGTGTTATTTGACTATTTTGTATTTTGTCAACCAGTAATTGATAAAAGTGTTATTTGACTTTTATGTCTTTTGTTTACCAGTGCCGGAACGAAGTTCCGGCGCTTTCCAGCGGCATGACACCAGTGATCTGCTACTTAAAAATCAGGCCATACAAATGGTAAAGAATACAAAAAGAATCTAATTGAAAAAATACGTTATGGTAAGAATATATCTAAAGCTATAAATGCTTCTACAAATGGAATGTAATACATTAACTTATTCTGAAGAATATTTCTCGGGTTTTCAGCCAGGTTAATGCTTTTATATAAGCCGACGTTTCGGGAGACGACTTGCCTCCCATCCTCAAGGCTGTGTTAGTTTAAACGTCGGTTTATATAAAAGCATTAACCTGGCTGAGAACCCGAGAGATTTTCGTCAGAAGTATTCACCAGGAATAATTAAAATCGTTCATTAACTTATTGATTGCTACATTTCATGAGGAAGGGAACAATAGTGGCTGCAGTGATATTTTTCTGTAACCACGCTCATAATTTAAGGGTGTAAAGGCATATTTTTTAACAATATATTTTTACACTATTAGTGTAGCTGCTGTCTTTGCATGATTCCTTGCCATAAAATGAAATCGACTGCTATTCATTCCAAAGTGTAACACCCTTTGTGGGTAAATTTAACTATAAAAATTCTACATAGTTGCACAAAGAATAATTGTGCGGGTATTCCAAGCGCCAGACTTAATCAAAGGCATATCATTCATACAAGAAAAACTTTATTTTTATGGAAATTCGCTAAGCCGTTCTTTGAAAATATTTTTCCACTTACTTCCTTCAGAATAAAAACATAAAAATCACGCATTATTATACAAAAGAAATTGTAAAGACGGAACACAATTGTAAATAATTGGCTAGTTGTATTTTCCATTTTATTCCGATCCCATTTTGACCAAAGCGGTTTCTCTAGGAGTCAAATTTACTTGAGAGGAGTTACTCATTTTCATGGGTTTATTCGCTTATTATATCTCTTAACCCAATGCGTTACCTTATTGGGAACTGCTCTACTCACAGACCTTTCAATTTGCTTCCCTCCAAATTTCTCTATTCAAAATAAAAGCTTTTCTAAGACTAAATAGTTTCCTCTTTTCGATTTTCATTTAAATTAGCACTTTTTGTCTGACTGTTTTTTCGATGAAGCGATTAGCAGCTGATAGCGCACGACTAATATACATCACTGTATCAGCGATACCAATTTATCTGTCACACTATTCCGAAAATTTTAAGAAAAAAATAATCTCAAGGAAAGTTAAATATATCTGGTGTTCAGCTCCAGCCAAGCTTCGGTCATCATAAAGCCATTGTGTTTAGCGAAAACAAATATTCTCTCATTAGAGCATTATTACATTTCGGCACTACCTATCGACCTCTGAATGACACAATAAAATCATTGAGACACTTTTCCGAACGAATTGGTGGAGGAATTTATTTTTCCCGCCACAATAAAGGATTAAATTAATTGTAGGTCAAATTAAGGCAGGAAAATCACGATGCGCACCATGTTTTTGTCACACGCTAACGGATATTGTCGTTACATCTCCTGGCACGTGACTATTGAGGCGGCTATTTTTTTTATTGGGTTGATGTAGATGTAGATGGGCATTAACAGCAGATTTATGTTAGCCACACCTATTATGCCAATATTTCGGGCATATTTTTACACATGGAATACAAGCATCATTAATAGAGATAACGGGGTAGTTATGGAATGGCTAAGTATTTATCTCGCCGAATTGAACAGTTCCGTAAGTATAATGTCTATGTATAACATTTCCTGTTCAAAATAAGAGATTAGCGAGTTAACTTCGTGGAATGGTGACATGATAGATTCAAAAATAACCTTTGCTGTATTCCACACCAGTGGCGTAACTAGAAATATTCTTTCGGGGGGGGGGGGGGGGCGATGAGATGGCCGTGAGTGGCGACCCCCCAGGCAACCGGAGATTCGGGAAAAAAATGACATGCCAGGAAATACACTTTACATCGTTTTGGCACTAAAAAATTAACTTTAAGGAGATGCAGTTATTATATGAAAAAACTAGACAATGGTATTAAATATTTTTTATTTCTCTGAGGATTTGGAGGGGAGGGGGTCAATCTCCTCACCCCCCCCCCGTAGTTACGCCACTGATATACACAATATTTACATATAAAATTTACCGGTGTCGACCTTTCTAGGTCATCATCAAGGTGTTGAAGAACGGAAAAAAGCAGCACGTGAAGCAATGCCACCTTGAAGCGTACGTGAATTCAAATATAATGTAATTATCGATGATTTTAAACGCCAGTATTCACAATTACTTCTAATCTTTCTAAAATAACTCATATTTTTAGATATACCTAAAGCCTTAAGCAAAGGGCAATTTGTAATAGCCGATAGTAAATAAAACTTGTAATTAATTTTGCCTTTTACTTCTTGATAAACACCTGAAAAGATCAAAATCAGCACTTTTTTATATAAATACTGTGTGGAATATAAAAAAGAAGATCATTTTTGAATCTACCGTTTCCTGTTTAGTCTACCTCGCGTACCTTTAGACACCAAGGTTGCTCAAACTGCACATCATAATGTTTCCTTTGACCGATAGGGAATCGTAAATAAGTCTGTGTAACTAAGGAATTCATCGTTTCCGGTTCTTACCAGTTCACAGTTACGAAAAAGTGAATATTTTTGCAAACCGTATCTTGAGGTCGAAGGTAGCAAAGGAAACTGGGGCCGTATTCTGTAACTCCAAACCGATCGGTGCGGCACCGATTCGTCGGGTGCGACGTCACACCGACTCCCGGTAAGAAGTCGTGCGATTCTGTACGAACCCGGTCGGTGCGGCACCGACGAGAGGACGGGAGATCGTCGGTAGCCGTACCGACAGCAAAAAGGTGTCGGTACGGCCACCGACTAGTGGGTTTCATGAACTCCCCGGAGCGCATTGTACATTTTATTTTGTTTTTACCTCATCACCGAGTAAATAATGAGGTTTTCTGCAATGTTATCTTTTTCTGCCCCTTCGAATACGCCTCTATAATTCACTGTGTCATCATCTAT
This sequence comes from Ischnura elegans, assembly GCF_921293095.1. Classification (NCBI taxonomy): domain Eukaryota; kingdom Metazoa; phylum Arthropoda; class Insecta; order Odonata; family Coenagrionidae; genus Ischnura; species Ischnura elegans. Next base: position 103,368,282 of record NC_060254.1, read on the forward strand.
ATTAATTACCTTGACAGAAATATAAGATGATGGTTAATAAAAATGAGGTTTGCTAACATATAATGACTTTCTCTCATTTATGTTACCACTTTCACTCGCTTGTAATAGGCTTTATTTCTCTCTATCATCATTTATTTGCTCCTTTGACATAAAAAAGATATTTTTGATTAAATATGAGTTTTGCCGCAATGTTATCACTTTATATCACTCTGAATAGGCGACTGTTATTTCACTCAATCATCAATTTGGCGTTTCTCTCGGCATAGAAATAAGATCTTTTTATTTAAGTATGAAGTTTGCCACAACGGTATCAGTTTCTTTCATTTGTAACGGGCAACTATATTTCATTTCATCGTCAGCCATTGATTCCCTTGACGATAAAAGAAGATATTTGTTAATAAGTATGAGGTTTACCGCAATATTATCATTTTCTCTCACTTGGAATGCGCAACTTATACATATGTATTTCACCCAATCACAATTTATTTACTTCCTCGTCATTACACTTCTTTTAATTGCACCCAGCTCCATATTTTTATAACAATTTCCTAACTTGTTCCTCTAATATTACATTTGCATTTGAATCCTACGTTCACGTTCCATGGTATGCTATTTTCGTCTGCTACGGTGCCAATGGCATAACCTTCCGTTGATAACATTTAAACGGAACTTACTTAATGACAACTATATTACCAAATCATGAATAAATAGCATTATACGGAACCAATATTTAAAGAAAGAAACTACGATCTCAAGGATAGTTTCAATAATTCATTCCAGCAACAACAATCTCCATCACATACCAACTTTATTGTGATGTTGTAATATTGTTTCCTTCGATTCTGTAGGTACAGCATTACTACCACACATTATATCAGCATTGTTAACAACTTATCCAATATCGTTTATCTTAATCTAGCAATAAGTCGTAATTTCCGCAAATAAAAAGATTGAGAATGACGACAACAAACTGTGCCAATGAGTCTTCACTTGTTTTTACCCTTCTTTCATTGGTGGAGACACGTGAAACTTCGGATATATTCGGATTTTCCCTGTTTGGGAAGGAAGGGGAACCGTACCGACTGGTTTGAAACCGACGACCTTACAGAATCGCTTAAAGTGTCGTCGTCGGTGCGGAATCCGTTGTCGGTACGGTTTGATGTCCAGTCGGTGGGCTTGAAAGGGAAACCGACCGGTGCGGCACCGACGAAATACAGAATACGGCCCCTGAGCAGACGCCTTCGAACAAGTCAAAATTTTTATCAGGAAGGCCTCGGAGTTTTTAGAATCTCTAGATAAAGAACACCAAACGCCAAGGCAATGGACCCTCCACAACATCAACTCCTTTCATATGTACGGAAAATATTCACAAAAGTATTCCACGAAAGTGGTATGCTTAATACCAAGCGCAAAATTACTGTGCTACTCACTAATGCAATATTATCACGTATTTCTGAAACGCGAAAATTACTTTTCACTATACTTTCACTGAAAATTTTGTCCGATTTGCTTGAATAATTCCCTTCGATAAATAACCAGTCAACCTGTAATTCATTTCGCACACAATTTTTTCGGTATTTTGGCATCCAAAGCTCATGCTATAAACAATAATCGCTCCATCGATAACTCGGCGCGCCGCAATGTAAGCATAAAAATATATTGGGACTGTAAATAGTAGTTATGTCTGTTACACGCCACGTGAAAACTTTACCACAGGATATCGGAGAAGGTATTTGTACATTTCACTGGTGGATTCAAGTAGTTCTCCAAAAATACCAGCAGTTACTACCGATTAGAATTTTGTCCTCACATTTGAGAACGGATATACGTTTTTGCTTAATGAACTCGAATTCTAAGACTATTTTTTTTAGTTTTCGTTACGGTATTTTGCAAAATATATCTACATCTACGCAATACCCTCAGAGACAACCTAAGGATGGTTAGCAGGGGATGAGCTTTTATTCAACATGTAGGATGGCTCACAACAGTTCAACAAAACACAGGACTTCAGCACAGATACACCATGCACATCAAGGGATTAGATTTGCTGACGGCTAGTAATCAATAAATATATTTATCCATAAAGGGTTACAAAAAAAAGGGATTGTCGTGACAAAATTGGGGACAAATAAACTATAAAATAATAATAATAATATAGTAATAACAGTATTATTATATTGTTATTTTTAAAGTACAATTATAAGTCGACCATTTGGTCGGATGGTAACAAAGATAAAATTAAATTTAAAATAAATACATAAACAAGTAATCCAAGCATAGTCTAACATAAATAACAAAATAAAAAGACCCTTAAAATAAAACTTATTTAAATTTCCCATAAATAACTTTATATTTCGCGGTGGAGACCAGAATATGTCATCGAATTGGATTGCTGTTTCGGAGGGTCTATTTTCTGTTTGTGATCTTTTCTTGACAAATATTGCGGCTCTTTAAATCTTTTTTTAATATCTATCCATGCAGGATCACCAACATTGGATTTAAAAATCCCTTTCAACCGCGCTTTTTTTCTCCTCAATTCAAGGGATTCCCACCGTAGTACGTACATCATCTCCGTTACACTGGCCTTCCTTTTGAAATTCCCAGTCACGAATCTGGCGAATAAATGTTGAATTTTTGATAGTTTTTTTTTTACATCTCATCCCACTTAGGGCCCCCAAAGTGACCCTCCATATTCTAAAATGGGCCTTGCGAATGTTCTGTTGGCAAAATCTTTCGTACGGGTGCAGCTTTTTCCAATGGCTCTAAATGAGAAGCGTAATAGGTACTTTAAAAGTTGTAGTGCTTTCAACATGCCGTCAACATTGTAAATCCCTACTCAATATCACTCTTAAATATTTGCTGCTATTAACTTCCCAAAGAGTTTTTCCCATAACGCAGTTATCGGTTGATACGACATTTCTACCTTTCTTGAATTTTATTAAGTTTGTTTTATTCGCATTAATTATCATTCCATTATCGATTGCCCACAGAATAATATGATCGGAAACGAGTAAAACTTACGAGGGACGTTTTTTTTTAACCTCCGATGGGTCATGATCAGAAGACGAAGCGATTGATTATACATAATTTCATCGCTAAATGTTGATTACACTTGTGGTGTCCTTTCGACGTAATCGCCTCGGACATTGAGAAATTGGTCGTGCATGTAGACAAGCTTTACTCTACCATCCTAATGGAATGCTGCCGCCAATAACTTCAAATGAATTGTGCCTTTGTCCTGAAGCTCACCGCCCGTTTGAAACGCCTGCCCTCTAGCCACATATTCATTTCAGGGTAAGATGGAAGACCCCCGGCACTAGGCCGGCATTGCACGGCGGATGATCGAAAATTTCCCATTGAAATTGCTGAAGGAGCAGTTGGGCTGCATCAGCGCAGAGATGACAGGCGTTGCCATGGATAAGAACGCTTCCAGAAGTCAGAATGTCTCTTCTTTCGTTTAGAATGGGAATGGACGCATTTTTCCCACTCATGCCACATTGCATCAAAGAAAAATACCCTTTCATCGGCATAAAGGTCAAGACTTGTCAATGCTGAAGCCATTCGGTTAGTTTTCTGGCTGTCGCTCCGCAATGCACACTCGGCGAGAGAATCAATTGAGTCGGTGTAGCTAATGAGATTGCCACTAACCTTAAACTAACAACTTACGGTCAGAAATGACTTGAGAGTGTGGTACGGAGGACGCGCAATTTCCCTACCTGCGCAGTGCCCGCCTGTCGCTTGTATGGTGTTTCTTCTGAGCGGTCGGAGGTTGAAAAAAAACCTTCCTCGTACAATATAGTGGTGTCCCGCTAATCCGGACATCCGCTTCATCCGAACGTCTTCGAGAGACCGTGCAGTTCTTTTCCGAAACTTTTAGACCTTAAACACATTACAATAAAGTCTTAATACACAAGGTGTAAAATATAATACCCATATAATGTATGAATTATTCTCAATAGTTTATTTAAAGTAAATTACAGCAATGAGGACTGCCGAACGAGCCTGGCGCGCTTATGAGTTATCAGCGTGAGTTTGGTGCATCGGAGAAGGGGTAGGGCGAGTACAATCTCGGCCAGTTACATCTACATAATAACCAGTGAGCCACTTCTAGGGGGTTTGGCAGGGGGTGGATCAATCAAGAGCATTCAATAGGATTCCCTCATGCACACACCACACGGTCATAAAGATTTTACACATATTGGCAAATTATACTTCCACGTTCGTGCAAAGGCAGGACTTGCCAATCGCTCATGAAGGGAATCTGCCTATTAAGCTAGAATATGCATAACATGCTATTAGAAATTCTAGAAAAAATCAGAAACATGCAGTAAGGAATACATAATATAGTAGGCCAGGCTACAAGTCAACTAACGTAATGAAAAGTCCTAACGCTACCGTAATAGTATCTTATTGAACGAGGAAAAAACTACATTCTGATTCTGTCTGTTCAACAGTCTTTCCTCCTCATTGACATTTTTTGATCTGATATACCGTAGTACGTTGTCGTTCGTAAGATATGACTAACTTATTCGGAAAATAAAATGCTGTTACGTTTAAACAATAGGTTTAGCCTAATTTTAAGTCTAAGGTCTGACATAGGTTCCCATCCACGTCCCTATGCCCTTGTGATTCGTTCTTCCTTTTCCAAAGCGTTTTTTAACAAGCATTTCGGCTAATCCTAACAATTCAGTAATCTGAACAGGGCTCTGTGTTAAGATTGTACTAGATTCAATGCAGGTTTTTAAGGTTGCCGAAGACAGAACATAAAGTATATCCATCTCGTCAATTATTGACCTCCGAAGGACGTATCGATGACTAAGTTCTAACAACACGTATCTCAAATTCGGCCGGTTTGAAACAGCTATAAAATCATTACAATAACATTAAAAAATAAAATATAAGCAAGAAACAACTCTTTGTATGAAAATGAATTCTTTTTTTTCATTTTTATGAACTTTTGGTTTTTAATTTCAGTGTACAAGCATAAAAAATTAATCGTTTTTTTTTTGCTCTCCTGAAAAGTTGCTATTTTTGAGATACGCGTTGTTAGAACTTAGCCATCGATATGCAACGCGCACACCTCTCCTTCCTTCTGAAAATTTTCTATTTCCTTGCGCTGTCTTTTCCGATAGGCCTCTCATGCCCTCTTGGGAGAGAGAGTCGGGCAAAACGATGTTTATGGAAATAAATAATCAACTACGGCATGAAACTAAGAGGGCAAGGGAAGCTTGTCGGAAAAGACAGTGGATGTGCGTATTACGCCGCTCACTTGGTCACCCTACAAAACAATTGGTTGGGGACATTAGTTTCCCTGATATTTCAAAACATACATCTCTGACTATTGACCCCATTATGACACTCAAAAGAAAAAAATTGACAATATGGATCTATGAACTAAAAAAATGACTTCGGCACCCTTTAAAACCTATGGTTTCACACGTTGGTGGTCATGATGGCCCGACGGTAAACTCTATAATACTTGATCGCCATTATGACCATCGGAGGTCAAAAAATCAACAATACGGATTCATGTACTGCAAAACCGACTTTGGCACCCTTTAAAACCTATGGTTCGACACGTCGGTTGTCACGATGGCCCGACGTTTACCTCTATGACCTTTGACCTCCGTATTAACCTTGGAGGTCAATTAGTGGATTATATGGGCATTTGAACAATACCAATGACTTGGGCACCCTTTAAAACCTATTGATCGACGCCTTTGTTGGCATGCCATTCTATTTGCGACCCTTATGACCTTGACGGTGACCTTACTGGGTCAACGGTTAAATTTTCGCAAATAAAAGTGTTATTTTCTGTTTTCTCGTGTCCGAAAACCTGAGAATAGACACCTTGGTCAATTAAATTCAGACTTATCTATTTCGATTTTTTTAACATTGAAACCCCATAAGGCAAATTCAAATCTTTGGTTTGGACCCACTTTGTGAGGTCAAAAGGTCAAAATTGTAAAAGTTTGCTTGCACTCAACAAAACTTAGAACCTTTCCCCATAAGTGTGCCAATTTTCATGAATCTTGATGGATGCATAGTTAAGTACTAAAATTAGAGGTCAAAAATGACACACGACCCGTGGGATAGTTTGTATACGGCAGCTATTTTGTTTATTTATATGTGCTGCCGCCTTTTTGGACACATCTGTAAGATATGCTTGTGGAGCCTCCATGCGGAGGCGTTAGTGCATTAAAATTCATTTCGTGGAGTGAATTCTGTCGTGTGCAGTTACAATTTTAAGCGTTCCTAAAGAATCCCTGCGGTCGGCGTCGAATTCAAGAAGTTGATTGTTTAAGATATAGTAAATTCAACACTGGGTCCCCTCCACAAGGTTCTAAGAATTCAATTCACAGTGTCCGGCGATATATGGTGGAAATATTTTATATCCATGAGAATAAAATAAAATGGTAAACTTCCACACAATTTTATTTGCAGAGGACCACCGGTTTCGATACTTGACCTTGATAATGACACCACGTGTCGAAACCGGGTCGGTACTTTGTAAATAAATTTGTGTGGAAGTTTACCATTTTATTTTATTCTCATGGGTTCTAAGAATTCGATTCTTAAGTTCAACAGAAAATTTCTCATTTGATCGCATTCTGAGAAATCATTTAAAAAAAACTACTAGCAGCAGTAACCTTGGTAAAATGTTTTGATGATAAAATGTGTTGGGTAATACAGAGTGGAAATTAGTGGCCTCAAAACGAGATTTCGAGTTCACTTCTCTACTAAGACTACTTCAAGACTAAGTTGTGCGAAAAATCCACAGATAAAACATCGTTCGCCTTGACCAGGATTCGAACCCGGATCCCCCGATTTCCGGTTAAGTGCTTTAGCCAGTTAAGCTAACGAGAACTCATTCTTACCTGTGGGTGTTTGTAGACACAACAGAACAACTTGTTCGCACAACTTGTGCATTACGGGTGACTCGCGCAAAAGTAATCACCGTAGCTAGTCCTGGTATACTTAACACAAATATGACTAAAGAGACCCGTACGCCAAGTAATATCCACGAAGCCAGTGGCATAATTATGGGGGGGATAAGGTGATAAATCCCCCCTCAAAGCCTCTAGAGAAATTAAAAAAATATTTGAAACCTTGTCTAGTTTTGATGTACAATAACTGCATCTGCTTAAAGTTAAATCTTTAGCGCCAAAATGGTGTACAATGTATTTCCAGGCATGTCATTTTTCAAAAATTTCCCCGAACCCCGTATCGTAGGAGGGGAGGGTCGCCAACCTAGGCTATGCCATTCCCCCAAAACATATTCCTAATTACGCCACTGCAGAGATGCCGACTTGCAAAAAATAATGGGAGGGGGGGGGGGGGGGGGCTCAAACCGGGGATCTTGCCCCGAGAAGTTTTATAAGTAGTGAGTTTTAAGTTTTCTAAGCATTTTAGAAGAGCCATATGATCAACCAAAGCCAAAGACTATTAACGAAAAATGGGAAATGATAAAAAACAGGGTGCTAACAACTGCAGAAGAAGTATTAGGCAAGCGGAGGCAGATTAACAGGAAACAATGGATAACTGCTGACCTTGTACAAAAAATTGAAGAAAGAAGAAAATTAAAAAATAATAATACAGTCGAAGCACAAATACAGTACAGGGCTCTCAGAAACGAAATAAACAGAGAAACCATAAAAGCAAAAGAGGCCTTCTGGGAAGGAAAATGCCAAGAAGTCGAAGAACATATGAAACGTAATGAAATGGATTCGGCTTATGGAATAGTGAAGAAATTCTTTGGAAATCATAAAACTAGAAGCAATGGACTACGGAACGAAAATGGCAAAATAATATATGAACAAGATGAATTGGGAAAAATGTGGAAACAATACATCGAGGAGTTATATGATGGATATATGACAATTAGTACAAGCACAGTGATTGAGAACGAAGGTGAAATCAATCAAGAAGAAGAAGGAGACAGCATACTGAGGGGAGAATTTGAAAAAGCACTATCAAAACTCAAGAATAATAAAGCACCTGGCATAGATGACATACCAGCAGAATTATTGAAGATGACTGGAGAAGAAACACATAATGCACTATATCAACTAGTGTGTGAGATTTACGAAACAGGTGACATTCCCTCAGATTACCAAAAGTGTATAATGATACCAATCCCAAAGAAAACATCAGCCAACAGATGTGAACAATACCGCACATTGAGCCTTGTCACACATGCCTCTAAAATACTGTCTATCATTGTACTAAGCCGGATTGAAGATAAGGTTGAAACTCTCCTCAGCGAAGACCAATTTGGATTTAGAAAAGGACGAGGAACCAGAGATGCAGTACTTGCCATTAGAATCATACTAGAAAAAAGATTGAGTAAAGAAAAGAACACCTACATAGCTTTTGTTGATCTTGAAAAAGCTTTTGATAGTGTTGATTGGAAGCAGCTCTTTACCATAATGAAAGAAGCAAAGATAAATTACAAAGATAGAAGAATTATCTGGGGTCTCTATAGAGAAGAAATTGCAGTGCTGAGATTTGGACAATATGAACAGCAGGCCAAAATTAGAAAAGGAGTGAGACAGGGATGTTCATTGTCACCTGCGCTATTTAACTTATACCTACAAAGAGCACTGGACGAGGCAGAGAGCAACTTACCGGAAGCAGGAATTAAGGTCCATGGGCAGAGGATATATAAGCTATGTTTTGCGGACGACTTAGCAGTCTTGGCAGAAAGTGAAGACCAACTACAAGAAGTGCTTAGGGAGATGGAAGTCACGCTGGCTAGATACAATCTAAAGTTAAGCAGGACCAAAACCAAGACACTCGTTGTAAGCAAAACAGGAATACCAGCACATATAACTTTGGGTAATACACAGCTGAACAATGTAGAAGAATTCACGTATTTAGGAAGCAAGATCACCACGGATGCCAGAAGCAAAAGGGAAATAAGCAGTAGAATACAACAGGCAAAAATAGCTTTCAACAAGAAGAGAAAGATATACGTTTCAAAAAACATGAGTATCAAGATTAGGATGAATCTACTCAAAACTTTTGTATGGAGCATAATGCTTTATGGTAGTGAAACTTGGACGATAGGAGCAGCAGAGAAAAAAAGGATTGATGCCTTTGAACTATGGTGCTACCGTAGAATGTTAAAAGTTTCATGGGTAGACCGGGTAACGAATGAGGAGATACTGGAAAGACTGGGAGTGAAAGCAGACCTGTGGAGAATTCTAACTGCAAGGAGAAGTAAATGGGTAGGACATTTACTGAGACAAAATAATGGATTGGTAAAAACAGTTTTAGAGGGCACTGTGGAGGGGAAGAGCGGCAGAGGAAGGCCGAGGTTGAGCTATATCACCCAAGTTATGAAGGACATGGGCTGCAACAGCTACCTAGAGCTGAAGAGGCTGGCGGAGGACAGACAGAGATGGAGAGACTGCTGCAAACCAACCCAAGGGTTGATTACTTAGAAGAAGATATGATCAACATAAGAACCGTGATTAATCGAATCTCGATATCTGGGGACTCCGGGGAAAATTGACAAGCCTAACACATTTTTTCCTTAAACCCATAACGAATATTTGAGGGGGGGCCCCAAGCCCCATGGAGTCGGCGCCACTACACGAGCCCACACTTCAAGTATTTTAAAAATTGCCTCAGTCCGAGGAAAGAGTTGGTCGTTTCCGGCGATGCTTAGTGGAATTTGATGAACATTTGTGATGGATAAAATTAAAGCTAAGTTTTTCCCAAGGGAACTGCAAGGGAGGAGGCCCAATTCCATCCCATGGGAGGGCGATTTCCGTTGCCACTTCGGTCGCATTATAACCGGTTTTCAAAAATGTCCGCGGCGTGATGAAGAGCGCGATGCGATCCACATTTTAAAAACATTTTGCAGTACAATGTGTCTAATTGAGAGGAATAACATTGATTTTTTTGGATTTGAAAGATAACATCATCATGTGAATAAATTTCGGTTAAAACGGCTTATTTTATCTTATTTCCACGTGAAAATCGGATCAATTTGTCCGTCAGCGACGCCAGTGGCGACTTTTGTAAACTAATTGAAATGCGTGGTGGGTGACAACACGTTTAGAGGCCGACTTGAGGATCCTCTTTTTTAATATTCGTGGTTTTTCCACAGAATGTTTAATAACACACGACCGCGGTATTTAGGGTGAATGTAATCTTTAAGGAAGATAGGGAAGAACATTGACGTTAACTGACCGTTAACCAGAATATGACGTTACCTGTCGAAAACATGATCTTGTTTTAATAAAATGCCTATGGAAAAGCAAAGATTAAATTTTATTCATTTAATGCGAGGAGTGGATAGTGTTAGTTTCGTGGGGCCAAGATTCAGCCAGGTATACTGACCGAAGGGCGACCCTTTTTCGAACCCTTCCTCGGGCTCTCAGAGGTAACCCGGGTCCTCGGGAGACGGGCGTCACAGCATGAGATGGCCTCTGCCGGTATGATCTGTCGTAGTACGTTTTTTACTTTACTAATTCCAATACTTCGGGGTAAAAAAATAATCCTCTCATACTCATTGCCGTTGAGCGATTAAATGCATCTTTTGATCGAGGTTCTACAACGAGAAATAAGGATTTTACGAAAAGTGATCAAATTTAATCGGTGAAAACTCACACCCTGCCAAACACCTTTGCGAAACCTGGTCACCAGAATATCGGATACACTCATACACGTGGACACGCTAAAAATTGGAGTGGGGGAGAAAAATGGAATGGAAAAAGAAAAGTGGATTTCGGGTTCCCCCCTTCCCTCACGAAAATCCGGCGTCGCCATTTCAGTGGAGGCAATCAGCGTAAATTTACAGCGAAAAACAATTCGTCTTATTCTTTTATGATTAAGATAAGTGAAGACTAGAATTTAAGATTACTAAGATAGGAATTTTATATCGTTTGTTGGGGAATAAAAAAATAAATGATAACTCTCCACCACGTGAGATTGTGTGAGAGTCGGCATGGCCCCCCCTCCCCAGGAAACGCCTCACAGAATTAATACATAAATGGGTGAAATCCACATTCAAAAGGTGTTCTTTTTTCCCGGTCTACAATTTGCTTTTTGATAAAATCGAGGTTTTGATATAACCAATGCTCCTAGTACTATTAATACAATACTTATAATTACTATAGAATTCAATATTTATTCTGATTCTTACCCTAACCCCTCCCCCCCCCAAAGCCCCCTTGCTCAAAACCATATCCGGTGGGAAACTCAAGAATTATAACTTCGAACTATCCGCCGGCAAAAACTCGAATTAAACGTCTTAAATGCTAGCTTGCTGCTAAGCGACCACAATTTACTTATTTAGAACATGGCCAAATGCTCATCGTGTAATTAACGCTTTCAGCGTCCTCTCTGTGCTTACTTATTCTGTAGCGATGGTCTCCACCGTCTGATTGGTCACTAACGATTGAAAATTGAGTTCTAAGGATTAAGAAAATAAGGTTAAATATTTAGTATACACATTCTAAGTACTTTCTGAGAGCATCAAGATCTTATTTTCGGCAGACGCGGCGTCGATACTCATAAAGAGCAATCTTTTTCGACGCTGTGGGTCCCAATTTTCAATTGCTACGCTTCATGGAGTAATAATAGTTAAATTTTCACTTAGAAAATCCTTCAAAAATATATTTTTTCCTTAATGAATAATTGGTTCCCTAAAGTATCTTTAAATAAATATATGAAGTTTCAATGAAGTAAATAGAAAGTGTGCGTAAATAAATTTTCTTACGTCTTCTGTATTTACTTACTCTGTCTCTACGGTGTGAATTGGTCACCAGCGATTGAAAATTGAGTTCTAAGAATTAAGAAGTGAGAATTTAAAGTTAAATATTTAGTACAAATCCTATTACTGAGTATTTTTCGGGAGAATCACGATCATATTATAGACAGAAGAGGCGTCGCCAAATATTATATCCATACAAACGTGAATATCTCAGTCCTCCAATATTACCACCAAAATGTTTTCCTTATCCATGGGCCGGATAAATAGCAAATTTTTACTTCAATAAAATCTTCAAGGAGGGAAAATGTCAAATTTCGATAGAAAACTTTGAAATATGCCGCATGGAACACAAATACAGATAAAATGAAAGCATGTGTGCCAAAAATGGTTATTTCCGTCGCACTGGCTGAGCAACAAAACTATTTATTTTAATGATCATGGTAAAATGTCAACATAAACAACGTAAAGATCTTCATGAAGGATAAAAGTTTAGGAAACACCGAATTTTTAAAAAGAAAATCACTAGAGAACCATCAAAAATCAATGATAATAACAGGAAAAATAGTTAAACAATTCATGCTGGTTGTAGGTAACTAGAGACTCGACGAGGAATTAACCCGGAAACTCATCATAAATTTAATCACCGCGGTAGCCTCCGTAATAATAGAAAAAATAGCTCGACTAGTCATTCTAGTGTTCTTCTAGTGATTCAAACCGAAATTAGTTTTAGAATTATCAGATTAGAGCTCCATCCAGACTCATCCACAGGCGTGTGAAAAGTATATGTGATGTAGGAGGGCCAATGACTTTCCCTGGTCCACCTAAAATTTCGATGACTTCCGTTTGAAGATTTTGAGGGCATTACAAGAGATTTGAACCCCGCATACCATCACTCTGTAGTTAAGAGATCGACCCTTTACGCTAATCTTAATAATACTTATTCCCGTTTCTTCAAAAGTTAAAATATTTCAACAGGACACAAACTGCACCACAATTGCCGCCCTCCTACCTGTAATCCGGTTCGCCGGCAGCGAAGGCAAAAGTCAGCACAAAAGCAGACGTGAAGAAAAGCGGGATGAACAAGAGGAGGTAGTTGATCAGCTGATATCGGCCGAAGTGTCCCAGCTCGTCCAGAATCCGGTCGAAGTCGGCGGTCGTCATCCTGAACTATATACGACACTGCGCACCAAACTAGCGTAAGACGTCTTAGGATGAGAGAAGTCTACAGGGTCGATCAGTGATGGAATCAGCACATAAACAACTTTTTCACTCCTATATCACGGTGAGCACTATGGAAGCCATGGGTGAGGCACATGCGAACTAAACACTACGGCCAATAGTCGACAGAGAAAGACGAAGCGACGTCTTATCAGGCAGAGCGTCCAAAGACTAGTGAACGCATTGCAAAAACCGAACTCCCCATATCTACCCCATCGCTTCTTTTCCTCACCCCTCCAAACCTCTCCCATCTTACCTCTTTTCACCCCTAACTGTCATCTCTCACCTCGTGCACGGCTCAACAGCTTTGGAAATTATCTAGCAATGTTTTTCTATCGTCGTCCGATAGAAAGTTTATGCTTTCCGTTCGATTGTATTCGAGAATGTTTGGTCAAGGATGCATTCCACGCACATGATTATCGTTCAAGGAAAATACGCATTCAAATGCTGCTTTCTACCGAAATTTTAAAAACATACTTCCTGTGGAGTTTAGGCATACTTCAGAGATTCCATAGTGCTGCGATAGAAATTATTGCGAGATATTCCAAACTTCATTTTTCAAAGATTGATAAAAGACCGTGACAGGTTTCATCGTGATTTAAAAGTTTGTATTTCTTCACGCGTGTAAGAATGATCTCGGCTTTTGCGCTGATAAGTGTAAACTTATGTTGAACTAAGAATCTCGAGCATATTGATGTGCACCAAGTCTTTGCGTGTATGCTGTTAGATTATTTGCAAAATATACCTCAAATATTTGTGCCTGAAAGAAAAATGAGATCATAGTAAAACTAAAATTAGACATATTAATTATACCACAGTACAGTTATAAAGATGGCAGAAGTGCAAGCTCATCCATCGTGGTTCTCAATTGAATAATTCCACATATTTGCTTTTTTACTGTTTTCATTGTAATATATTGCTTATGCTTCTCGTATCACTGGAGTTATAGTTCCAGTGCATACAAATAAACTGTCGTGATTACTAATAGGATTCAAATGTATTGAATTCTGCGTGGACGTAGCGCCCAATAAAGATTCTTAGGTTCATCATGTATGCACAGAGTTGTACTCTATAGTAGGAGAATGAAGGGTAAGTGTACGCACCGAACAAAGAACAATAATTTTTTTTATTTAGGTTCAATCATTAATTTTCATTTTTACACAATTTGTTCCCTTTATACAATGTATTCACTGTTCCACAAATTGGTCGCATGTTCTACATTCCCTAATGTTCAGTTACTACTTGATTTACTTACGTTCAGTTGTGGTTGTTGTTGTGTTGGTGAAATAAAGTTTAATGTGGAAAAGTGCAAAGTATTACCCTATCGCTTCATATATCGACCGGATAGCCGTAAAGTTTTTCAATAGCGACCGCACGTGCAGATGGCAGCAATTAAATCCCATATTTATTTTAATATCCGTGACAGACCCGGAAAAGAATGTTGGAATAATGCATTAAATCTTTCCTTTCCGTAACCGATTTCACTAATCTATTCTCCTGATTCATCCTCTATAGTTCGGCGGAAAAATAAAAATGTAGAAAAAAGGCCTCTTTCACAAAATGTCGTTTCTTTACTGATTAAACGCTTTTATTTAACCATTAGCAATTCACTTTGGCCATTCCATAAAAAAGCGTTTCGCTTATTCCGTCAACCAAACCATCCGATGAACATTTGATTTTTATGCATTTTTTTCGTTATTTTTATAATTTTCAGGGAATGAATTTCATAATCAAACGAAGTGTATCAAGACCAATGATTATTGGAATGCCCAATAGTAAAAAACAATCACTGCGGTCAAAACTATCGATATTGCTGGTCTGCCTTGAGGCGGATGTGATGACTTCCGCAACTGCTATGGAAATATGCATACAAAGTTCGCAGAACTAACGTCACTGAATTTTGAACGAAAATAAATATTTGAATTTTTCAACTCATCCTGTTTCCAATTTTGTAACGTAAATTGTTAAAATGCTGTCATTTTTCGTTACTCAGAATATATAAAACAAATCTAATAAAATATTATTTTACCTGAACAAAATTTTTCTTAAATGTTAAATAAAATGCTCCAAAAACCGTAACAAGTTACACTAATTCGTTTTACGCTGACACGGAATTATTTTCCACCTCCGTAAACCATTGCAGCAAATCCGGGTCGGTGTAAAACTATAATCGTACGCTACTCACTTTCCTATTATACAGACTGCCCAAGGGTCGTGTGTCATTTTTGACCTGTAAAGGATCTATGAACTGCCTAACCGACTTTGGCACCCTTCAAAACCTATGGTTCGACACCTTGGTTGTCACGATGGCCGGACGTTTACCTTTGACCTTCGTATTAACCTTGGAGGTCAATTAGTGAATAATACGGGTATTTGGACAATACCAATGACTTGGGCACCCTATAAAACCCATGGATCGACACCTTTGTTGGTATGCTATTCTTTTGGCCACCCTTATGACCTTGACGGTGACCTTATTAGGTCAACGGTTGAATTTTCGTAAACAAAAGAGTTATTTTCGAGTTTCTCGTGTCCGAAAACCTAAGAATTGACATCTTGGTCAATGAAATTCAGACTTTTTTCTATCTCGATTTTTTTAACATTGACCCCGTAGGGCAAATTCAGATTTTGTGTTTGG
This sequence comes from Ischnura elegans, assembly GCF_921293095.1. Taxonomy (NCBI): domain Eukaryota; kingdom Metazoa; phylum Arthropoda; class Insecta; order Odonata; family Coenagrionidae; genus Ischnura; species Ischnura elegans. The sequence goes on from NC_060254.1 coordinate 103,383,863, forward strand.
ACCCCCACTGTGAGGTCAACACTTTAAATTTTGCTTACACTCAACAGAACGTAGGACCTTTCCCCATAAGTGTGCTAATTTTCATGAATATTTCTCGATGCAAAGTTACTAAAATTACAGGTAAAAAATGCGCACGAACCTTGGGACAGTCTGTACATCTTGACACACTCTTCTTGAGCGTATTCTCCCTGCAGTTTCAGCTTAGCGTGTGGGTGTAAGTGAGGGCAAAGGCTTACCGGTTGAGAGGCTGTGTTTGGTCCCTGCAGACCTTTCCATTTTGCAAACCATTGCAGCAAATTCCGTGTCAGTGGAAAACGGATAATTGTAACTTTTTACGGATTTTGGATCATTTTATTTAACACTATCTGACCTGGCAAACGTTGTTTTGCCCTATAAATTATTTCTACTAAATATTTTGGTGGTCAAATAAAAAATAACTAACTTATTGTAAGTGTGTGGGGAGGTGTGGTTTATGACTGAAAGAGGAAGCTGGTGAGAACGATGTTGACCTATACAAAACAGTAAACATTCATTTTTTTAATTCATTGTGCTTTCATTATCTTTTATATATATAAAAGAGGATGTCTGTTTATCCACCCAAGTTAGTTTGCATGTGTATCTCATGCTCCCAAATCACGTAGTGCTTGCTTCTTTTGGTATTGTCGCACGCGTCCTTTGCGTCCTTATTTCATTACCATTAGTTACGTCACGTCGAGAAACTTCTGTGGTTGCTAATCCTGCTGAGTAAACGAAGCTCTTGACATTGTCTGCTAAAACATAACTATAAGGATTCTAATCTTACCTATGAATACTTTCGGTGCAAAACTTTTTTTCTGGGGTATGCGTGAGTTCATCCAGTGCGCGATACACAGAAATCAATGCTTCGATTGTTTGCAGTTATGTATATGTATACCATCATCAGACCTGCTTTGTTCTTTTACCTAAAACTTCTGCAAGGTGACAATGAATTCCCAGTTCCAAGTTTCCCACTTCTCTGGGTACAATACTTCCCGAGCAACATCGGGTTGCCAGCTAGTAATCAATAAATTTCAAATTACATCTCCATCACAAATCATGACTATTAAAAAAAATTATCAGCCTCTTAGTCCAATGGAGTGTGCGATATTTTTAGTACATCTACCTTTAGCCAAAACAAACAAACTGGATTGTTTACCCACGCGTGAACATGTCACGTATAATTGTCCGTATATGAAGACACGGTGTGCCTCAAAGCCACAAACTGACATCGTTTGGCCTTCAGACTTGTCATTGCGAATGCCAATCTAATTGGAAATTGAACCCGTTTCTACTCAATTGGCACATCAGTCGGTAAAATGGGGTTTTGTGGTAGTAATACATCTCCTTGGAACATGCCATTCATAATTTATAGTGGTAGAAAGAGATTTCAAATGACATACACAGTACTGACGGTCGTCAAGGGGACAGTAAGCCAAAAACGCTAAAATATTAGTTTTTTTGGAAGTTTTTTTTATTCACCGTTAATCACTTGGAAAACAAAATTCGATTGCAGGAATAAGAATGTGCATATCTTTTCTTTCCAATGGTATATGTCTCAACTATGTATGACTATTTTCACTAATTTAAATATGCAAAAGAAAAAAGGTCTGCAGTCATCAAAAACGAAGTTTACGTGTATTTCTCATGGAAATGACTCAGGGCCCATTCCAGGGCCTCGTTGGCCCCGAGATAAGAATGAAATATAGTTTACAACATATTCTCGGTTCCACTGAACACACACATCAAATTTCATAGGAATCGGTACAGCCATTTCGGTGGAGTTTGTCTACAAAAAACCGTGACACGAGAATTTTATATATTAGATTCACCTGTCAAGGCCGTAGAGCGGATTACTTGATATTCAATATTTTTCTTATTCGGCATTACATTTAAAACGTCTTTCCGTCACCGCGGTGCACCGTGCCTAATAAAAATTAGCGAGCAAGATTTAAAAAACGTTTTCTTTAATCCGTGAGAACATCAATTTATTCTTTGATTTCAAACACACTGGGCGATCGTTTTGATCACTATTCTTCCGTTTACAAAGTATTCATCAATCGCATGTTTCATAAACTAGAGCGATTAAGAACCAAGAATTTGATCTTATCCGCACCGTCCTATATTTCTATGGAACACCAAACTTGACAGCACTTCTTTACCAAGATAAGTGACTACATTTTAATTTAATTTTCCAAAACAATCTCCAATTCCGGAAAAATGAGTCTTACGGTAATTCTAATCATTTCTGAAAATTTTCAATCACAAATAATGTAGAGACTGCCACAATTATTATATCATATCTCCGATTGGTGATGAATATGATGATGATGAATCAGGATGATCCCTTTATAGGAAAATATCCAGGCAAAGGCTTGTCGTAAACCATTGAGTTGAATTATTCATTCAGTCACATGTATTTTCGCGATGATGTATAAAACTTTACCGTTGAATTTCCTGCAGCCTGGAAGGAGCCATTTATGGGGGGACAAGCAAATTTGAAAAGAAGCATACGCTCCTTGACAAACGGCGCGAGCTTGTAAAGAAATTATGAAGAAATGGACAGAAATGGATGAAAATTTAAAGCTAACGAGAAAGAACACGAGGGAACGTCGGAATACTTGCATTGTGACACCAAAAACAATTCCTGACTATTTTATTGTTTTTATACTACGTTTTATTACACTCACTTTCTTGTTTGTCCTTCCGGGAAAACTCTTGCATCTCAAATTTCGACCATTTCCTGATTACCTAGAACGATCAAATTTCCGGGATAGCTCAGAACTGGATGACAATGCGATGTTATTAATCTTTTACCGCGATCGGAACATTATCTCGAGTAGTATTCAGAAGTAGAAATTAAATATGGAGTTTCAAATGTGGCCATAACAATCGAATGGAGGTGTTGTAATCATCATTTGCACGATAAAATAACCGTCTGTAAAGCATAAGGTAGCTGCGTATTTAGCTTTTGCTGTTTATCTTTAAAAGAGGACTGCGATTTACCATTCTTTTTGTGACTTGCCTTTAAAATTGCGTATTGATACGTAGAAGTTTTTACGTCGCTTGGTTGTGTGTGGCTTATTTTTTTATTTTCTCGGATTTTAGATTCTACATCTCAAATAAAAGGTCTTTAGAGTAAATTACGACGAAGGACATTACCTAGGGAGAGTTTTATGGGGAACATTAAGATACCCTTTAAGAGATGTTACCATTGCAATGCGCCTGTTTAAGGTTGTTGCAATCAAAGCATAACACCGTATTCCATTCAGATTAGATATTTCTATCAATACCTTGTACAGCAACATTATTTCTATAGCCGAAGGCTTTCCTTAAAAATTCTCACGCTCTGTTAAGATAAATTGTTCTCTAATGAATGTTTTTCATTAGCAGTGACGAACCTAAAAATTGGATTGGATTAGAAAAATACTGCGACGGTAAACGATGATGAAAGGAGGTAGAAAATAATTACCGGAAAATGTAATTTGGTTCACACTAGAAATATGAGGATATTCAGTGGCTGCAGCTAGTTTTTTGTACACCTAAACCAACAGGATATCCTAATAGCTATATTACAAGCGTTTGGGAACAGGATAGTTTTTTTCCGGGAAAATGGACACATTTTTTTTACAGTAACTAAACTTTTCAGGCAATTAATTTTTCAGTAAAATATTTGTTTCTCCCCAGGCTGAAGCTTTGCACGGTAATTAGAGCTAAAATTATAACAAAATTGATATTCTTATAAATTGATATAATATGCTTACATCCAGTAGTCCTGAAGATGCAATAATGAAATTGCAAAATGTCGACCTAAAATGTTATATTTAAAAAAATGATTACAGCAATTGAAAAAATAAAATTTGCCCAAGAGAAAATTAGAGTTGGAAACAAACCGATTATATTTTGTAAGTATTTGCCTTTTTTATAATGTTTTTGGGTAGTTGACAGACCAAAATATCAGACAGACCAGGCTATCTCTCACAAAGATTAGGTAATACATTACACATCCTGTAGCGAAATTTGGGAAACCATATCATGAATATAAATTTTGAAGTTATGGCGATCGGGACTCATGGGGAGTCCTCTGAGGGTTACAACGCAACGGGGCCGGGAACTAATGAGTCCGAGACTTAAACGCCTGCGCTCCCAGGGAGGGTCTTGGAAATGAAGAAACAAGGAAAGAGGCGTCGCCGCGATAGGAGCCCGACGACGCCTCTGGGGTAGGGAAAGAAGCGAGGGACGGGGAATACCCTCTACGCTATAGAAGCGAAAAGGGCCCACTACATAGCGAAACCCGGCACCAGCCATTAATGTGTCAAAGATTTTGAAGGATTTTCCTATTAAAAAGAAAAACCCATCGATAAAATCGTTGGATGTTATGGCGATACAGAACCTTCATGGAGATTGACGTTTTATTGCTACTTTGGTTATTAGCAGGAAACCAAAATATAAATACAAAGTGATTTGGTTCTACGACAATGAACTAAGATGTTCTAGCAATTGAGTTGCTCCGAGAAAACTTCTTAGCCGCAACAAATCACCATTGTCCAGGATGAAGACCACAAATTCGCGTGCAGGAAGTTATGGACGATAATTAAACTTCACAATTCCCATTACTTTGTGTCATAGCTTTGACAAATCTTAAATTTCCGATCACTAAGAATTTATTTTTCAAGGCAATGTCATCCAACTATCGTCATTTTATATTTTCATAACTTTTCTTAGCTTGCACTCCACGAGAGAAGTCTGTGATGGTTGCCACAAATGCCTCAGATCAATGTCACGAAAACGCAAACGACTTTCTAAGTTGTAATTTATTGAAAATAAGATGTCTGAATATCGAAGACAAGGGCGTACCCCGGATCAAAACTAGGGGGGGGGGGAAGCCATGGTTATTCAAGTTGTAGGTAAGATTTAAGCATGGAAAAGGTGAATGAAAACAACATTTTAAGGAAACTGTTACAGCACTTTATTAGTTTTTAAAATTATTTGCTTGAAAAAATATTATTTTCCTTAAAAATGTTTGTCAATATTTGCTTCTAGAGGGGCAGCTGCCCCCTCCTGCCCCTCGTTGGGTACACCCATGGTCGAAGAGCCTTGGTTTAAAGCAATCGAGTTTTTTTCTTCTGGATCAGGTGGGCTGCACCATTGGCTCAGGCTAGTTGTGCAACTAGAGATATGCTTTGAGGGGGGAATGAGATGGCCTGCGGTAGCGACCTCCCCCTACCCCCAGTTCACTTTTTCGGGAAAATTGGCACTCTAACGAGATCTCACTCGGCATTTATTAAAGTTAAAAGTAACAGAAGCAGACGAAATGTTGTGGAATGACATCATACAAGTATTTAGCACCACTTCTTTGTTCCACGTTGTTTGTTATTTAAAAGTCTGTCTATTAAACCGTCACTGTAGCCGTTCACTGAGCTATGTGTTTGACTAAGGTGAGTTATTTTGAGAATTCCACCGGTTGAAGGGGTAGGGACACTAGCCTATGAATCAAAGAGTGGAATGATGCCCAGGGGTGGATCCAGCATTTCTTTCTGGGAGGGGCACAAGCAAGGCCGTATCCAAAATTTTGTTCAGGGGGGGGGGCACAAGGATACCTCGTAATACAAAACGAACGAAATGATAATGAGACCGTATTAAAAATCTAGCATATTTTTAAGGGTCTGGGGGGGCCCGTGCCCCCCCAGACCCTTAAAAACCCCCACGTGCCCCCGTGCCCCCCCCCCCTGGATCCGCCTATGATGATGCCAGTTTGTGAGTAACGGGATGGACTGAGTCCATAGGGATCACGGCGTCATTATTGCACTTCTTCCGGTACACTCCGAACTCGTGGTTACCATTGATCAGGGATATCTTCCGGTCTAAAAAATTCAGCAGTCCACTTTCGTCTTTCTCCAGCTTAAAATTGGCCTTTGGGTGTTGACTATTTAAAAGTTAAAAAAAAAATACAGTTCAATTGGCGATCGCTCCCCGACCTGCAGCAAATGCTGTCATTCAAATATCTATACCAGTAAGTTACATTCTTTAAAAGATGGGTTCCCGAATTAAAAAGTTAACACTCAAAGTTTGCCATAAAAATTTCGGCCAATAACGGAGACAGGGGACTGCGCTATGTTTAACGGCGGTTTCTATCACCATACGGAAGGCCTGGCGATGGGCAGTCCCCTGTCTCCGTTATTGGCCGAAAATTTTATGGCAAACTTTGAGTGTAAACTTTTTAATTCGGGAACCCATCTTTTAAAGAATGTAACTTAATGGTATAATAAAAAAATACTCAGATTAGTTGAACCAAAGTTTCTTTGCAGTTAAAAAATAAGGACCAGTTTTTTTAAACGTTTTTTTTAGAATTCAGAGCAGTTTTCAGGAAAATATTCGCTAATTTATAGATGATAGAACCCATAATACAATACTACACATTATTAGCTGCGAAATTCTCACTTTTGATTATATTTTTTCTTACGAAATTTATATTTTTACCTTTATCTATTTTTTAAGAGCCAGAATAGCGTTACAATCCATTTCCGGGAATACAATTTCTTAAAATCATCATGAGTCATAACCGAGGGCCCCTAATTACCCCTGACCGCCGTCGTTGAAGGCAAAGGGAGTTACAAGATGGAGGGAGAAAGCAAGAAGGTGAACTAAATGGAGGCATATTATTGAGAAAGCCAAGGTCCATACCGGGCTGCACAGCTGCAGATGATAAAGTAATTATATTCTCCCTCTTTTCTATATATTGGAGTAGCTGTAGTTGAAAAACTATTTTTATCAGTAAATTTCGAATTTTAATGGACCCAATCAGTGATTCACTTATTATGTGCTTTTCGTCCATCATTAAGTGTTATTTGTTCAGGGGCTCATAAAAAATACAATATAAAAACTTAATTAATAATAACAGCATCTACTCACTTAAGGCACCTAACAAATACAAAATAATCAATTAGGGAAACTCTAAACTATTGAAGTTCATTAAATATTGCTAATATTTGACACGAAGCCGAACTTGAATTCAACTGTCTATCCGGAAACTCCCTTCAAGTGATAGTTGAGCTGGGGTTTGAAATATCAAACAGAGAACATGCATGCGTCAAAGAAACAGAAGCTACCCGCCCGCCGAAAATGCGGAAGAATATTTCAGAATATCAATTTCCTTCCTTTTTGGAATAATTTTATTTCAGGGATAGTTTTAAGATAGACGGCAGAGATTTCCGTGGAGTGCTTCCTCTTGAAGGCCTCATTCCCTCCAACCTATCAGATATTCACGATACGTCAAAAACTGCTACGGGCGTACAGAAATCGTTACACAGATATGAAACGTATTGGGTTGGGAGCCGCTAGAGACTCGGAGGCTAGACTTAGATTGCTTGAGAAATAGAGTATCGGTATCTTGATGAGCACCACGGAGATCATCATATTAGAACCCCAATAAGTTTTCAGGCACAAAAAAAAGAGAGCGATATTTAGGCGAACGGATAGGTGCGGGAATTCGTTATTTCCCCCGCACGACAAAGGACTTTAATAAATGCTAGGCGCAATTTCGTTAGAACATTTCCTTTTTATATGAATACGGCGGGTGTCCTGACATCCCCCGCCACGCGCCTATTGAGTCTGCTTGCGGGGTAGAACGCAGATGCAGATGACCATTGTAAACCTTTTACTAACAAAACGCCTACTAGATGTGCAGAGTAGTGTCTTTTATTATCAAAGAATTAGCCAAAAACTCTTGAGTTGAAAAAACGTTTTTGAATCTTGAAAATCCCAAATATCCCCGAAACCCCCTTCGGCAGGGGGGAATTCCGCAGACTCCCCCCTGGTACAAACTGGCCCTGTCCTGGTCCGCTCCTGGCATCAGGAGTATCAATGCAGGTTTTGGAATAGTAGATCGTTTCTTTCCCTTCTTTGCGTTTATTGTATTTAAAATAGAAACTAAGCGCACGAAAAATTAAAATGTATGTAAAAAAACAACTAAAAAATAAACGTCATTATGGAGAGAATAAAGTACCGCAGGGCAAGTTGACTCGAAGTGCGTCACAAGACGGTATTTTTTAAACTTGTTCCTGAATCGGTATCTAAAATCTCATTGTGTAATAAATCAATACGGGAACCACTGTTCTAGTGAAGCGAAGCACTCAAGTTTTTTTTTTAGATATTATTAACATAAAAGAGCTTTTTTCTTCTTCTAATTTCTTTGCTGCGCTCCGCTTTTGTAAACACGTTTCATACTATCACTTAAAAGAGGATGAAACTCTTTCACTAACCAAACCAGCATTCACTGAACTATATATACATATATACCATAGGGTTTCGCGATCGGTGTAAGGAAAAATAGAGAATATTTGTGCTGTGCGTGAGCAACCTCCCCCCTCCATTAACGCTTCCTTCCCTACTTCCCGTCCGTGGCGCTGAGTCCCACGGTAATTCTTTACGAGTCCCTCACAATTAGTCAAAAACTCAGACAAGGAAGATGTGTAACTATAGCCATACATTGTAATATGATATTTTTATCGACGAATGAATTGGGGTAAAACTACCTGGAGACACCAGCGGGGCTATCGGGTTTCGCTACGGAACTGGAGACTTCAGGAAGAGTGGACGAGGAAAAAAATGGGCTGTCACATGATCCATAGTAGTTCCCCAAAATATAACGATGTATACACGGTCGCACCTGCGGTTGCCACCGTGGTCTCATCTCAAGAGGGAGATTAACAAGAACTCGTCGTCGTATTTGGCCTAAGGGTGGGACAAGAGAGAGGGAGAGAATGAGGAGACGCGACCAAGTGTCCCAGCGAATGCCGCCGCTTCATGATATACGCAAGCGTTGCGGGGAGGGGGGGGTGCTGAAGTTCAGGGCCAGTGGTGTAACTAGGAATATGCTTTGGGTGGGGATGAAGGGGGCTAGAGTTGGGACCTCCCCCCCAGGCAACAGGTGGTCCGGGAAAATTTTTGAAAAATGGCATGCCAGGAAATACATTTTACATAAATTTGGCACTAAAAATTTAACTTTAAGCAGATGCAGTTATTAAATGTCAAAACTAGATAACAGTTGTGAATATTTTTTTTTATTTCTCCGAGGCTTTGGGGGGAATCTATCCCCTCATCCCCCCCTCCATAGTTACGCTACTGCTCAGAGCCTCCACAGTCCTCTGAATGGCAGTTCCCTACACTACTCCCTCAGAGGGTTACGAGAAGTATGAACTATGTAGCGTATTATCAACAATTCAGTGGAGTCTGGGGAGCCCCTGAGCTCAGGACCCTCGGCGATCGCCGACCAGCCGACCTAGGCAGACCAACCCTGGACTTATTAAGCGTAGGAATAGCCAGTATTCACTAAAAAAAACCACTAGCAAAACTGAATTAAACTTGCCTAGTTGAAAAATCTGCATTTTCCCCTCATCCTGGAGTTATTTTTGCTGTAAATCACAGAGTACCGAGCTAAACCGCTTCTTTACGTTTTAATCTTCGCCCAAGCGTAACCATTTACTGTAATTTAAAAAATCTTCGCATACCTGCACAAAACAACACTGACGCATACATCCTATATGCTTGAAGTAATAATTCTCGAGTTTTCCACTGGTTGTGGTTTTGGGTAATACCGACAAGAATTCGGCTCCACATTCCATCCTTGAAGACGATGGCAGACTTACCCGTCGAAACGTTTTGGGACCGATTGAGGGGCGTCTATTAATTACGCGGGGTGACTTTGGTGATATTTGGACCCCCCTGTCCCCCCTTAGTGAGATATCATGAGATTTGGCTCGACCCCTTCCCTCTTATATCACGTAGGATTTTTCAAATGGCGTATTTTCAGTAAGTATAAATACGATAATCTTAGCTTCCCTACGTTGAATTTATGAAAAAATAATTCGTTTGACTCTTTTTATTTAAGATTAGTTAAGACTAGTATTTAAGATTACTAGGACCACTATTTTACACTTTTTGTTGAGAAATAAACAAATCGCGATACTTGCCAGGATTTCCTCCTCTCCGACGCGTGAGATTATGCGAGAGTCGGCTTGCACCCCCACCCCCAAACGCCTCACATAATAGATACATAAATGGGTGAAATCCACATTCAAAAGGTGTTCTTTTTTCCCGGTCTACAATAGGGTGGTTTCCTATTATTTTTTTGTTGCCTAAATCGAAAGATTATTACTCCTGGAGTACGTATTTCAATCTTTTAGATTTTTAAATGACGATATCTATTTTTAACGATTAAATGAAAAGTGAAAATTTTCAAGAGCGCGAAAACGCGACGGCTAAATATGAATGCTGGGAACACCCCGCGTGACGTCATTCTGGTTCCCGCTGTCGCCATGTGAGGTAACCTTGGGGCGAGGCTTTGAGCGCTGATACGACGCAGGATGCTAGCAGGTAGCAGAGTACACTTCCAGCTGGTAGCGCTTGGATTAAATAAGGATTATTAACGCCCTATCAAACGAAGGAAACTTTCCAACCTCAGGCAATTTTAATAGGTGATTATGAAGAGATGTTTCCCTGAGCTCTGTGCCTCATGCATGCATTGGTAATCTCAGACGATGTAAAACTCCCATCTACTCGTACAGAAACTAGGTCCCTGTGACGTCACGTGGAGTGGCACCGCATGGGCGCCAATCTGGCCTTTTTCAAATGAGGATAAAATTGACCATTGCCATTCGTCTAAACCGGTATTTCTAAAACCAAATAATTTGTATATTATGAATACACTAATGGTGGGTAACGAATCGCAATCAATGCCTTTCGTTTCCTTCGATGAAAGAATCTGCCCTATTTACTTTTTTGATAAGATAGAGGTTTTGATATAACCGATGTTCTTAGTACTATTAATACAATACTTATAATTACTATAGAATTCAATATTTATTCTTATTCTTGCCTTAAGCCCTCCCACCCCCAAGCCTCCTTACCCAAAACCACGCCCGGTTGGAAACCCGAGAACGGTGGAAAAAACTCAAATTGTACGTCTTAAATGCTTGCTTGCAGCTAGGCGACCACAATTTCCTTATTTAGAACATAGCCGAATGCTCATCGTGTGATTAACGCTTTCAGCGCCATCTGTCCTCTCTGTATTTACTTCCTCAGCGATCACTTTGTATGTCTCTACGGTGTGAATTGGTTACTAGCGATTGAAAATTGAGTTCGAAGAATCAAGGAATTGACGTTAAATATTTCATATATACATTCTGAGTACTTTTTGAGAAAATTACGATCTAATTTTCGGCAGACGCAGCGTCGACACTCATAAAGGGCAACCTTATTCGGGCCTGCGGGTGCCATTTTCAATGGCTACGCCTCATGAAGTACGAATAGTTAAATTTTCGAAGGGAAAATGCTTCAAATATATATTTTTTCCTGAATGAATAATTGGTTCTCTTAAGTATAGATAAATAAATATATAAACTTCCTATAAATTAAATATGGTGTCCATAAATAAGTTTTCGGTATTTACTTTGTCTCGACGGCGTGAATTGGTCAGCAGCGATTGAAAATTGAGTTCTAAGAATTAAAAAGTGAGAATTTAAAGTTAAATATATAGTACAAATCCTATTACTGAGAAATTTCCGGGAGAATCGCGATCATATTATTGGCAGACGCGGCGCGGCGTCGCCAACATCCGAAATTTACCATGCCCGCAATACTCCCGACAAATGGCAACCCTTTTCCCACCACCTAGTCCTCTGGTTAATTCAGCTAATTAACAACAATTTATTTGGGCAAACATACAGTTATACTTACGACACATATTTACACGATATCGTTTCTCCTAGACCACAATTTAATGGGAAATGCATAATACTTTGTGAAAAGACCACCGGTACGAAAAGATTGCTGAATATAATCGAAAACTAAACGGTCAAAAAGTTTACTCGTAACTGCATTTAAATGCAATTATTAAACAATGAGACGATAAAAAATGGTCTTCATATTAGAATGGCATATTAAGCCATTTCATTAATGTAGAAACGATATCGGCATTTTGATAATACCATTCGTTTTTTTATTTATTTACTAATTTCCAAGAACCCCCACAACAGCTCATAATGGCCTTTACATCGAGGGTACCAAAATTGAAAACTGCACAAGCCAGAACACCTGTGCCCTGGATAGAGGTAGTCTACACAGGCTGGGTTCAAACCCTCGACCTTCGACATAGCAGACGAGGAATTTACCAGGCAGCTACCTAAGCCAACGAATTGAAATGGTTTAATATAGAAAATAAAGCAATGCAAGGGCTGGAAAAGGATGTAATTAAAAAATAAGAAGATTATATGCATGCTAACGTGTATATTTCTGTCCTCCAATATTACAACCAAAATATTTTCCTAATTTATGGGCATGGCAAATAGTAAAACTTTACTACAGTAAAGATCTTCAAGGAGAAGGGAAAATGCCAAAATTTTCGAAAGAAAACTATAAAATCAGCCGAAAAAAGAAATGGAACACATATACAAATAAAATAAAAGCATGTGAGCCAAAAATGGATATTTCCGTCGCTCTGGCTACGCACCAAAATTATTTCTAATAATGAGCATCGTAAAATGTTAACTTAAGCAACGAAAAGATCTTCATGAAGGATAAAAGTTTAGGAAACACCGAATTTTCAATAAGAGAACCATTCAAAATCCATCATAATAATAGCAAAGATATATGATTAATTTCCGGGTTAATTCCCCGTCGACTCATTATTTTTATGGAAATGAGTCGACGTTAAAAAATCTTAATGTTAACATTATGCTGGTCGTATAAAAATATGGGTCGACGCGGAAATAATTCGGAAGCTTATCAATTTAATCACCGCGGAAGCCTCCGAATTGTTACAAAAATAGCTCGACTATTCATTCTAGTGTTCCTCTAATGATTCAAACCGTAATTTGGTTTGAAATGATCAGGTTAGAGCTCCATCCAGACTAATCCACGGGCGTGTGAAAAATATATTTGATGCTAGGTGGGCCAATAACTTTCCCTGGTCCAGCTAAAATTTCGAAGCTTTCCGTTTGAAGATTTTGAGGGCGTTATAACAGATTTGAAACCCGCACCCCTTACTCTGTACTCTGTAGCTAAGCGATCGACCCTTTACGCTAATCTTAAGAATACATTGTTCCTGTTTCTTCAAAAGTAAAAATATTTCAATGGGACAGACTGTACCACAGACAGTTGCATCCTTCCTACCTGTAATCCGGTTCGCTGGCAGCGAAGGCAAAAGTCAGCACAAAAGCAGCGTAGAAGTAAAGCGGGAAGAACAAGAGGAGGTAGATGACCAGCTGAAATCGGCCGAAGTGTCCCAACTCATCCAGAATCCGGTCGAAGTCGGCTGACGTCATCCTAAACGATATACGACAGTGCACACCAAACTAGAGTGAGACGTCGACGGACGAGAGAAGTCTACAGGATCGATCGGTGATAGAAGCAGCAGAGAAACAACTTTGTCACTCCTACATCACGGTGAGCACTATGGAAGCCATGGGTGAACACATGGGAACCAAACACTACGGCCTATTATCGACAGGGATAGATGAAACGACGTCTTACCAGGCAGAGGGCCCAAAGACAAGTGAACCACTGCAAAAACCGAGATCCCCACATCTACCCCGTCGCTCCTTTTCCTCATCCCTCCCAACCCCCCACCCCATCACACCTTCTTTCACCCCTAACTGTCATCTCTCACTTCCCGCACGGCTCCACGGCTTTGGAAATTATCTAGCAATATTTTTTTATTGTCATCCGCTAGAAAGTTTATGCCTTCCGTTCGATTGCATTTGAGGATGTTGGGTGAAGGGTGCATTCCATGCACATGATTACCGTTCAAGGAAAGTGCACATTCGAATGCTGTTTTCTGCTGAAATTCTAAAAACCCAACTTCCAGAAGAGTTTAGGCATACTTTACAGATTCCATTTCGTTGCGATAGAAAATATTGCGAGACATTACGAACTTCATTTTTCAAAGAGCGATGAAAGACCGTGACAGGTTCTATCGTGATTTAAAAGGCTGTATTTCGTCTCGCGGTGTAAGCATGAACTCGGCTTTTTCGCTTATAATTATAAACTTATATTGAACTAAGAATTGCGAGAGTATTGATGAGCACTTTGTCTTGAATGTATGCTGTTAGTTTTTTCACAAAGTATACCTTAAGAAATTTGTGACTGAAAAAAATGTGATGCCATGGTAAAACTTAAAGGTTGACGTATTAATTATAGCACAATACAGTCAAATAGTTAACATAGATTCCAAAAGATCTTCATAAAAATAATAATGATTGATGAGGCATAAGTTTATTCTATCTTCAACGTAAAAAAAATGGCAGGAGTGGAAGCACATTCATTGCTGTTCGAAATATAACTACACATATTTTCTTTATTTATTGTTTTCGTTTTAATATTTCTTTCTTTGCTTATCGTATCATTGGATTCCATACAAATGAACTGTCTTAAAGAATGATAGGAATAAAATGCATTGAAATCTTCATGGGCGTGACACCCAACGAAGATTCTTTAGGATGAATGAGATTTATCGTATATGCACACAGTTGTACTCAATAGTCAATGCACATTTTTCCCATAAAGAAAGCATTGGAAAACGTGCATAGTCTATCCATAACCTAAAGTTTTAATTTTTCCAAACCCCCCATTATCTCACCCGAATTTCCCGTAAGGTAAGCATGGAGTGGCAGACTGATATTGCAACTAATATTTTCCGTACTTTGAATCGAATTATACCAATGGAATTCTGAAGATAGGTTGGAAATACATTAAAGTGATGTAATACGCAATCCATTTCCGAACTTCGCTCGTGAAAACGGCTTCAGGGCCTTCAACGTGTCATGACCTTTTTCCCATAACGAAAGCATTGGAAAACGTTCATTGGGTTATTCTATGCATTTTATGAAATATTTGTAATCATCGTTATACCAAACAAATACTCGGTTACAAGGCTAATAGAATGAGGAATGCTTAAGCATAATATTTGCGAATTATTGTCGATCAAAATCCTCACATTATCACTTTTCCAAACCCCAGGATAGCGCACCCGTACTCCCCGTAAGGAATATGTATGACAGGTATTCGTTCACTGATCGGACATTGTTTCCATATGTAGCACATACGTATACATTATATGAAAGGTATATAAATAATATTTGTATGATGTATACGTACGCGCTTCAGGATACTGTTTATGTATACTTAGAATCTAAAATATGTATACAGATTCTCAAGGAAAAAGTATACACCTGGTATACTTACGGTATATGTATAGTGTTACCAATGTGCTGTCTGGGGTATTTCCCGTAAGGAACGCATGGAGTGGCAGACTGATATTGCAACTACTATTTTCCGAACTTTTAATTGGATTATACCAATAGAATTCTGAAGATAGGTTGGAAATACGTTAAAGTGATGTAATACGCAATCCATTTCTGGCCTTCGCTCTTGAAAACGGCTTCGGGGCCCTCAACGTGTCATGACCTTTTTCCCATAACGAAAGCATTGGAAAACTTGGAATGAGGGGCAAGAGAACATAGCACAATTAAAACCTTTCATTCAGGTTCAATCAATCATTTTCATTTTTACACATTTTTTCACTGTCACTTATGTTCTACAATCCCTAATGTTCACTTATTAACTTTATTTACTTATGTCCAGTTGTGGTTGTTGTTGTGTTGGTGAAATAAGGTTTTATGTGAAAAGTGCAAAATAGTATCACTTCGTATCTCGACCGGATAGCCATAAATTTTCTCATTAGCGTTCGCACGTGCAGATGGCAACAATTAAATCCGATATTTATTTTAATCTCCTTGACAGACCCGGAAAAATGTTGGAAGAATGCATTAAGGGCCGTATTTATAGTCGTTTCCATGGAAGACTTCCACAAGTCTTCCATCCGGATGGCTTCCTGACGACTTCTCGACATCGGTATTTATAAACCTCTTTTGGAAGACTTCCGACTGGGTGGCTTGTGGGTGTTATACATGGCAACGTTGCCAACGAAAGGATAGAGATTTGTTTTTCGCCGTTCCATTGTTTTTAGCTTAACCTCTGGAAATGGCCAAACAAATGTTGTTTATTTTCGGAAATAGAAAAGAATAGTTTGCTAGATGTGGGTGAAAACGGTTTGAGATCACAGGAAAATTGCAGGAAATATTAGAAAGAAGCAGTATCTCGAGGATAAATAAATCCGATTATCGTTTTGAGAAATAAATTCAACTGAATCAGCGAAGTTTCTTTTCATGACGAAAATCATTGTCCATAAAGGATAAATTGAAAGAAAGGTAAGAGAAATGTGGTTGATTGAGGTGAATAGATATGCAGCGAATATATTATTGTTCGTTAAACATCGCGGAAATATTAGTAGGTATTATGTATTCGTCCATTTCGTTAGCATTTTACGGTATTGCTTTTATTACAGTGTCAACAAAAATTACCAACGTGGTTTCGCGTGCTGAAGAAAGCAACTGGCGAATAAACCCTGAGAGATAGTTAACTAGTGAGGAATCGAAATGTCATTTGGAACCACGCTACTTGTTGATTTATGTTCCAACGTGCCAATCTATTACAGGTAACACAATGGTCAGCTGCTTGTTTTTTATTTATTATTTCTCTTAAGTAGTTCTTTCTTCGACATACGTTAATGTTAAGTGGTAGATTTAAATGTCAGTCATTATAACTTGTAATCCTTCAAAACTCACGAATATTCTCGAGTCAAAATCTTCGTTTTAGTTAGATATATCTAAAAAAAAATTTATGTCGATCACGGCCCTTTCGCCTTTTCTAGTGCCATTTCTATCGGACAGTCGATATAACTGGCCTTCCCTGTTCTGTATGAAATGTTTTCCTTGCGAATAAATGACATTCATGAGAGAAAAAAGTTCATGATGGCATTAATAATAATCTGATGCAATTTTGGTTTAGGATTAATTGCTTGCTGCTTATTTTGTTAATATTCATCCATTTATGATATTTTCAGCCCGAAATGTTTAGGAAGAAAGGTCTAATTTAGGGAAGACAGAATACAAAATTACATGCTGACTATCTTAAATGAAGAAGAGAAACTTTTCACTGGATGAAATGACAACCCAGAATTCTCATGTGCAAAAGCAAGTACATTGGAATCAGCAGCAAGAGAAATTCGAGAAGAGTGAGGAGCTTGCTGAAGCACAAATTCATATTTCTGTTAGGAGAATTCTATACCTGATTTATTTTCTTATATCACATTTTTTTCCAATAAATTATTTAAATATTTGTGGTTGCCTATTCCATCAATTCAGAGGATATCTAATGTGAAATGAGGACACCAAGTTTGGAAATCATTGGCATGATAATGGTGGTAAAATGTAAATATTTATGGGGGAGTGAAGTGGCTATTTTGCCTATATTATATTATCATATTCATGCAAATTCTTCTGTGGCCCATATTCATCCTAATACAATGATTGAGATCCTATGTCAGATAATTAAAATTTCATTCAAAAGTAGACCCACGATGAACAAAGTTAATATATGTTTGCTTCTTTTAAAATTGAGGTGGCCCTTAGATAAATTGTATGATGTAACCGTATGGGCTGACGATACAGGTTTAGAGAGATTTGCCTTTGGTAATGTGGTTAATAAGTCAAATTTTGTAGGAAATAGTGATGCAACCATTGATACTGATGAATCTTGACTAGTCCACAACCTAGGGTCTATTGGCTCGAATCATTGAAAGTGACGTTCAGAGCTTAAAAAACTAGTTTTAAAAATTGAGTGCCTTAGTAGTAAGCTAATTGAATTAGAAGTACTAGCAGAGATGGAGAAACCTGAATTTATCTGTGTAAGTGAAAATTGGATGAAAGAAATAGCCATAACAATATCAGGCTATGTTATTGGTGATTCCTTTCGTTGGAAGGATCATCGTAATGGCATATTTATAGGTATAAAATGTTCAGCAGTGTTTAGTAACATGTCACATTTGGTGAAAACCCTAAAGTCTGAACTGTTCTTTGAATGTGCTGCTGTAAAGTACACTATTGCCCATAGTGATTACATTCTTTTATCAGTATGCATATTACCCTGCTTGCTGCTTTAACAGCTTCTTGGAAAATTTAGATAACCTGTTGTACAATTTAACTAATCAAATGTCAAGGCCAACTGTTGTACTTGGTGACTTCAACTGCAATTTATTGAAGGATGGGTAGGAGAAAAGACTGTTTTTGCAAATGTCACAGTCCTATCATATGAAACCATTGGTAAAAAATCCAACAAGAGTTACAGCTGACACAGAAACACGTCTGGTCAATGTTTTTTTCTGATTATAATGAAGTCAATATTATTACTAAAGTATTCCAACCAGTATTATCAGATCATTCGGCTATAGTATCTATTTTCCATGTGTATGAGGAGCATCATCAGGCAAAAACACTAAGAAAATGTAGGTTCTTCAATGAGCATAGTTCGAATTATTTTTGGGTCCTGTTGAATCAAGAAGATTGAAAGGCATGTATA
Source organism: Ischnura elegans (assembly GCF_921293095.1). Lineage (NCBI taxonomy): Eukaryota > Metazoa > Arthropoda > Insecta > Odonata > Coenagrionidae > Ischnura > Ischnura elegans. The sequence continues at coordinate 103,402,352 of NC_060254.1, forward strand.
GTAAAAGATCTTTAAATGATAGCTATAACAAATATTTATATAGATTTAAGTATTACTTTGATTTAGCTTTTCCACTGCAGTCAGAGCAATCCAGGAGGGATAACACCAAAAATTGGGTTATTACTGAAATCTAAAAATTATATAGATAGGGTGCTAAAAATGTTGTGTATGCAAATTCAGTCCAATAAAGATGATGGGTTGCAACATCAGTATTCTCTCCTTAAGAAATATTTTTAATATTTATTGAAAATAAAACAAAAAGGTAATATGTAATGACCAAAGGTTTCGAAATACCTCACACTATTCTAAAGTAGCTGGGGGATCTCAATACCAACACCGTCATACTGCCTGACCAAGTCACTGATAATCAAGAGAAAACTACAACAAACCCAGTTGTGCTATCCAATGCATTTAATTGCATGTTCTTACACCTTTACAAGGCAGCCCATTCCACCCAAATAAGAGCTACTCAGGTAAACTATAAGATATGTTGCCCCATGTACTTCAACTGTGCTTAGAGAGTGAACTGTGCTCCTATTTTACCAGGATAGGCAAGAAAACGTTTGCTGAACTAGATGGAATAATGGGAAATACAATTAAAGAATGTGGGTCCCTCATAATTAAGACCTTTACTATCAGTCCCTGAAGGAAGGTATGTATCCAGATTCATTGAAGACATCCAAGGTTGTCCCAGTATGAAAGAATAAAGGTGACAGAAATAACCTGCAAAACCGCAGGCCAGTACATATATATAGTACCACAATTTGGCAAATTATTTGAGTGTATATTCTGCAAAAGGCTCATTGACCAACTTTATAGACAAAACATATTATCACTTCACCAATGCGGTTTTCAGCATGGAAAATCAACAGGGTTGGCTTTAATTAATGCCATTGACAATGTTATACAGGAGATGAATAGTGAAAATAAAGAAATGGGAATATTTTTTTGATTTATGCAAAGCCTTCGATGCTGTGGTTCATGTCATATTACTTAATAATGTGAATCAATAAGTATTATGGGTGTTCAATTAAATTGGCTTAAAACATATGTTCATGAAAGAAAACAGAGTAGCCTACTGGAAAATGGGACAATCTATTTCTCCTCTATGTTAGAGGATAAAAAAGTTTTACCTTAGAGGTCTGTGTTGGGTCCTTTGCTTTTTTTTAAATATTTATCAATGACTTACCCAATAAAATTGTAACTTCCAACATTAAGTTTATTATGTATGCAGATATTGTAACCATTTCATAAAAAAGTAAAATTGTAAGCATGATAATTGATGCCTGTAAAAATATAATGCACGCAAACATGGTGTGATGACAATGAACTAAAGTTAAATGATGATCAAACTAAGGTGACATTGTTTTCTGTTAAGCACAGCCTCAAGGAGAATGATCTGCTGTGGTGCAAAAATTATAATTTGAATAATGTGGAATGTATAAAACTTCTTGAAATTTATTAATTAGTAATTCGAAGTGGGATGCACATAGAGCACACTTGTGTTAAAAAGTGAAACCAATAGTTTACCAAATTTCAATACTAAAGCACATTGCAAGCCTGAAAACCCTATAATATTGCTTATTCTACTCTGGGATGTCATATGGTATCGTGATATGAGGATCTTCCTCACTACTTACTGATTTGTTCATCATATAAAAGAAGTTTATGGGAAGTATGTGCAGATGAAAGTATTGTGCTTATTGTTGCCCTTTCTTCAAAAGCCTTGAAATACTTACTGCAACTAGTATAAAAAGCATATTGCCAATTTTATTAGGAACAATAGCTTCTATTCGTATGAAACCAGGAGATGTAATTCTTGTCAAATTATCAAACTTTACCCTGCAATCTATAAGGCCTGAGTTCATGAGTATGAAATTGTACAACAAATTACCTGCATCCATTAAAAATATAAGTAGTGTTAACCTTTTTAAAAAGACAGTTTCAGCATATTTACTAGAGAAGTGTTTTTGTAGGGTAAAAGAATATCTATACAGTGAATTGTAACATTTCCTTCATAAATATATTTTCTTTTGACGGGCCCTATACACTTGATATCATGTATAATGATGTATTATTTCCTCTGGGAAACTAATAATAATAATAATTATTATTATTATTAATGAAATACTACGGCATAATTCGTCATGTTAGATGAGTTTGTTAAGGAGTTTCCATTTATTCTGCCAGTCAGTCTGTCTGTAGTCTTGTCTTATTACCTCTTAAATAACATTTCTAAACTGTAACTAAAATTTTCTGAAACTGCACATAATAAAATATATTAATTTCAAGCTGAAATACACTGATAGGATTGGCAATTCATTAATAACACGGTGGGAAGTATTTTTAAAATTGTAGACCTCAAACGAAACATATTTGCCACAGCTAGCAAGTATATTAATCAATTTCATAAAACCAATAAAAATCAAGTACTTACTAAGGAAAATAAATAATATTAATTGACGTTTACCGTTTGACGCCGGTGATGTTTTGGAAACTATCACTTTTGGCCACGTTTATATTCAAATTGACGGAACAAACTTAAATAGTAGACATTAGAAACAAGAAAACACTTTCGCCATGTATTTTAGCACCATTTATTATTAAATCTGTCAATAATTCATAACAGATAACACTCGCGATGTCGGGTAGTTCTTGCTATGCATTAATGCACCAAAGTCATGATACGTAGCACTATTTCAAACACGATTCCACCGAAATTTTATGTTGAACACTAGTACCGTTACATAAACTTGTTATCACAACTCGTACGAAGAAACTTCGGAAGGATTATGAGCATCAAGAAGGAAATAAACTTGCAATCCTGCGTAAAGACACGTCATTCCCTCTACACAACTAAAAAATTCTTCCGTCGACTCTGCATCGTCCTGAAGAATATCAAAAGAGTGTAAGCGGAGGTTTCTGGAATTGTTTGGTGACCGATTTCATGAACGGGAACATATCTGCATCCTAAAGAAAGAAACAGAATAGTTTTTACACCGTGAAGAAACTACTATTAACATTTGAACTATATCGCAGGAATACTTAAGCATATGATATCATATGAATCATAATAATTGCTAATAAGGTATAAATAAGTATACATAACTTCAAGAGAGCACTACAGAAGCAACTGAGCCTGAAAAACATTACACAATAACACAAAGATTCTTCTTCAACTCAAACTAATGTAGTTCCTGCTTCCACCACTTCGCGATTATGTCGCAGGGCAAGCTTGAATCCTCACCCAGCTTGTTGTGACAATGGGTGTATTCCAGAAGGTTACTATGCGTCTATAAATACCGATTTCGTACTTGGAAGACATGTGGAAGCGTTCTATCGATAGAAGGCTCCCAGAAGCGGACTATAAATACGGCCCTTTCCTTTCCGCTACCAATTAATCTAATCTATTCTCCTCATTCATCCTCTGTAATTCGCCGGAAAAATAAAAATGTAGAAAAAAAGACATTTCAAAAATGTCGTTTTTTTCTGATGAAATATTTTTTTTAACGATTAGTAATTCATTTTGGCCAATCCAGAAAAAAAGCGTTTCGCTTATGGTGTCAACCAAATTATCCGATGAACCTTTGATTTTCATGCATTTTTTTCGTTATTTTTACCATTTTCAGGGAATGAATTTCATAATCAAACGAAGTGTATTTCGACTACATCCTTATTGCCTAGAGTGCTAAAATTTTCGGGATAGCTCAGAAGTGGATAATAATGCAATGTTCTTACACTTTTGCCGCGTTCGGAACATTATCTCGAGTAATATTTAGAAATAAAAATTAAATATGGAGTTTCAAATGTGGCCATAACAATCCAATGGAGGCGTTGCAATCATCATATGCACGATGAAGTAGCCGTTTGTAAAGCGTAAAGTATCTGTGTATTTTGCTTTTGCTCTTTATCTTTAAAAGATGACTGCGATTTACCATTCCTTAGACGACTTGCCATGAAAATTGCATATTGCTACGAAGAATTTTCGACTTCGCACAAAACTTCTGCCGTCTCTACGTTCCATTCAACAATTAAACAAACAACTTTTTCCATAAAACTACTTACTTCAATTTGTAGAAAGAAGTTTAACAAATTGAAGTTAGAGTTGAAAAGATTATAAAGAAAAGAGAAAAAGAGCAAGAACATAATAATACAGTGCTAAGACATCAAATTTAGGACATCAAGACAAGGTAGGTTGGCAAGATACACAGTTTAATTAGAACCCATTACGAAACTCTGGACGGTTCTTGATAAATGTCCTGCATTATTTATCATTTTTATGGGAAAATAGAGGGTTTGGGTTGTATCGTTGCCACATTTTTGGCTTTTCACCTCACAGGACTGGCTTCTAATCTCGTTAGTGGCAATATTTTTCCAGGTATTGCCCGATACCCGCTAAAGTACTTGGTGAAGGGCAACTTGGAGTACCTATAGTATTTTGTCCGTCGGACGGGATGTCAAGCCATAGACCCCTCGGTGCCTATCGTTAAGGGCACCCATATTGCCGACGCCGAGATTCTCTCCACCTTCGCTCTATCACAACGCAACAAACTACTGGAAAATCAGTCGCAACCTCTAAATACCACTCATTCTACTTCAACTGGTGATGAAGCAACATTAAGACCTGGGTCCAAGTATATTTTATGCTTTGAGAAACTTCAAGTTTTATCAGCACTACGATTAGAACTAACGGCTGTATCACATAGATACTTATGATACCTGGATATGGATGGTCCTGGATATGTATGATACATGTCCGAGGAAAGCAAATACATAGTTAATTCAGGGTCTATTAGAGGTATGGCAGTATTTATAGGGACTGTCCTTTTTCCATCATTTTAAAGGACCGTCGCGACAAGTCGCTCCTGCTTTCAATAAGTGCTTTCATTGTAATTTTAATACGCAAATTAGTATTAAAGAAAATATGTATTATTTTACCGACTGTCAATATATACTATACAATATATGAAGTACTATGAGTCGCAGGTCTAGAGCTTTTGGTTCAACCGCGACAAATATCACTGTGATGTATCAATCCATGGCTAAAGGTGTAGCTTTCCCTTATAGTCAAAAATTGAAAGAAAAATGAATTACATGGAGATGAATATGAATGTATAGCCATGAGATAAAGATTTTCGTTTTTATGCCACAAAATATTTCTTTGAAAATAATTCCCCTCAAACAAATTCACCGGGGAAGTAAAAACTACTCAAATAGCAGCCAGAATCTCAAAGTGCACAATCAGTTAACGGTATTACATGTTTGTTGTAAAAGTGTTCCGCTCACAATATTACCAAACTTCACCAAAAAAGTAGAATGAGTTCCGGATGAGATATGGTTTTGCATAAAATTTATTGAGGCAGGCAAGATATAGTGGAAGATCACAGTGGCGGTTTGGGCCAAGGGGGGTGGGAACGGAAAGGGCGGGAAAACGGGAGGTCTTGGTAATTTCCCCAGTGGAAGGGAGTTCGGCGATTTTGAAAATACGGGATTTACAAGATTAAAAATACAGCAGTTTTACGCAAATTCTTTGATGAAAAAAGATACTACTATGCACATGAAGAAGGTCATTTTACTAATGCCAAATCGCGTAAAACAGACCCTCATTTTAAAACAAATGTTTATTTTAATTCGTTTGACTTGGTACATTTACCGGAAAATATATAAAATTATTTGTACAAAGAGGCAACCTGAAAAAATTCGATTTTATCCATCTATTAGTAGTAGTTTATCTTTCGACCTAATTGAGGGGGGGGGGGAATTGCTATTGCGCCATTTGACCCTGTTGACACACCGAGGTATCGAAAAAGAGATGCCACTTTTCCACAAGTTTATTCCGCACTCCATCCATCCAAGTTTCCATTCAAGTTTATTGCTTACCGTACCACATGTGTCGACAATTAGGTCATACTCAAGTACAATGCCCAGTTCCAGCTCAAGAAAAAACATAACTTAGGACTGGCAAGATGCAGTGGAACGGCATAATGAGAAGAAATCTTGATTAGTTTAAAGTATACCGGGACTAGCTGCGGTGATAACTTTTTGCGGTGATCCCGGTCAAGGCGAATGATTTTTTCTCTGTGGATCTTTCGCAAAAATCTTGATGCTTGAGAATGTAAAAATGGTCTAAACGTGTTACACGGAACGCAATAAAATTGCGGAAAATTAACGTCTCCTTTAACTCAACATAGTTTTGGATGCTAAACAAAAAAATGATCGCATAACAAACAGCCAGATAACAACAACGAGATAATAATAGATGAAATATTATGAAACCTAAATTCGTAATCTTCAAATCCACAAAGTTCTCCTTATCTTTGTGTTGGCTGATATTAGCTGGTTTACTCATTGTTTGATACAAAAAATCTGACTTTGACCTAGAGAAAATATTTGATTTAGCTATCGAAGCTTTTTTAAATTTGCAACGAATACATTTAGATGTTAACCTCACAAGGGGAGGCTACGAAAGTCGACTCCGCGAGTTGAATGTCGCACTTTTTGTTTGGTTCAAAAGGCTATAGGAAATGATCATGTTGTAAGTAATCGGTCTTCCACCTCCTAGTTTCATTGTAGTAAATTATTTAAAATTAGCCCACCGATTGTCACTATTGTCAGCTGATCAGGAGTTTCTATAAGTCAGTAAAAATGTCAACATAACCTTTTGTAATGGTGAACATGAATCTAAAATGACAGAAAATTATCTCCATCTTTAGAAGAGGTTAATAACCACATTACCGTACCTGCTTTTTTAGATAAATGTTGATTTACAACTTCCGTACGGTAAGCGTCCTCGATTATTATGATATTGGCCAGTTGTGCATACCATCCGTTTAGCTCAAATAAAGTTACCCCCTTGGTGTGCGAAGACATTTTTCTCAGAGCTTCGAGTGACATCACAGGCGGCACAGAGAAAAGAAATGACCTTCCTCGAACACTTCACACCACTGGCGTATATAGAGTTCGCGTCGCACAGTGAGGTAGATTATAGTATCCCACCACCACGACTTACCCTATGGACAACCTCTGGGCCCGCCATACAGGATTAAGGGGTCAAAAAAAACAGATAATTGCCATTAATCACTGATAGCTGATCAGCTCATGTAGATGAAAAGTATTTTAAGTGAGTGAAATATACACAAAAATTCTATTGTCGAAAAATATTTTGAAATATTCTTGATTAGTGAAGGATAGAAACTTCGACGGGTCACGAACCAGCAACCTAGAGGTTCCGCGGGCAGTAGAGTAAATACTGGGCTAAACACCTAGAAACAGGGGGGTATAACAATGGGGAACATGAACTCATTTGTTTCTGGCTTTACCTTGTGAAAATCCATGGAAAATGAGAATGTTTGAGAATGGGGAATATGCATGAGATTTGCTCATCATACTAATAGGTCTCATTGAATGGACAATTTTCTCACGATTCCAAATATATAAGCCAAAACTCTCCTAGTATTCCACAAACGTTATTAAATGCTAATTAAAAGCGCTCTAACATCGCTTGAACTCACGTGACCTGAAACGCCTTCTGACGTTATCGCACGGTACACCATTCACTTCGCTAAGAGAGCAGAGAGGTAGAGCCTTTAATTCAAGATATCGAAGTAAAAATCATCGTTGAGCTTTGTAGTAGTTCCTCAAAGGACAAATTGACTTAGGAGAGATTTAAGAAGGCACAATACGACAGTTTACTTTTGGTCGACTCCTTAAAGGCGGCTGATTTTCTGATAAAAAACAGTGATTGTTTCGTAACAACCGCGATACGTTGAGTAGAAGCAAGCCGGTAAATAATTATTCGATTATTAAAAATTATATTACGAGCTTTTTAAAATATTTTTTATTTACTACCCAGTAAGATTAAATAGATCCATTGCCAGCTGAAAATTCTTCTTATATGTTTACTTAATAACCTGGCAATCAGAGCTTACATAGCTTTCCCAATCGGTCCCGATTTGAGATCCAAATGATCGTTAAAAGGTAATAAAAAAGTATTTCAGAGACACAAAAAAAATTTTCGAATACTATGTACGCTATGGACGCTTTTCTTTTGAGTATCCATGCGGCAAAACACTTTTTCCATTAAGCCAATGATGTAGGTGTGTAACGTAGACCACAATCTGCAATCAACTTATTTTCATTTAATCTTTCCAAATCTCCCCAAACCATTTCCTTTTATTTGTTTCAACAACGCCTTGGCGACCCAAAATATTCAAAATTTGCCGTTAGACGTTAAAACAGCAATTATTTTCTCCAAATTTGCGTTTGAACCCCTGCATAGACCGATTTTCTATCCACTTCCTCAGTCTGTCATCAGTGGATACCGTCCCGTGACGTCACGGTCCGATGACGTCGTGTTTTCAAGCAGCCGATGTAGATTTATTTTTGAAGGCTTATAACTCAGCTAAAAAACATTATTCATCCACGAAATTTCCGGAGAGAAAATTTGAGGTAGGGACCATACTTTTAAAAATTGGGCATTTTCCCCATTGGTAGATTAATATCCCGATTTCAAATAATTTACTGCAATGAAACTAGGATGAGTTACACCAAATTACTGCTTTTTAAAAACAATTTTTATTTGACGCCAAACAATAAATTCATTCATAGAGGCATTCATATCGCGGAGTCACTTTCATAACCTAGATAGGGTAAGACATATCAGGAATGAGAGACTAACCTCTGACGGTCATCACCGCACGATCAGCTCCGTATCTTTTAAAGGGGAAGATATTTTCCACTATAAATCCAACGGCTTCCGGCGTGACGTAGCGGAGGTTCGACATTTGAAAATAAATGTAATTATACTTATCCACAATTATATTAATGTGTATGACGCGTTTCGGTTCACTGAACCATCATCTGATGCAAAACATCACTGTGCATGAGAAAACCACATTTATACATTTGAGGAAGAGGTGGAGGAGGATTTGATTTGTATTTAACTCAAGTAATAGCTTTAGCAAAACTTTTCTCACTGTCTCTCTCCTACAGCTATTACTAGAGTCTTCATTCTAGCCCTGGGTTTTCCGTATCTCCTTGGTTACCTTTTTTCAAAGTTTTCCCACCCCATACTCATACTGGTCGAATTCTCCTCCACCTCTTCCCCTAATTAGTACACGAAATGAAGCACTTTGGCTTGCAAATTTTTCAAACTGGATGGATTTACTTGAAATTTTGACAGTAGGTAGGGAATAGACCAAGGATCAAAATCCATGTCATGCTGACGGGCGCTTTTACCCTGGGGGTGGTTTCCACCCCATCTCGGGGATGGAAATTTTTTATTAAATTTTGACCATCGGAATCGATGGAAAACTAATTATAAGCAGAAAATTGTTCTCGCATTTTATTAATATTTTATTTATATCTCTTATTTATATCCATATTATTTTATTAATATCTCGTAACATTAATATTTTTCGAGTGATTCGCCATTGAAAGTTACAATTGTTCATCGAAAAAAATCAATGCTTATTATTAGTTTTTCGCAAATGACTGGAAAAATATGCATTCATCCAAAAATTGAAGATTACCTAGATTGTAAAATTGAAGATTATAAAACAACAAAGAAAATTCTTTTTTATGTTTCCTTGGCAACCAGTAACAATCGAGATAAGGCTTGTTAATGACTAGCTATTGTTTGTTAAACGCCATATTTTAGATATTTCATGTCAAATAGCGGGAAAACTATTCATTTTTCGGGAATTAAAATATAGTTGTAATTTGTTTTACAACCTTTCTTTAGAAACATAAAAGAATTATTTAACATGAAATTTAAGTGATTTATGATAAAAATAAACTCAGTCTTTGCTTTTTTCTACGAAAACAGCAGCCGATTCACCACCCTAGCTAAAATTGATCGTATTTCTGTTGCATTCTATTTCTTTAGATAAAATGAATAAATGTATAAATGTGATTCTCTCATGTATACTATGATTTTTTGTTCCAAATGATGGCTATATGGGCCGAAGTGCCTCGTACGTATTAAAACAATTGTGTAAAAGTGGAATTATATTTTACTATAATATGTTTTATCCTAATCAAAACTTAAAAAAAATAACAATTTCTATCTCACAATCTGTGAAGTGCTTTCACTTATCTCAATGAAAATATCCTTGTACGATAAAAGGCTTAGCGTGAAAAGCGTTGGATTATGAAATTTTATCTTTGTACACGTGGAGATCAAAACAAACTCCAGAGATCTGGTTGCGCTTATTTACACGTGACACAGTAAGTCACTGGTGCAAAAAATTCGAAATGCTGAAAGATATAGGTGCACTTATTGCATAAAGTATAATGATATAATCTGGTGTTGGCTACTGAAGCTAGTTTATTTTTTTGTTACCAGAGTGGTAAATTTGAGATATTTTGGAGTTTTATGTTTATGAAATTTTATTTTTATTTCATTTATTTATTATTATTATTATTATATTTAGACATTTTACATTTATTATTATTTTCACAGCGTGTGCGTCAAGGAGCAGGAATTGAGGCAATTAATCTCAATGACCATAGATCACAGAAGATAGCTGGGAGTGAATTGCTCTTGATACACAGAATTGCTACCTTATGAAAGAATATTGTTCACTTATATACATTGAAAACTCATGTTGAAAATAAAAAATATCGACGATCGAATGGATCTACCGTGCAAGTATTGAGGAACTTCGAAGAGGAGTAAGGGAAAAGAAAAGTTTTCTAAAAACCTTAAAAGGGTGACGGTAAAATTTAGTTGGTCACATGACATGATGGCATGTTGGAAATGATCGTAGGATGATAGGTGGAAGGGAAGATGGGCAAGGGACGGCCCCGAATGAGTTACATGGGACAAAGGGTTTTAAAGGAAGTAGAAGAGAAAAAATACGTCACTATGAAAAGGCTAGCGGATAGGAGAGAGGAATGGAGAGCTGCGTCAAAACAAATAGGATTGTTGACCAATTATGATGGTGATAAAGAGAACATCAATTGGTTAAGAAAAACCCCAGAGCATGAGAGATGCATACGCTTGTTTTACCCAATGAAATCTGCGGTAGCAAAACATTGCTTGGACCTCGGCCAGACTAAATTTAAAAAATACGAAGGACTATGCCCCTTATTGAGATTGCATTGTAAAAGAAGCGATTGAAATTAGCCTAGAAGAAACGAACATCAACGTAGCCAACGGCTTCCAACTAAGCAATAATTAGAATATCATAATAAATCACTTCATATGGTCAACCGAATGAATCACCGACTTCTGACGAAAAATGCAATCTCAAGTTTCATTATTTATCCATTAATTTGACCTCAAAGTTTCGATTTATCCATGTTGAATACTCTCTCAAGGGATATCGATTCCACGCACTTTTTTTCCAGCCATTCCACCAGTGGCGGCGCGTGCATGTACGCATGTTAGCAAAGGCACACCCAAAGATGAATGGGTTATGAAAGATAAACTATTCCTGCGTCGTTTCAGACTTTAAAATAATGCCAGAAGTTAGAAATAAAATCAATCTAAATGTGGCACGAGTGGGCATACGACAAGATTTCCACGCTATCACACTTTATCAAACGGGAATCTGGTCCCGAAATTGAGAAGAATTCCAAGGATATAGAGAAATGGCTTTGATGGCCACATGTCTACCTCACTCCCTCTTATTCAGTGATTCAAGCCGCTGCAGCGGCGCTGGCTGGTTTGGTTAGGTGAGGCTAGAGCTCACTCAAAACTAGGCCACAGGCGCGCAAACCAATCAGGGTTTGGGAGCCAGGGGGGTGTTTCAGAGTCTCCCTTTCCGAGCGGATCGGGAGACTTGACGCGGATTCTGCGTCACTTACTATCGGCCAGGCAATCCGTGCGTTTCAGACTGGCTTCCTATCGACTCAAGGCCGGCTTTCCTATCGGATAGAAGTCGAGTGGGCTAGAGGTGCCGGAAACTCATTCCCGTGGCGAGTGGAGATATGTTATATTGCTGTTTTTTATTAAGTATTTGGCTATAATAAAATCATACCACTTTATTTCATGAGTGCTGATATATGCGGATATTCTGATAGAGTAATATAAGTGCAAGTGACTTTAATTCTCGTGCAAATTAGGCGATAAATAGGCAGACTGTATCATTGACGGTACAAGTTCGTTTGCGTTGTTATTTGGACGAGTAATTTGGCAAAAAGAACGTGAAACAAGTTGGAATGCATGGCGTAACGACTTACAAATATGCAGGTAGCATAATGCATTGAATACGTGTCCGTGGGTTAGGAAGTATAACAATTTGTATAGTTTGAAATGATTGTGTGTGTGGCTTGACATCGTAGTCACATCGAAATTAGACGTGGTTATGTACCTAATTCAGCTGATTACGTGGTACATGGTTTCAGTACATTCCATGTACATTCTAAATATTCATTTTAATATGAAATACTAGTTCAAGCATAACGGGAATAGCCACGATAACAACTATACCGAAGCTCCCTCATACCATCCTTCTATTTATAGCTTACAAATTTCGGCCGTTTTGTAACAATTGACGGTGGCGCAGCGGGTTAAGGCAGTATGCAGCGAGGTAAAGGTTATAGGTTCGATTCCCTTTTGCAGCGAATATTTTTTTCTTTGTGGAATTATCGCTCACTGAAATATAATTTAGAAGATGTATTTCAAGTTGCATCAGTAGCAACAATTTGTCATTTTCGTACCAAATAAAATGGTGTTATAGAAATAACCGAGAACGTGCAAAACAGATAACAAACTAACAAAATTATTTTGCGTTATTTTAACGTACATAACTCGAGCCATTACTATTAATGTACACTATTCAACCTAATGTAATCGCTATATTTTCTTCCAGCGTACCTCCACTTTCACGGAAAATTTTTAAGACGTTTACGGCATATCATGAAGGCCATAACATTATTTATGATGGTCAATATTCATATTTAATTGAGATACTGAATGAAAATATGACAATTTGGTTAAACAATTGAGTAAGTAAACCATATGTTGTTGGAAAAAATTATGGATTTCGTGACTGCCTGTAATTTAGTTCTTAGGAACAATCAACTATGCTCTCACGAGAATGACAGAACAAACTCGTTCAAAATTTTCCTTCATTCCCGTAATTTGCTCAAAACGACAGGGTATTACGTTAAAAAAAACTACATACGAACAATTCTAAAATAATTTTACCCGGCAACAACGTCAATTATGTGACAATGTATCAATTAGCACTTATTTATGCCCGTACATACCTTTCGCCTCCCTTGTCAAGTATCAAATCTTGCGGGAGGTTATTTTCGCTGCTCACTTGTCACTTGAAAATTGTGACGTTTTCTCGTTTCCCGGAGGAGGATGACTGTTGACGTCATACCAAAAGCGGAACGCTTTCCGATAGTATGTGTGAAACGCACGGAAGACGAGCGTAGGATAGGTTCCCGATCGACTCGGAATGAATCCGTTTCCGACGCCGCCAATCCTACGAGACTCTGAAACACCCCCCAGTTCCTTTTTCCGTGGGCCAGCTCTCACTTCGAGGCTGTTCTATGCCTCGAAATTCTCAAAATTTTCTCAACCTCGCGGACCCCCATAACTGCTGGGAGGTTATCCCTCAGCCCCTTCCTTTTTCCGTGGGCCATCTCTCACTTCGGGGACTCGGCTTCATCCGGGATTTGAACACGGGACCCCTCGACCAGCTGCCAAATTCGCTTCCCACTTGGATTCCTTTATTGGCGAATAAAACGCATCGATGTATCCTTGGGAGGACAGAACACCCGCTTAACGAGAAAAAAATCATTTTCTCCGACATAAAAAAGGTATCAAGTCCACTTCCAGATTTGGGTGCGGTACGGCAGCCCAAAAACTCGGAGAGAATGACAAGAAAGCCAAAGAATCACTCACTTCAAGGTCCAAGTAAGAAGGAAAATAACTTACGATTCAATGCGATGATTCTAAATTGAGACAGTGTCCACAATTACCGTCTGGAAAGATGAGGTTTAATTTGGAGCAACTCAGTCCAAGAGATGCATCATGTAGCTTTCCGTAACGTGCCGGTGATGTGAAAAAGAAAATTTAAAATGTCCACCGGTGACCTACTTAGCTGCGCCTGCGGGAGACAGTCTGAAATGACAATATCGAGGTGGACAAGTTAGCTTCACTCTTACTTTCAAAGTCATCACAGCAAAATCGACGGTGTTCACAAGGTATTTCATTTAAAATGGGGTTTTCGCTAGAAAATATCGACTGACAATGAACTGCTACAAAACTAAGTTCTATTACAGGCGCCTTAAGATAAAGAGAATAGTGCTCAGCAGGCTGGCATGGAGAAAAGCTAATCACAATCTAAAAGAGTGTTTACGTTACATTCTGACGTTCAAAATCTACAATGTTCCATTTAAAACATACTTAATGTTTTCAATACATTTCGTCATTACAAATACATTACAATACCCAATTGTTCCTTCTTTATGTACAAATATTGTGTATCGTCTTATTCTCTGTATTTTATATTGTTTCACACTTTTTCTAACATAGCCCTGAAGATGATTTAAGAAAATAAACCGAAACGTTGGCTGCTAACTTTTGTATAAATGACCTATACTCCAGGAAATACCATATTATAAATACATTACAACCATTAGAAATAACGAGCATTGAAATTACGAATATAATCCTTTCATTAAAATTTTTCCATAACCCAAATTTCCTCGAATATTTCTCAATTAAAAAATTGAACAAAAATTATCGCATTCAACGGTTTTCAATATTTTTTTTCATATGAAGATGGCTTGATTTTATTTTTAATTTATACAAAACATAGGACATTTGGGGGGGGGGGAGGGGGAGAATGGGATGGCCTGGGGTGGCGAAAATCGGTAAGGAGAGGGTTCAACGGCAAAATTTTGAAACATGGCATGCCTGGAAATAGATTTTACATCATTTTGCCTCTATTTACTTAACACTAAGCAGATAGAGTCAATTCAAGTCCAAACTAGACAATAGCTTTAAATATTTTTTTAAATATTTATCTCATTATATTATTAAACTTATTAGGGGAGGAATATATGCCCTCATTCCCAGTCATAGTTACGCCACTGCTACTAATCATAGTCCTCGGCCAGAGAGAAATTAAATGATCATGGAAGAGATCTCAGCGACAAAATGAGTCGAAAGAAATAGTTCAAAATGACTGAAGTACAAACAGCTTAACGTATACAAAATATTTATGTATGTAGCAACCGATTTAATACCACATATATTTCGTGATTTTATCCATCTATATGTACAGTCGGATTCAAAAGTATTGCAACAAATGGAGCGGCGCCACTTTCGCCGCAGTTTTGAAATCGAGTTTCGGTATTTTCCATTGCACCAGTGGGAGGGAAATTTGAACAATACGTGGCTCCGTAGCCGAGTGGGTCTATACTGTGCGCTGTAACTTCATGAAAATCTTGCGAGGGATCAAGTCCAAAGTAATCAATTTTTTCTCTATCTCTCTCTCATATCTCTCTCAATTTGTCGTTTCTGTCGGACCCGGAAATGTAGTGGCATTCTAATATCATGTTCTTCATCCAACATCTTTGAGTGTAACGTAAGGGTATACCCTTCCTTGGGACTCCTTCCCCTTCCATTTGACTGCCCTTCCTCTACACTCAATCAACGGTAAGGCAAGTTTAGGACTATCCTTCGTCCATCCTTCCTTGTAACCTCTTCTCTGTAAAAGAACATAAGCAGCCTTTGATAGCAAAGCTAGACGGGATGCACAACAAATATTTAAAAGCCCTCTAAGGAAAAGTAGTTGCTATAATTGTGTGAAAAGGACCTAATGTTTCTAAGTGGCTGTCAAGGAGACATGGCGAGAGTGATGTACGGGATTTGAATGCCGATGTTATTTTCTGAAACAAATAAATAGATATATAATAGGCAAGGTTACTTTGGTAGCCGTGGGTCTCACGGTGTGTGGGTCCCGGATTCAAGTCCACATGAAGGGTAATTTTTTTCTGTCTTCTAATTTTAGAAATCACTGTTACAACTCATCCCCATTCGTTTAATTTAGTTGCGATTGTAATAGCTTAGTTGCGATTTTTTTATTTTCATATTATTTTATGGATTTTTTGTTTTCATATTAGTCCTACCCTTCCTTTACCCTTCATTGAGAATGGCCCAACCCTTCATCTGCCTTTACCCTACACTCCAGGAAGGATAGGGCCTACCCGCCAATGTTCTAAAATACGCTCCGTCTATCCTTGCTTAAGGGTATAGGAAGGGTAGTTTTAAGAATCAGAAATAAAAAGATAACTGAGAGAGATTTATATGTAGTGAGTCAGATATAATTACAACAATAAAAAGCAATTTTTTAAGATGGATATCATCATCATCTGGAGTTTTGCCTGTTGGCAGGTCCCTTGCGCCAACGCTGTCTCCATTATTTCCTGTTTTTGGCCATTTCTTTTTAGTCGCTATATTTTCCCATCTTTAAATTGTCAACTAACAGCCGGTATGATAAAATAGCATCTTAACTGTAGACCAATTGATAAGACAAGTGATTGACCAAGACTGCGTTTGAGAGACAAAGTGCCAAAGGATGTAAAGAGATATGGACTGGAAATAGAAATGACAGAAGAGTGAATGCGGTTCGTTTGCGAGGCCAAAAACCATCATGGGTTCACATGGCCACACGAGTGAGTAAGTTAGGTGGGAATCCATAGGCTCCTCAGGCCACCATGGGAGGGAGAGATGGAACAAGAAAGAAAAATTACAATTACATAAATACTTGTCAAAAGTAAGAAAAGCTTACTTTTTTGTTTTGTCTATTTACTGCATCTTACACTCCCAACAGGTATGAGGCCAGCAATTTTCTCCTGGGGAGCTTAGCAATTCCTACACTAGAAAATCGTACACATCATTAAACCAGCTACACATATTTTTCATTGGAATCTTGCTGAAAGTTGAATTCGAAGTTTTTTTTGCAGACATTAGATATGGCATATAACTAATGAGGCGATGGCAAAACTACACATAGGCCTAAAGTCTACCGATTGTGACAAACGGAAATGACTGAGTTTATGCCTAATAGCAAGTAGGCCAAAGTATCAGAATTCTATATAGAGTTTAATTTCACTCATTTAATTTTCTTTATTTCGCTTGTTCTAAATTAATGACTTTCAATACTGTACAGTTATTGACTTTAAATAAAATATTGAATATTGTATGGATTTTGTTGTTTTATTGTGTACTATACTTTAAAATGTGCACATGAAAGAATTATTATACTGTGCTTAGCCCCTAAATATTAAAGAAAATAACTATACTGTAAATAAAAAAGTCAATTTCTTCGAAAATATTTTGTCTTAGAGCTGTTTGCATTAAGCAGATGTTTGGGTTGCATGTGTCTGTATTAGCTGGACTCCAATGTATTTGGAAAAATGGAGAATTTGAGGATGGATTGCCCTGGGCTAGTGGTCTCCTCAACAGATATATCAACGGCAGTTGCCGTAAAGGAAAAAATTTT
The DNA here is from genome assembly GCF_921293095.1 of Ischnura elegans. Taxonomy (NCBI): domain Eukaryota; kingdom Metazoa; phylum Arthropoda; class Insecta; order Odonata; family Coenagrionidae; genus Ischnura; species Ischnura elegans. The sequence continues at coordinate 103,419,826 of NC_060254.1, forward strand.
GGTGGAGAGTGAAACCTCCAATGCTCTTCCCTCGCCTGACATTCAGTTGCAAGAGTTAAGGCTACTCCATTTTCATCGCAAACTTCTCCAAAAAAATCACCTCATGTTCGAGAGCTCATGTTCATTTCCTATGGGGTCTTTCAGTCAGACCCAATATTACAATTCTACCAGGCAATTCTGTAAGTGGATGGAAAAGATAAGTTATGACAAAAAAGGTATTTCTCATTCAGTCATTTTCTCATAACTTCTAACTGAAAAAATGTAAAATTTACCACCTATTTTTCATGAGTTAGTGATGTTGTTAAGTTCTGGTTCATTAATTCATTTAGATAAAGAGGTAGATTTCACTGTTCATTTTCATCCTTTTCAGTAAAAAGAGCAATTCTTGATGAACCTTCCCAGCATATTACAGTTGAGGACCTCAAATCCGGAATCCAGAAATCCAGAACATTTGAAAATTCCTCTGCGTAGTGTTTTGACTTGCCACTCCCAAGTGGCTTCACTTTATGACCATCAAATGATTCTAATATTAATGACGTGGGTTTCAATTCCACCTTCATCAAATTATCACTTTTACAATGTGTCAGTATTCTGTAAGGCAGAACATTCAATTGAGCTCCGGTATCTAGTTTAAATTTGACGTTTACACCATTAAAATTAATAATCTCAGACCAGACGTTCGAATCATCTGTATACTCAAACTGCTCGCAACACTTTCAATTACAAAATCATTAAGAACGTGTTCAACACTTACGTCTTGGGCAGATAAGTCAACTGATTTTACTTTAGTATTATTATACAATTTTTTTAATTTTAAATGCATTTGCAAAATGATTTTGCTTTCCACAATTATTGAAAATTTTACCAAATGCTAGACATTCTCCTTTTTTATGCTTATAATTGCACGTTTTACACAAATTCACTGCTGCCTTAGGTAGGTACTTATCAGTATGCCTCACTGAATCCTTCAATGCTTTAGCTCTCGTTCTTTTCCTGCTGACTGCATCCACGGATGTGGTTCCTTGCAGGGTCTCAGCCTGATGTTTCCCCATCTCAGCTGCCTTGCAGATCTCTTTTATGCACCCTGAAAATTCGAAGTTGGTACATGAGTTTTAAGCTAGTAATCCGTCACAAAAAAGACCGATTGAGCTCGAGATATGCGTCCTCTTAAAAACTAACACTAAATATCAGCGCTGATGTTGGGCACTACGTGGTAGTTTTTGTATGAGCACAGTTTTTTTGCATGATAAATCGAAGCGGTTAACTAGGGCTGGCAACTGATAAGCAACGGAGCTGTGGTAAGGCGATGTCACTGAAAATGAGTTATAAGAGGTGTGTTAGGATTTGTAGAAGACCGTAGCTGCTTTGCAAGAGTTAGGCAATGAAAACAAACCTGTCTAGAGACAAAATAAAAACCAAAGCTTAAAATATAGGAGTTATTCGAAGATAAGATCCTATAGCTTAGGCTGAGAAGTTCATTCCTTGTCCTGGTTGGTTTGCGCAGGCCGAAGCAAGGACAAGGAGGTGGGAGCTTAAAGGTTAGGAGGTAGAATGGTATTTATTGTTATATGGGCACTTTACTCGAGCAGAGAGGTTCAGATCCAGTTGAGTCTACAGGCCTTGACTCGCCCCAAAAAGAGGTAATGCGAGGTTGGGCCTAACCGGTCATATCAACGCATGGAAAATAGTTGGAGACTGATTTTAAGTGGTAAATAGGTCTAACGCCTCAACAGATGAAAGTTAATAGGAAATAAGTTAAATTTATGCAAACCGAAGGTTTTTATTGAAGAAAATTGGCCACACCATTCCCTGCAGTTAATTTCATGCCCTAGAGAAATATTTCCGCCACCCAGAATTTACGGAAATGGCAATTAATATACCATGAATTTTTCTCGGACTTCCGACATACTGTTAGTGAGACGCGTCCATCGAAACGTTGGCAGAAATTGGGGAGCCTAACCCGGACGGAAACCCAGAGAGAAAAAGCCATCGCCGCAGCTCAACGGGAAAACAGCAGCAGAAAAAAATACTTCTCAGGCACTATAAATTTCATCGTTTAGCCCAACTTGTTGAAATCGTTGCGGTCTCGAAAATATTCACGTGAATGGCAGAAAATAATCATCAAGATGGACAGAGAATTTTGAATGATTTTTGGAATGTTATGTGAATTGGCATAGAAAATAGAGTAATTCGACACTTGAATAAACACTTGAAGAGGCATCGCATTGGTGTTAGCCATGTGTGAGAGAGTTACTATATTACCTATACCGTTATTCAAATCAAGGCCGCAGTCGTAACGTACGAGGGGATAGAACCACCCACGTAATTTCTGGGAAAATTGAAAATATTGCAATTGCTTTTAGATGGCTTACCAATGAAAATTTTCGTTTGAACAGATGAATGAACAATGTTTAACAATAATTCATGAAAACCACAGTGGCACTCGTCAACATATATCAGGCTTCATACGTAATATCACTGGCAAGTATTGTACAACAAGGCGGTATGGAAGTTTATGAATCCCCTAAACAACGATGTACAACGACTGCTCCTGCCATACACATAAAATGTCCGGGTAGGAGGGGTTCATTATGAGGGATTTCGCATATGATCATTCTCTCTAGAATTTCGATAGGAAGAGGAATTGAGATCGCCATGACTCTCCCACCGCTACCACGCCAATGTCCTCAAGGTATTACCATTATTACATTGAAAAAACATTACGAAAATAAATGCTCGCAAATTCGGATGAGTTGATCTTTACCATTAAGTTCTTCATGTACTATGTGGAACTACCGAAACCGTAAATATATGGAAAGTGATAAGCAACACAAAAACAGCAATCCAATTGAATCTTAACGTACAACTCAACCACCCACTTGAAAGTGCAGTAAATTATTTCATTTAAATAATAATAATTTTAATGCTTTCAACAAGTGCCATGGAGATCAGTTAGCGACCGATTTTTGCGTCCTTTAATTACACTGCTATTTTGACGAAAAAATCACATCTCAAATAGCGAGATTTTACAAATGCCTATTAATTTTTTTCGATTCTTCCCACCCTCCAGATACAACCAGTAAAATAATTACGAACATTATCGTAAAAATCCCGCATGACTTTCTCAAAGTAAGTTTATCCTATGAATTGTTCTACCGCCAGTAAAACATTTTCGTACTCACGTAAATGGCCATCCGAAGAGTTTTTATGTTTCTTTCGTAGTCTCCTTCGCACTGCCTTCTTTCCGTAACTGCTGAGGAAGAGGGTGATCTTGACGAAGAGGGTTGGCTGGTTTATCAGCTGTCTAATCAAGAAATAAGTTGCTTGAAATGACACCAAGGTTCGTGACGATTAGACTAGAGGGGGGTTAGACTTGATAGGAGGCGGGGTAGGGCAGTTACTGAGGCCGTCGAATTAAGGTAGGCTCGACATCAAATAGCCATGACTACTGCCCAATTTTACGTCGCGGAGCAGACTGTTAGGAGAGGCAATGGAATAATGCAATACTTTCGTGAAATGATGATAATCTTGCGGATGACGTCTTTGAATGACCTTTGAAGCAGATTTTCCCCCTTCCACAGGATGATTTTTCTAGAGGGTCTACGCGCGAAAAAGGTTGGAAAAATTGCATCGTGACATTCGCGTAAGGATCTGTTTTCCGCTAAAGTTATTCCGCGAAGACTTAAAATTAAATTCGTTCTTCCGCGTAACGAATCAATTTTCTAATCGCACCTAAACGTATTATTAAATTAATAAGCAACATCAAATATTAAAATAAATAGATTTAAATATTTTAAAAGTTATTTATGTTATGCTGTCGCTTTCTTTTTACTGTTTTTTTAAATTTACCGGAACTATTTATTGTGGTGGCTAGTTGTCACGTGACACTCGAAGAGGCCCACAATGCTTCTCCTGAAAATCTTTCATCAGTCTGGCGGCAACTTGCATCGAGTTAAGAGGTGAGTACTGGAGTGTTCCCAAAAAGTTAACAGCTTCCATATTCTACATTCCTCTACCGTGTTGATGGTGTGTGACTTCGACTTTAGGCATGTGAAATAATTCTTGTAGCGAGTGACTGTGGAACCCGTAAATTAATTTTACGGAAAATAGTGTTCAACGAAGTGCTGAGAACCAGTGACCCCGTATAGTCTTCTAGCTTATCAAGAGTAATCCTCATATTTTATTCGATGTTTGAGGCTACGTAATGTAATCGTTATCGATATGATGGTCGTGAATATATTTTTCGGAGGGAAGTTTCCATCGTTCGTTTACATGAAATGTTCTCGTTTTTTTCATGTTTTGGGACTGCAAAATACTTGCAACGTATGAAATATCCATCTTTGTGTGTGGTGAATTTCTCTTGCCTCTCAAATTTTAAATTCACTATTTCTCGGCAAGCGTGAACCAAGGTCGTAAGACGTGCTCCAGAAATTTTTTGACCGGGGTTTCAATGTAGGCTTTTGAATCGGCGATTCTCGGAACCGTACATTGCTCTATACCGTCATAATCAGTTGGTACTGACATTGTCTTTTCAAGTTTTCACCGGTGTGTTATATTGGTTGCGTCAAAAATTGTTAATCAAAGTATTCGTATATTCCATAACTATGTAGTAATGTGAATCAGAATCTGTAGCATCATATCTTTTGCCAATCTTCGTTGGTATATTCCACCTTGCAGCCACTTATTCCACGGATTGGTCTAGGAAATTAGTACATTGATACATAATATGAAACGCTTCTTTGAAACTAAGGTTGGGCCATAATTCTGAGGAAGTTGGAAATAAGAATTAGAAATTAGACGACAAGAAGTTATAAATTCTTTCCCTGTATGATTTGTTCCACCTGAACGGTTAAATTTACCGGAGCTGTAATGACGTCATCAACTCGTGAAATGTGGGCGTTACCTTCGCGTGTTTTTCATTTTATATGTATATTGAATTGTGGTTTCGGGTCTGAAAAATCTACCCTACTGTGGCATTTTGCCTCCTAAGCACTGTAGCATGGGTGACTACTGGTGACTACTAGTAGCGCTTGGTTCACTATTAGGCGCGAAATTTTTAAAAATTCTCAGTCGGTAGGGATCGAATTCCAATAAATTTCTTTAATTTCGTTTATTTCTACTTGAGAAATGTATCAAAATGGCTCACTCAGATATTCTCTCGCATACTCGCATATTTTAATTCTTTCTAGTGATAATATTTATATTATGACTTGAGGTTTACAAAGGATAGTAATCGTTTGAATCGAGCACTAAGTCGAGGCGAAATTGAATTTGTTATTTTTCTTTCTTTACAGGAATGCAAATCCGTTGTCGCTGTCGATTGCGTGAAGTGAAATCAGATTTTGCGGGAAATCCTTACAAGGTCACATGGGAGAGGTGTGCTGATTAAGATATGGTAAGTCAGTCAAATTTTCGTTCATTTTAATTTTACATATCCTTGGTGGTTCATTCGCTTCCTTTAGCATCTGATTCATGTATATTCTGCTTTTACTTCACATTGTCTCAATGCACTCGCAAAGAACAACTATTTAATGACGTAGTGACCATTCATATGGTGATTCACGGGTATTGTAAACTTTTTCTCGGCGTAGATTTCTCTGTCTGCTTTGTTCCTCCGTGAGGGAGACTCACAGGAAAAAATATCCAAAATATACTAAAAAATTTTATGCAATGAGGTGGCATTAGGTAAGGCATCACGAGAACATTCAAGAAACCATTTTAGAATTATGTTTCAATCATCAACGAATGAAACGTATGTTTCAGCTTCACAGTGATAAGTTAATAGTCGTCATGTTAATCCATTGCGAGGATTTGCAGTTTTGTTCAGCTTCATTCAGATAAATAGGTTTACCTTTAACCATGAATAATCATCATTAAAGCTTAATTTTAATGACTTGCGCACTACGATTTGCCCAGCTTACTTGTCTCCTTTGCCTCCTATGCACCATTCTTACTTCGATCTATTTCTCAGCTCGAGTGATACGTCTTTATTTGAGCTTATACTTGTTTTTGACACAATAGACCAGTTCAGGACTTCCTTTTATCGTCAATTTTGATAACAGCACTGACATATTTTTCCGTTTACAACCCGTCGTCCACTTATCGAGCAATTCTCGGTGAAAAATCGAAGGTATCGAGACTTTGGCAGAAAATTTGATACCGTCACAAATTAATGCAGAGCGAGTCACCGCCCCTAGAACTCCCAAGCATCCCTCGCGTAACAAGCGAAGTTCATTGCCGCTTGGTTTATTTATTTGTTCCGACGATAATACTTTTATTACTAGAATGAAAACAGTAGAAATATAGTAAGATGCGGATCAGCAGTGGCGGATCCAGAATAGGGACAATGGGGGAGGCTAAATGGGGGTTAGCCGACCAGCAGTAGTGGGGGTCCGAAAAAAAGTACTATTCTATCTAAAGTGAAATGGACACCCAAGGGGGGGCCCTATGGTCTCCTTAGCCCCCCCATAGATTCGCCACTGTGCGTACAGTTAAAAAATAACTGCTTACAAAATAAATACAACAATTATTAGCCCAGGAAGGTTAGGCTATTATTATAAGAGATCAACTAGACGGTTCTCTAGTTAGAAATGCTTTCCCTCTCTGATCGGTTCTGATTTATCAGAGATGTAATGGCATCACCAACTCATAATATGTGGGGGTACCTTCTCGTATCTTTTCATTTTAAACAGAGAATGGCTGAATGAAGAAGATCATTTTTCCTCGTAAGTAATCTTCCCACTTCATCAACCGAATTCTAATAATGAATTGCGGTTTCTTGTCTGAGTAATCGACCCTATTGTGAAATGTTGCCTTCTTAGGGCTGCAGGGAAATACTTAGCGGCGTGGGTCTCTAGTGCTTGGTTCACTGTTGGGCAGTCCAGACTCTCCTCTCTCAATTTTTCAATTTCTCAATCGGTAGGCATTAAAGTCAAATAACTGTCTTAAGAGCCGTTTATTTTTACTTGCCCAATGCATGATTTTAGCTTACTTCGACTGACTTGCGCACTACGACCCGGCCTGTTCTCGTATTTCTCATCCTTCCTTGTTATCATACACATGAGTAGGGTTCCTTTCCCCCAAATTAGGCGTGAAAATGCTTAAGACCTCTCATCTCTGCTGCCTAAGGAAATAGGAGGCAATCTATAAGGATATCTGTAAGAAAAAGAAATTCTTGATGCTGATATAAATTCATTGATCTAGGGCACGTCACAAAATACCAAGTACACTTCTTCCACATTTATGCAAGGATGCACAATAGTTTCCACTAATTATTATCATGTTTCAATCAATTACTGGTCAGCATTGACTAATGATAATGACTCGTCATTTTCATTTGTTACAAAATGTGATTTTGTTTAATTTTTGATTTCTTTTCTCTCGAATGTCTGAAATTATAAATATGCCGAACCAACCGCAACTCAAATTTCGTTCTTTCAATAAATGCTCGCATAACTTTAGTTTTGAAAGACATATCAAATGAATGTCGTTTCAAAATCTTGAAGGGGAATTTCCATGACTTAAGGGATGTAATATGGAATGTGAGCTGAGGGTTGGTGGTGTGATGACAAGGGAGACCTTAGAGGTCTGGATTTGATCCTGTGAAACTAATTAGGAGTTTTCCTGTGAAAACATTTGTAGATCGGTTACTTTGCGATTTTTTTTATTGACCTACCACATAGGGTCTAGACTAGGAGCAGACTTTTATGCACAATATATTAGGCGCAGCTTCCCCCTTTAACTTTTTCTCAGAACCTACTCTTCTACATCTGTATACTACGCAGCAAGCCGCGTCAATAAGCGCGTGGCAGGGGGTGTTAGGACACCAGCCGTTAACGAATAAAAAGGAAAGGCTGTAACGAATTTCTACCGATAATTTATTAGATTCTTTTATCGTGCGGGGGGAAAACTAATTTAATTATTCATCCATTCGAAAAAATATCTCTTGTTATCGTTTCTGAAGGACCTGGAAATACAGTGTTGTTCTAATATGATTTTCTCCGAGTCTTCCTCTTCTTGTCGTGCCTGTTTTCCAAAGCGGAAAAAATGTCAAGCGAATTATGCCTACTATCTGTGGCCTGTCGCAACTAGACATTTACTTTTGAAGCCCATTGTACAATAGCGAGTCAATTATTCAGTCATCTTTTTCTCCTACGGTTTTATTCATACCTGTCGCCATATTAATGCAAGCGTATAAAACCCAAATTTAATAAAACGTGTTTATCGTTTTAAGTTTCTCGTTGATTTTAACCATTAGCTTTGACTTGCAATGGTGAAATGCCTACCTTTTATTTTTATCATCAGTCCTCCATAATAGTTACATGCATTTCTCCTTAAACAATTTAAAAAGTTAAATACCATACATACATAAATAATTTTGGAGCTATAGTTGACCTCAGAGTCTATTGTCTGTTGGAGGGATCACCTTCAGAAATACAATCGTAATTCTGTGCATATTGCTGCGAAACAAGAAATGCCTTCCAGATGAACTTTTGATACATTGGAAACACACAATAAATATGAACTAAAAAATGGAATAAACAATAAAAAAGGAATATGGTTTGAAAATACTTCTATTAGATATCCCCTATAATATTTTTTTAGTATACAGCCAGGTTCACTTGCTTAAGGATGGTATATATGTGGTTACTCTCGTAGTCGTATACATATTGTTACTCTCTTTGGTTGTTCTTCGCGAACTAGTGCAAATTTTTGGTCCCAAGAAAAGAAAGCTGCCTTTAAAAAAATAACATTTGGTTTGGGCAATACACATGAAGTATTTGTTCGTAGATAGTATTATTGGGGCTTGTCCGAGACTTTTGGACTACCTCCATCCACCACGAAGGTAGAAAACCTTAGCAACTAATAGATTGGGGTTATCAGTGTCTCAGGGGTAGTAAGTGCCTGCAGTTTAACAATTATAGGAAAAGAGAGTGAAAGGCCATCTGCTCCGGCTGCAGGGGCAAGTGTAATTGCTCTAAGAGCTGTATGTGGACGCTTGAGCGAATTTTTAAATGCACTAGCCTAGCTCAACATACCATAATTTACCCTCGAATTTACGACAGCATAATAAATATTTCAAATTACAGTTAAAGAACACTTATTACGAATCAAGTGGTGTTTCATTCTACAATTTTTCGAACTATTTGCAATATTATTTGTATAATGCTTCCATTTTAGATGCTCATCAATTACTAAACCATGGTATTCGTATTCCTCAACGCGAAACAGTGTGAAACTGTCAGCATGTCATTTAATCCGTTTGGAAGAACGTTACACAACATTAGTCAATGGGGAAGCTGCTGTATCAATTTAAACATAATTTGTATTTTATCGCTTAATTTAAGTTTGTTCGATGCAAACCATTGGTTGATATCGTTTATTTCACATTTTATGCATTGCTGTACATTAATCCAGTTCACACTTTTGTAAGACAGGACTAGGTTATCCGCAAAGGCGGTTAGTTTACCACTGAAATGTAGATTACACTGATGATTGATTTATAATAAAAATCATATTGGACCTAACGCTGATCCTTGAACCACTCCAGAACAAATATTTTCGGAACTTCTATGGTTGTTGTAGTACCTTAAAAACTTTAAGCGCGCAGTCAGGAAACTTTCGAAATGACTTTAAAGAAATGCTACGAATTTCTGCAAGATGTTGTTTATCCAAAAACATCTTGTATTTTATTGTATCCAAAGCTTTTTTATAAATATGCATACAGCAGTGGTTTATTTATTACATATAATGGACTGGAATCTCGGGGTGATAAAGTTTTTCAAGCGTCCTGTGTACTTTTACCTATCCTAATACAAGGTTCGTTCTATAAGTCCTTAGAATTTCCGAAAAATTGCTCTCTTAGTATCCAAAATTAATGTTATTCAGAAATTAGCACTTGTGACTTGTCAGCAGTATCCATCCCATAGTTTCTTTGTTGTTACCGATTGTAGAGAACAACTTTTGCTAACAAAAATTATAGAGCTGAAAGGAGACTAAATTCAAACATATAATAATTTGTCCAATACAATTTGTTTTTATACCTTTTTCTATAGCCATATTGAACGACCCTCGTACTATATTGACTGTCACAAAACTACTTCCTTTTCCGGAAAATTTACCAGTATTCTTTTTACAAGTTTTTCAAGTACGTTAGAATAAGTTTAGAGCAAAGAAATCGGACGGTAATTGTGAATACCACGTAGTTCGACTATTTTGTGAACGGGAACAATAATTTCTTGCTTTAAGGATGCAGGGAACCTTACATTTGGCAAGCTTTGATTGAAGAAATGGCAGAGTGCATCTGCATTGTCTTATATGATAATTTTATCATACCAGCATTTAGTTGATCCGGACGGGCAGCTTTTTTAAAGATTGGCTATTGGCAATTTTTAATACATCAGGCGTCGTGACTGGTTCCAAAAAGGAGTTTAGGCTTAGATGATTTTTACTATTTGATGAATTATCAATCATTGAATTATTTTTTACAAATGGATACAATTTAGGAGACTCAAATGTGCTGATGAACTCCTTCTTGAAGTCAATATCAATAATAACTGGGTCATTTAAGGTCCGATTTCCTTGTATTAGTTCATGCATCCGAAGTTTGTTTCGCTCTCGTTAATTCCTTGATCCACTCCTCCACTATGTCTTTTTATTTCGATTTACTTTGTCCAATTGTTTCATGTAATAGGAGTTAGCCGCATTACGGACACATATACACAGTTTATTTCTTATCTTTAGGTACTCTTTTCTCAAGCCGCTATTGTGCGGGTGATGACGTAGATTTTGAAAAAGATTTTTTTTACGCGCAACTTTGCTCATCGAGGAGTCGGTCATCCAGGGCTTTAATTTTACGGCACGTTCATTCCTGACCATACTTAAGACTCATTTACACATGTTAACAGTATGTTTGAAATTGTAGTAAAAGTTTAGGAAATTTCATGTTCTTCATACAATACTTCCAGAGAATACAGTCGAACATTTTCATTTAATGATTTACGGCAGCAATACTATAGCGAAGTGAAATTAGGGGGTGTGCTTTCGTTTTCTTCGCGAGAAGAAAGATTGGATATTGGGTTGGACTCAAGAGTAATGCGTTATGCCTAAATGCATAACCTTGGCTTGGAGGTCTACATTAAATGTGTTAAACCACCGAGTGATTACCTGATCTGAACAGGTAGCTCATTGTATAGTAATTCTGGTTGCTTCAGTCATTAAGGTAGTCAAGCCACATGAACTCATGAGATTTGTAAACTGCTTGGAATCGCAGCTGGGCATTAGTAACTGAACATTCATATCACAGACCATTACTTATTTTTTAGATATGCCCTTTGATTAGGGTTCAAAATCTAAAACAAATTGATCAATAGAAATTTTTTGTCCCTGTAGACGACAAAGAGATCAAATATACAAAACTTGCATGAAACATTGATCAACAAGCAATCAGTAGGGCTTATATGACAAGGCCTCAGTACGGTTGTTATGTCATGTCTTATAAAAGCTAACACACCTCTTGCTCTTTCAAAAGTATTACAACTTCCATAAGAATAGTACCTACCCACTCACTGTATATACATTAATTTAATCAGATTGTATTCATATTTCATTCAAAGCTATAATATCGGGTAATTGTGACATGCTATTTAAATGTGAAAGTAGTAAATTAAAGTTGTGTCTAACACTTCGGATATTTTGATGGACGATCAATAGGGAATTCTTCCATTAAAGGCATTTACAATAATTTTTATATCCATAAAATTGACTTATAGTCTAGGTATACCTTCTATATCAATGAATTATGAATCACAAAAGCAATGATCAAAGTTGTTTTACGTCATCCATAATGCTAACTACAATTACTGGCTCCTTTTCTACTTTTCTCAAATAAATTTTACCACCACAAATCCAAATATGGTTACAGTGCTTATCATTCTGCGCCACCCCACCTTTCTACCAGCACAAAGGGTCTCATTAATGTAAACAAGTATTATTGTTTTCAATAATATGCAGACACCCACCAGTCCCATTTTATTGATGGGGCCGTGTCGGTGACCACTTACAGGGTTGGCACTCAATGCGAGCTGCTTCCTTTGCTTTACGTCGCCGACGAGGTCGGACGCGGATGCAGCCCGGCTAGCGAAATGGGAGTCGAACTCCCGGGGCAAAAACCCTAGCGGTTACAATGCACTGAGGAAACTCTCGCACACGTTGGGCCGTCTGAGTTTTTTCTTTCGGGCTCAGCGGCAAGTACAAACTATGTGACTCACTTGAGGGGGTGTATATCGGCCACACTGGGAGGAACTTCTTTACTCGTGTGTCCGAACGCAATATGTGCTTGGAGAACCGTTACCCAACTGTTCAAAACGCCCAATGGCACAAAAACATACATCAAATTTTCGATATTAAAATTATTCGGTTCCAAGAAAAAGGGCGTATTTTAGGTGCGGCCGAAAAGTGGGAAATGGTGAAAAAGAAAAGGAAGAAATTTGACTTACTGAACGGAAATGAGTTTTTTAGTCACTCCCTCTGATCTTATATGTACTCCCCTGACTGCTACCTAACCCCACTTCCATCCCCAAAACCTTTTTTACCTCGTGACATGACGCAAGTCCGGAATTTAGGTTGCCTGTATGATGAACTCTTCTTGACTTACCGTCTGTGCGTCCTCCTACAACCCCTCCACCTACTTCCTTCTGATACTTCCCCCTCACTATTTTTCAGTAACGGATATGGAAAAAACTCAAGGGGGAGCGCAAAAGATATTTTGAGCCTCCTGTGCTTTACTCGTAATGAAGAATTATCAAGTCACATGCAAAGTTTTTTTTTTAAAGATAGTTTTATTCTAAATGATTATACGCATATACAAGACAATGCTATCTTATGATATAAAAAAGTTACAATTTAGGTTCTGAAATATTAGGCGACGCGGGCGGTCCCGCAAGAGGGAGGGGCATATGTATCCGCCACTTCTACTTTTGAAGATATATATTTCTGTCCGGAATAGTAATTTGTTTGTACCCGATTATGACTATATAGGAATCGAAACACGTGCTGTGAGGAGTGGAATGAAATTAGTGGGCAGTACGATATCTTTGCATCAATTCGATATTTTGTTCCGCGATATCTCCCCGGAAAAAGGTTGACTTCGCGGCATGGTACATCCTCTTTTCATTTTCATACGTGACTCACCGTTTCTGACTTACGAAGTTGTGGCTCTATAGCTTGAATGTGCGCTCTATATATTACGTGTGCGGTTGTTGCGGTGAAATGTGGGAGGGTTTAAAATCGAATTATTCTCTTTTACATTTTATAAAATAATAGAGTATACAAGAGTCAATACTACATTTATAAAAGTAATGCCTCTATCTACCTTAACACATTTCTTTCTAAACAGATTAAATCACAGAGGTAAAATAATTCGGGGAGGTGGCAGTGGTATCTTAATTTCCTTGCGGCTAATCACTGTCAAATATCCATTGAGTAAAATCCCAACTTATAGTATCGGCAATACTCGATAACTAACCAGCTACATTCGTAGTTGAAATCATTTTATAGCCCTAGGGTATGTAAATTATTTTAACTCACTAAAATGGGACACGTGGATGTCTATGATATTATTGAAAACGATTTTACATCACTAGGAGGTAGGATTACAGGGTCAAGAGTCGAATAGAAAAAAAAATTTACTTGGCACTTAGGTAACAGCTTATCATTTACGTGCTGATTCAGAATTCGGAATTGAATTCCTACTGTTTCCCAACTAGATTTCGTCTTAACCGGGTAGTAGTGGACAATTAGGCTACTATTTATTTCTGCATCTAATGCTGCACAAACTTTATTCACTACTACTTCCATATTTTCATCACATTGGCTGGGGATGCCATGAAATTTCGTCTTAATACCTAACATGCGTTTCGCGAGGCCATCAGAACGGTTTAGTGCGTCAGAAAGTTGCGTCTTCAGCACCACCTTTTCACTTTGCAATTTGGATATTTGATCTAAAAATTTCTCTAATATTTTACCCTGCGATTCAATTAACTTTAACCTGTCTCCCAATTTATCTTATGGCTTATGAATAGTGTTCCCTAGTTTTTTTGATCCGTTTTATTTAGTTATTTTATAACATCTATGAACAAATAAAATATTTCCTGAAGGGATTTACCTTCCGATTTACTTCTGTCCATACGGCATGTCTTTCGTAAATTTTGGCAGTACACACATTTCCAGGATTGTCCTCTTGAATCAATCCCGTCGATGTCAGCGACTCCTGAAGAGAAAATCCATGGTAGGTTTTACGGCAGGTATCGCTATTGATGGAAGTTGTATTCCGTGTAGATGTGTTACACTTTACACACGAACTAATGACAGAAAGATGTTGTAGGCATGGCGGATATCACTCCTGTAAGCTCGATTTAGCACACTTTTCTTTACACAAATAAGGCTTCCACTCAATGAAGGCAACTATTTTCACACATTTAGCCGGAAACTAAATGTCTCGCAACCGGCGATGCATTCCACAACGTTAGACGATGAGTCAACCACACGGAATGAGAACACATCCATACCCGACGGGAGCGGAACACGAACTGAATGTAGTCAATCTTAGCACCGGACCTCGCTGCACTCACTGCCCTTTAGTTTACATCTACATACTACCCCGCAAGCCGCCTAAAAAGGCGTGCGGCAGGGGGTGTTAGGACAAAAGCCGTTTACATATGAAAGAAAATGCTCTAACGAAATAACGGCTAGCATTTTTTAAAAGTCCTTTATGGTTCGGGGGAAAAACGAATTCACACATCTATCCGTTCGCCAAAATATTTTATTAATTTATTGCTTCTGTCGGACCTGGAAATATAGAGGGGCTCTAATATCATGTTCTCAATGTCACTCTTAAAGATATCTATTCTCAATTGTTCAAACAATCTTAGCCTATCGCGCAGCCACCGAGTCTCCGGTGGCTACTTCGCTGGGTAACGCTGTCTGTACGCCCGTAGGAGTTCTATTACGAATCAGGCAGCTTTTATTTGTACTTTGTTCAGCTCACGGATTATGTCTTTCTGCACCGCATCCCATATGTTTGCTGCATATTCAAGGTGTGGACAGGAAGAGCGTAAAATAGCACCTCTCTTTCAGTTTTTCATCCGAAAATCTTCCCACAATACGCTTCACGAATCTTAACTTCTTTAGGGCTCTGCCAGAAATATTCCTTACATGTGTTCCCCACGATTGATTGTAAGTTATCATAACTCCCAAGTACTTCACTTCCTCCTTTGCTTTTATGCTAATACCACAGTTTAATCAAGCGAAGAGGCATCGTGAAGATTTCAGACACGGAAATGAATCTTTGATTACCGGAGTAACTAAAAGAGTCGAACGTAATTAATTCCGTTACACAGAATGAAGGGAGTCATATCAATATTAATTCGAGGCTGTAGAATCTCACCTGGCTAAGAAGCTCGGCTGCACAAATCTAGCGGTACCAAAATGACAATCAGCGAAATGGAAAATGAAGGCAGGTCTCACCAGATGTCAAATATTTCATATTGCTCCTCGGTAATCAATTACCTTCTCGGATGCCAGTGAAATTAACCCTCCACCACTTGCCCGTTATCGTATATTTATCCAATGAGCAGTGTTTGTAAAAGTGCTGAGAAAAAGAAACTCGGCTATATTGCAGTTACTTTTTAAAAGTTAATCATTTACGGGTATAAGTTACTGATTTTAATAGTAATCAGTAAAATTATATTAACTTCTTCTAAATTGTCCACTCTCAAGACCACTTGGCAATTAATGTCGAATATTGGAGTAAAAATATGGAAAACTAGAGTCAGAAATGGCTAAAGTTGCACTTTAACTCGCGATGCATACAATGATAACTATTTTAACAACACAAATGGGTACAAAATACGACACTAGTGGTGTCGTATTTTGTACCCATTTGTGTTGTTGCTTACAACAGAAGAGTGGCTGAACCTAAGCAAGGAAATTATGGCACTCAAGGATTAGAAGTTATACGTAGGCCTAGGCAAATCAGTAAAATCTATAATGTTAGCGTCGATTAGGAGCAATTAATGATTACATCGATAGTACCGATTCCTCTTCCAACGTAAGTAGCTAATTACAAATAAAACTTGCATTTCGTAAAAGTAATTGTTACAAATACAAATGACTGCAAAAGTAATCGTTTTAAGAAATCCGATGCGTTTTACTCGATAACCAACCAAAAACTCCGATG
This sequence comes from Ischnura elegans, assembly GCF_921293095.1. Taxonomy (NCBI): domain Eukaryota; kingdom Metazoa; phylum Arthropoda; class Insecta; order Odonata; family Coenagrionidae; genus Ischnura; species Ischnura elegans. The sequence continues at coordinate 103,436,063 of NC_060254.1, forward strand.
AGGTACACTTATGGTAATTATTGCATATTGGGTTATTCACTGCATAGATGAGGCATCAAATGAGATGAGATACGTTTTGCTCTGCCGTTCCAAGCACTCAAATGCACAAAATTCTAGCGATGAAACACAACATAGTACTCTGTTAACATTAAATAGATTAGTTTAAAGCTAGAGGTAGCACGCTGAATTATTTTTGAAGGCGGACGTGGAGATTCGCACACGACATACTCACCTCTCGCACGCAACGGGCTGATAATGATTTTTATTGGTCGGATGAAGAGACATTCACACTGCGAATTGTCAAGTAGAAGAATGCTTGTGACTTCATCCGTAAGGGCCCACAAATATTTACAGAATATTAAATTCAATCTCTAGAAACGCAGATATTTTCCAGAAATCCACCTTTTTTAACAAAGTTTCATGACAGACTATAAAAAATGATTTTTTTCACATAGATATTTCACATATGATATTTCAATTTTCTCTATTGCAAAGGTATTAATTCTTTATGCAAAAAAAACCGTTCGTTAAAAACATATTATCCGAAATGTCACATTCGGGGACTTTCCTTGCCCTTCTTTCCTTCCACCTGTCCTTCTAAGATAAGATTTTCGTCAGATTATCATGGCTCATATTATTGCCAACTCAATTTTCCCGTCTTATCCTAAGGATTTTATAATATTTCTCTTTTCTCCCTTTTTTCTTGGCACTTCGTCATTATACTTACTCAGTCGATTCATTTCATATTCATCATTCAACTATATCTTTATCATTCTCCGGTAGCACCACATTTCGAATGCTTCCACTCTTGACTTCTCTGCTGCTGTCAACGTCCAAGTCTCACAACACGCCATAACGACACGAATTTGAAATATTTCACGTTTATTATCAATCAGCGATTGATAAATAGAATACGTATTTACATCAGCATCGTCATGTGGGTAGATAGGCTACACCATTTTGAATTCAATTACGAAAATTAGATATCACGACTAACAACGCATATTAATATATTTTTAATAAAATGAACGCTACAGTGAGAGTAATTTACGGTTTTTATTGATAATAGGAATTTCTATCAACGCCGTCATATACGTAGCCAAGCCACAAAATTTCCAATGCACTCGCGAATAATCGTTAGAGGTGGTTTACATTAGGATTCATTTGGATATAATAATAATAACAGAAAATGTTAGAGGTGGTTTACATTAGGATTCATTTGGTTATCGCGCGATTACTTCTCGGAAAGTTTACCATTCTTCCCTCATACGTAGAATGTAAGTACTATCGTTTTCCAAAGTATATAGACACCCAGTAGTCCTACTTAACTGATGGGGCCGAGTCGGTGAAAAATTGAGAGGTTGGTACACAGAGCGACCTGCATCCCTCTCTCGTAAGCAACCTAACGCGACCTAGCCACCGAATCTGGAGTCACTCTCCATTAGCATAAGCCCAATCAGAATTAAGATTAGCTGATGGAATGTACTGAAGTAACCCACGTCCACACTCACTTTGGGCCGTGCAGTCTTTTCTTTCGGGCTCCTTGGCGAGGTTCTGCCTATCTTTAGATTCACATTTGGACTCACCGTTTGTCTCTTACTACTACGTGGCTCCGCCGCCAAGTACGTCTATACTGTGCGCGGTTGTTCAGGAAAAGTTCCGGGGTTATAACTGAGCTCATCAGAGGCTTAGAAGTCTTGTACTGCGAAATGTTTTCGGACTTTTCGTCGCGTTGAGAACTCGGAGCTGACAGCTGTTGTTGAGTCCTAGTTTATAACCGATTATTTATACGGATATCAGTACTCCTTTTTAAAACCTTATTTAGGCTTTATATGACAGTTGTAACAGTTTTTATAAGGTGTTCAAGTGGCCGTTGAATGCTGATACGCTGTAGTGAATACAATGTTGATGACTTAATGTAAGTAATACTATAGTAATATGGACGGGCTCTAGGAACCCTTTAACTATAAATGAAATACGGGAAGGACAGACAGGGGTATACGTCATAAGAAAACATATGAAGCGAAGCGAAAATAAAATGTTTGTGTGAAATATCATAATTGTCGTAACTAGATGATTAAGGAGGCTTCAATAAACTTGAGGAGCCACCTGCCAAAATTTTGCCCTGAATCCCTTCACGGAGGGATTTCGATTTAATCTATCCTTTTACCTTATTACTGAGAACATGTTTTACTTAGCATATTACCTTTGGAATTTATGGGAATGCGAGAATTGGTTGTATAACCGCCAACATGGATATAGAAAAGGCCACTCACCTGAAACCCAACTGTTAGGGTTTTGTCATGAAATTGCCGACTTAATAGATGCGGGAAAAGAATTAGACGCGGTAATAGTAGATTTTTCTAAGGCCTTTGATAAAGTTGTATACACGGCTTCCGGAAACACAGCTCGCGCTCTTTCTTCACGATGTCCTTCTATCTGTCGAATCGATAAGACATGAATACACTTTATTCTTAGATTTTAAGAAAGCATTTGACACGGTACCTCACAATAGGGAACTTGCATATATTTCAGATATAATCAAGAGCCCCAAAATTATATAAAAATATATGCTTGCATACCACGGTGAAAGTTTTATTTTATTTTATTACGTGGTTTGCGATATTTAATTCATCACGAGTCATTCAAGTTCACGAGAATTTTCAAATGCAAGTGAGAATCGAAAACGCCCGATGATTCGCTGGTAGAAAAGTGACGTCATTATTCAGTACGAGGACACGAGGCACGGCCATGGTAGAGGTTGCATACTTGAATACAAGCGACGGCGTGGTTATGATTCATTTATTGAAGTGCAGACGTATCGGAGTTGTTTATTGTGACTACAGGGCTATTATTTGATCTATTTTTCTTTTATTGAAAGCGATAGATTGCATGAAGATGAAGGAATATAGTTATTCTTTGGCTGATCCTAGCAAGCTTCCTGTTACTGATTCCATCATGATACCAGGGTATTTTAGTGAAACTGTAGACTTCGTCGGCGCCGAATGTCGATGCCGAGAAATGGAAAGGTAGCTGATGTGCATCTGAAATGTTTTATAATTAACAACAACGTGAGACTTGCATGAATTATTGGGAAAAGCGTATGTGAAATATGTATTCTCTTGGCAGTCCGGTAGAGAGTCTTATGGTGAACTTATTTTCCACCTCGTGGCAGTCAATGATGCTTTCAACTTAAAAAATAGTTTGCCTGGAAGGCAACAGGAAGCTCTTTGAGATTAGAATCTGAGCAAGCCAGACTATTAATTGTTTCAATTTAGTAGCGATAATATGCACGAATTTCCAACACAATCTACCAGCTTGTGACTCAAAAACTCAGAAGTCACTTCCTGTTTTGCAGAAAGAATCAGTCAATCGCACTTCGATCAATATAATAAACACAACGTCTTCAGGTGTTAATAAGTTAATTTTGTAATTAAGGCCTTTCTAATGTAACATTAAAATATGAACATTTTCCAAAGAGCGTCCATTTTGGGAGCTTTTCTCGCGATATATCTGGAACCTACTCTCAATATGAGCTCATCGTCATTGCGAGCGTTGCCACTTAAAAATTCCGTATCGGAAATCCTAGAGGGATAACCTTCACCTGCACTCTCACCATTTTCCCTGTGGTGCAGATCAGTCCTACTTTATACGATGGCCTGACAAACTTTAAATGGATCCTTGGTTTTTCCTGACAACCAAAATAAAATGCTGAATGGAAATTGCTGATCCACACATGTATTCTGCTTCTTCCTCCACATTTTCCAAATCAAGGGCCGCGGACCATTCCTCTTGTGATTCAACTTTTTCTGGAAAGCAAGCAACGGTGTAGAATAACATCAAAGAATGCTACGATTCATTTTTTGTGACCACCTCTGTATTCCATTTTTTTCCATCTACAACTTACTTTATCATACGTCTCCGATCCATTCTCGCAACAGCTCTCTAGGTTCCGCCGCGGCCCCTTTTGGCAACATGGCATTAATAGAGTTGATTAACATTCACAAATATCAATATTTTTATAGATTATGGGTCATATAAAAATTACAAATAAAATAAAAGGTGTTTCTATCAGTTTTATTTTTCTTTCAGGGTAAACTACAGGACAAGATACTGTTTAAATATTTTCATTAATTTAAAACAAAATATGCGCTTTAAAAATACCCAAAAGCCATTTTTAATCTACACTGATGTTTGTAAATACTTATGGAAGAAGAGTACTGTTGACGCAGTAGTTTACCCTAGGCTGAGTTTCAAAGTTCATTAAGTTGACAAAACGGCTACTTATACGGTGCGCGGAGTCATTAATTGCACTGGTGTGTCTACATTTTTTAATTTAAAAAAATCGGAATTTAGGATAAAATTTTCTTTAAAATGACGTATCATTCATTATTATAAATAATTAACCCATTCCCTCTGTCTTATCCAACTCCGATTTAGGCGTCACTTTTGACCAAAAGTTAACCTTTTACGAGCATATAAAAACCGTTGTTAACAAGGCTATGGCAGTGGTTGGGACCCTATATCGTCTGAGCGAGATCTCCGAACCGAGTGCCTTAAAATCAGTCTTCATTGGATGTGTGCAACCCATCCTTGAATATTGCTCTCCCATTTGGTCAACTGCTTCTCCCGCCACACTAAAATTAATCAACCGTCCACTCAATTTCTTTTTAGCAATAGTTCGACATCGCATACCTCACCTCAGATTCTCTTCACGTGCCAAAATACTTCATTCACTTGGATTATTACACCCCAACCACCGCAGATTGACAATAGACATAAAATTTCTTTACAGCATCTTAAATGGGTCCTTCAGATCCTGTGATCTCCTATCCTTCTTTTCACTTCGCATTCCTGCTCGCAAAACCTGCAATACTGAACTTCTACAGCAGCCCAATTTCCGCCTACCTTCTATTTTCAATTCAGTCTCCAATACTTCTTCCTCTCTTGACATCTTCGCCTCCCGCTCTAATTTTAATAACCAAGTGAAAAGTCTATCTTTATGACCTTTTGTATCTGTTGTATAAGCTGAAAATGATTGCTATTTATGATATTATTTTTTTACTTGTTCATTATTATATTTATATTATTTATCTTGTTTATAAGCCCAATGTAAAGGCCTTAGTGCTGTTTTTGGTGTGACATAAATAAATAAATAAAAAAAATTATAGCATGCACTGAAGCCAAGATATAAAGTTGCGAAGTACAGCGTCTCATCATTTTGACGCCGACAGCAGAAGAAAACGATGTCTTCTTGGCTGGCACTCGAATGCATGAGGATAAACGCTTCTCTTTATTTTCATGTTTCCTTCCTTGATTTTAAACATCTTGGAATTTTCTATGTCCTCCCGTAACTGAAATTGAACAAGTGCCATAAGTAATTCGAGCCCATCGTATCCATCGAGAAACAAGTATCTCGAAGTTTTTATTATAAGGCGGCCGACTTATAGAAAAATCTCAGGTTCAAGTCATTCAGTCGATGAAATATCGATATCGCGACGTTGCCATCCATCCCGCCGTATTAGTGATCACTCTGGCTTTCAAATTCCATCTACGAACGTCCATGTGTGGAGCCAAGAGTGGGGACTCGAACTTAATCTGATCAAATGCAATCTGACGGTGATTGTTTTGCTCGGGTCGCCCTACTATCTCCATGTATTTTCTGTGGATGTTTTTAACATTATGGTGACAGATGAAGTAAGGTATCTGGGAGTTACCATAACCTCGACCCTATCTTGGGGAACGCATATAATGGCCTGTTTACACGATACATTAACACGTGCGAGTTAATGTCTGTTTCCATGAATGATTTTTGTGGATCGGAACGGAACACGTATGAATGAATGAACCAAATTAGAACAGGTTCTATTTTCTGTGCATGCATTCGCATAAGTTGGTTGGTTATTCGATGCGTTTTGGCGTTTATTCTCGCGTTCATACATACCTGTTAATGTACCGTGCAAACAGGCCTTCAGAAATATTTTTGTAAAAGCCCTGAAGAAGCTGGGATTCGTCAAGCGTTTAGTGGGTGGAATTTCGGATGAGAAAGTAAAAGAGAGGTGCTATTTCGCACTCGCCAGGCCACACCTTGAATATGCAGCGAGCGTATGGGATCCGTTGCAGACAGCCTTAATTCCTGAAGATAATAAAATACAAAGGAAAGATGCACGGTTCGTAATAAAACAGCTTCGGGCGTACAGAAAGTGTTACACAGATGTTAAACGAATTAGGTTGAGAACCGCTGTAGATTCGGAGGCTGCGCGTTAGACTTGGAATGCTTCAGCAATTGACAATGGAAATATTTCGAAGCGAAAACGGAGAACATCATATCAGAGCCCCGCCACATTTCCAGGTCTGACAGAAACGATAAATTGAGAGAGATATTTTGCCGAACGGATACGTATGGGAATTAGTTTTTCTCCAGTCGACAATAAAGGACTTTACTAAATGCTGGGCGTAATTTTGTTAGAGCATATCATTTTTATTTGTCAACGGCAGGCGACCTAACACCCCCTGCCACACGCCCATTGAGGCGGCGTGCTGGTTAGTGTGTAGATGTAGATTTAGGTGATCAAAACAATTTTTAAATAATTTAAATTATGTTGTGGATTAGTTCTGTAAAAGGTTAACGCACCGTCTAAATAACGCCCAGATGACGAGTAACGATTAATTAATGATAAATTTCGTTAGTGTATAAATTTTTACAAATGCGCTCATAAATATATTGTGTGCTTTCGAGTTAAAACTTTTCTTTACGCTGAACGCATGTAATCTTCCTTTTTCATTCCGTTAGAATTTTTCACCTGCCCTCTTGTCGAGAGTCAGAAATATTGAAACTTGTACTTTGCGGTGTCCGAAGTAGATGATATTAGTTCTAAAGAATTTCACGATACAAAGGATAATAATGGTTGCCGAAGAGAAGATATTTGAGTAAAAGAACGTCATATGTTATGCACTGAGAGCAATAATAGGAAAACTACATAGTAGTAGTGATCCTGTGTGATTAAAATTAGCTTTTCAATCATTATTTGTCCGTAGAAAATTGAAATATCAGTTAGTGCTGGTTTTTATGGAAAAAATGAAAAGGGGCTCCTTAGTTTAAAGCTGATACAATAATATAAATCTCTATCATTTGAATAATTTCATTGGAATTCGGGAAGTACTAACCATTGCCCAGGAAAATTACTGGAATATTTGTTGGAAAATTGACATATGACAAAATTGATTCGAGTTCTTTGTATGCCGCCAATGAATAAATTCAGATTAATTTTATAGTGTCCGTGAGCGATAACTCTTGCGAAGAAAGGAAGTTAGGACCCAAGGAACGCAGTAAATTACATTTTCAACGATATTTTAATTTGGAATCACGGACCAAACTCCTCTTACATTAATATCATGTTTCGTAAACAACTATGGAAGGTAGCTTGTGATAAGCCAACCCTGCCAAATACTTTTTCAGTTTGCTGGCTGGATAAGTGTTTCTTTTTTTATAAGTATACCGGGACTAGCCACGGCGGTAAATTTGCGAGGGTCACCCACAATGCACAGATTGTGCTAAAATCTACTGAGGAAAAAAAGATCATTCGGGGGGATCCGGATTCGAATCCTGGCGAATGAATTTTTTCATCGTGGATTTTTCGCACAATGCTGGCTGGATATTATGCTGGGTTAGCATTTGACATCGGGATGCATGTCTCACTCTCGTTGGCGCTAATTTACCTAAAGCTTCAAAGGGCATCGGAAAAAATGTCACATGAAGCATAAATAAGCAAAGAAGCTGATTAAGTGTAGAAATAGTCTCTCGCGTACAGAAAGCTAGTACGTGGTTCAATTCAGTGAATGAGGCTAATCATTTATGACATGAGTTATAGGATAAGACCGTGCTTTTATTATTTTTTAATCATATCCTTCACCACTGAAGTTGAAACGTTTGAAAAATTATAATATATTTATTCAATATTTAGCATTTCATACTTTTAATTTCATAATTTTTTCGCAGATGGAGTTTTCACGCTTATCTTTGACGTGTCCGTACTCGATACTAAAGCCTTTATACAGGTGAAAAATAAGAGAACCGAGTATTATTATCATATTATTCTCAGAGTTCCTCTCAATATCAATTGATAGACCCTCCACTTTCCCCTTGACTTGTAGGCACAACAGAGCCATATTTTTCGGACGTTAATGTCAAATAATGCTACGTTGGTTTACTATTCCACCTTCCTTATTTCCTGAAAGGATTTTATTTTTTTCAACATCCAAGCAAAATATACCACTTTCGTCTGTCAACTTTATATTTACTTTGTATCATACAAGCCAATTCTTACGAATATTACATCTTTGGGGATATCCATTAACCCTTTCGACACAGTGGTTTTGTTTCCTTAGCATGACTGAGCCCCAAGGGTCTCATCCGTCCCCTCTGTACGGACCATTTTTGCAGGCCATTGGTTAAGAAGGGTCTCACGGATAATCGCACTCTCTCAGCGCCAACCTTATTCGACTTTTCCAGGCGGGGACTCCGCATTATCTCGGACTCAAAGTATAGTTGGTCTTCCTCCTTTCCGGGTTGATAGCCCTTGCAGCGGAATTGGTTCCGGGTCAACTCATGGTTAGTTTTTGTGAATTAGTTACATGGATAATTGTTGTTTGCCCGTATGTTGCAGATTTCGAATTCAATTCCTCGGTTTTTTCTGTGCATTGTTAACTTTTCAACGGAGCTATACCGTCCTAATTAACGAATTTAATGCATCAACAATTTCTATGTTGATTTTTATATCGAAATCGAGATATAAGTTAATGTTTATGGTAAAATTTCATTTAAAAATTTTAAACGCTCTTTAAAAGGCAAATAATTCACTTATTATTTTATATTTTTTTGAGAAAGGAACAAATGCTTATTTCAAAAACTGACTGAATGATCACTATACCTTACCACAAAAAGGGGTAGTAGAAGACGAGGTGTCCGGGTACCTGCTCCCGGATTTCGAGGGTACGGCCTATGTCCCCGCTTTGTTAGGTCCCGATAGGACTTCGCGTAGCTGCGACCGGCATAAAAGGGCAACGAAACGGATATTCGTTCGCCTGCGTAGGAAAATATGAGACGAAAATATGCTGCTTTCGTCTTCCGTGTCGTAAACCGTCCGAGCTAATATTTACATTGCTAGTAGCGAAAGGGTTAGATGGTTATGGTGTTTAGGAGGGGCGAAGGTGTCAAGCCGATTCTCACCCAATCTCACGTGGGGGACCAGGTGGTCTTGGCAAGTGTCACGTAATTTTTTTCATAAAAAATGATAAAACATTGTTTTTTAATAAATCTAACGAATGAAGGTTAGATTAACGTGTTTACACTGAAAATACGCATTCAATTCTGTCGCGATAATAACGCATGGTTATGGGCCATGGTTTTAAGGTATTGATTTTTCATTTTAACACTACGATAATTCGTGAAATATTGAAATAAGGTTCACTTGACTGCCTCCTTTGTCTCCAGTATCAATTCCAACGATTTATGTGAAGAGAGAAGGAAATTTTTATATAAATATTGACTCAGATCATTGATTAAAAATGAGCTTCCGTACTCATTTATCCAAAATAAGCGTATCCAAAATAAACTAGGTAGATAGTTAAATCGTGCTCTCGGTGGAACAAAGCAACTTTGAATTCCGATTTGTACAAATCCAATATAGATAAAGAATCTTGCTCAACTTGTAATATACTAACATCGTGCGGTCAATAACCTCAATTTTTTGAGTTAAATATTTAACTTTTTCTGTCTGCCTATTTTTAAAAACAAAAGAGTTAATACGATGTAATATTTCCCAAAATGTTGGTTTGCTATGTATTTATTTGGTACTACTTATTCTACGAATTCTCTAGTGCTGCTATTAGAATAATTAAAGTTATATATTTCTAAGTCATTTTACATATTTATACAAATCTTTCACTGCTAAAATCAAGTGGCTAAAAGAATTCTACAATGAAGTACAATAATTTAATCTGTTTACGAGAGATTTTAATATACCTACCCTATTCAATATCACTGTAGCAAGCTCCCTAAAAAATGCCTGTTGTTTAAAAGTCATTGAACAAATATGTGAATTTCTAGATTTCTAGAAATTAACAAATATATGTGAATTTCTAGATTTCTAGAAATTTTTGGGTGTCCTTCTTTGGACAGCCTTTGTTTTAGCATCACAGCCTTTGTTTTAGCATCCATTTCCACGATTTTTAAAGACAGACGGGTATAATAGTCATTCCACCTCAATTCCAAAAAAAGCTTGTCCCGTAGGGTCTCAGATTTTGATGAATTCATGGTTGATATTTTATAGTTGACGCTGTAGGTCATACTAATATGATATAGATTACTAGTCTCCGAGTACACGTCCATAGAATGCTATTAAAAGTAATCGGAAAGACGCACGGAAGAAAAAGTAAACGTTTAAATATTTTCAAAAATATCATTCAGAAGGTGATTTAAACTTAATTTTTGTAATGCTAAGGTAATGAATGAGCCTACATTCTAAATAATAAATGCTTGGGCCAATTTTGAGATATAACAATAATAGGGAAGTGCACTTTATAAATATTTTACTCAGAGTGACTTCCGAAAGGATTTAGCTGTAAAAAAAGAAATAAATAATGGCTATACGACAATTTGATAGTCAAATTGTGGGGTTTATATGATTTAAGGCAATTTTTTGGGGAAAAAATCGATAACGTATTAAAACCACATTAAAAAAAGATCTCATGGTATTTAGTTTGTGGTTGATGTAGACCTATACAGATATCAAAATCTGAGACTCTTAGGGACAAACGCTTGTTGAATTTAGGTGGAGTGACCCGTATTTAATAATCTAACCCCCGAATTTAATTACATTTTTTGGTCTCTCCTTAGGTGCAAGCCATCCCAGGACGTGATGGGAAGAATGAAGGGTGGAGCAGGAAGAATGAAGAAAAGAAGAAGACGATGGCCTCTCGGGATCCAATGCTAATTCCTTTTATGTTATTCGGAGAGATTTGACTCGAATTTTAATCCACATTTTTGATTTTTCAATTTCAGAATGAATATTGATGAATTAGAATACCATTCATCGACTTACGTTGAAGGCTGGGAAGAGTGCAGTTTTCCTCGGACGCTGGTCATTGCCGTATCAGCTTTTCATCAGGTTATCTTGAACATGAAATGGTAAATTAGGGCCGACCTGGACCACACACCTGGAGTTATGAGAGACTCCTGGTGGAAAGTGAATTCACACTCTACTATCAAAGCACGACCTCTAGGTAACAACAGTACACAAAAGGTAACGGCTCGAAGGAGCAAGTTCAAAAAGGTTTCGAAACACCGCTGAAACTAAGGTACCAGAAAGTGCACTTAAAAGTTATTTACTACCAATGAGACCGGTCCTAGTAGACAAAGAATGCATTCTTAGGCAGGAAATAAATGTGGGTATTTTTGTGTGTGTAGTTTTTTAAGGTATTTGGGTGGGTTTTGTACTAACACCATTTATTCTAGGAGTGAAGAATGAAGAAACAAGACGTAGCTGAGGCCCCGAAGATTGAAGACATCGCTGGGGGCCTCGAAGAATGAAGAGAGAAGATAATGCGTGTGTGTATCGGGAATGAGTGGACATTGATAATCCCTCGCCTGAACTGAGTGTTTTTTTGTACTTAATTGTAACATGTCTGTAACCCTTTCCCTTCCAGCCATGAAGATTGAAGACATCAAATTGAGCTCGAAGAACGGCAAGAATCCGATTGCGTGTGTTTTTTAATCTATCGTGTGATTTCGTGTGATATTTTTCTGCGTGTGATTCATATTTTCGTGTGCTGCGATTATTTTTCCGTTGCGTTGCGTTAGGGCTTGCATGTTAGTGTTATTTATTTATTTGTTTGTGCATGTACTAATCTTACCTCTTCACAGATTCAAGCCATCCCTGGACTTCAAGGAAGGAAGAGTGAAGACTGCACGAAGAAGAGAAGATTTAAGACGCAAGTATTCACAGAAGAAAGAAGAGGAGCATCGTAAGAAGACGTGTGCTATATTTGCGGCTTAGTTTTGGGCCCTTCTGGCCAATGAATAAAAATTTGCGTAAGGCTAGGCGTTTTTTCCGTGCGTTAGTTTTAGTTTTTTTGTGCCGTGGTTTTGCATTACGAATTCCATTGCGTCATGCAGGAATGTGGCTGTGGCTAGGTAGGAAATTTATGATTTCCTATCGATGCCATTGTCACGTTCTTGTGTGCTGCTTTGGAGTGGTGCAAATCCTCGGAAGGGTTATTTATTTGTGTATGCACTAACCCGCTCTCTCCCTAGGTCCGCAAGCCATCGCTGGATTTGAAAGGAAGAATGAAGATTCATCGGAAGGAGAGAAGACAGAAGAGGATGGCATTGCGGGACCAGAAGAAGACGACATCTTAGCTTTGGGCCCTTCAGGCCAGTGAACATAAATTTGCGTAAGGTTAGGCTTTTTTTCATGCGTTAGTTTTAGTTTTTTGTGCCGTGGTTTTGCATTACGGATTCCATCGCGTCATGCAGGAATGTGGCTGTGGCTAGGTAGGAAATGTGTGATTTCCTATCGATGCCATTGTCACGTTCTTGTGTGCTGCTTTGGAGTGGTGCAAATCCTCGGAAGGGTTATTTATTTGTGTATGCACTAATCCGCTCTCTCCCTAGGTCCGCAAGCCATCGCTGGATGTGAAAGGAAGAATGAAGAGTCATCGGAAGAAGAGAAGACAGAAGAGGATTGCATCGCGGAACCAGAAGAAGACGACATCTTAGCTTTGGGCCCTTCAGGCCAGTGAACATAAATTTGCGTAAGGTTAGGCTTTTTTTCATGCGTTAGTTTTAGCTTTTTGTGCCGTGGTTTTGCATTACGGATTCCATCGCGTCATGCAGGAATGTGGCTGTGGCTAGGTAGGAAATGTGTGATTTCCTATCGATGCCATTGTCACGTTCTTGTGTGCTGCTTTGGAGTGGTGCAAATCCTCGGAAGGGTTATTTATTTGTGTATGCACTAACCCGCTCTCTCCCTAGGTCCGCAAGCCATCGCTGGATGTGAAAGGAAGAATGAAGAGTCATCGGAAGAAGAGAAGACAGAAGAGGATTGCATCGCGGAACCAGAAGAAGACGACATCTTAGCTTTCGGCCCTTCTGGCCAGTGAACATAAATTTGCGTAAGGCTAGGCGTTTTTTCCGTGCGTTAGTTTTAGTTTTTTGTGACGTGGTTTTGCATTACGGATTCCATCGCGTCATGCAGGAATGTGGCTGTGGCTAGGTAGGAAATGTGTGATTTCCTATCGATGCCATTGTCACGTTCTTGTGTGCTGCTTTGGAGTGGTGCAAATCCTCGGAAGGGTTATTTATTTGTGTATGCACTAACCCGCTCTCTCCTTAGGCGCGATTCATCGCTGGACATGATGTTAAGGAGAAAGAAGACGCTTGGAAGAATATTGGATGTGCACATTACCGAGCCGGCTTCTTGCGGTTCTACATGAGTTGCAGCAGATAAGGAGCGGTATGATCTCATAATATTCATTCAAATTTGGTTAATTTTTCCAATACAAATTTTTAAGTTAAGGAGTCGCTTGAGAAAGTTCAATTTTGCATTCCTTAACGGAACTCAATTGTGCTCATGCTTATACTGAACTTCTAATTTGCTCATAATGCAATCAAAATAAACAAATAAACTTAATATCCTCCTCAATTTTGTCATTGACTGCTTAGTTTGAAAATTGTACTTGGTACTTAGTTACCGGAAGTGATATTTCATTGACCTATTAACTTCGAATTGAATTGAAAACTTAAGAAATATATTGCAATGGGCAAAATATTTTTTTGTGCCAACATTTTTCTGGATGACTCATAATCACCTATTAACGTATTTTCTTTACAAGTGTTTTCATGTCGAAATATCACCTCCCTCAACAGTTTCCGCAAAATATTTTCGCATTATAAAGCAGTGCGAATATTTTTTATTTGTAATTAGTTTCTAATTATTTGTTTATTCATTACAAATTTTATTTTGATTTTTCATTCTGAATCAGAATTATTTAACTATTTTTATCCTATGAAAGGTTACCCATTTCAAAATCAGTCCTTAATTTTTCCTATTTAAACAAATATATAGTTCCATTTAATTGGAATTAATTTTTTATTTTAATAAGTATTATTACTTAATTGAATATTATTTTAATTTCCCCTGCAGTACGGGAAATGTTATTTTTCACTCGAAGTTTTTTAATCTTATTAAAAGGTGAGCCTATCCACTCTCAAACGTCTATGCGCTATAAGAAAATTTATTGATTGATTCGGCCATGAAGCCGGTTTTCTAGGACATTGATTTGTCTCTTCATGAATGTTCGTTTTCTTCCATTGCAGAGTTCGTTGGAACGTCTTGTGTGAGTTGACTACTCGAGGCTTCGATGAAAGCACGAGCAAAAAGATCGAAAGAATGCAACTCGTTGACGCAGGCAGACGGTAAGATTTCATTCATTCCTCTTCCAAGTTTTGAGTTCAGTTCAGAACCATTATTTAGTGATCACATAGGTATACTGTAATTTTTATATTCAGGAACCTCGATGATAAAAGTAATGAATGTGTGATAAAATAAATAAATATTTTCACTTTTGCAACGCGAAAATATTTAATTAAACCGCACCAAAAATTAAGATCTCGTGCTTTTTTTTGCAACACTCACAATACTTAAATCCCGCACTGAATATCAAGGCATTGATTGGTTGACGACGACGATAGCGTTTGCTTTCATATATTTCGGTTTGTTACTTCATTTCCATTAAATTTAATAATTCAAATGAATGACAGTTATGGGGATTTTCGTAAATCTATCTTAAGTATTTACTTTTCTCTTTAATTTTCTCATTGTAATGTGGAGGTCGAGGTTTCCATATTAGCCTTCCTTTTGATAACCCAGCAACCGTCATGCGCGCTCAAGTACTTACTTCCTCGGAGACCCTACCTGAGGGAAACATGAGATTCCGGTAATATTTTCTACCTTCCTGAATTTTTCCGTGAATTTAATGAGTATAATATATATAATATATAATAAGTGACATATTTAAAAAAAAGTCGCAACAATAATGTCACAATGATTGATACTCTTTTGTGTCTAATTTTGGGTACTTAATTTCTAGTGACACATTTTTCCTTGCTATTAAATATTTATTAATCCAATGGTCTCGGAAAAATCAGTATAAATTTCTCATTTTTTTCGGCTGTTTTTTTATGAAGTGATACTTTGACCTCTGGCTCTTTGCATGATCTTGAGAATCAACTTATATTATTTCTTTCGTATCAGAAGACTTAATTATAAAATTACATCCTCCTGGATAGGTGTGGTGTCCTTAATATGGATGCCATATTTGTAACATCTGGTTTCGTCTTTTTAAATGATTTCAACGTATTGATTTTTATAATTTCATTATTGTTTTCCAATTCACATAATAGTACATATATTAAATGCAGAATGGTATATATTTGCTATCAATGTTTAGTAATACCCATGAAGTCCAAGTATGTCGTAAAAAAAGGTATATACATAACAGACTCAGCTCACCGTAATGATTTCCGGGAAAATTTTTAATATTGCCCGATCATATCTTTAAAATATTTAAAGAATAATGAAAATACATTGAAATATCGCCGATGAGATAAACGTCAAATAATTTGGAATTACCCGCTCTTGCATTTTTTTATTTTAAAAATTTCTTGACCATTACAAAGTTAATATTTTCTCAACGTCTTCCTCGTAATGATATTTCTGAGCTGAAAGTTAACTTTTTAGGTCTCCCCTTCGTTGGCTTTTGAGATTTTTTTGTTATATTACCACAGGTCATGCTTGTGGACAACGACAGCGATTGCTTTTGGAGACAACTGTGGAGGTCCATGAAATGGACATCTGAAGGTTACTGCGCCGACAACTGGAGACTTAAAGGATTTATCGTGAGGAAAGGAAGAATGAAGATAGGAAGAAAGAAGACACCACGCCTGAAGAAGAAGATAGTTGTTTTTTTTTTTGCATTTTTGTTGCAATTATTGTACAGGGTGTTTGTATATTTTTTATTTATGCATGTATTTTTTCCAGCTATAGTTAGGATTTGCGGCAGGAGAGTAGGGATTTTATATTGCGTCCTACCGTCGAGTAGAAATAACTCAGATTAGGCAGATCTTCGTATATCGTGGCCACGATTCCGTATTTAGGCGTTTAATTAATTCAGGCGTATAAAGAAGTATTTAGGTAGGCAGGGTTGTATGAATGGATGAATGTGATTTTATGAATGAGTGAATGGAATGTGATTTTATGAATGAGAGGGTGGAATGTGATATGATGAATGAGTGAATGGAATGTGGTTTATGAATGAATGAATGATATTAGTAGTAGTAGTGCTTGATTTTTATGAATTGCTAATTCTTTTTTGTGTAGTTTTTTTATTCTTATTAATTTTGGTCGTAGTGTAGTGCATGCCCCCCTCAAATCCAAACTGTTCCCTCATCGTGGGGAGGGGGTGTAACAGGGATAAGTCATTAATTTACGCCAAATGCTTACAATATTGCACCCTTATTGGGAATGTGATGGAATATTTATTCTTTCAAAGTTTATGGTTTTTCCGCATGAGTTGCAAATTGTAAATGTTATTTGACAACATGCAAATATGACTTATCCCTGGCTAAAACAGTTGGTGCATTTGTGATTTGTATTTACATATGTGAAATCATTGAATATAATATATTATATGTTGCTGTGTTCTTTATTCCAGTGCTAAGTATTATTTGCATTACTGTTTTTGGGGTTTTTCGATAATATTGTAGAGAGCCTTCTTTTATTTTTGTAACTATTGCTTGTATTTTTGCCAGCTATAGTTTAGACTTGGGGCAGGAGAGTAGGGATTTAATATTGCATCTGACAGTTGTTAAGAAATGATTCAGATTAGGCAGGTGTTCGTATTTGCGACCATGAAAATATAATTAAGTAACACCTTGACCAGAATAAATTGTACCCATTGCTAAGGTCGATTTGTATTATTGTTGTTGATATTTTTTCTCGATTTTTAATGATATTATTTTAATAGCAGTTGAAATTATTAATTTAATAATTTTTAATGCTATTAAATGGTGTGCATGTAATTTCTCCCTACTACTTTGTACTGGTAAAGACAATAAAACTATTTTCTATATACCTTTGACTATGTTACAAAGGAGATGTCGTAAAAATAAAATATTTTAGTATCTTTGTGATTCGTGACATAAAATAAAACATTTTACATGTAATTTTTGTGAAAATTAAAGTGCTGGTACAAATCCAGTAAAATGGAATGTCGTAAAGGTATTAACAAAATTTTTCATTCGTCAGTTGACAAACAAACCTAAATAAAGTGAACATTTTCAGAAAGCATCCATCAAGGTGCAATTATATTGGGCATATAACTATATTTTAATTCATTCAATTGTATGCAAATAGGCGATTTGTTAGCATTGTTAATCCATTTTTGTAATGATAATAGGACATTGTTACACAAAAAAGATTAAGAACATGTATTTTTTCGACTACAGTTTAGATTTGGAACAGGAGAATAAGGGTTATATATGAATTATATCATGCTGTCGATTATAAATAACTCAGACTAGGCAGGCCTTTGGTCATCGTGACAATGAGTCCATATTTTGGCGTGAGATTAATTCAGGCGTGCATGTTGAGGTATTTAGTTAGGTAGGGATGGATGAATGTAATTTTGTGAATAAGTGTAATAGTACTGGCAATGCTTGATCAGTATGAATTGATTTTAATAATGCATATTTTAATTTTTTATAACCATAGGGGTTTTTTGGGGGCATATACCCAATATTTCTCCCCTAGAGGTGACTACCTGCTACGCATCTACTTAGAAGACCACAAGCCCTCCAGCACTCCAATTTTCAAATTATGTCGTTCCTTTTCATTATGTATTCCAGTAATCAATTAATTGTTATAATGCTGAAAGATTATTTCATCGCTAAGTAGCTGAAACGTTTGTTACGAGTGTATCGTTGTCTGATACCTCCAAAGCGACGACAAAAGAGTATCAGTGCAGGCAAGCCACATAACACCCAAACTCTTCATACCTTTCTGGCAATGTGGCTGGCTGAGAACTCAGCAGCGATCTGCCAGATCAGTTCAACCATGAAAATTAGAGCCTAATTTGCATAGCTAATTTGCTTTGTGTTTTTTTTAATATATAACTGTTAGACAGTAAGATGGAGGGGAAGGGGCATTGGGATATCGGCCTCGAATATTTATACATATAAGATGAAAATATTCCTGGTTGGGCACACACAGTACAACACAATTTAATAAAAATCTTTCCTAAATCTGAAGAAGGTGGTAGGGGCCCCTGAAAATTTATTTATTTTCATCTTTAAGTGTGTATTTTACTGTGTCCGCCCAACCTGGGACACTTTTGTGTTATACACCTCATAGAAGAATTTCCTGAAGTATTTATACATATAATGGTAAGCAGGGGCGAATCTAGGAATTTCTTTCTGGGGGGGCACAAGCGCGACCGTTCCAGGATTTTGTTCTAGGGGGGACAAGGATACTTCGTAATACAAAGCGAACGCATTGATTATGGGACCGTATTAAAAATATTGCATTTTTTTAAGGGTCTGGGGGTGCACGAGCCCCCGTGCCCCCCTCTAGATCCACCATTGATGGTAAGTTATTAGTTATATTTATATATTGTCACTTCTTGGTAGGGTAAGGTAGCTACCCCAAAAAACCGGATGCAGTAAGATCCAGTATTATATGTATAATATATTTTAGTGCAGCAAGAGCAATCTCACATGGTCACTAAGTGTAATACATCGCCGGCGAGAGGGGCGAGACAATTCCCGCAGCCGCTCCCGTGCGAACTCCCGTCCCCCATCCAGCGACGGGCTATGCTGCTATCACGCGAGGTTTGTGGAGAAGGCTCGTCGCTGTGAGTCCCCATGTAACTTCGTGGAAAACATGTAGGGCAGTTGGTACACGCGGCAAGCGCCCTGCAGTCAGCCGCCTTTTCATCACTGACGCCACCTCTGAACTGCAGCATCTCATCGACACTGGATGGGACTTGTAGAATCCTAGAGGGAAAACTTCGCTGTCGCTTATATCCTTCATAAGTCAACTCTCTGCTCCTATGACCATGCCTACGTCTGAAATTTACACCCGATTTTAGCACTCTTGTTTATATAACGCTATGTAAGCACTAAGCTTATAGGAAGGGCCAGGTTCGTAGAAGGCAGAATGAGTTGACAAGTCTGTTTCCACACGTTTAATTCAGAGCACAGTTACAAACTCTCCCTTCGAGATACCGCGTAAGACTCCCTGTGTCTATTCCCTCCAAGAGGCTTCCTTCCGTGTCGCGTCCGTCCCGTGCCCCTCTCGGCGTCCTCCTATTGGCTGGAAAAGGCCGCAAGATCATGCACATCATATGCCTTCCCACGCCAAGATACTGCAACGTGTTACGGCATAAAGTGTTGGAGGAATACGCGGAGACCAATTCCCACGCGAGAGCAAGTTGTTAATCGGAGTAGGGTGTCAGAGTCATGCACGAGGATGGATCCCACGCAAGAGGTTGCAACGTGTTATGAGTTTCAGATACTGGACCCATCACTCGAACGTGACTCTGCGATTCTTCCATTACCCCAGAGCGGAACCGAGCTGACACAAGACGGCAAGCGACACCCTTACATCTCATTTCCCCCCAAAAGTGAATCGCTGAATAATAAGGAATTATTTTTTATACTCAGCGATTCATCCAAATGAATTCAGCCCACAAAATTTAGATACATATAACTATTACAATATAAGAATTAAAAAGTTCGTGTTCCATTGAAAATTCCAACATAAAAAAAACACTTCAAGTTCATATTTGCATTAAACACTATGGTAATAATCACTCTTACAGAACTCTGCAGAACCTATATATGTTAGAAATAGATAGGTAGACCAATAAACACTCCCAATATTCCATCCACAAAATTCAGCCCACAAATTGAGATACATATAACTATTAAAATACTACCCACAAAATGTACTGTTCATAAAATACATAGTTACGCAAATTATAAAGTTTATGCAGCAAACACCCTCTAAAATTGACTACTAATGATATAAGAATTAAAAAGTTCATGTTCCTATTGAAAATTCCAACTAACAAAAATACACATTTCAGTTCATTTTTTCACTAAGCACTATGGTAACAATTACTCTTCCTGCAGAGCCCATATATGATAGAAATAGATAGAATAAAAACAGACCCCAGGCTAACTTCCCACTTGCTCTACTGGCCCTGCACCCACCTCCTCTCCGGGAGCTTCCAAGCTCGATAGCGTGACGCGCACATTCTTCGCATCGACTAATCTCCTCCGCCTCTTCCTTTCGGCCGCTCCACCGATGCATTCACTACCGACCCACGACCGCTTCCAATATAACAACAATAAGAGCACTATTATCCCAACGGCGCTCCCCAATCCCCCAATAATTCCCCAATTTTCATTTTTTGTGGATGTGCTAACGGTCCTTAGTCTCCCCAACCATTTGGTGAAATCCACTGGGCGCCTGTGTGTCATTAATTCCCGCCCCAGTTCGTTTCGCAGATCCTCCAGATTCGAATCATTTCCAAGATTTATGCCCCCCCTTTCCTCGTCTATCCTCACATCCGGAAATATTATTTCCAACAATTTACCCTTTATCTCACTCCGTTGGTAACCACTTGCCAATAACTTAAAATTGCTTCCCACTATGTCACAGTGGCTGACATTTGTAATTATGCCACTTCCCTCGAGTCGGCGAGAGTCTGGCCTACTCGCCGTGGCCGAGTCTCGACACGCAACTGTGACATAGGATGGGCTTGGCATAGAGTAAATCCACCCTTGATTCACTCGGTCGAAATATGGCTCAGTAAAATTAATCCCTTCCCTTTCACACCCCTCTGCTCCCTTCCCTATGAACAAGTCGTACTCACAACTTCTCCAAGACCCGGTTCGCAATACAAACTTTGCCGGACACGTATAAATGGGGCCCTTCTGACAATCAAACATCTCGTCTTCATTTAGAATAGTATAATATGACCGATCCCCGTTCACTAACAATGTGTCTCTAACCCTCCATTTTCCGAAAACCATCAGTTTGTGATGCCAAACTGGGAAAGGTTTAAGTTTATAGCGTTCAAACATACTATCCTTACTTCCCAAAGGGATCTCCACAACCAACCGCAACCGGTCCTTGACCACTACGGCCGATGCCTTCGCCATTTTATAATACAAATATAGTGATTCGTGGTCACAAGGAGCTAACATATGGAGTGGGGGGTTAATGTTATCACGAATTCTTTTTATTATTTCTAAAAATTTTCCAGGGGGAACTAAAGCACTACTAAGGCCGTTATACACGCTGTTTTCCAGCGACATCCTTAACCCCACGAGGTCAATCCTCACATTAACCAGAACGTGACCAATTTGCCTCAATGCCTCCTCAGTACCTATCATTTGCCTCAACTCTCGGTTGGTCTCTGCTAATCCTTGAATTAACCTTCGACTATTGTTCGCTTCGCTAATCAATTCCGACACTAAATTTCGTAAAAATCGAGTGTTGTTTGTCACCCTCTCCTCTAACCCTGCCAAGATTATAATTTGGTTTTGTAGCTCTCCCCGAATTCCCTCGCCGTCTACCTCTAATTTAGAGATTTTCTCCTCAATTCTATGGAGATCCTGTTCATCCAGTGTACCGAATACTGTTTTTAGGACTTGGCCTCCAAAATTTATCCAGCCCCGCCTATTTCTTCGCTTCTCGACCAAGTCCACCAATGTCTCCATCTCCTCCTTGACATGTTGGTATTCCCTATTCATCCTTTCTAACGCTAAAATATATCCCCGACCATAGCTTTGCCTAACTTCCTCTCCCATCCTACCTCTTACTTCATCGAAAATGATTCTAATCCTTTTATATTCCTCTTTCATGGAACCCAGATCAAAATTTATAACTACCATCCATGAATGTTCAGTTAACACTACATCCCGCTGTCTTTCAAACAATATTCCACTATTCAACGGCATCACCTCTTGGCCCCTAATAGGGTCCAAACCACAACACAATAAACACAACAGCCAACCCAAAATGTTTAGGGGTCCACCATATCCTCTTCTTCCTCCTCCCATCTTGTCAGCGCCTCCCGCGGGCGTAGATAATAGCGGTGAGAGGGTGCGGGAGGGGGGATCACGTAGGGCGGTGATTCGCGACGTCCTCTTCTGGGTCGTAATCTGTGAAGATAACGACGGGGGTGGGGAGGGGGGTCAGTTTCCGCCTCCAATGGGGGAGCGGTGTCGTCTTGATGAGGGCAGGGGGCGGAGGGGATTGAGGACCACAGGGGGGGGCGGGCACCTCTTCTCCCTCTATGGCCACGACTTCCCCTCTCTCCGCGCCGCCTTCTCCTCCTCCTGCGCCTTGCGTCACCAGCTGATCCCCTCGGTTCTCCACCCACTCGTCCTCCCAGTGAAGGGGGGTGTTTACAGCTGATGTCGGCTCTCGCGAAGAAATGTCACCTGGAAGAAATTTTCGTGGCCGTCCACGGGGTCTATCAGCAATATTCCCTGTATTAGGAGGGGGAATAGGGCCATGATAAGGCTTAACACGACTTGTGTGCACAATAAGGGTTCGAAATGGAAGTTCCAACAGTATATTGCACTTCGAAGTTACCTTCAACACGCGATACGGGCCCTTCCACGGTCTATGAAACTTTTTTACTTGCCCCACTTTCAAACAAGGATCACTTAAGAACACGTAGTCGCCTACCTTATACTCCCTCACCTTACCCCTTCCCTTAACTGTTTCCCTCCTTTTCTTTACCGCTAAGCGATCATTTCGGGCGCATTGTTTCCACATTCCCTTCAACCTCTCTCGTAGACCTGTCACACTAGGGTGTTCCTTCCCTGGGCTACTTGCCCCTAAACAATTGAAAGGTGATGCCATCTGTTGTCCAAACACCAACTCATGCGGGGTGAACCCCGTGGTCCTGTGGTTTGAGGTGTTATACGAGCAAACGGCAAACTCGAGATGCTTCCCCCAGTCATCGTTTCGTACGTTCACGTAATGGCTAAGGATCTTTGCGATTGTCCGATGCACTCTCTCAACTCGGCCATTGCACTCTGGGTGGAACGGGGATGTCCTTAGCTGTTTTACATTCAGTAGCCTACAAATCTGTCGGAACAGATCAGACATAAAGTTAGTCCCCTGATCCGTAAGCAATAATTCCGGCACCCCAAATTTTAAAATCCATTGTTTTACCAGTGCAACGGATACGGTTTCAGCCGATTGGTCGGGCAACGGCACCATTACCAAGTATCTCGTAAAATGGTCTAGGATAGACAAAATATAACGATTCCCATCATTTGTCCTTGGAAGGGGGCCCACAATATCAATGGCAATAAACTCAAAGGGTTTTTTCGCCGCGGGTAGCGCCTGCAAAGGGGGTTTGCACTTGCCGTAGGGGCTTCGCTGACTACAAGCTATACAACTCTTTACATACTCCTTGATATCCCCCAGAATCGTGGGCCACCAATAGTCCCTTCTGACTCTACTCGTAGTTGCGTGTACTCCAAGATGGCCCGAAAGAATGTGATCATGACACTGGCGTAACACTCCCTCCCTGCAGTTTCGTGGCACCACTATCTTATTTCCCCCTTTGTGTCTTTTACAAATAATGCCGTCAATCACAACAAAATCATTTTCATTAGCCCACTTTATGCATTCTGGGTCTCGTTTCTGTTCTTCTCCAAAATTAATTATTTCCTCGGCCGATACGAGGCCAACTTTTCTACTCAGCGCGTCAGCATTTGCATGGGTTTTACCCGATCTGTGCACCACCTGGTAATCATATTCACCCAGTTTTAATGTCCACCTCATCAATCGACTATTAGGATCCTTTAAATTGAATAGCCACGTTAGTGCTGCGTGGTCCGTCACAATAGTAAATTTTCGTCCCAGCACATAATGTCTAAACTGATTGACAGCCCAAGTTATTCCGACCAATTCCTTCTCTGTTGTGGTATAATTCAGCTCCGGTTTCTTAAGCTGCCGTGAGGCAAATGCTACCGGGTGTTCCTCGCCGTTGATCACTTGGGACAGGATGGCACCTACTGCAAAATTACTAGCGTCTGTTGATATAGTAAATGGCAAGGAAAAATCTGGGTATACCAATACGGGACTACTCGTAAGAGCTGTTTTTAAATCTTCCACTGCTTGATCGCACTCGGGAGTCCAAACGAATGCGCTACCCTTTTTCAATAGCGACGTAAGGGGTCGGGCTATAACTGCATAGTTTTCGATGAACCGACGGTAATAATTCGTGAGGCCCAAAAAGGATTGTATCTCCTTCACATTTTTCGGAGTAGGGAATTCCTTAACCGCTGAAATCTTGCTAGGGTCCGGGAGAATACCTTCTGCACTAATTATGTGTCCCAAATAGTTCACTTGTGATGAGGCAAAGTGACATTTAGATAGTTTTAGGGACAACCCTGCCTTTTCTAGCCTCTCGAATACTCTTTCTAAGCGCGAAGCGTGTTCCTTTATTGAGCCGCTAAAGACGATGACATCATCGAGATACACCAGGCATTCCGTGGGAGCCATCCCCCTAAAAACTCCATCCATAAACCGTTGGAAAACGCTAGGGGCGTTTCTAAGACCGAAGGGCATTCGGAGGTATTCATACAGCCCATTATGCACGATGAAGGCGGTTTTCTCACGCGAGTCGGAAGCCATCGGGATTTGGTGGTAACCCGCAGTTAAATCAAGTGTAGTGAAATATCTGCATCCCCCCAAATAGTCTAGTGTTTCAGTAATGTTGGGTAAGGGGTATACGTCAGGTTTTGTTATCGCATTTAACGCGCGAAAATCTATGCAAAACCGGTACTTCGGCTCTCCGTCCTCAGATTTTTTCGGAACAATCACAACGGGCGAGGCCCAGGGGCTATGACTTGGCACTATTATTCCCCCCTCCAATTGTTCCTTCACAAAATTGTCTATCAATGGCTTCAAATGATGAGGGGTTCGGTAGGGTCTCCTGTAAATGGGCCGAGCATCACCAGTGGGAATGTGGTGTTCTACCAAATGTGTGGCTGGGGGTGTGCCCGATGGTGAGAACAATTGACTATACCTTCCGATTAAAAGCTGCAATACCGATTGTTCCTCCGCGTCTAGATGAGACAACTTCCTTGCGATCTCGTCATTAAAATCATCCTCACCCGCCTTGCACACGGAAATATTCGCGTCCCTGTCAATCCCGGTCCCTCGCACTCCACTTTTGTCCCACCCATTATTCACATCATCCTCCAATTCACTCACTATTGCGATCACTGTACCCTTACTCAAAGTTACATCTATCATTCCAAAGTTACTTACTTGGATCTTAGCACCCCCTTCCTCATCCACCTTACAAACACACCTGGCCACCCAGCAATCGTCCAATTCCAGCGCTGACTCCACCATGCACTCATGGCCCTCTCTCCAGCCGCTACCAAGGGGAAGAGTCACGAGACGGACGCTCCGAGCTGGGATCATCTCTGCCGACACAAGACGTACCGGCATATTCACCCGTGGGCGGCGCCATTTCCTCCCCGCATCTCCCAGCTCCTTCGCCGTGGACCTCGTCGTTGCGTCCCTCGGTCTCTCCTCCGTGATGTCCGCGGCTCCGCTTATCCACGCTCGGTCAGCCACGCCCTCCGTCCTTATCTCCATAACGGCCGGGCACGCTCCCTGCGGTTCGCTGTCCGTCATCGCGGAAGTGGTCGCTTCGCCAGCCTCCCTCGGCCGCGGTGGGGTCTCCGCGTGCTCTTTACTTCCACTTTCGGTTAGACAAATTACGCGTCCGTCAATTGTCAGTTCACCTCTACTCACGTCAATTATCGCTCCATTTTCGCGGAGGAAGTCTATTCCTAAAATTCCCTCATGGCCCCCCAAATTATCTACAACCTGAGCCTTTAGGTTATACACTTTATTACCGACAACTAGCGGTACTACCACTTCTCCGAAGTTCCAAATAAGCCCTCCATTCAGTCCTTTTATCCTGAACTGAGACCTCTTCGGTGTTCGGTCCCCACAGCACTTTTTAGTTAAAAGGCTCACTTGCGCCCCTGTATCAACCAACATTCGTCGCCGCATGCCTCCACACGTCACAGTCACCGCCAAATCTTTCACATTCCCCTCGCGGTGCACACATGGGAGTACGATCCTTAATTGGGGCCGTTGCGGGCGACTTGCTCGGCCCCGGAGCCGTTTAACGGCATCTCAGAACGCTGGCTGAAACTACTTCGCCCTCGCGCCCGACAGCTTTTAGCCCAGTGTCCTTCCTTCCCGCAATTAAAACACTGCATTCTGCCCCGCTGTTTACAGTCCCTTGCAAAATGCCCAAGGCGGCCACACGCGTGACAAGCTCCATCACGGACCGCGAAAACGCTCCTCTCCTCTCGCCCCTCCTTCACCGGTCGGATCCTCCGCTCAGCTTCCCGCACGCGCACGGCTGCGGATATAGCAGCGTCGAAAGTCTCTGGCATGGAGAGGCGCGTGTGCTCCCCCACCCTACCAGGAAGGCCATTTAGGAAGGCGTCTAAAGCTCTCTCATCAGCCTCCGCACGACGAGCTGCCGCTGCGGCGGAATCTTCCTCTTCCTTCCATGTATGACTATTTATTTCGCGGATACGATCCGCGAACTCCTCTATCTGCTCCGCCGGGCCCATTTGTATGTTCGCCAACATCTCCCTGTAGAATCTCCTATTCTTCACCCCCTGGTACCTCTCCAACAGCACCTTCTTTGCTTCGGGGTAGGTCAAGGCATCACCCGCTCTTGCCTTCGCCCTCAGGAGATCCGCGGCCCCACCGCGCGCGCGAAGTGTGACCGCGCTTAGCCTGTCTTCATCATCCCACCCTCCCAGCCTTCCCACCTGTTCTACTTGCGAGAGGAACGCTTCAATGTTTTCACCCGTGGCTCCCGAAAAACTGTCTATTGCCGATAACATCGAGTAGGACTTCCTAGAGTTTTCCCCTGTCCCAGCCACATCAGTTGTACGGGCTCTATAACTGGCGTTTTCTTCTTTGAGGGCCCGTAGCTGCGCACATAGCTCATCCACGGCCTGTTGGAGCTCCATTTCTCGACCCGATAGACTAACACGATTCGACATTGTCACTCACCTTTTCACGTCTGCAACTACTGCCCTTCGGGAGATCCCACTTCTGACACCACATGTAAGCACTAAGCTTATAGGAAGGGCCAGGTTCGTAGAAGGCAGAATGAGTTGACAAGTCTGTTTCCACACGTTTAATTCAGAGCACAGTTACAAACTCTCCCTTCGAGATACCGCGTAAGACTCCCTGTGTCTATTCCCTCCAAGAGGCTTCCTTCCGTGTCGCGTCCGTCCCGTGCCCCTCTCGGCGTCCTCCTATTGGCTGGAAAAGGCCGCAAGATCATGCACATCATATGCCTTCCCACGCCAAGATACTGCAACGTGTTACGGCATAAAGTGTTGGAGGAATACGCGGAGACCAATTCCCACGCGAGAGCAAGTTGTTAATCGGAGTAGGGTGTCAGAGTCATGCACGAGGATGGATCCCACGCAAGAGGTTGCAACGTGTTATGAGTTTCAGATACTGGACCCATCACTCGAACGTGACTCTGCGATTCTTCCATTACCCCAGAGCGGAACCGAGCTGACACAAGACGGCAAGCGACACCCTTACAGCTATGAAAATTAATTGCGACAAAGTTAATGTCATATTTTTTAGATTACCTTTCGGTCGGTTCTTTTCTTCGCTGTTTATAAGATGAGTGTATCACTATGAAAGTGCTAATCAATTTAGATATAGTAGCTTTCCCTGGAGTAAGTGTTTTGGATATTTGTTATTTCCCTGCATTACTGCTCCTAAATTTAGTTCAGGTGATGTGAGGATTTACGCATGTGTGGATCACCTCGGAGTCTAAATTTAGAAATTTTACTCCTTAAAAAAATTCGGTATTGAATTTTTCTTAGTCGCCACCATTATAATGTTGATAAAATAAATAACATTCATTTCATATATTATGTTTAAAAAATGAAAAAAAAAAGATTGATTTCTTCGGACTCGATCCCTCGCAGGATTCTCATGAAGTTACAGCGCACCGTATAGACCCACTCGGCTACGATTATAAATTCCTACGCATTGGTAAGAGGTAAACGGTGAGTCCAAATATGAATCCAAAGATAGGAAATGATATCTGCGGAAAGCAAAAAGATAATTTTCTTCATTAAAAATTTTACTACGACAGAAGAGGGTTATTAAGTTAATATGCGTTAAAGTGGATTTAAAAATTGTTCCTGCCATAACATGTAACAAAAACATTATTGCAGAGAGGTTCGAAGCACCTACTTCGGATTACTACCGTAGTAAGTCTTCTCCTAAACCACTAGTCCATCTCACTCGTTGACACCGTCGGGGATACATTACGAGCTTTGTCAGGAAAGGGAATGAACCAGTCTTCTAGTGTCACTAAATCAAACTGAATTTTAACACTCAGTGGCATTATTTGCTGTGATATTGCGGCGGATATTTCATGTGTATGTTTTGCTCGCTATCGCTGATCGAAAAGCTTCAGCGTAAGACAACATACTTCGACGGATCGGCCAACTTAAAGAAGTAAAGTGTCGCTCTGGACGTAGATTTATCATGTAGCACGAGCTGCACAATTTATGTGGTATTAAACGCTGCACATATCCCGCATGCATTTCCCTTTAATGATGTTGTTATAAAAATATTGCGGGAGGTGGGATTGTTTTTCAAATTTCCCTCCCACTGGTGCAATAGAAAATACCGAAACTCGATTTCAAAACTGCGGCGAAAGTGGCGCCGCTCCATTTGTTGCAATACTTTTGAATCCGACTGTACATACTACCCCGTAAGTTACCTCAATACGCGTGTGGCACGGGATGTTAGGGGACCAGGCGTTAACAAATAAAAAGGAACTGCTCCTACGAAATTCCGCTCAGCAAAAACACCATACAAGCGACAGTCGGGCACTGCGCAGGTAGGGCAACTGCGCGTCCTCCGTACCACACTCTCAAGTCATTTCTGACCGTAAGTTGTCAGTTTAAGGTAAGTGGCAATCTCATTAACTACACATGCCTCAGTTGATTCTCTCGCCAAGTGAGCACTGCGGATCGACAGCCAGATAACTCGCCGAATGGCAGCAGCATTGACATGTCTTGAGCTTTACGCCGATAAAAGAGAAATTTTCATCAATGCAGTGTGGCTAGAGTGTGAAAAATTACGCTGATTACCATTAAAAACAAAAGAAGAGACATGCAGCCATCTGGAAGAGTTCTGATCCATGGCAACGCCCGTCATCTCAGCGCCGATGCAGCCCAACTGCTCCTTGAGCAATTTCAATGGGACATTTTTGATCACCCGCAGAGTAATGCCGACCTAGTGCCGGGGGACTTCCATCTTTACGAAATGAAATGATGATGTGGCTGGATGGCAAGCGTTTTCAAACCAACGATGAGCTTCAGGAGAAAGGCATAATTCATTGAAAGTCATTGGCGGAAACATGCCATGAAGAAGGTATACTAAAATAAAGAAAAATTTCTCGGGATTCCCACCGGGTGTGGTATTGGGTTAATTCCCCCATGTGAACCCCTGAAGACGATGGCAGACTCAGCCATTGAAACGTCGGGAGAATTAACCAAATACCACACCCGGTGGGAATCCCGAGAAATTTTTCTTCAATGTATACGCCGGGAAAACCTAAAATTTTACAAGGTATAGTAAAACTTGCCCACAGGCACGACCAATTCCTCAATCGCCGAGGCGATTATGTCGAAAGGATACCACAAGTGTGCTCGACATCTAGCAATGAAATGATTTTTAATCATTCACTTCGTCTTCTGATCATGACCCATCGGAGTTGAAAAAAGCCGTCCCTCGTATAGTTAGGTTCTAATGCCGGTCGCTCTGAAAGATATTCGTCCTCAATTCCTCAAGCATTCTACGTCTAACGCGCAGCCTTCGATCCACCAGCGGCTCCCAGCTTAATTCCTACTTAATTATACAACGCATATGTACTTACAAAACCTTTATTTCTGAAATTCATGGCAAATCGAGAATAGGGTGGCTTCCTATTATTATTTTATTGCCTAAATCGAAAGATTATTGCTTCTGCAGAAGGCATTTCACGCTTTGAGTTTTTTTAATGGCGATATCTATTTTTCGCGATTAAATTAAAAGTGAAGATTTTCAAGCGCGCGAAAACACGACAGATAAGTATGAATGCTGGTAAAACCTCGTGTGACGTCATTCTGGTTCCCGCTGTCGCCGTGTGACGTGACCTTGGGGCGAGGCTTTGAGCACTGATACGACGCAGGCTGATAGCAGGTAGCAGAGTACCCTGCTAGCTGGTAGCTCTTGGCTTAAATAAGGATCATCAATAACTTATCAAACGAAGGAAACGTTCCGACCATGGGCAGTTTTAATAGGTGATTATTAAGACATGTTTCCCTGAGCTCTGTGTCTCACGCATGCATTGGAAGTCTCAGACGATGTATAACTCCTATCTACTCGTATAGAAACTAGGTCCCTGTGACGTCAGGTGGAGTGGCATCGCATGGGCGCCAATCTTGCCTTTTTCAAATGAGGTTAAAATTGACCATTAACATTCGTCTAAAGTGGGATTTCTAAAAGAAAATAATTTGTAAATTATGAAAACCCTAATCGTAGGTAAGGAATCGCAATCAATACCTTTCGTTTTCTTTGATGAAGGAAACTACCCTAATTACCTCAATAAAAAATCCTAAGCATGTACCCAACTCGGTAGAGCATATTCCAGACAGCACAAATGGTACAGTTATAAAGGAACATACGTATATTTCATACATTCTGGCAGTGCGTGGGGTTTTTTTCTGGGTTAACAGTACGGTTATTATTACATTGACGTAGGCCGTGTAGCGATGAAAAGTAGTTCCTAAATAATCATCTATATTCTTGGATTCGCTGGGAAACTTTCCCTTGTCGCTGCGCTCACAGGTGCTTGTTCAACACTTGGATGCCCGAGGGCAATTCCTAAGAAGCACTTCCCCCAGGGCAGGCCTCATAACGAATGGGTGACTGAGGAACAGGCACACCCCGAATTTGATTGTGCAATGGAACGCAACAGCCTCGACTAAAACCAAATGGACCACGCAATCCATAAAAAATAAAAACATATCGAATCACTCTGGTAATTTTTTTCGTGCTTTTTTGAACGATCGAAAAAAAATTCAATCATTAAACGAGAATGACATAAAAAGTTATCAGGATTATCTGGGTTGGATCCTACATCTCCATTCTTGCCGACGCGACGTTTCGATGAGTGACTTATCCATCTTCATCAGGGCCGTTGAAAACGGTTCTTTCACTGTTTGACCACGCCGAAGGCGCGAATATTCCGCTGGGCCGGTGAGCCTTGGCTCACTCCAACCAGCCGGTTTACAATGATCAATAAAAAAGTTGCTCTTGTTGGTGTATAGTGTTTTTTTGTATGAACTAGAAACTTAAAACTAGATTTTTTTACATAATGCAATAAAGCTTAGAAATCAGTTTGAATTACGATTCTAGTAATAATAGATTTTATTTTTTTGTGCTTATTTTTTTATTATTTCTATCGATTGTAAAAATTATAATTTAATTTAATTAATAAACTTTTGATAATTATCAAAAGTTTGTGCAATATTGTTCTCTCTTTATTTCTGCTTCATTATAGCGGTTCTCGAGCGGCCATGTTCATATGGTGAGTCTCTCAGGTGAGGTTGGCTCCTATTGGTGGATGCGGTTTTGCTTTTTCCCGCCATTTTTCGGTTAGGGTTCTAGATCCTACTATTTCACGCATGAGGATTTCATTTCAGTTCCATTCCCAATTCACTCTTGGTCTTCCCCTTTTCCACATTTTCTGTTGGTATCCAATTCAATATTTGCGTGGGCCATCTGGTGTCATCCTCAATCCTATTAAAATGGCCAAACCGAAGTAATTGCTTACTTTCTACCTTGTCCACAATATCTTTTTTCCAATTGCTTCATCTTCATTATTGTATTATTGCCGAATTGATTTATTATAATTTGTAACTTGATCAAGTTTACTCTTTCTGAAACTCCTTGTGCAATCTCTCACAATCGTCAATAATCTATACCTGTTTTTTTCCTCAATGTGTTGGTTTGGGGGCACGACCCGGGGGGGGGGGGAAGAGGGGTGGAACATCTCTCTGGGGAAAATGGCAACATTTTTACCTCTAGTATAGGGTAGTTTCCTTCACCAAAGTAAACGAAATGCATTGATTGCTATTCATTACCCACCATTCGTGTATTCATAATATATAATTTATTTGGTTTTAAAAATCCCAGTTTAGACGAATGTTAACGGTCAATTTTAACCTCATCTGTAAAAGGCCAGATTGGCATTCATGCGGTGCCACTCCACGTGACGTCACAGGGATCTAGTTTCTATATGAACAGACAGGAATACATCGTCTGAGATTACCAATGCATGCATGAGGCACAGAGCTCAGGGAAACATTCCTCAATAATCACCCATTAAAACTGCCAATGGCCGGAAAGTTTCCTTCTTTTGATAAGGTATTAATAATCCTTATTTAACCCAGGCGCTACCTGCTAGCAGGGTACTCTGCTACCTGCTAGCACCCTGCATCGCAGTGGCGCACATATTCTCGCCCCAAGGTCACCTCACACGGCGACAGCGGGAACTAGAATGACTTCACACGGGTTTTCCCATCATTCATACTTAGCCGTCGCGTTTTCGCGCGCTTGAAATTTTTCACTTTTCATTTAATCGCGAACAATAGATATCGTCATTTAAAAATCTAAAAGCGTTAAATGCGTACTCCAGGAGTAATAATCTTTCGATTTAGGCAATAAAAATATAATAGGAAACCACCATATTCACATTTCTTTAATAATCACCTCACACTTTTTTGGCACTAATAACACAATTGATGGGTCGTCGCGAGGCTGCTTCGCTAAAAAATTGGTGGAATAGAATAAATTTGTTTAATATGTAAATATTTTTCTGCTGATTGGTGTGGAGGTACGTGCCCCACTGGCGTAGCCAGGAATTTTGTTCGGAGGGAGGGGGGGTTTAAAAACCAGGGGGGGAAATTTTGGAAAAACAAGGAACTGAGTAATGGGTTTTAAACTAATTCTAATACTTTTCATAATCGAAAAAATTTTCATTTGTTAAAGAAATATTTTGTAAATTCATGATTTTTCAATATTTTGTTTTCTTTCATGAAGGAAAATAATTGTGTTTTTATATTTGGAGGGGTCCGGACCCCTTCTCCCAGGCCAGGGGAGCAGGTAGGAATTAAGGCTGGGGGGGGTTTAGGTGCAACTTACAGCAGGGTGTGTGGGGGCAAGGTATACCCACCAGGATAATAGGTATGTAAGAGATTAATAAATTGCGGAATTTTAAGATAAATGGTTCAAAATGGTGAGTTTCACGGCTTTCTGAGGTAGATTTGATCAATCCTTACACTATTATATTAGTAATGTCAATAAAATTAAGTAAAATGGATTAAACTTAAAAATTTCTCAGAGCTCTGGGGGGGTTTTATCCCCCTACCCCCCCCCCCCCCCTCGCTGCGCCACTACCCCAGGCTACGTCACTTCTTCTGATCCATATGTTATCACACTTTCTACCATTGCCATATATATTCTTACATTATAATTCAGGCACTGTATTAAATATCTATAAATGAAAGTCAGCGAATTAAATTTTCTCCAAACGCCTCCTCTCGCGAGGTTGGTCTTTCTTGGATTCAATTTCCTTTGGCAAGGAGGCGAAGACAGAGTTCAAATTTCGGGGCGGGGCTGGAGCACACTGTGTCGTCGGCAAGGAGACAGGGGCGAGGCGCCGAACGTCGAGGGCGGGACCCGGGGAAATATTCTAAGTGGGCGTGGGGAAACTAGATGGAGTCTTCGGTGGGACGAGGGACAATTCAAAGGGAGACATACATACATACATAAGAAATCGGAGTCGATTTCGTCCTCTTTCGGGAAGATTGAGGGCCCAATGGTACACAACAAGACGCTCTGGAAATCAAAGTCAGCCCCACCAACTCGATTGCGCTTCCAATGGTTTTAGTTTCACCTATTTCAAGTTAGACGTTTGCAAATCCATGCAGAAACCAGGGTCGTACCATTTGAAATAAAGAGGGGAATAAAACAAAGTGCTTTTATTTTTAAAATAAAATTATGCCTCATTTGCTACGTATCTACCCCTTTACACACCGACATACAGCCCCGGACCGGTCCAGCAATATACGATTTAACGTGCTCTTTAGGCTATTATGTATTATTATATGTAATTTATTTTAGCCTGTTAATTCTATAAGGTCAGTGCTTTTTATTGTGCAAACTTAGTTACATAATAATGCTTTTATATCGCTGTATATTGCGCCATCATTTTGCTTACTTATGCTAAATAATTAGCCACTCATCTATCGGCATAAATGAGAAAAGCAAAAGACTGCGAAGAGCATGTCAAAACAAACGGTTACTAAAAGCGCCAAGGGTCTATGGCGCCTAGTGGTACCGAGAAACGAAAACAATACTCGCGCTGTGTCTGACAGATCCATTGCGCCCGACGGAAGGTTAAATTAAGTAAATTCTGAGACCTGTCATCCCTCAAAACATGGTATAACTGAAGCCTATAGCTACTCATAAACCTATAACTATTGTGGAAGTTAATGCTGGGTGGTGGAGGCGTTCCGTACGCATGCCACGTACGGGAAATTTGGAAGCTGTCCATCCATCTAAGAGGAAGTAAGTATACTTCATCACGCGCAACGTGATCGACAGGACGTTGTTTTCACACTGATTTAAATTCACAATCCGAACCTCACGCATCGTGTGTCTTGTCAGCGATGTTTGAATCCCTAGATAGACTCCCCATTTCAGCATTTCTAATCGCACGTTGTCAGAAGATCACCTTGGAACTTTTATAACCCTTACACAGGCGTCCCCTTCGAAGGAATCCTATTAAAGATTTGAAATTATTATTTTCCCTGAATAATATTTTTAAAAAAAATATTCAATGTGTATGCATTTCTAAAGGTATTACTTTTAAAATCAAGAATCGAGGGTTAGCAAAAAACGCCACATTCATAAGGCAACGTTTTCGAAATTCTCGATTCAGAAATTAAGACTGCAGTGTGACGGTTGCTATGAATCTCACATTTTATTAAGTATTTAAAAGACTCATTTTCGTATTTTTTCACGGCGAATTACTTATTTGAAACTTAAACGTTATAATATTGAAATCTTCAGGATACATAGAATAGACCTATGCGAACATTTTTCTGGCCTCTGATATAAAAATTTCACATTAACGTAATACTGCTGTAAAAACACTGATTTTTCCAAAGGTTTCCGGATCACTGAGGAAGTGCTTGGTGGAGTGCACTTGAGGTATCGCAGGTATTTGGTCCGTTGGAACGATAGAACGTTAAGCTGTGGCCCCCGTGGCGCCTTGCGTCGGAAGCAGGCTAATTCCGACGCCAGGCTTTCTCCACCCTTCCGTCCCTACATCGGAAACAGTGGCTGGGGAGAACGGACCAACCCTCCCCCCAAAATATTTGAAAACAAAAAGAAATAATATTGAAAGAAAAAAAAAACATGTATAAAGGAAAAAATATATCAAAAAAGAAAACGAAATATTGAAGTATCATGAATAGAGATGCGTGAAAATCGCAAATGCGATAAATGCGATATTGATGCGATGTGCCCAAATAAATGCGACATAAATGCGATGACTGGACTTTCATGATATTTTAACGTAAATTTTCCTTTTCGTGGGCGAAATTCGTACATTTTGTGCCGAACACAATTTAAATTCTTCGCCGACACTCACCGCTTAAAGCATGTGAGCGACTGGCCAGCTGCTAGTTGGCTGGGACTCTACGTGGCCGCGAACTACAAGTGGACGCGGACAAGCTACACCTCCTCCACTATATGTCCTATTCCTTAATTTATTATTGTTCTACAACATAATTATTTAAAATATTCTGTGTCTTATCATATAACTGTGTTTCACTACATTTTATCGTCATCTACCTCATTATGAAAATAAAAAATAGACGCTTTAAATGCGATAAACTGTTATTGAAAGTGCGATAAAATAAAAATGAAAGTGCGATTTTCACGTATCTCTAATCATGAATTAAAAGATTTCTTTGTAAAATGAAGTTTCTTCGATTACATATGAAAAGTGTTAAAATTATTTTACAACCCTCTACTTAGTATCAGACTGATTGTTGACGAGTTGAAATTTTGGAAGTCCATTGATGGTAATAATTGAGAGAACTGTATTATTTTACTGCACTTTTTTTAATCTTACTCAACCGGTTTCAATGCTTACACGTCATTCTCTCTGAAACCGGTTGAGTAAGATTAAAAAAGTGTAATGAAATACTACAGTTTTCTTAATTATTACTACCTCTACTTAGTACCATGTTTTTCAAAAATGTCCCCCCTTGGATCTGGTCCCTCCAAGCGAAATTCCTGGCAACGCCACTGATCGGAAATGACCTTAACTCTCGATATCCTCCTCCAAATTTCATACCACACCACGCTGTGCAATTACTAGTATTCCTCCTACCTCTAGTTTTTCCGTATCTCCTTCCTTGTCTGTTTTCTCTCTGCCTCCCTACTGTACGTCAGAATCCTACCCCTTCTTCGAATATGTAAAACACTCCCACACCTCTTCCTCAAATGTATAAATTCTCAAGTATTGTGATGCCTCGTACCAGATGATGACTCTATATGAGCCGACACGCGTCGTACGCATTATAATAATCGTGGAAAAGTACAATTACATCTCATTTTAATGCTTTAGTTACTAAACGTTATCATAGTTAAATCTTCAGGATGCATTGAGTAGACCTATGCCAACATTTTTCTTGTCTCTGATATAAAAATTTCATATTAACGAAATACTTATGTAAAAATACTGATTTTCCAAAGGTTTCCCGATCCCTGATTAAGTGCTTGGTGTAGTGCACTTGAACTATCGCAGATGTTTCGTCCGTCCCTTAGAACGTTAAGCTGAGGCCCCCTTGGCGTGTTTTTATTACTCTCAAGCTCCTGAAGTGAAGTTTATTTATTACTTATTCAACTTCACCTCTTCAATGCAGAAACATGGATGGATAATATATTATACTCGTCGCCATCAGTACACATGATGTTATAATGAGGAAAATCGCTGAAATGCAAAATGGAAAGCAAAAATTTCAAAGGAAGACCACGGATTGACTAAAAAAACACATAATTTAGGTTATTACAAGCTGGAACTATGCTATGCTGGAATAAAAGATAAGTATATGGGTGATTTTAGAAGAGAGTCAAACCAATCAGTGTGGTTGATTGGCGAGAATAATGACGGTTAGAAAACAATCTCAGAGACAGATTTCAAATACATATATATTCATAATTGCATACGCTAATAATCTTTCATCAAACTTTCCGCCTCGCTTTCTGCCCTTGAACTTCACGAGTCGACTGCTCACGGATCGTTTGTGAAAGCAAAATGAAGTTTCCTTGCAGATAGAATTTCTTTCCACCAATTCAAGGGCCAATTAAGCCACCCCACGTAGTTAGAACCGCAACCCAAAGCCACAATTAAAAAAAAGAAGTCGTTGCCCAACTCAAAGTTTACAAACTCAAATTCTACGCTGTTCTCTTTTAATCAGGGCACACTCAAAAGACATTCTGTTCTTGCTACACAAGAAATTTTTCTGTTGCTGTTTATAACTTCTTATATAGCAAAAAAACAATATATTGTTGTTTTATGCAACTTTTTATTCAGTAAGATACATCACATTTACCAATGTGGAAAATATACATGTTATAAAACATAGAAAAGCTATTTAAAAGGCAGTAAGCGAATCCACGAAAATTTACTCACAAGGGGAGACCATGAACCTTGCTCCGCCTTTTTCAATGCCGTATTATTTCTGGCATTCGGAATGGCGAACACATCTATGAACTGGTAGTGGCTCCATTGAACGGACCTTAATTTCGCTGTAATGAATTTATCTTCGTGCGGTACTTGCCAGTTGATAAACGATTTACTGATTGATGTTGCCAAGCTTTAGGCTTCAAAATCCATATCTTAAGTCAGTCTTGTAACAACAGTCCATCTTAATCAATTTACTTGAAAACATTCGCATAGGTAGGAGTCAAAATTGTTTTGAGATTGATTGGTAAAATTGATGATTCATTTTCAACAGGACCTAACCACGTGATGTATGGCTATTTTTAATTCCGCCCATATAGCTTAGAAATGTTTCAACTAGGTTCATGTATTATATGCTCTATTTATAAGCTTACTGCCTCTAGGGACACAAGTACTTTTAAAGTTTTTTTGGACTAAAACTGTAAAAATAATAAAGAATAAAATCTAAACCCACGTTCGTGCATCCCTTACAGTAACTCTTTATTACAGTGGCGTAACTAGGGATATGCTTTGGGGGGATGAGATCTACATCTACATCTACATAATACCCCGCAAGCCGCATAAAAGGCGTGTGGCAGGGGGTGTTAGGACACCAGCCGTTTACAGCTAAAAAAATGAAGTGCTCTAACGAAGTTGGGACTAGCGTTTATTAAAGTCCTATATGGTTCGGGGGAAAAACGAATTCCCATATCTATCCGTTCGGTAAAACATCTCTCTTAATTTATCGCTTCTATCGGACCTGGAAATATAGTGTGGCTCTAATATTATGTTCTCTGTGCCGCTCTTTAAGATATCCATTCTCAATTGTTCAAGCAATCTAAGAGATGGCCTGGGGCGGGAAAATTTTTGAACAATGACATGCCTGAATATACATTTTACATCATTTTGGCCATAAAAATTTTAATTTATGCAGATGCAGTTATTATATTTCAAAACAAGGCAATATTTTGAAATAACTTTTTTATTTCTCTGATGCTTTGGGGGGGGGGGGATTCCATCCCCTCATCCCTCCCATAGTTACGCCACTGCTTTGTTATCAAAATCTTTAACGTATTTTGTGTTCATTCACGAATAAAGGATAAATCTGTGCTTGTATTACGCGGCAAAATTCTTTTTATGCTTGGAAGCTATCTGAAAGTTTTATTTGAAAAACAAAAATACAATCGTAAGTAGGAAGACCGTTTACCTTCAGCATCAGCTCCGAAATGGGCAAATACTCCAAATAACACCAGTAACACACTGGTTTTCCCTAAATATGAGTACGCTGAAACAAAAGAGAACCTCGGAGTATCTACGAAAAGCGATTCTGAGGTCACCCCTAGCGAAGCTTTCCAATGAGGTATTCAGTCCCCATACCACTCAGCGTACACGTGCTGTATTTTTATCGCACAATAAAAGATGATAGCGCTATACCGCGAACGGAATCAACTGTCTCGAAGTGTATGTCGTCCACATAAAGGCGTTAACGAAGTGAAGTATGTGAGAATTAAAATTACTTCAAACCTACCATGAGGAAGATATACAAGATATTGAAGGCAGAACCCAGAAGAATTTAAATCGAAACTTGAAGCTTAAACGTGGAAGGGTTCCATATTATGCAATAACAGACATTTTGCTACTTCCACAAAATATTTATAAAAAATTTCAATGACCGGTTTCCGCTGTCACACCATCATCAAATACAGATAATATAAAAGATATGGTGGGGACACGTTTACTTATACTACGTTTGTTAATGGAGTGGGGTTGGTTTCGAGCTGGGATTGGTTAATTCCTGAAGGGAAGGGGGGGAAACAAAGTTTATCATTGGGTTGTGGGGGTGAGGGATTTGGGAGGGTGATGAGTAATAAGGGGGTGGGTTGGGAAAGATTATCATGTCGTTTACAAGGTTTCCCTTTGCTGCTATCTCCCGAATTTCCGAGGAATCCATCCTCCTCCCTTTCCGCCCTGAAGATTCGCCAAGCGATTTGTGTTAAGATTTTCGGATGAAAAAGCGAAAGAGAGCTGCCATTTTCCACTCGCCCAGCTACAGCTCAAATATGCAGCAAACGTATGGGAGCCGCAGTGAAGAATGAAGTAAGGCCGTTTTCCAATTCGCATTCATTCACCCTTCGTGCACTTTTCGATCGTCAACTCACGGATGTGAAGACAGCAAGGGTGGATCCAATCGGCGAGGGCGCAAGGGAACGAAGGGCAAGTGAACAAGGGAACGCGGATGCTCCCTCGCTAACGTGCCCTCGTAGGAAGTGGACGTGAAAATGGCGGCAATGGAAAACTCAGAAATCTTGAACTGGAGTTTTAAGTAATTTGGTGTTTATTATGTGAGGTCTTTTACGTAATATTATATCGGTATTGTGAATTCTTGCTCTTCCCCTGAAAAAATATAAGTATAAAAATGAAATTGATTCTTAAATCACCACTAGATGTCCGAACACTACCCTGCGCTTCACATTTCGTTACTGTCAATAGTTCGCATTATTTCCGTTCACGCTTTATGGCGCCAGTAGAGCATTAGTAAGGGAGCAGGGTGTAAGGTAGAAAGGGAACGAGGGAATGAGTGCATACCGCGTGGATTGGAAAACGGCCTAAGTAACCAACACTTATCAATAGCGATGTGCGAGTAGTACTTTTTGATGTCGATCCGAGTATCGAGTCGAGTTGAAAACTGCTAGCGAGTATCGAGTCGAGTAGAGGATGGTTTCTAGGCAATGCAACAACGCATGATCTAATACATTCTCATTTTTTCAATCCTCTTGTGAATATTCTATTCCTAATGCTTAGCTTGAAGTAAAAAGGAAAAGATTATGACAAACGCTGACAGTAATTGTGTTAGAATTATGAGGTGAATGGAAATTAATGTGTCTAAAACAGATTCACAAGCAGAATTGAAATGAACTAACCTCTAGTAATATAATGAAAATTTCATAATACATCGTATGTGTACAACCTGCTAAAAAGAGCCATGAGAAATGGCATTTGCACAATAGGGTAGTTTCCTTCATCAAAGAAAGGCGCTAATTGCGATTCGTTACTCACCATTAGTGTATTCATAATATACAATTTTTTTTTGTTTTAGAAATCCCAGTTCAGACGAATGGCAATGGCCAATTTTAACCGCATTTGAAAAAGGCCAGTTCGGCGCCCATGCGATGCCGCTCCACCTGACTTCACAGGGGCCTAGATTCTATACAAGTAGATAGGAGTTTTACATCGTCTGATATTACCAATGCATGCATGTGGCACAGAGCTCAGGGAAACATCTCTTAATAATCATCTATTAAAACTGGGTACTCTGCTACCTGCTAGCATCCTGCGTCGTATCATCGCTCAAAGCCTCACCCCAAGGTCACCTCACTTGCGGCAGCGGGAACCAGAATGACGTCACACGGGGTTTTCCCATCATTCATAGTTAGCCGTCGCGTGTTCGCGCGCTTGGAAATTTTCACTTTTCATTTGATCGCGAAAAATAGATATCGTCAATTAAATATCCAAAAGCGTGAAATACATACTCCAGGAGTTATAATCTTTCAATATAGGCAAAAAAATAGGAAACCACCCTATTATAATAAAAATTGTAGGCGTAAATGAATCATGTAATATTTGACCCTTTCAAAATCTCATGCAGAAAATCCAATTGTTCTACATTCTTAGGAAGCATATTTTGACGTCTCTATGGTACTGAATTACTGCCTGCAGGAAATTGTCTTTTGTTACACACTTGTGTGGCTGGACAAATATTTCC
Organism: Ischnura elegans; assembly: GCF_921293095.1. Taxonomy (NCBI): domain Eukaryota; kingdom Metazoa; phylum Arthropoda; class Insecta; order Odonata; family Coenagrionidae; genus Ischnura; species Ischnura elegans. Next base: position 103,477,854 of record NC_060254.1, read on the forward strand.
TCGCCAAAATTGCAAGATTTTGGAGCCTTGGTAATCTTTGTTAAAAATTATATAAACGATTTTTATGGAAGGCTAAAAGATGGACGGCGTCTTTTGTTCCGCCAAACACCGGGAAAACCGGCATTGTCCGCAAAAACTTAAAAGTTACGCATTTTTTTTGCTAGAAATCTCAACAATTTCTACGTATTCTCTCAGCATTAGAGGAAAGAGAGTAGGGTTTGGTATAGAAAAATATCGCATGAGAAAGTAAGAAAGATGCAGCGGTCCACTCCGATTACTCCAAATACGCCGCCGCGCCGGGCCGGAAAACGATCAGCCGCGCTCGGCTGGCGAAAAGGTATTCGGCGCCCACGACTACCACAGTGCTATAGTGCTTGCCTGCGCCGTAAGCTTATGCTAGGACTGCGTAATGGAAGGAATCAAGGTTTATTTTGACTTGCTTCCTAGGAGATCAACAGGTTCAACCAATAGATGTGGTTCATTTCAAGCTTGTCGCGTGAATGCAGTGAAGTTCACATTGATTGCCATGAAAAAAATCTCCTGGGCCGGTAATCGAAGCACGGACCTTGGAATTTCCGGGTCACTGCACTGGAAGCACTTCTCTTGCCATTATATCATGGACATATCTTGCCATGATGATGGACCGCATGAGCCGAACATCTAGCACCGTTGAACCTCGAATGAATTTAATAGCTCAATGTTCAGCGTAGAGGCCCTCGAAATCTTAGGTCTGTTGTTATAAGTATTACTTAGAATTAAGTTAAAGGTCGACAGTTCGGTCGAGTGGTAACGTATATTGGTTTTAGTGAAATTAATAAATGATTTTTCCATGTGAAAAATCACATGCATGGAGAAACACATAAACAATTAATAGAATAGAGCTTTAACACAAACATAGTAAAAATTATTATTATTATTATAGTATTCTACCGATTAAGGTAGGTTTCCATGGAGTACGCAAGAAGTGATCTGGGAGCCTCCTTTTCCTTCCAGCACTGCCTTCTTTAACTCACAGTAAGGCCTACTCTCTTTCAATCTATCTAAAAATCCTATTCTTTTCCTTCCCCTCCCTCGTTTCCCTAACATTCTACCCTCTAACACCATTTTCAACATCCCCTCTACGCTAAGCACTAACTCCATCCATATCTTCTGTCTCCTCCGTATCTCATCTAAAAGCTGTCTCTCCTCGCCAACCATATCCAGCACTTCGTCATTCCTTTTCCTCTCCGATAGTAAAAATACAAAATGAAAAAGATCCCTTTAAATCAATATTTTTTAGCACTACACCAACTAACCCACATGATGATCCAGTGGGAGAATTTTTTTTAATGATACCAACCCACGGGTGTTTATGGAGATTTAGCAACTTAATTATCTAAATCTCCAACTGCGCAAAGCCATAAGCTGTCTGTCGCTAGGAAAATAAAGTGTGAGGAATTCCTGTTTATTTTGAACAAACAAGTTATGACTTACTCCTACAGACAGCGTAAACAATGAACCTAGACGCTGATAAGTATGCGTTCGATATCTTTTCAATGCATTCATTTGTTTCGTCGGTGAAAAACGAGAGAGTGAATCAGACAACGAACGGTGCGTTATAAAGTGAAAGGGTCACTCACTTTTCACGTCGAAAACGAGGGTCTTTTTGTTCCGTCTGAATTCCTATGATGCGTGCCAAGAGGCTTCCAACTCTTTTATATTTTCCCTCGACGCAAAGGAAGAGAAAGTATCTCTTTCCTGCCACGGCTCATACCAAAGGAAGAATTCGCACATATCCTCCCCGACGGCCTCGTCTGCCACAGACCCAAGGCCAATAAATCACCTACCGAGATCACTTACACTGCACTACTTCACTTGCGAGTAGGCACTAAACCTACCAAGAGGAAGCACTAATCATGCTTGACCGGAATGATTTCCAGATGAATGGCTTGTTAGCAACTTACACTAATACTTTGAAATTTACAAATTGACTCTTATTATCAACAGTCTCTCAAATATCGACAAAGATAGGCCCCGAAGGGGTTTTAACGGAGAAATCATTAGTAATGTTAAAGAGAGGAAATATGTAAATATGAAGAGGCTAAATGATAGAAGGACGGAATTTAATTCTGACCAGGCTCTCCCTGCCGCCCCCCAAATTAAGCGGCAATTAGTCCATAAAAAAGGATGATACCTGCACATTCAAGAAGAATGAAAACATAACCTAAAAAGTGCAAATAAATTTTAGCCTTCGTTAGTGCCTAAAATTTCGTTTTCGGAGGCTAATTTAAAAGAAATTTCGCGTTTCACTGGAGGGTGTTCCATAGCCCTAAACTCCCGGCAGGATTGCAGGTCTCTCCCAGCATAAGGCTGTAAACTCCGCCCATGGTGGAGTGGAAAGCTGAGTCAATATTATTTACCAATTTAAACCATGACTTACTGCATTTGGTAAGGAATTTGCGGATAAACTTTCGTGCGTATAGACCCGAGGACAGCTTTAGCATCGCTTGGCATATTAAAGTACCTTCAGTAATAAATAATTTATCCATTTGAAATAGATTTTATCGCTGAAAATTCAAATATAAAGCCATATGATGGCATGTGCAAGTATAGGTACATGAAAATTTTCCTGCATCTAAACATAACCGAGCTTTTGGAACCGGAACTCTTAGGACATGTAAACATTTACCCCAATCTAAGATTTGACCAAAAGGATACATTTTTTTCTGTACTTCGGAGACAATAAAAGTTGAATGTGGTCGAATCTATACACTTCATAAATTCAAAAATGAATTCATAAGTTCTTAATGAGTTTTACTTCACGAATAAAGATAGGCCTTTGAGACAGAACTCCTTGATTTTCGCAAATGAAAATATTCACAGATTAATATCGTTCGCATTTTCAAACGATTTTATCAATAATTGTTATAAAATTGTTACAAGTCGGCCATGCGATCGGATGGTAACACGCACCAAAATACAAAATATAAAGTACTGAACACAAAGAGGTCCTCACAATCTAATTATCGCCATCCTCATCATAAAAATCCGAATATTAATTGGGAAGGGCTCCAATATTTCCTCGAATAAACCATTCCGGTCTTCTATCCCCAAATTGGAGAGGGAAAATTTTAGCGTATTTGAGAGCCACTTCAGGGGATCTTAACTGAAATTACGACCCTTACTACCCAAATATGTAACTATGTCCTTTTAACCTATTTGATAGGTCCATCCACTCAGAGATATCAATGTGTACATGGGTGGATTTAGGGGGATCGGGAGCACGTGCCCCTCAGGCGCTCAAAAAATGGGTAAGATTTTTAATATGGTTATCATTATGCTCGTTTCGTTTTATGTACTGCGGATCATCAATCATTTGATTTCATAATAATAACTTTAATATTAAAATAAAGGAAATATTTCGTACAGTAATTGCTTTATGTTTTTTTTCAATCACAAATATGAGAAGAACGCTTGCCTGTCAGACACTAGTCCCCCCTCAGAAAAAAAATCCTGGATACGCCCTTGAATGTGTGCTTTATAGATACTCTTAATTTGCGCTTCTCTCTTCGACTCAAATGATCTCTAGCACAAAACTGTTAACATCTCTGAAGCACTCGCCTTCCCTTTTAATTTTTCCATTACAAAATCTTGCTGCTATGCGCTGCACTTTCGTCAGATGCTTCATCACCCATTTCAGATGAATCTCCCAAACTAAGATAAGACGTATTTTAAGATAAGTAGGCCCAACCAACGTTTTACACGCGAAGTAGTTATGGCGTTACATACGATTTTTTTTCAACAATTTGATTGTTTTTAGGGTCAAACCATGATATTAAAAAAACAGGAAGCTACAAGGAGATCGCAAAAATCAAGTATCCCGAAAAATCGATCACCTGATCACCGTAACATATACATTCCGTTCGCGGTATTCAGCGATCATCTTTATTGAGTGAAAAAAACACAGCACTAGTAGGCTAATTGCTATGGGGATGAACACCTCATTAAAGAGCTTCGCTAAAGGTTAAATCGAAACCTGAAGCTTGCACGTGGTGGAAAGGCTCCATGTTATCAATAACTAAGTGCCTGTGATTGATAACTTCGCTACAGGTGATCACTTTTCCTAGATATTTCTAGGCTCTCTTTTGTTTCAACTTACTCAATTTTAGGGAAGGAGAGGCATCTGGTGTTGTTGGGAGTATTTGCTCATTTCGGAGCTGATGTTGAAGGCAAGCGGTCTTCCTACAAACGATTGTTTCGGAAGATTCCGGTTCATTGGGACATATCGGGACTTGTGCACTTAGCTCCAATGAAGCGGCTGCCCCAATTAGGCGAACTATCCTGCATATGGTCATACAAAAATGCTGATATGATGGAAAAAAGACTAAAGAATGTTTATAATGCAACATAAGTTTATTAAACTATTAATTTCATTAATAAATCAGCGAGTTAAGTTAATATATTATAATTTTGAAGAATTAAAACAATTTAGTTTAAAATATTTTTCGCTGCCTCGAGCGACGCTGAATGAATGTCTTTTACTAAGTCCTATTAATTAAAAGTCCTATCCGCTTGCAGATACGATAACAACAAGAGCTTTCAAAATAGGGCAAGAATAGGAGCATTTGTGAAAAATAAGAGTAAATCAAAATAGGAAAATATAAAAAAATAGTATTCTGAAACAAAAATATTTAATGTCGTCGCGAGTATAGAGTCTATGTCGCCGACTCATGGCCCAATAAAGCGGCATGCTGTCCCAATTAAGCGAAGAATACTCTGGTATATTCCTCTATTGGGTTCTGTTCTTCAAGATCTGCCCCAATTAAGCGGCTGCCCCAAGTAACCGGTGGACCCATAAAACGGAATCTACTGTATTTCGTTTTTAAAAAATCTTTCAGATAGCTTCCAACCCTAAAAAGAAGTTTACTACGTAATGCAAGCAAAGTTTTATCCTTAACTGGCGATCGAAAACAAAATACGGCCGTGTTATTTTGACTAAAAAGTTAGAAGACCCAATGAAGAGTGAGATTCGCTCACGACCCGAGCACCACCAACCTTGAAATGTTCATTGGGTTACTATTCATACAAGAAGAGCAACTCCCCCTCCATGAGCCCAGTTTCAAGTTCAGAGAAGTGAAACATTCGCCCCCGCGTCCCTCAGTCGAAACCACAAGCGCGTGAAAAGCGATCCTCCTTCACAAGTGCCCGGTTACCGCTTCTGGGATAGCGTTCAAGGAAGGTGTCACGGCTGCCGCTAATGCGGGCGTGCGTGCCGCTGATACCAAAGTGAGTCAACGGCAGCCGAGGTGCCTGTTCAAACAGTCTTCCGTTCATTGCCGCGGACGAATTCGACCCAAAGATCGGCGAGAACTATAATGTATACTAAGGCCACGCGTATTCTACGCAGTAATATCATAGCTGGAGATACGTGAAAATCGCACTTTCATTTTTATTTTATCGGACTTTCAATAACAGTTTATCGCATTTTGTAGCGTCTATTTTTTATTTTCATAATGAGGTAGATGACGATAAAATGTAGTGAAACGCAGTTATATGATAAAATACAGAATATTTTAAATAATTATGTTGCAAAACAATAATAAATTAAGGAATAAGACGTATTGTGGCGGAGGTGTAGCTTGCCCGCGCCCACTTGTAGTTCGCGGCCACGTAAGAGTCCCAGCCAACTAGCAGCTGGCCAGTCGCTCATATGCTTTAAGCGGTGAGTGTCGGCGGAGCATTTAAACTGCGCTCGGCACAAAATGTACGAATTTTTCCGTCGAAAAGGCAAATTTGTTTGAAAATATCATATAAGTTCAGTCATCGCATCTATATCGCATTTGTTTGCGCACATCGCATCCATATCGCATTTATCGCATTTGCGATTTTCACGCATCTCTCATCATAGCCTATTATGCAGTAGCGTCATCCCTTGTTATTTTTCCCTTCTATATACCAACTGGCCCAGCACCACTGGTGGTGAGCGAGAATAACTAAAGTATATATCTATCTCATGTTAATTTGGGATTGTTCAAAGCAAAACCTTTGAACCTCTCTGGAATTAGATTTTTACCTGGCTATAGTTTTTTGCCACAACGAAGTTATCCTATTTTAATTTTGAAGATCTCGTGTGGATCTCCAATTTTTCAAAAGCCTCACGAAGATACACATTTCAATTCGGTATGAACCATCTGCCTAGAGTATTTCATCAAAGTATTGTTTTTTATATTTTATAATCAAATAATGAATGCTATTGCATGTTACTAATCAATTAACACATTCATCAAAGCTTATTACCATAGTTGTACTCGCTCGCCACTTGAAGTGCATGTAAGCATCTACTTCCCGAAAACCAATCAGACCCACAAGATGGTATCCGACTTCGCTTTTTCAATCTTGGTGTAATCAACAGAAGCTGATAATTGTGCTTGTTTATATTTACCTTAATTTTAAACCATCCTACGTTCATTCCCGTGGTCTAATTTGTCTCTTAGGTTGGCATCAATGAAGCTACGCATGCTCGATTGGGCAATCTAACTTTAACCCATTAATAAAATGTTTATGGCCTGCTAATTAATATAAGATTAAAAGGTAGGAGAGCCAAGCGAAAACGTTTTTTATTTTGATTAAAGGCCACTGACGTGTCCATGATACCATGAAACTACTAGGGTGTTGTAGTACAATGGTTGCGTCGTTAAGTCATGCTTCACCTGCATGGAATAGCCTTCTCCAACTCTTGCCGTCTGGAATCTCTAAAATTACGGATTCATAAATCTCAAATCCGTAATTTAATCCTAGGATTTATATTGAATATAATTTATTTTTTAACGATCCAAAGTCAGAAAATTTCTCAAAGCGGTGTGTTTTCTAAGTGGCTAAAACGGGCAGCGAGATTTGCAATCACCTTCAGCGCAATCTTCTGCATGCAACTTAAAATAGGTAACAAAAACGTTTTCCCCAGATTTCCCATTTTAAATTTGAGCTTTTCCACTTATGATAATGTAATGAGGCCTGTAAAAAAAGAATATTCTTTCCTGCTGCGGAATTAAAGTAAGTTTATCCCGACAAATTAAATCAAATTTGACACTGTTGAATCATTACCAGTATTTATTTGCCTCAAAATGTCTTAGTGAAGAGAAGACATGGAATATCCATATAAATCACGCAAGTGTAATGAGTGTGTTATAGTTGAAGTAGAAATGACACTATTTTGCTCGGCAGTATAGGAAACAGTGATTGTTGCATACGTGGCACGATGTAGTGGATTTTTTTAACTGTTGAATGAGAATTTGCAATATTTCCGCTGCATTTTTATCGCACAAAGCATTTCACTGTAACGAAGACATTTTCAAGTGCTCCACGTGCAGCCAATTTCTTCCTTAAGTACCTGTGTCCTACTGCTAAAGGAGAAAAAGTAATAGGAAGGACAAGGTTTGGGTGTCGGAAAGAGGGGGAGAGGTCCATTTTTTAGGGCCTGAGGAGAGGAAAATCCTCATGCGAATGATTAGATGAAAATGTTGTTGTGACAATGAAGCGCGTCATGATAACATAAATTCAGTCTTAATATTGCGATGCCTTACTTGACTAAAAGAAACAGTGAAAGATTGTGTCCTGAGTCCACTGAATGTAATAACAGCTAGGATATCTACCATCGGTGTTATGGGTATCTAACACCGTAGCCATGGGTATCTGATTCAAATACCTCTGAAGGTTGAGATGAGATCTAGTTGAGCTTCCGTCAGCTGTCATTAAAACGACGGCCGGTATTCCAGGCGAAGGAAATGGTATTCCTCGCTGCGATATAATGACATGAGTCAGATATTCCGGTTACCATGGTCACGGATGCAGGCAGACGTCTACCCGCCTCAACCATGACCTCTTCCCTAACCACCGAGTCACCTCTGATTCAGAATAAAATGGTAATAGGGTATTTTCCTTCAGCAATGAAAACGAAATGCATTGATACCGATTCCTTACCCACCATTAGTGTATTCATAATATACAAATTATTTGGTTTTAAAAATCCCAGTTTAGAGGAATGGAAATGGTCAGTTTTAACCTCATTTGAAAAAGGCCAGATTGGCGCCCATGCGATTCCACTCCACGTGACGTCAAAGGGACCTAGTTTCTATACGAGTAGATGGGAGTTTTACATCGTCTGAGATTACCAATGCATGCATGAGGCACAGACTTCAGGGAAACATCTCTTAATAATCACCCATTAAAATTACCTAAGTTCGGAAAGTTTCCTTCGTTTGATAGGGTAATAATAATCCTTATTTAAGCCAAGCGATACCTGCTAGCTGGGTTCTCTGCCAGCTGCTAGCATCCTGCGTCGTGTCGGCGCTCAAAACCTCGCCCCAAGGTCACCTCACACGGCGAAAGCGGGAACCAGAATGATGTCGCACGGGGTTTTCCCAGCATTCATACTTAGCCGTCGCGTTTTCGCGCGCTTGAAAATGTTCTCTTTTCATTTAATCGCGTAAAATAGATGTCGTCATTTTAAAATCTAAAAGCGTGAAATGCGTACTCCAGGAGTAATAATCTTTCGATTTAGGCAATAAGAGAATAAATAGGAAACCGCCCTATCAACCAAGGATGGCTACAGAAACTAAACTAAAGTCAAAATCTATAAAATTTCATATTTTCGTTCCCAGGAGCGAAATGTAGAAACGAAACGAAATGGAATTAAACCTGGGGAGATAAACTCAGGGTCGAAACGAAATCGGAGTCAGAACCGTCAAAACTATTTCGGGTCGAAAGTAAAGTAAAACTCTGGGACGAAACGAAAGGCAGGTAATGTTTCGCACCGGAGGGACCACGTGCTTCTCCTTCGAACAGTTTAGTTTCTACCCACACACCGAGTGCAAAGTATGGTTGAATGAAGTAGAAGTTCGGCTTACCGCTATTAGATGCCAGGGCCACTTACTTTTTCCACTGGCAAGAGAACGGAGAACGCAAACTGGCCATTCCATTTTTAAGCAGATTGTTTTGACATCTCCACACGTATGTCAAACGCAATGGATCGAAACTATTCTCTCTTACCCACCTCCACTCAACCTTTGGGATGGAAACTTAACTATGAGCAGCGAAGTTTATTTTAAGGGGACTGGATACCACGCCAGAAAGTGCCTTTGCAGGACGCTACCATTAAGGTCGCTAGGAGGCCATTTTTGCACATATCGAGGAACTGTTTCCACTAAAAAGCATAGGATATGTGTAGCCTAGGTTTGAAAATTTTTACAGTTACGCATGTGAAACCAGTTGGGAGGAAAAAAATTGCTAACTTCTCAAAAATATTATCTTTTTCTCGTGAAAATTACTCCGCTCCAAATAGAGATTCAGAACTGATCAAAAGTTTGAGTCAAAGCTCTTTCTTTGATACTTTAAAATATATTTACGTATAGTGTGTGCATGCAACCATATTGGCGTGATGTCCTTAAGCGCGATGGATGTTTTGGCCTTTCTACGGCTCGACGTCTTTCACAGTGTCAGTGGGGAACTGGCACTGCTGTCCTCCACAGTTTAGTTTAGTTTTAGTTTCATTCCCGGGAGTAAAGTTTCGTCCCAGGTCGAAACTAAACTCCTTGGTGATTTTAATTTCGTCGAAACTAAACCTAGGCCTCGTATTTTCTTTTCCCTAACGGTCGAAACATTTTCGTTTCGTTTCACTTGCCATCTCTAGTTTCAACACTTTGGAAGAATCGAAAAAATTATCAGTGTCGATAGGTGATTCCAAAATTAAACCAACTCTGAACCATTGCACCACGGGTTCCGCGGATAAGTATTTCATGGTGTGTTGAGGCAGCAGCATGGAAGAGTCTCAATTGGGTTGAGCGAAAAATCTTTACAAAATTACGATAAACTTTCATAATCTCACTGCCACATTTCATGTTATTTTTTATGTTCGCTCATGTGTTGGGAAAATAAAGTACATTCTTAGTATCAGATGTGACGAGTTAGGTATGACACTGAAGTCTAGGCTCGTATCACAATAAAAAATGACATATATATTCTATAGCAATATCAAAATTTTTTCAGGATCAGGAAAATACTGACTTAAGATCATCAATAAAAATATGGATTTTCAAACATAATTCAACTGATAAATCCAGGATTGATTAGTTGAAACCTTTCCATCATGAAAAATGATTTAATAAAATTTTTTTATGTTTACTTGCATTTTTAAATATATGTATATTTAAACCCGGGTTTAAATATGTTTAAGTATGCTAGCATCAATGCTAGCTTCGGCTTTTGGCTGTTGGGTAAACCACGCTGCGTATACGCAGTATACTCTTACACATGTTTACTTTCAAGCTTCAGCTGATTTTTTTGCGCTGCGATAATTATTTATTCGTATTGAGCTTACTGTTTCCATTTGAATTCCGGTTCTTTAATTTCGATTGTCAAAACGATTCCGTCGATCCCGATCTAATCGATTATTTTCCATACCAATCTCATACTTACTGCTGGTGCAGTGAGTATATGCACTTGATTTTAATTGAGTATAACTGAATGATGAAAACGGAAATAGAATAATAATTGGGCCATATTTTTATTCGTCAAAATATGCGTTATTTTAAGTAAAATTTTAACAAAAGCGACGTATTTAAACAGATTTTACTACACTTGTAACTGAAAAAAATGCTCATTCATCTGGGTGTTCAAGCGAAGAACAAAATCAGGTCACCAATTACTGGTGAAAAGTTCAATTTATTGCGACCTAATTTAAGAAATTGCTAGATACACATCTTTATTAGAGAATGTTTTACGTTTCAAACAGATAACTTTTATAGGAAAACAATAATAATCAGTTTTTTAATGCGGTCAAAACATAACTGGGGCGGATATGGGTTTCACTCTTAGTGCTTTGTGATCCGTACCCTACGACCTTACACAGTCGTTACACCGTCGTTACAATCACAGTCATTAAGTTTGTATGTACGGATACATTTCATGGCCAAATTAGTTTATCTATATCCCTTTTCGCTAGTGATCGGCCATAAGCGATTGATTCGTTCAAAGTTATTGAATCACCGAGTGAATCAAATGACACATGAATCATACAGCGAGCTTCCGCTCTCATCAAATCGTTCATTACAACGACCGGTTATGCTTTTACGTTTAACTCCCGGGTTTATAGATTAAGTTATTATATTTCATCGGCACAGAAGGTTTGAAGTTTGGTATCAAAAGGAATTGAGTGATTTGCATGTTATCCAGCCAAAATGATATGTAATGCTTGCTAAATTACATATTTTTAAAAGATTATTTTATCTAATTCGCTTTTTCCTGGAATGGTTCCGTTTGTAGGAGTGTTATCTTAAAAAAGATATCATAAAACATTTACAGTTCCACATGATGATATTTGCCTTAAGTGAGCCAAGACTCGCATTGATTTTTATAAAAAAATTAATGTGGCTGTATGGTCAGCACCAGTGACCAGCTCCTAAGGGAGCTAACCCTCTCCCCCCCTTGGATCTCCAATTTACACTAGATAGAATAGCAAGTTTTGTTCGGACCCCCACTACTGCTGGGAGTTTACCCCATATTTAGCCCCCCCTTGTCTCAATCCTGGGTCCCCTACAGGTTAGGGTACACCTTAGGGCACCTCACATCTTAGGTAAAATAAAACCTATCTGTTAGTATTCTTATATCATGTCCATTTACCGTGGAAATAGGTTCTAGATTGTTGTCCACTAGGCTTACGAGGAGCATCTATTTAGTCATCCTTATTGCTCAGAAGAAACATGCCTCGGTAAGAAAAGTACAATTTACTGCAGAAAATATTATTCTGAAACAGTGTTCAAACATCTGTTACAGACTGTTCCCTTATCTTTATGATCCTACTTTCTAAATTCTTTAAAAGAACGGGGACCCACAGTTGGCTGTGGTGATAAGCAATCAATCATTCGATCATCTCAATAACTCGATTCATATGATTACTTTCCTCATTGTGTCCCCATTATTCACAGAGCAAGTCGTTCTTGCGGACTGACGAGCCTACGATTCATTCGATCCATTGATAATCACGAGAACAAAGTGATTGAATCACCTTACTGATTTGATTCAGAAAGGACGGATCTTTAAAAAAAAAAACGATTTTCCCCATCTCTACTAATCGTTATTCATTTATTTGTAGATATTTGAAAATTTTGTGCTAATAATTTCTGTACCGATAGTATTCCAAAACTGGCTTGAAATAAAATAGTTGGCCCGCGGAATCGCTTACCTCAAGAGTGAATCCATTAATTACATTATATTTCATGATATGTGGCCCGATGTAAAGGAAGTTATTGATGATAGTTAAATAATACATTCCAATATTTCCACTGAAGTTATTTTCGCACAATCCGGTGCAGAAATATTTAATCCACGAACTGATTAAAAGACAAAGGAAGGCTGCGTGTTTCATCAAACACTGCTACGGGCGTACAGACAGTGTTACCCAGATGTTAAGCGAATTAGGCTGGGAGCCGTTGGAGACTCGGAGGCTGCGCGCTAGGCTTAGATTGCTTGAACAGTTGAGAATGGATATCTTTAGGAGCGACACAGAGAACATAATATTAGAGCCATACTACTTTTCTAGGTCCGATAGAAGCGATAAATTAAGAGAGTTTTGCCGAACGGATTGATATGGGAATTCTTTTTTCCCCCGAACCATTAAGGACTTTAATAAACGCTGGTCCCAACTTCGTTAGAGTACTTCATTTTTTTTAGCTGTAAACGGCTGGTGTCCTAACACCCCCTGCCACACGCCTTTTAGGAGGCTTGCGGGGTATTACGTAGATGTAGATAAATGCGTTTCATTGTTACAATAATTTTCTCAGGTGAATCATGTGCAGCCAAGGACGTACTTAAACGTGCCCCACTGCTAAAGGAAAGGAGGTTAGAGGAAGGAAGGGGTTTGGGTGTCATAAAGTGTTGGGAATATTAAAGGAGAGATATGGTAGTTCATGAGGATCCTTCAACTTAACCCCTCTATTTTAGTAGCATTGAATATGTTTATTAGCGTCTCGAGGTACAGGTATGAGATTGATATGCAAAATTTTTGGCCAACGTTTCGATATATTTTTTCGTACCTTCTTCAGGGCTATGAATGATTATCATTACATCAGATTAATGCACGAAACATGAAAGACTATTATAATGTTTCTTTTTTCGATAAAAATAAATAATTCAATTTGACACACATTAAAAAGAAGAGACAAGACTTTTGACATACCTTTTTAAAGTGTTTCATATCATTCTCAGACCTATACTCCGCGACGATAATAAACATTTTAAAAATCAAGCTCAAGAGAAATAAAAAAAGGATGAAATATTTAAGGAAGAACTTAGCAGCATATGATGATTGTGAAATTGCTGTTGCATCAACATCACGCATCAGGTGACAGTAGATTCCGAGGAAACATTGCAATATCTTATTTAACTAAAATTAATTACTTAAAGTATCCCGGGACAAGCCACGGTGATGACTTTTACGGGAGTCACCCGCAATGCATTGCACAGAGAAAATCTCTGTGGATCTTTCTTATTTATTTGTAGATATTCAAAATTTTGTGCTAATCGAGAAAATCTCTGTGGATCTTTCGCACGATTGTGCATTGCGGGTGACTCCCGTTAAAGTCATCACCGCGGCTAGTCCCAGTATACTTTAAACTAGTCAACAGCGAACGCCTCCATGTGTTCCATGTCCGGGCCTGCTCTCCGGCTGTGGCGCTGTGCGCACGAATTGGATTGCTTGTGGCATTATATGCTCAGCAATCCAGCAACACCTAGTCCGGTAGTGTCCAAAAATATCCACGGGGAGGAATGACGCCTTTTGCGGATGATTTTTTTCTCTGTGAATCTTTCGCAAAATTAATTACATTGTTCTAATCCTTTATTTTCGAATAAGGAGGCCTCTGATTTCGGTAAGTTAAAGGTCACCGGTCTAACGGCCGTGAATGCGGCTTGTCCGCCGTAACCTCGACCCCTTCGTTGCGACGACCGCCAAGGCCTTGCGCCTGTCTCCCGCCTGCCGTTCCCAGACATACACCTCGAGCACCGAGGACAAGAGTGTAAGGGAAGACACTTGATCCATTTAGCTAGCGATCCACGGAGCGCGCGATTTCTGGCTCCATTGAACTAACGAGGGAGAAGCTAACGGAGCCTGTAGTGGTAATGTCTTCGATGCAAATACAAAAAAACAAAAGAGAAAGAGTGACTTGGTCCGTGACCACTGGTCCAGATGCCCATCGATCCCATAACTTTTCAGCAGTAAGAGCTTGCCGACCATCCAAATGGTGGTGGAAATCGTAAAAAAAAGTGAGAAAAACTCGTTATTTCTCCGTGTAATCAACGAGATGGAGAATCATCAACGGAGGTGGCGAAATTATTCAATGACTAATTAACAACCAGCAATAACTCAATCATCATTTCTTCTCATCAATTCGCGATGCACCCTTGATGATACTGCAATGAAAAAAAACTTTAAGCTATCTTAATAAGTCACGGCATATTCCATTTATATTTTCAAGTAGCTGGTAATTTACTAAGCAACAAATACATATACAACAGGTTGTTAACGACTGTCGTCGCTTTCCTTCAATAAGTTACCATTACTCTCTGTCACGATATTCCTCTTCTCTCATTCTTGTATCCATTTCTCTCCTCATTCCCTTTATTCTCCAATTCACGCTTGATCTTTCTCTATTCTGTTATTCTGGAAGTCTCTGATCCAACATTTGCTTGTGGAATATGATGTCTTCCACCCCATTTACATGGCCAAACCAGATGAGTAGTTACTTCCATTCCCCCACGTCGACTACATATTTTTCCAATTCCATCATCTTCATTGCTGTCGAGGGAGGAGAGGGGGTGGAGGGGAAGTGTCTAGTAAGTGGTGCGGGCCGTACCTCAGCGGCGCCGCGTTGCGGGGTGGCGCCCTGGGGGGTGGATTGCATTACGACGGACGATATCTCGTAAACGCTTAGAGATAGGTCAAAACAAACAGAAAATCGGCCCATATGATCTTTACTTTTACGTTTTACATAGGGATGGCACTTTTTCTGCTCCAAAAAAAACTCAATTCAGGGTCCTCAGTACTTAGGGCTCTTGGGGCACGGGTTGCCGTTATTTTAAAGTAACCAAATTTTAACATGTGAATCTAAACCTCATTTGGATCATTTTGAGACTAGGAAAGCTTTTTTAAGCAGAATAACTTTTCGCAATTCTGAAAAATAAGGGCCGGCCTTCTGCGCATGCATTTAGCATTCTATATATCTTTAAGAAGAATAAGAAATTTTTACTGGCATTGCATTTTTAGAACATCAGCATTACTTTTCTGAGTGTTTCATATTGATATGGAAGCTGTCGTTGCAGAATGTATGTAAATATTCACGCCTGGATATAAATAACTTCAGACTAAAAGGAGTACACAAAAATACGTAGGTATGTTACAATTTTCTTGTTCAATTTTTTGTTGTTTCAAACCAAGTTAAGCATTGGAAACGAATTTTAAAGTTTTCTTCACGATTTTAACGCAAAATGTACCCGTTATTATGAAAGTTCTGGCAAAGCACCAAATTTTGTAACCTTTAACTGGGAAAACGAGTAATGATGGTCTAACCAAATACAAATACCTATCCATTCCATACACATCTTTGTTTCAAATGCTTCAAATTTTATTCCCTATTCAAGTGTTTCAAAAGATTTGTCGGTAATTTCGTAAAATGCTAATAAAATATTACTTGGATATCTTTTAGTTAGTTTCGTTCTCGGAGGCATTGAGATTCGTAGGTCTAAAGCGTCACTATAAAGCAACTATCCAAAGTAGTAGTAAATATAGCATGAGATAGAGGGAGAAAGGTTAAAAATCTTTAATTTTTAAGCTACTGCGATCACAAAAAACACGCCACTCAAACAAATGTCCATAAAAATTATTGCATTGCCAAATAGCTGGTTGATGTAAACATGGTTTACCGGAACAGCTTCTGAATGCGTCTGTAAAAATGTTAAAGCGGTAAAAAAAAATCGGTAAAAATTTGGAGAAGAGAGGCATAGAATTAGGAGACAATGAAAATATTAATTCCCTTTGGACGATTTTGGCGGCGCAACAAATACAATGGGTTGGTTAAAGTACAGGAGTGTAAAAAAATGCAA
The DNA here is from genome assembly GCF_921293095.1 of Ischnura elegans. Taxonomy (NCBI): domain Eukaryota; kingdom Metazoa; phylum Arthropoda; class Insecta; order Odonata; family Coenagrionidae; genus Ischnura; species Ischnura elegans. Next base: position 103,493,982 of record NC_060254.1, read on the forward strand.
CGAATTCACAGAGGGCAAATGAAAAATCAGATGGAAGAGAAATCCTGAGAAATGAATCTTATACAGATTAATGAAGACTTTTTCAAGAAAAGAGAATTTAATGAAAATACATGGTAAACATCAGTCTATTTACACCTTCCAGACATTGTTGGTAAGTAATCGTGTAAATGTATTCAGATTTCATGTCACGGTTACTTTTTACGAAATATATATTTTTTTTAATTTACTCCTTACGGTGAAAGAGGATTCGTTACTTTCGATGTAATAATTTCTTGCTCGCAATCGACGATTTCTTCGCTGATTTCATAGACTTACCCAGGCATATAGGTAATTTGAGTCTCTGAGTACCGTAATCTGCTTGCTTAGCTTCAGCCACTCTTACGTTGTGGCCAACTTATGATGGTGCAAAATATGGCATCCCTTGGTTTGTTACAACAGTTATAATCACCCATCTTCCCGTTTAATACTAAAGCAACCCTTCGCTGACCTCCCTCCGCACCACTATAAATATACAACCCTATAACCATCACTCCAGTAGTCCCCACTATCCTTCCACCTCACTTCGCGTAATCCAAAGATATCTATCTTCCCTTTATCTTTTTCCCATTTCTAGCTTCCCCACCCTCATCATTGTCCTCACATTCCACGTCCTTACATTTATTGCTGCCTTTTTCTTCTCCGTCTTCTCGGTATCCTTTGCTTCTTAAGTGCATCACAAATGAAATTTCAGCTTTAGTGATTTCTATAACTCAATTATTCCACATTTTTACTCCAATATTTGATAGTTCCCAGGTGAATTCTAGAGTGGACAATCTTACAAGAGGTAATAGTAACTGTAACTTTACTGATTACTTTTTTAAATCAGTAATTTTTTCTCGTAATTGATTATAAAGTAACTGTAATTGAGGCCAGCTAATTTATCTCAGTGCTTTCACCAACTCTGCTTTCAGATTACAAAACTGTTAGGAACTAAGGAAATCAAAGAATAATAGTAGTTTTTAATCGCGGAACGAAATTGAATATCTTTAAGGAGCATATCTTTCTCAATCGGGCGAGCAAAAATTCTAGAATTATAGCATCACTTTTATTTTGCCTCCTTACGACCATACATTCGCGCATGCGTTCAGGCAATGTTCGACACTCCGCGATGCATTCCGTAATGCACGCTATTTCACGCATCAAGTTGTGAAATTACTCGCTCCGTGTAAAAGGGGCTAAACAGTAAATCATCAAGGGAGGATTCTTAATCCTTTGGAAGCCAATCGATTTTCTAGGTATGATGCCAAAAGTGCCGAGGCATTTTTGCTGATTTTGCAGTAGGTTAAGGAAAAAAATTAGGTCACAAAAACAAGTAAAGGTACATGTTCAAAAACTTTAGGAAATCTTTATTATATGTGGTTTCACCTTTTTATTATATTATTTGACGAATTTTTGGCAATAGGAGTAAATTTTTATAATTTAAAGATAGTAGTTATTGTTCAAATAAAATGAATATATACAATTGTATGATTAGTGAATAATTATCAGCATCTAAGAGTGACATTGGCACTTTTCGCGAGACAGGGGAGGAGCACGATAGCGCTTCCCGGAACTCTAAGGGTTAAAGGCCTATTTTGAGAAATCGCCATCGGATTGAACTACGAGTGGTAAAAAAGGTGGAAAAAACAGAAAATAGGAAATCTTAATGGAGGGGTATTCAATCTCATTCAATCAGCTCCACTGAATTTTATGCATGAATCCTTTCGTTAAAATCGGCTTCGCGGAAGCACGCACGGATTGGCAATAAAAAGTGAGGAAATTCCAGGTGACTGGCAGATCACCAGTTTCCCGAAACACATGACTTTTATTCTCGTGAGAAAGGTAAATGTTTTGGAGCAGTTCAGTGAAGGCGAGAGTGAAAGTTTTTTTTATCATGTTTTCATGATAAAAAAGTAGACAAAACTTAGAATAATATATGACCTGTATAGTAAATGCAAATTAAATGTAGAAGTTGACTCGACACAGGCAAATTAGGGTCTACAACAATCTGCACTCCCCGGTTACCAACAACAATAGACAGACAAAACAAAACACAAAAGAAAAGTTCGCTCCATCCAATGGTGGACATAGGAGAAAAAATACAAACACCTTGGTGCTAACGAAATCCGATCTACCTTCAAGCCCGAAACAATCCGTGGAAACAGGTGAATATCACTTGCGCGGTCATCATTGTTTATTGATATCATTAACAGGATTAGTTTTTCAACCTGATGACAGAAATTCTATTCGCCAAAGGGTTTATCTATGTGGCTGAAAAATTCCTGATGTCAGACAAACTGTGAAGTTCTTTTTCGATTCAAAGAACATTCCCAAAACTACTAAGAGGTTATGCCATGAAAAAATTACGCCGGCTCTCAGTACACAGATGGAAATTTTGAGGTCATCATTGAAATACAAAGGTAAATTTTGCAACACCCAGTAGAATAGATATTTTCCACTACTCCCGAATATGCTGTCGTAAAACCTCATGATACAGTCAAAGAAATGTTACGTGTAATATAGCTTATTTCTCATTTGAGTCAATATTTTAATTCGAAACTGGTTTTGTAGCTGAAGTCAGAGCTCATTCCGCACCATCAAAATGGATTGTGAAACAATTTAAATAAATCCACCTAGATAATATTAAGAGAATAAATTTAGTAATGGAAATTTAAAAAAATTAGCACGACGTCTCTAGGAACCACTGAAAAAGACCTCTATGAATCAACATTTAAAACATCGAAGTGAAAGGAAAAAATGATTCAGGGCTTCGGAAAGCCTCAGGCCGATAAGCAAGCTGTTTGAAGAAATTACCGTTAAGACGTTCTATCATAAATGAATTACTCTTCATCCAACCCAGAAGAAGCAAACCTTAGATATAAAAATAAATTTTAGTATACTCCTCATGACATATTTGGCACCTATGGAATTAGTAGTTTTACGAAATACTGCTTCAAAGTAGTCTAGCGCAGCTTTTAAATGAGCTTTTGTTAATACATCAGTATTTTTTACCTCAAAAATCGGAATATTTCGTTTTCTGGTTCAAATAATGAGCATTTTGGACCTTTGGAGCAATTCTATTAGGGATCCACGAGTGTACTGTCAATACTTTCATGGGAGGCGTGTAAGTTTTGAGAATACTATATTGACCGATACAGGAAGAATTTCCAGATTTGACAGGAAGCATCCAAGTTACGACCCCGGGCCAATTATGGCAGTTCTGAGGACCTCGTATTGGATTTCCCGTTGTTAAATAATTGATTTCAGTATATTCAAATTCAATAACCAAAATTATTATTGAATTGATGAATGTTTCTTGGTTATTGAATTTTGCCAAAGGAAGACGCAGCATATTTCCAGATAATTATTGACTTCCTGCAGCGAGCGTTCTTGCGAAAAAGGAATAACCAACTGAAGAATGATATAACACATCAAAGAAATTAGAGAATATTAATGAGAAAAAATGTGAATTAGAAAAAACTGACGAAAAATGCTCAAATTTGAGATACAGGCCAATGAATTAAAATAAAAGACCCGTGCAGGCTTTACAGAAGGGGAATCCAAACTAAGACACGCGGAGACTTATGTATCAATGGTAAAAATTACTGATATTATATTACCCCACTTTGCCGTCACCAAAGAAGACGTTACGTTTGTACCGTATTTGAATGGAGTAGGGCGCAATGTGGTAACATCTTTTTCCACGCCCAATAAGGGACCCGGGACGTGTTAGTGACCTTGGGGCGAGGCTTTGAGTACTGATACGATGCTGGCTGCTAGCAGGTACCAGATTACCCTGCTAGCTGGTAGCGATTGGTTTAAATGAGGATTATTAATACCTTATCAAACGAAGGAAACTTTCCGACTATAGGCAGTTTTAATAGGTGATTATTAAGAGATGTTCCCCTGAGCTCTGTACCTCATGCATGCATTGGTAATCTCAGACGATGTAAAACTCCTATCTACTCGTATAGAAACTAGGTCCCTGTGACGTCACGTGGAGTGGCATCGTATGGGCGCCAATATGGCCGTTTTCAAATTCGGACAGTTGCCATTCGTCTGAGCTGGGATTTCTAAAACCAAATAACTTGTATATTATGAATACACTAGTGGTGGGTAACGAAACAAAATCAATGCCTTTCGTTTTCTTTGATGAAGGAAACTACCCCATTTGCCACAAAACTGCTGATGCGACCCATGAGTCACTGAGTTCAGAAAATGCCTGGTTTAGAGTATGGAGTCCTGTAGATATAGTTACCTTAGTCTCTGACGCTTTTCTTTATTTAATGTATTAGTTGTCCATCGGTTAAGAAAAACACAATTCACGTTTTCAGGTCTCATGAAGACGGTAAAAAAGTTATCGCAGCTATTTTTCGGGCACCAAGTGCTTGAGGTGTCGTGCGAATTGTTGCAGGAAATTCCAATTTAGTTGATATTCCTTTCATAGCTATATTATTCATTTTATACGCCACTTGATAAGTAATTGAAAAATATCAACTAAGACGCAATGCATTTATGAAATTTAATGGTAGTTTAACACTCTTAATGCCTAGCCGTTTATGATTTAGTAAAAATAAAACTCAATACCGTCAACTGGGGTTATTTTGGCTCAACTTTTTATCAGTCCTTGGAAACAAACAAGTTTATCTAACTCTAAAATTTAACATTAACAATCAATGTACATAAAGTGGTTAAAATTATTAATATAACATGTACCTTCAATTTAAGGCTGTTTCTGAACCTCTATGAACCTTTTATAACTGAACATATACTATTTTAACAACCAGGATTTCTTATCCAAAATCTTGGGCTAAAGTTGCCTTAAATTGGGAACACTGTGGCCCAATGTAATAAAAACATACAAATCTAGTTCTAAAACATGAATTGAAGCAAAGGTATACCACACAAAATATCTATTAGTGTACTGCTTTCAGTTGATTGTTGATTTTAACCGGTAAATTTATTACATTCGGTTCCCTTTGCAGACCTACATTCATCAGTGAAGCCATTGATGATACACGTCAACTGATGCAAGAACTAAGTCAATAACTCAATGCAAATGGTAAATGCAGAATTATGAATTTTTTTACGTCTCCTGGCCAAAGGTACCTGGAAAGGGCCGAAATTACCCCATTTGACGTTATTATTTGTAGAATTTAGTTTAGGATATTTACTTAATGAGAACGATAATTAATTTTTTTCTCCTTCTTATCTTGACCTCGTTTAATTCATGGTAAAATAATTCTTGGAGTATAGTTCAAATGTATGTGATGCAAAAACGTTAGCCAACGTTTCAGTTTATTTGAAACCATCATCAGGGCTTCAATATGTTCTAAGTTTCCTCTTGTATTTCTTCTTAAATTTTCCATTTTCGAAGTCCAAAAATGGGTTAAGATTTGATGTTGTTATGCAGCTACTTCCTCGGATTCTTCTCCTTCTATATTGTAGAATGAGATGACGGTGATATGAAAGTGATGATTTATTTTCCTCCTGGGTTGATTAGATAATTAATTTTGTTTTCTTTTTACCTTGACCTCGTTTAATTCATGGTAAAATAGTTCTCAGAGTAATAAATAAATAATAAACAGTAGTGAAATAAATAAATAATGAATAATAGTAGTAAAATAGTGTTCTTAGAACATATTGAAGCCCTGGTAATAGTTTAAAATAAACTGAAACGTTCGCTAAAACTATTTTGCATCACATACATCGACCTATACTCCGAGAACTATTTTACTTAATGAGAACCACATCGTAATTTCTAATGGTCTCCATATTTATTAAAATATTCCATTTCCTGCATGAAGTTTAGCGATGAATCATCATGCTAACACACCTCTCTGAGCCCGTAGAATTTTCAGCTCGGCTCAATCGAGAGGGGGTGGAGCGAACTTAATGTTTTGGCCCGCGATACGATTCCCTCCCGTTGTCTCCTTTAAGATCGGAACCACGGCTATTTGATGAAAATCGTGTGTGACACTTTCGCCTCTCCTCCGATGGGGGACCGACCCCCCCCTTCAGTCAGTCAGTCAGCAGTGTTCCTACGCCGTCGGAATACCTCCGATAGCCTCCCCTCCCCCTCACACCCCCTTCCCCTTCCACTCCCCCATTCCTCCACACATCGCTTCCCCCACCCCTTCCTCGCGTCCAGGAGGCTGCCAACGGAGATTCTCGGGCGATATTCAACCGCTTTCACGCGCAGTATATAAGGAGCCGTTCGGAGGGGAGAAGGGCGTTTTCCGAGTTTGAGATTCACCGAGGTGCCACACGTCGCGAAGGTACGCAACAAAGGAAACCATATACACAAGAGAGAAGAGTACTTACACCGACTTCCGAAGAGGGACGTTCAGGTCGTGTGCAAATTAAAAAAAATCGCAGCACCATTATGGGGCGGACGGCTTTGCTAGTGGTGAGTGCCTTATATTATCTCGAGGATTGTTTTATATAAATATATCAAAATGTTTTTTCTTTCAGCGCATGAAATTTTTATTTTCACATTTTTTTCGATTTATCTAGCAGGCATTGACAGTATTGTTCGTTTATTAATTGAAATTTTATTTTCTGATTTCCAAGTTCAAGATATTTTGATAAAATTTCATCAGCATTAAATATTTTCGTTACATAATATAAAATTATCAAATATTGATTAAATATTTACCTACCATTGAATTCTCCATGAGGAAGCTTAAAGTACATAATAATTGACTCTAAGAGTAAGTAAATCATGTTCACTGACACTTCTCATTAAACATTTATAAAAGTAAATGCCAAACTAGTTGGAGACTTACTCATTTTTTACTTTTATGCTGGGAAACCAAATAAATGAAGCGTGTGCGCGATGCCCTGTACGTTTTTAATTGTATTGCATTCAAGTGGGGTATGGAGAGGAGTTTCTATTTGATCAACGTGCGAACGCGTAAAATTAGTTTCTGATGTGTTAAGAAAAACCATATCCGTGTTTTCAGGCCTCGCCATAGAGGTAAAAAATTATCACAGCTATTTTTCGGAGACACATGTGTTTGAAGTGTCGCGCGAATTGGTGCAAGGAATTCCATTTCACTTCATGTCCCTTTTATAGGTCACATGGTAAGTAATAGAAAAAGTGCCCAATATTGTATGCAACTCAGTTATTACAATTTTAGCTAAACTTTACAATGCTTAGCCATTTAAGCTTTAAGCAAAAAAACTCAATCTTAGTTGTAGAATTTTTGACAGGATATTTACTTGCTGAGAACCGTACCGTAATGCCTATTTTTTCCATGCTTCTTGAATTGATGAATTTTAGCGACGGATTACCAACCTGGAAGAAAGTGTTTAAGTTTCAACGATGCATTAACAGTTATTTCGTAGGGAATTGTGCATTCGCATGCTCACCTTTAGTGAAGGTAAGAGGGACGGTGCGGATAGAATTTCCAACTCAATTCCTCCGTTAGAAATCTGGATTAAATGGTGACACCGCATGGATTGGAAAATTGGCTTCAAGCCTTATTTTAATCACCATTTCCTCCTGTATATTCTTGACAGATAATTGGTTACAACTCTTTGATTATGGACATTCCGAATTACCTAATGGCATCGATATTCCAATCCCAATTTTTTATTTTTTTCTCAGTGGAGTGGACTCCACGATAAAGATACTCTTACAAAAAATACTTAAGATTGGCGAAATAGAAAACAACAAAATATGCTTATACATGAGAAACAGTTTAGATTCCAAAGAAAATGTGAAAATGTTTGACTGCACAGCATTTAAATGCACTATCGACTAGATTTGACCGGAAAAAAATTTTCTCGCTAACTGTCATCCTTTGAATGACAAAAATCTTTTTAAGATCTTTTCCTGTTTCCGACATCAAAGTGCATGAATTATTTACTTCCATTACTAATTCTCCCCAACGCACCTGTATTTGATAGCCCTAACGCGATGGATATGGAATGTGAAGTTTTCAAAGCATTACTTTTTAATCTTTCCATTCCATTTTAACGTGATTCTATATTTCTTCGCACATCGATCGAGATAGGAACTGTCTAGTGATCAACTATCAATAATTAATGAGGTAGTTTTAAAAGAGAATCGTGAATTTGGCGAGGACGCAAGAGAAAGATTTCGTTAGCATTGGAAAGATTGGGATGGGCCGTGAAAACACGATTTTTGAGAAATCAGCTTCTTTGATAACGTTTACGATCAAAGTCATCCTAAACCAAAGCAGTCAGATTAAAAACCGAGATAATTCAATACTATAGCGGTTTATAAAAAGACGAGTGTTACTGGGGCAAGTAAGAATGGCAAACATACAATGATATCAAATTTTAACCATAGGTACATTAAATTTGTAATACTAAAGGAAGTCTGAGTGTCACCAGCATCAATTTCAGATTACTCGATCTTGCAAAATCTTGAATAATTTCAAGTGAGCAAGTCGTTTAAGTTAGTTTTTAAATGGGGTTGAAGCTAGTACATACTTGAGCCATTTAAATATTCAATCAATTCCTGCGAGAGTTTTGCAGGAAAGATTTAGTCACAAAGCGGAGAAATAACTTAGATAAATTGAACATCAAAAATTCTTCCTGAAAATTAGTGGAATCCGCAGGCATAACCATACTTTCCGTGGAATTGCGTAAGAGATAATTTAAAAAATCCGCTACGAATTTTCTAAATCGTGTTAATGTGAGCTTTACGAAATGAGACTGAGAGGCAATAAATACAAAGAGGAATAGACGAGCTTTAGTGGTGTTGATATTTGGATCAGCACTGGAGAAGGAGTAAAAACGTTCCGTGAGGTGTAGAGCGATTCTGGGCGGAGAGAAAGTTGTCGGCCTGCAAAAAAGCAAGTGGCACAGTTTTCATGAGCATCCTCTCACTTTTACACTCTTCGAATGAAATTATCTAAAAGAGAAAACTTTACGCAACGACGCATTTATACCATTGTGAACACATTTGTCGTCTAAAAATTCCTCTTCCGTCTAAGCTTTTTTTTTAGATTCGTAGCACGATTGATTGATTCAACGGTCTATTATCATTTACCCCGGTCAAATCAATGCCTATTCCTAGCGTCAATAGTCATACGCTCAAAGTGCATCGGGCTCAAAATATCATGCATTAAACATTTTCAGAGAAGTAGTAGTGTATTTGATACTACTATACTTTACTAGGGAGGAAAGTGTTGCACCGATGACCCCGGGAGAAATTTTTTAACACCGTTTTCTACCAGCAAAATAATATCACAGAAAATAGGAATCAAATCGGGATAATCCACAGGAATGTTGCCAATTTTTTTTTTCAAACATATGATATTTGGATAACAATATTACGAAGTGATCGTGAAAAATTATTCTGGTTATTACTGGCATTATTTCCTATTCGGTTTATTTAAGTTTATTTCCGATGGTATCGATATTCAGAAAACAGAGAAACGTAAGCCAAATTTTAGATGCATTCTTTTGCCTAAATTGGAATTTCATTTCATGCCACTAATTTTTATTAGGAATATTTTTTGGTTGAAATTCATGTGGTCTTTGGCGCAATCTATGAAATTTACAAGAGAATTTTTTTCTAAGTCGGTACATTAATTCACAAAAATAAAATTTTAACGCAGTTTATACCGTAGCAGTTGCATGTCAAACACCAATAATTCAAACAACAATTGAGGCGATAGTCAAGAATAATTAAGTGTTATAAAATGATAAACATAGATGATCGCGACAAATTTTGAGCCTGTTTATTCAAAACGAACCAAACAATAAAAAGAAGAATTAGGCATTCCAGAGAGTCGTGAGGCAACAGGGAATGAGGTAAAAAAATGTATAGCAATCCTTTGCTGCTGACGCTATATGATATTTATACACATATGGGAAAATAGTTAGGCAGTAAACGGTGCGAGAGTGGAAAATAGTGGAGTAGTTGAACCCGCTTGGAGACTGCAAAATACTAGAACCGGAAAAGTGGAGTGTAGACGTAGCGGCATGCGGTGCAAGCTAACGGTTGTTGCATTACGACTCCGTAAGTCACTCCGGCGAGACTGGAGGCGTGGCCTTGACTGCCATTCCGACTTTCACCTTGCAGTGGGGTGGGAGGCACACATGGGCGGGTCTGATACGGAAAGATCGCTCAAGAAAAGTGAAGTCACCAATACGGCAAACTAATCCAGCTGCTCTGTGCTTGCTCAAACCCTTTCAAATAACAACACAGAAAAGTTTCCAGGCACAATATAAAGTACATGCTAAAATAGTTCTACTGTTGTAAATATTAGTTATAAGTTTCTATTTCACACAGACAACACCTCACACCCACAACAGAACACGTGCGCCATTTTTTTAAATTAATAAATTGTTAACTGGCTGGTTGGGGTCGTGATCACAGTTCTTGGAGTGTAGGTCAACATATGTTATGCAAAAAAGTTTTAGCCAACGTTTTTGTTTATTTTAAACTGACATCAGGGCTTAACTTTGTACATATTTATTGATATCATGATGATAGTTTAAAATAAACATAAACGTTGGCTAAAACTTTTTTGCATAACATGTGTCGACCTACTCTCCAAGAACTATTTTAACATGAATTAAACGAGGTCAAGATAAGGGAAAAAAATAATATAAAGTACAGCATGAAACAAGTGACTTTGTAACGACGCATTGATACCATTGTGAACGTATTTGTCGTCAAAAAATTCCTCTTCCGACTAAGTCTTTTTTTTTATTCGTAGCATGATTGATTCATTTAACGGTCTACCCCGGTCAAATCAATGGCTATTCCAACCGTCAATATTTATACGCTCAAAATGAGTCAGGCTCCAATTATCATACATTAAACATTTTCAGAGAAGAAGTAGTGTATTTGATACTACCATATTTTACTAGGGAGAGAAAGCGTTACAACACACACGCAACAAGAGTTACATATACATCTACATAATACCCTGCGAGCCACCTCTAGGGTGTTTGGCAGGGGGTGATCAATCACACTGGCAGCGTATTCTAAATGTGGTCTAACGAGGGAAAAGTAGCTGATTTCTCTCACTTTGTTGTCGCACTTTCCTAATATTCTTTTAACGAAACCCATTTTACGATTAGCTTGACCGGTCATTTCCCGAATATGTTTATTCCACGATTGATCATTATTGAGTCCAACTCCTAGATATTTCACGGATTCAACTGCCTTTAATTGGGTTCCTCGAAAGTTATAGCTATGTTGTGGGGAGTTATTCTTCTTCTTGAAATTCAATACGACGCATTTTTTCAAATTTAATTCTAACTATAAATGCCCATTCCGTATGATAGTCATTAGCGAGGCAAGTAAGAAGAGATTTAATATGTGAATTAGATACGTAGGATGACATGCCCTCGGGTTTCCAACCGGGTTAGAGACTATTCTATGACCCGCTACTCTCTCCAAACCCCAAATCACTTTATCTTGCTTAATAGCCGCGATAGAAACAAATCATTCTTCAGATTTGAAGGATTTAATATTTTTGGGAGCGATGTATTTCTAACGGTGATCAAATTCTTGGGAATGAAAGCTAAGCACACCTAAAAATTATCTTGAATCACTTTATTGAAAGCGTAATGTATTTTAAGAATACTGGATTCATTACGGCAATAATAAATATTGAGTAGAAAAAGGTTCAAGATATTAACAATGAAATTATCTTAGAGTTTAAATACCTAATATGCAAATTTTCGTGGTTCCGAGTACTCTCGATGCACTCGATGCACACTACTCGATGCACTCACTTCAAAACGAATTTTCAGGAAGTTTTGAGAGAAAAAAATATTAGGAGAAAGGAAAATTTTGCAACTTAAACATCCAAATTCATGAGTTTTAATAAACATTCGCATTTTTAAGCACGTTGTGCTGTACATCACATTTATCCAAATTCATAAATTTATTAAATTTTTAATTTATCGGTGAAACATTTGGCAGTAAAAGAATATTTATGATGATTTACATTAATGGTAACATAAGATGTTTATTATTACAAAGTACGCCTATCAATGAAACGAAGAAGAAAGATTGGGCGCCGACCAATGGTAGCATCCTCGTTTCACGAAAAGTAACAAATGCTTCGTCAAATTTTCACAACTATGGAAGAATATAAACTCTGCAGGCTATAGACCACTGTCTTTCGGCGATATTCCCAAGAAAATGAATAAGTATGAATTTTATTCCATTTCATAACACGAAAATCGTGACGTAGTGTTCATAAAAAATCATTTTTTCCGAATTTTCCATTTTTCTCGCTCCCAAAATCGAATATACAGTCAGTAAGCAATACAGATTGTTTCAAAAGCCTAAAACCTCGGCTTTTTTTTGGAATGAGACACTCATGCGAGGGAAAATAATCTTAGGAATGATAGATTACAACACCTCTGAGAATTCCAACGACATTTAACAAAAAAAATCGATACAGATTTTGGAAGGATCCGAAACTATATTATGGCTTTTGTGAGACAAATGAATTCTTTCCTGAAAAGCATTCATGGAAATGTTAGTTCTCCTCTTGAAGCCTCTGTTTTCTTTGCCTTTTTGATATTGATTAGGGTGCATGGAGCAAATTAAGATTTCAAATGCGTTATTTTTTATGGATATTTTTTTGATAAAAAGAGGACTCAACCTGAAATGATGCAGTTTGTAATAATAATCCAAAATAATCTAACTACACACATTTGATTTTAGGTTTTGCACCGTTCATACATCATAATACTTTTTTGGCAAAAAGTTCGAAGCTGGTTGGAATTAAATCCATTGTAAAGTTATGTAAGTTAAATAATAATTTTTCAATATTTTAAATTTTGGATACATTTTACAAAATATTTCATTCAAGCGATTCCATTTCCCGTTCACATCCAATCGTGGTTTTCTGTACAATTTGATGGAAACTTCGACCCTTTTATGGCATGACTCTATTGTAAACTTGTTCTCACCATAAACTCAGCTAATACGATCATAGAGAAATTTTATGAAATATTTAATTCAAGGGTTTTCATTTCCCGTTCATATACACCCCTGATTTTCTGAACAATTTTAGAGAAACTCTACTCTTCAATACTATTGCATGACTCTATTGAAAACTTGTTCTCACCATTAACTCAGCTAATACGATCATAGAGAAATTTTATGAAATATTTAATTCATGGGTTTCCATTTCCCGTTCATATACACCCCTTATTTCCCGAACAATTTTAGAGAAAATATACTCTTTAATACTCTATTGCATGACTCTATTGCAAACTTGTTCTCGCCACGAGCTGAGCCAATACGATCATATGAAGCCTCAGAAAACCTGTTTAGAAGAAACTTCTCCCCGTGAAAAGTAAAAATGCTCTCCACATGGCTCGAAAAATGAATAACTTTCCATTTCAACGTACTCAAAATCGAATTCATGGAATACAGGAAATGGGTAGGTGCAAGCTATCCCGAGTTATTGTTACCAGAGCTCACCAATAAAAATGGAGTAGTTCCACCCCGACAGCATTCTTCGCATTGCTCGAGTGGCGCGCTGTCTTCGAATGCGTCGCTTCGGTGCGCGGGTAAGCGGACGCGATCTGGTGTTCTCAGAACTGGACTGACATTCAACGCCTGTGACGTGACCGGAGATTTCTGACCAATAAGGTTACACCACAATGAACCTTTTGAATGTGGACACGCTCCGTTGCCAGCTTAGCTGCGAGCAGTCATGAGGAATAATGCTATTAATTTTAATCGATGTGATGCTACGAAGTATTAGTAATCGAATTCTCTGTAAGATTAAATTTTTGGTAATTTTACTTGTAATCTACTCAAAAGCCCGTATGAATAATCGTTTCATTTTATTCATCAAAAGTAAAATTTTGAATTTCATGCGCGCTGATCGAAAGGGAGTTCATTAACGTCAACGCAGATGTAAATTTTTGATAGAACATATTTATTTATGCCTAAAATTCCCAAATCAAATATTTGTATTACTTTATGCAAAGGCATGAAATAAGTAAAATGCTAGTGTGCATGTTAGTCCTCGCAGTTTGAGAAATAATTGACCGACATTGCATTATACGGGAGCAAATCATGCATCGTTAAGGAGCAAAGTTTAAAGTATTTGTCATCGTCACCATAGTAATTATATTTCCAAAGATGAATTCGTAATTACAATCTATTACAAATTTGACAGTGTAATTAAAATGATCCGGATTAGATGTTTTTCGGTACTTTTCCAATCACTTGTAATTTCATTATCCCTAGTTCACTTAATTTTAATTCGTCAAATATGACGCACCGTTTCCGCTCGTATTCATACGCGATGTATTGCTAGTACGAAACTAATGCTATTACCTTGATATTTTCACGTCAAATTCAGTGGCATGATGGCCTGATGAAGACGATTAGAGGGACAAGTGGGCAAGAACGGAAAAGAAAGACCTTAAATAAAATACATGTAGCAGGTAAAGAAGGATGTGAAAGAGAAAAATACGTAGATGAGAAAAGATTAGCTGAGAGGAGAATTGATTGGAGAGCTGCTTCAAACCAATCTTTGGATTTGCCAACTTATTTTTCATCTCGACATTTTTTTCTTCATCAAAATTATTCTTTCAGTTTAACTATGTGGTATTTCATTTTATGGTTTCTTGGACGAATATATGTTACTTACACCACTTCTTTTTTTACGTAAGGCCACCCGTGTTCCGTAAAATAATGATCACCATCAGATGTAAATTTTTAGCTAATGATATTATTATTGTAACCTTAGTTACGTAAAAGAAGACGGGATGAATTTTGAAACGGACGCCAGGATGTGGGAAAAAGGAAAATGAGTAAATTTATTCATTCATGAGGGAGTTGTCCCGAGATTATGTTTAGGATTCATCTAAGGATTGGTGACCATTTATTATGAAATTCAATAGACCTGTGTGTACATAGTATGCATCTCTCTGTGAAATGTGAAAAATTTTCCTCAGTATTTTTTCTGATGTTAAATATTTATATTTGAAGTAGGTACAAGTGCTAATGTTGGCCAAGCCCCTACCTCATCCATTCGTAAAAATTTCAAAATGAAAACAGGATAAGTGTTAAATGCGTCGCGAAAAAAAAGAAATACGACCGGAAGCGATGTGTCCTCATAAGTTAAATTTATCTATTAAAGTATCGATTTGCACGAGTGACTAAAATGATCACTCAAAGGCGTACCCAGGATCAAAACTAGGGGGGAGGGGCAAGCCATGGTTGTTCAAGTTATAGGTAAGATTTAAGCATGGAAGACGTGAATGAAACCAACATTTTAAGGAAGCTGTAAAAGCTCATCATTAGTTTTTAAAATTATTTTCTTAAAAAATATTATTTTCCTCAAAGACATTTGCGATATTTGCTTCTCGGAGGAGGTAGCTGCCCCCTCCTGCCCCTCGCTGGGTACGCCCATGTGCACACTCTGATGATCGCAGTTCCTCGCGCTCTTAACCGAGCTTGGAGAAAAATTAGAAGGGTGGCAGGCGCACGTAGACATGAGGGTGATGGGTGGCTTTGGGGAGATTCATCAAAAGTTCCTCCATCTCCTCGACTACACGCGATACATGTGCTGAGAAAACCGCAAGGCCAGGCGCACCTATCTCATTACAAACTATTTTTCTATTTCCATCTTCATACCACCCCGTAAGCCTCCCGAATAGGTGCACGGCAGGGGGTGTTGGGACCCTAGCCGTTGCCAAATAAAAAAGGGGAATGATCAAACGAAGTTCCGCCAAGCAGTCATTAAAATCCTTCATTTTTGGGGAAAAACGAATTTCCATACCCGTCCGTTCGGCAAAATATGTCTCTTACCTTATCGTTTCTTTCGGATCTGGATATAGAGTGGGATTCTAATATGATGTAATCTGTGTCGCTATTAATGATGAATATTATTAATTGCTCAAGCAATCGAAGCCTAGCGCGCAGCCTCAGAGTCTCTAGCGGCCACCAGCCTAAATAGTTTAACATATGTGTAACGCTTTCACGCCCGTAGCAATTTTTTAACGAATCTCACAGCTTTCTTATGTATTTTTGTAATTTTCCAATGGGAAAAAATCCAATAAACATTTTAAATATACCCAATAAATATTTTAAAATTTTAAAAACCTCAGAGTTATTCTGGGTATTTCAGTAAAATAAATGTTGATTTTCCTCGAGCATTGTAGAGTTAGTCTATAAAATCATTATTTTTTATTAAAAAAGTCTTTCTCAACACAAATCATCTTCCATTATAAATTGTCAAAACGACTTTTAAAAGAAATGGCTTATTTATGCTAGCGCACAAAAATTGTTATGCTTAAAAGAACTGGCATATATGCTGTATATCACATCAATTATCTTTATTTATTTTTTAATATATATATAAATATATATCTGTTAAAAAGGCATTGACGGATTTGTTTTTTACTGTAAAATTAATTTTTGATAATTGGCCACTTTTATAAATTGAATAGAAGAAGCAGATACTTTGTGGAGATCCATTATAAGATATAAAGTGATACTACTTTGCACTTTTCCGCACAAAACTTTATTTCACCTGAGTCAACATCTTTCACTACCCTGCAGCATTATCAAGACTTCACAAAAAAGTGTAAGATGCCAGAATAAATAATCTCGTATAAATTTGCACACTCACTCACTCACTCATTTGGGATGAGATTTCTTGATGGGCATGCAGTGTTAAATTGGATTTTTATCATAGCTATTCTGTATTTTACGGTCAAATTCTTGTTTAACTTTGCCTGCACAGCTATGCTGGCTGATTTGATAAATTTAATCTGAAATGAAATGAACGTGCTGGCTGATTTGATAATGCTGCTGTGGAGTGAAACATGTTGACTCAGGTGAAATAAAGGTTTGTGTGGAAAAATGAGAAGTAGCATCACCCCTTTATCTTTGACCACTTTTTTATTTATTGTACCTCTCATCTTTTCATACAAAGAGCCTTGAAAGTGGAAAATAAATTCCCGAAATTTAGGGAAATAAGTTCTTATAAATTGCCAAAATAGTTCACATTAATGCGAAAATCGGGGCCAATTTCAGGAGCTAATTGCAAATAGCGATGGGTGGGGGCAACACGGCAAATTATGCGATGGGCAGGGATGGCGGGAATACCAAGCATCCGAGCCGCCTCAGGGCGTCGGAATGCAGGACGTGATGAAATTGATTTAGAATGTGTGTTGCTCCTTTCTCCGCGGGCAGGGCGAGGCTTTGACGTGCCAGCATGCGAGCTGGTCCACGGGACCAAAGGGACGGTTACGTAAACGCTGAAAAATGCCCTATCACACCCGGGAACACAGATGGAATACATCTTGATGGTATTAACCCATTATAACCCTATGTTGCTTCTAAGCATACTTCATAAATGCATAAATGATCTACTCTATTCAGGAAATATCTGAACGTCGCATTATTACGTGGTGTTAATTGTAATGACTAATAATTTAGCTACCACGATATTTATGACTGAGTGGAAAATTTTCAAGTTTTCATGATGAAAAATCTTTAAATTTGAATTCTACCTAAAGTAGCTCTGGGATAAGAAGGGTTAATGCCTTTTTTGGCGTGCGGTCAATTAAAAATTTCAGCACCATATGCTCCTCATTTAATAAAAAATGAATGAAAGATGTATACACCATTCCTTCATAAAAGAGCAAGCTTTAATAGTACAGTAGCTTTGGATGAATACTTCGTCTCGCTAATAGATTCGTAAAAACATGATACAAGGATACAGTGCAATCCTATTCGATGTGGATTCTATATAATGATGTTCCACACCTGCTAAATTCACACACGCCGTAACATACTTGGGAATAGAGATGATTACTCATTGTGCGAAGAAATTCATGTGCTTGGCGCGGAAAATGAAAAAAACCTCATATCACATCAAACTCTTATATTTTTCTTATAACAAGATACCTGGTTCGAATTTTTCAACAGAGTGAAAAAAAGTTCCAATAAAAGTACTTAATATTAAAGAATATTCCACTACTGAACTAAAAGCGATGCTTTAAAACAAAAATGAAATGAAATTTTAAAACCCGAAAATCTCTGACTCGATGTAGATTACATACCAGGAGAAAGTTATTGATAGGTAGGATAACGAATGAAAGCGGGTATTCTACATGTATTTGAGAAGATTTGACTGCATGACAATGAATATGGCAATAGAATGTTGGTTTCCTTGAAACGTATTTAAAAATTTTAATTATGTTCATCCCTCAACATTATTTCATCCACATATATAAACTTCCCTCCAAGACGCCACAATAGACGGAAGGCCAATTGCATTAGGATATCAATTAATAAAAAGGAAATTCTCTGACTAAGTTCCGCCTGACATTTATTCGACTCCTTGTTCGGAGGAAAAACGAATTCCCGTACGGAAAATATCTCTCTTAATTTGTCGTTTCTGTTGGACCTGGAAAAATAGTGGAGTTCCAGTGTGATGATCTCCTTGTAACTCTGAAGAATATCTATTCCCACTTGCTAAAGCAATCAAAGCCTAGCGCGCAGCCTCCGAGTCTCCAGAGGCTCTCAACCTAATTCGCTATTGAGATATCCGCAAATCTTCCCTCAACATGCTTGACTACTCCTAGCCTCTTCGGGGCTATGCCACAAATATTTTCATATATGATCCCCACGATATTTACTTGACTTTAACGTAAAAGTTTCACCTTTAATAACAAAAAGGAATAAAAAGATTTTTTTGTTTAAAAATTTTCAGACACGAACAAAACTAGCATTTGTTCTTAAATCAGATTAGCATGCATATTTCTTTCGTCTAAGTATTTTGGAATCAGAAATGTAACAAGTCATCTAATAATTATAATATTTAATTCTTAAAAAAAACTAATAGAATCATATAATATTTACAAAAATACTTTGAAGTTAGGTGCCCCACTAGGCAAAAGGATTGTTTTTAAAATGGTAACAGTTTAAAAAAAATTAATTGCTTAAATTTTGTAATGATATTTCATTATATTCATAAGAATATTTTAGATATTTTCAATTGTATTGATAATTAACGTATTTGTCTATTAGGGAACCAAACTTCCAAATACTTACTTGTATAACTATTGTATGAATCCATTTTCTTTTATGGAAGAATAAATTATAATCAATACTATAAGATATTAATACATATCTGATACTAAAAAGCTTCGTTGCATTAAATGAGGAGAAAAAATCCAATTCAAACTCAAATTTCCGTAAAGCTATATTTTTAGAAGTATTCGTCCACAAGTGAACATTTTTATTCCTATCAAGATGACAATTTTTACCCTAGAGTCGCAGACGAGAGATGAGATAATGATTTGGATAGAGAAACCATTACGACCATGCTTAAGTGTCTTGAATGAAGAGTAAATGAAAATTTCCACTAAAATACAGTAACGAATTATTAACTAGGCTGTAAATCTCACTGCTGTAATCTAAATACTTGTAACTCAGATATCATATACACGTATGACACATAAAGACAGAGTACCACACGCTGACGAGTCACAGAAAATCATTTTTTAAGAAGCATTAGCCTACAAGAAAATATTCTACTTCCCATTATGATGACGATTTTTATCTTATAGTCGCAAACGAGAAATGGAATAATGATTTGGCTTTATAAACCGCGGGAAATGACATCAACAAGGAAAACGTCGCAAAGGAATAATCTCCATCAGCTTGCGTGAGGCATACGAGACCTTCCCAGGAAGGACATCACGTGCTGGACCACGTGACCTATAAGTACCTTTAAGGGCAAGGGGATCCCAAGATAGAATGTTACTCCACCGCTGGCCCCCTCTTTTTCTCCCTCTCCAGACATTCTCCTTGAACACGCAGGGAAAGTGAACACAAGGTCATTTTCAAGTCATCCAATATCCACTCAATATCTTCGAGCAAGGCTCATTAACTCGGTTAAGCTGTTCAACGGATAGTTCTTCAAAGTAACGCAACGTTTTTGTTTCGTTAAACTTAACGCAACGCGTTTTCTCAGTTAATGTTTAAATTAACATTTTCATTTAAAATTGGCGTCGCGTTGTATATAAGAAATTATATAAATAAATAAATGTACACACAGGTATTAGGAAAAAGAATATAAACATAAACATGAAATGTAAAACTTTTCCCTTTAAATTAGCATTACGGCTGTATATGATAAGATACAATAACAATAAAAAAAGCTAACAAAGAAATAACCAGAGGAGTGAGGAAAGTATTCTATTCAATTCAATGCTCTAACGAGGTTGGGAGTAGTGTTTATTAAAGTCCTTTATGGTTCGGGGGAAAAACGAATTCCCATATCTATCCGTTCGGCAAAACGTCTCTCTTAATTTATCGCTTCTATCGGGCCTGGAAATATAGTGTGGCTCTAATAATATGTTCTCTGTGTCCCTCTTATAGATATCCATTCTCAATTGTTCAAGCAATCTAAGCCTAGCGCGCAGCCTCCAAGTCTCCAATGGCTCCCAGCCTAATTCGCTAAACATCTGGGTAACGCTGTCTGTACGCCCGTAGCAGTTTTTGACGAAATGCGCAGCCTTCCTTTGTATTTTATTCAGTTCGCGGATTAAGTCTTTCTGCACCGGATCCCATACGCTCGCTGCATATTCAAGGTGCGGTCGGATGAGAGCGAAATAGCACCTTTCTTTTACTTCCTCATCCGAAAATCTTCCCACAATACGCTTGACGAATCCTAATTTCTTCAGGGCTATGCCGCAAATATTCCTTGTATGTGTTCCCCGCGAGAGGTTCGAGGTTATCGTAACTCCCAGGTACTTCACTTCGCCTGTTGCCTTTATGTTAATACCATCCACTGCATACACATGGTTAGAGTTGGACGAATTCCGCAAGAAATGTACCGTCATGCACTTACTCAGATTAAGTTCGAATCCCCACTCTTGGCTCCACTAATGAACGTTGATTTGAGGTGTCCGAAGGCTTCTTCCGGGACTCGAACAAATTCCCGACAAGTAGCAAAGCACTCTAACCACACAGACTACCACACTGTCCCCCTCTAATATAATAGAACAAAAATACCTCTCTAGCACAATAAAAAAATCGGTTACAAAATAATGCTGAAAAAATTGAGATGAAAAAGAAATAAATAGTGATATAAGTCGGGGATGAGGAGATTGACCTATTTCTCTCGTCATAACTTCATCTAGCTCTCCGCAAGCCAGAAAGAAACGCTGATGGAAATTCCTCTCGCAGTCTCATTCGTAAATGATATGATATGAAATGGAATGCACATTCACCTCGCGCTGTTATTCCTGAGGGCATTAGGCGACCTCTCTCGCCTAATGCCCTCAGGACCTAAACGTACGCACTCAACTCACATTTGCATCAATCTGGGATCGCCTCTTAAAAAAAGAGGCCTTAGCCAATTACAGGTCGCTATTTGCGTTATGACGCAAGACACTATTATAATTACCAATCATTGAGGAAAACGTAGGTCGGGCGCTTTGGGCGAGACTAAAAGGCAAGTGATTGATCCACGTGATTTTAAGAGGTTTTCAAAAGAAAGAAAAAGGATGCCATTTGCATTAAAATTTCCCAATATACCTTTGGAATTTCCGCAGTTTGCTACAAAAATGCACTTTTTAATTCCGCATTATTTGGGAGATCGCACGAAGAAATTCGCATTTTATGCAGGCTTATGTTATTTTGATTCTCACGATGTATTATAGGTTACATCTAGTACATATTTGTACGTCGTTTTGACAATAGAAAATTAATTTATATTGCGTTATGCCATATGAATCGTGACCTCGTTAGTCATAATACATTGGTCGATATTTTTGTTGCAACTGTAGATTCAAAACTATGTCAATACGTAAGTTATCGCATATTTTATATAATGTGATACATTTTCTTGTGTAAGTGTCTCATGATTTTTTTACAGCCGAAACCAAAACCCCGACGAATGATTACGACTATTAAGGAGATACATTTATCTGCAGTGGCTGTAACTTCCAGGTCTTCTCTGGGTTGCTATGGTGTTCCTCTCCGACTGCAATTAGTGTTCCAACGGATTGACTTTCAACCAGGGCAGGAGTCACGTGATTGGTCGAGGGATTCCCACCTCTTTTTTCTCGAGCTTCGCAAATGCTCTTTAACACCGGTCTCCCTGAAGTGCACAGTGAATATCCTGCGTTTTCATGTTGTTCATCATACGGAATCCAATCGCCTCCCTCGTGAGCCTTTCCCAATACTTGTTGAGTTCGGACCACGATATAATCACGGTGCTCGGAAAAATTATTCAATAGGGTGGTTTCCCATTATTTTTTATTGCCTAAATTGAAAGATTGTTACTTCTGGAGTACGTATTTCACGCTTTTAGATTTTTTAATCACGATATCTATTTTTCGCGATTAAATGAAAAGTGAAAATTTTCAAGCGCGCAAAAACGGGACGGCTAAGTGTGAATGCCGGGAAACCTCCATGTGACGTTGTTCTGGTCCCCGCTGCCGCAAGTGAGGTGACCTTGGGGCGAGGCTCTGAGCGCTGATACGACACAGGATGCTAGCAGGTAGCAGAGTACCCAGCCAGCTGGTAGCGGTTGGCTTAAATAAGGATTATTTATACCTTATCCAACGAAGAAAACTTTCCGAACTTAGGTAATTTTAATGGGTGATTATTAAGAGATGTTTCCCTGAAGTCTGTGCCTCATGAATGCATTGGTAATCGCAGACGATGTAAAACTCCTATCAACTCGTATAGAAACTAGGTCTCTGTGACGTCACGTGGAGTGGAATCGCATGGGCGCCAATCTTGCCTTTTTCAAATGAGGTAAAAATTGACCATTAACATTCGTATAAACTGGCATTTCTAAAACCAAATAATTTGTATATTCTGAATACACTAATGGTGGGTAACGAATCGCAATCAATACCTTTCGTTTTCTTTGATGAAGGAAACTACCCTATTGCTACGTCGTCTTTCGTTAGATTCCTCCGCTTTAGAGCCCTTGGGAAATTACACGTATTTTTATTTTGTAAAGTGACGTGGAGTCTCTTGTCCCTCCGGACGATCTGAAATCGATTTTTAGCCCTTGCATTAAAAAAAAGTGGAAGACATGTGCTCTAGAGATAAAAATTTATTATTGATGTACATTGACTTCTTTCTACCATTTCTATGTATATTTTCCATCTTAACTCAACCGATTAATAGATTTTCACTTTAAATTAAACCCAATTTTGCATTGAATAAAAGAAAATTAATTTCATAAATTCTTAGCTATTGTGAGAGCCTTTCCCAGAAATTATAATCCGGATCGGATTAATAAATTATAATTATTAATCCGATCCAAACCGCAGGCTGGAAGGAAGTAAATGCACCCAACTTGAAGGTTTCACATCGAGTAATTTTATTTATCGTATACCAATTACGTGAGGTGGATTTGGCGATTTTGGGACTCCCTTGGTCCCCCCTTAGTGAGATATCATAAGATTTGGCTCGACCACCTCCCTCTAATCTCACTTGGAATTGTTCAAACTGCGCATTTTCAGTGTAAATGCGTTAAGTTATGGGACCTTACGTGCGCTGTTTCCGAGGCGGTGAAATGGAATAAATAAATGCCTAAATGGCCATCTTCTCTTACACCCGAATCCTTTTCCTGGAGTAGGAGTAGATGATTAGCAGATAGTTTTTCTCACTCCCTCACAATTCAGCATTCGACCTCGCTGTGATGAAGTTTAAACTCACTTTCCAACATGCCTTTCGAGTCTTCCTCCTTTTACTCGCGGTGACGAAGCAGAGAGGTCTTTTTAAAGTAGGCTATCGGGATTCTCAACGAGGAAGAAAGACTTGAAGCATGGACGCGCGTTAAGTAATATTTAATGCGGCAAGTGAGAGTGGTATGCTATGGCATTAAATAACCAGTTTTCCTTAATATCTCTTCAGAGACTAATTTGAATAATATACTCCAAGCCCCGCTGACCGCATGTCCATCGTCCTTATTCTACCTGTTTGGAAAGCAAGGCCGCGAGCCAGAAAATTTGGTTTGGGTGGTAATACATGAGGAATATCAACTGAGCACTGTCACTTTAGTCAATACTTTTACACATGCCATTTCTTTCACTTTGCTAAGTTGCCCTTCCCCTTTATCACCTTCTACTTGCCCTAAGATCTTGTCATTTTGTCGCCCTTGCGAATATTTCCTAGATTTTTTTACTGACTTCACTTATTTCTACTTAATTTTCCCATACATTCGTGTTCCCAATGATTTGTCTAAGCTTATGTTTCTTTAAAGCACGGTTTCCACAGTGCCCGTTCTTCTATAATAATTTCAAGCTTGGACAACCGAAATTTAACCCTGCATTCAATGAAAAATATCGCTGCACTTAACACTGTTTCATCGAAAAATTCTGGTAGCTTTTAAACCCATTAAATCACTTACCGCTGCTCGTTACAGCACTGTTGAAAAGAAACATTTTTCGATCAAGAGTTTTTTTTATGGACAACTGTCATACAATGTCGCAACTTTAATCAACCAGTTTCCAAAAAAGATCTCTCAACTTCTGCTCTTGAATAATTATATCGGTGAATCAAAATTAGGTTGAAACAGTGCCAAGGTCGCGTTCTCACATTTCAACTTGGGACATCGAGCGATCATATCATAAAATCCGAAAATTATTTCGATATTTCAGAAGGTTAACGATGCTCGGATAATATTCTTCAATTGCTACTCAGAATGAAGAAATTCGATTGTTTCAGGCGTAACTTTGTGAAAATCCATTGTAAACAATAAAAATAAATAATAAATTGTTCCGGAAATTCTCCACCTTGAGAAAAAGGGAAGATGGATGGACTGCTTGGAGGAGTTGGAGATTAGGAAGCACATCAGGAATGGAATTTTAGCAAATGAGAATATATTTGTCAACTATTCCCCCCTCTTGGAAATTCCAACGCAGCCCTCCCCTACCAACGCTTAAGAAATAGCAACCAAATAAATAACAAAATAACTATAAAAATAACGATTTCTGTACCTGATGATGTCACCTCTGCAATGAAACCGGTCGTATTGAATAAATCGGGTGAAAAGGTACCATACCTTTTTATTGTTCATAGTGAAGAACTTAAAAGATTCAGTCATTATGAAGCAAACGTTGGAGTTCACGAAACCAAAACGATTGAAAAGTAATAAATATGTGCACCGTTATATAAAAGGACAAGATGCGACCGTGAAAGGAAATAAAATTGGGTTGAATGATTATTTGAAATAATAATGTACCTGTTATGAAATATAAAATGATGGATTTGATTCTTGAAGGGCAAAGTACAGCTACAGGGATGGAAATCACATCCCTTTTTCCGTCCCTTTTTCTGTCGCTGAAACCATCGCTGGCACCGTCTGCCAATTCACGATTATTACAAAAGAGGATCCTCAATTTGGCCTCTCAATGTGTTGTCAACCACCGCGCATTTAAATGGGTTTACAAAAGTCACCACTCGCGTCGCTGACGGACAAATTGATCCGAGTTTCACGGGGGAATAATGTATGATCAGCAGTTTGAACCGATATTTAAATACGTGATGATGTGATCTATCAAATCCATTGCTTATGAATGCTATTCCTCGAAATGACAGACATTTTACAGCAAAATGTTGGGAAAAAAGTGGATCGCATTGCACTCATCACCGCGCCGTGGACATTTTTGAAAACCGATTAAAATGCGAACGAAGTGGCGACAGAAATCAGCATTCTATAGGATGGAATTGTGCCTCCTCCTCTATGCTGTCCCCCTGTTTCAATGAATCAGAACACAGGCCATTGTAACGCCACGCTTGGCACTTACAATTAGTTGAATAACAATTGTTAACACGGGAAGTGAAGGAATAAGCGATGGAAAGAGGTAGTATGGTGGGGATAAAGATCATGTGATTCATACAATTATGGGTCGAACGAACACTCTTTTGGTCCCTGGAAACCTATCGCTGGAGCTATCCCTCTGAGGGACGGAAAAAAAGGTCGAGTCTTATCAGACTTATCTAAAATTACTTTCCTTCCTCCATAGCTAGCCGGAACGTAACTTCAGTCATAATTGATTACGTTTACATGAGACCATGACCGCCCAATTCTGCAAGAAAGAGTGTACAGAGTAAATAAGCACCGCTTTGGAAAACTCTCAGAGCATTGATATATGTAACAGCAGTGGTGTAATGGCCGGGACGCCGTTCCTGAACTGGTTAACAAAAGACATATTAGTCAAATTACACTTTTATAAATTTTGTTACCTCACAATTTGTAATACATACATTCGGTGCCAAAACAAAAAAAATGTAATAAAATTTAAATACTAACTTGTGATACAAAAGCACTCAGAGTAATATTTCACTTCTGAAAATATTAAGAAGACATCCAGCACTGCTAGTTTTGCCATGACGTCACTGGTACACAGTCATTCCCACCAAAGGTTGACATGGATGTGGTGCAGCTCAGTGAGTAGTGCGCTTGGCTCCCGACCAGAGGCTCCTAAGTAGATTCAGATACCACGTAAGCATTTTAGTTTTTCTGGGGGTCTCAATTTAAATATTTGCCTGGGCCATCCAGTGTAAATTATCCTGTTAACATGGCAAAACCATAGTATTTGCTTCCTTTCTACCTTATCGGCTATATATTTTACCAGTTGCATCATATTCATTATTGTATAATTTCTAACTTTATGAAGTCAATTTTTTCTCCTTCTCATTTGATATATATTAGTCGCCAAAGACATAACGCTGTTTTTTCCTCTCCTCCGTAAGTGATCACACTTTCTCCTATCGTTTAAATTTTTTTACTTTCGTTTTTTACATCAATTTCCACATTAAGATAAAGGAAAATTATGTTTCGTACTTTTCATGTGTTCCATCATGAAGCAATTCAACATAGTGTCGCTAAAGGCATCACCCTAAATTATACCCACAAACTCATTTTAGCAGTCATTAGGGATAGATTTCAGACACCATGATATGATTCCAGCCCCTGATGATAAAATCATTCGTCGCTCAGTAGGTGATGTCTTAGGCGAAAGACCTTTCCATCTCTCGCCTCTACAAACGCGTGGAGAGAGTGAAAGATAAAGGTTACTCCCAAACGTTGACCTTATTGCATGTATAACGTAATCTCCACATTTCTGCGACAAACCTTTAAGCGATCACAACTGGAGGGCTTGCGGCATACCAACAGAAAGTTAGAGCAGTGAAATACTTAGGGGTTGAAAACATTATCTTAAACTTTACAAAAATTAATTGTCACCAGACCAACAAATGAAATCAAAACGTGGCATAATATCTTCTGGACCACTACGTAGCCGGAGAGGGCAGTGGTGGATACATATGGGGGCGCAGGGGTCGCGCGCCCCCCCTTGCGGGGCTGTCCGCATTGCCGAACATTGTAGAACCACAACTATAACTTTTTTATGTCATAAGATAGCATTGTCTTTTATATGCGTATAATTAGTTCAAATAAAGTTATTTAAAATTTTGCATGTAACCTGATTATTTTTCATTATGATAAAAGTACAGGTAGCTCAAGAGTTGCTTGCAAGATCTTTTGTTTGAGTTTTTTCTGCATCCGTTACTGGAAGAGGGGCATCATTCAAAATTGACTTACCTTCAGGTTATCCAAAAATGCTGCGCACATACTCAGCTACAAACTACCTTGCATTTAATAATGCTCACTCTATTGTTCGGGGAAAAACGAATTGCCATACTTATCCGTTCGGCAAAATACAATTCATTCCATCGATTTCAGCCCACGCTTATTTTTATCTCAATGGAAATATTGAGATGATTACGATATTTTATTTATATTTTTCAGTCAAATGTGAAAAAAGTTCAATGCTAAAAAAATAACGGGAATATGTAATTAAGAAAATCAAAAAGGTTTTCGAACAATTAATTCAATATAATAATAATTCAAGCAAACTCAAGAAGACTTTGCGACATGTGTCTATCTTCAATCATTCCGTGGTGTATTCGCTTTATTCGTAAAGTAAAATCAAAATATTATTTTCCACGAAAATGTTTCGGCTTCCAGTTTTGATGAAAGAAAAATTTGCCGGAGAAGATATTGTAAGCGGAAGAATTTTTCTTTAGTTTGGTCACAGTGCTGAGGTTGCAAGTTCATTTTATAACTTGAAATTATTCGACGGATTGAACGCACTACCGGTTCATCATAATTCATCGGGTGATGAACGACGTTCCCCACTGAACCATGTATTATCTCCAATTAGCGCCGATAATGAAGCATAACGCGTTTTCCCACGATTTCTCCTCTTCTCTCCAAACTTGAAAGTTGAACAGAGAGACAGGTGCCACCGGTGAGATTCCTGAATTGGATATATGGATGAAGAATCTAATTAAACCTCATTTTCATCATGTGATCTTATTAATGCGCGTTCTTTCCCGACTTCCGCGAGAAAAAGGAGACGTTCCGTGAATGAATTGCTTGGATAACGCATTTGAAAATTTGGATACTTCTATGTTGCAATTTTTGCTGGCACTGTGAGGATAGCGAAAGGTCTGATTAAGAGTGAAGAGCTATGCGGTGAAGTAATGTTGGACATTGAGGAAGAAGGACGAGAAAAGACAGGCGGTGTTCAAGATGTGGGTGTGGAGAACAATGAAAAAAGTTAAGTGGAGGGAAAGGAGGAGGAGGAGCGACGAAGTGCTGGACATGGTGGGTGAGGAGAGGCAGCTTTTATATGAGATTCGAAGGAGACCGAAGGTATTCCTGGAGGGAGCACTTAGCGGGGAGCGGAAATTGAAAACAGTGTTAGAGGTTAGAATACTGGGTAAGCGAGGGAGAGGAAGGAAGAGAATAGGAATTATAGATAGAATTAAAGGGAGTAGGACTCATTGTGAATTTAAGGGGAGGTCCATGTACGTAGAGGAGACTGAAAGAATATTTCTTAAATACTCGAAGCAAATCTACATTAATCGGTTGTATACTTTTATAACAATTACAGAACTCATGATGACATGTTGTTTGTTAATATTTTCTTCGTAGATATTTGTTGAAAGGGAAAACAAATTGTGCAAAAGTGTTAACATTAGATATTGAAAAAGTGTGGTGCAAACTATAGGCGTAGCAATATCCCAGAATCTTAAGAAAATCTATCTTTGAATCAAGGCATAGTGGGCGAAGAGAGGAAACCTAGAGGCAATGATGGCAGGACGAGGTAAAGTTTCGCAGGAGTTGACGGATTGGAATGTGTAGGTGGAAGGAGTATTAGGTAGGGATTAGTGGATTCCAATCTTTTGTCGATTCCGATTATTTCAAATCGATTCCTAATTCTCGATTCCGATTTCTTCGATTCTTATTCTTACCAACACTTGAGATACTGGTTTGTCAGCAGCATTACTGACATCAAAATTTAAGAATTAAATGGAATAAAATAAGAAAGACGATAAACTGGCCCAAAAAGTATTTTTATTAAAAAAATTGAGTTAGTATTAAAGTAATGTATCCTCAGCTTTAATAAAATAAGTAACACTTACCTGTTTAAGACATAACTTTTCAACCTAACAAAGTACTGTGCACAATGGCTCAGGTGTGTGGCGGTCTTTATGCCCCAAGGTTAGAGTCTGTTAGCTTCAAAATATTAGCTTCCTGAAATCTATGGAACTGGAATAGACTTAAGGGAATCGATTCTCTACCCTGTGCCCGAGAATCGACGTTTTGAATCGACTCATCGCTAATATTAGGTAGGCAAGGATAGGCCTAACTGAGAAGTAAAGATGGAAGTACATACAAGATGACTATGCTCTACACCCTTCATTTCCTCCTTTATATATATACCATCCGTGGCCTACCTCGGCCATTCAGCCCATTTACCTGTCCTTCGACAGTTATTTTCATCGGACCGCGGAGTCTCACTATGTGGCCTATTAAATTGTTCCGTCTTCTTCTCAAGGTCTTCGTGAAACCTCTCTTATCCTCTCTCGTATAACCTTTGGACTTCCACAGTACTTTTTTTCCGTATCTTGACCCAAAAGAAAACGTTGCAATGAATTTTAATGCCTTCGTGTATCAATTTAATTCAATCACAATCAGTCATAGCACTGAAGAAGATGTAAAAAAATATATCGAAATGCTGGCCAAAAATTTTGCATATCATTCTTTGACAAGCTAATCAACATTAAATTTTACTCAAACGATCTCTCCATTTCATATTAAGCATTATTCTGTGTTTTTTATGAATACCACAGTTAAATGCATAAATAAATAACTATGAATATTTAATTTGCACTGAATATTAGGAGACACTATACATAGTGTTACGAATAACTGTCTGGACAAAGCCTACCACGAAAATAATTCAATATTTCTCAGCCCACTCCCACCCAGGAAACGTTTTGTTTGCTATTTTGAAAATATTTCCTTATTCTAATCTTATGGCCACATAAAGAACTCCAGACAATATTTTGCAGATATACCTCACCGTTTCCGAGAAAAGACCCACAGCTATATGGATACGATGGGCGGTTATGGTGGGATCAAAATCTTGCGGGTCGGCGCTTATGCTCGTGAAAAACAACAAATTCAGTTTAAACAATAAACTTTCAGAGTTTTCAGAGTAAACAATAAATATAGTTTTGGATTTAAAGGTAAGAAAAATCTAGATAGGTATAAAAGTGTTTTGATTTTCATCGCAAACCATATCATAAAGTATTTTAAAAATTAAAAACTGTGGATAAATAACTTAAGCTTTCAAAGCATGTTACAGTTTTAGCAGTACTTTTTTTGAGTGCGAGTCCTTGTAACAGGGTATGTAAAGTCAACGGGGGCATTTGGAGCACTATATTCGTAATTGGCTACAGATCCACCGTAACACTTAATGTTCACTAAAATGCGCTTGGTAAAAATGCGCATGCGACCTTCTAAATAGCTATTGCAGACACAGCTATTTTTATTCTTTCGAAGCTGTGAAAATACTCTCTCGTGATTTACTATTCCTGAAATCTGAGGATGAACTTCCTACAGGATTCAAGAAAAATATTATTCTCTTTTGGAAAACGTGATCATAAAAAAGATATATTTTCCAATATGATTGAGAAATGAAGAATGCCGTCCACAGCTCATTTGAGGTGAAACAATATTCATGTGCTTCAGTTCAGGTGCCGGCGGTGTAAAGACCTCGCCTGCCAAACAGGAGGTCGCAGGTTCGAGTCCCGCCTGGGTAGGTTCCCATATCCAGGGAATGGTTGTTAGTGAGCGTTAAATAAGGTGGTTTCCTATTATTTTTTTATTGCATAAATCGAATTATTAGTACTCCTAGAGTACGTATTTCACGCTTTTGGATTTTTTAATGATAATATCAATTTTTCGCGATTAAATGAAAAGTGAAAAATTTCAAGCGCGCGAAAACGCGACGGCTAAGTATGAATGCTGGGAAAAGCCCGTGTGACGTCATTCTGGTTCCCGTGTGTGTGAGGTGACCTTGGGGCGAGGCTTTGAGCGCTGATACAATGCAGGCTGCTAGCAGATAGCAGAGAACCCTGCTAGCATGTAGCGCTTGGCTTAAATAAGGATTATTAATACCCTATCAAACGAAGGAAACTTTCCGACCTTGGGCAGTTTTAATAGGTGATTATTAAGAGATGTTTCTCTGAGCTCTGTGCCTCATGTATGCATTGGTAATCTCAGACGATGTAAAACTCCCGACTACTCGTGTAGCATCTGGGTCCCTGTGACGTCACGTGGAGTGGCATCGCATGGGCGCCAATCTGGACTTTTTCAAATGCGGTTAAAATTGACCATTGCCATTCGTCTGAACTGGGATTTCTAAAACCAAATAATTTGTATTTTATGAATACAGTAATTGTGGGTAACGAATCGCAATCAATGCCTTTCGTTTTCTTTGGCGAAGGAAACTACCGTATTGCTAACATGTTAATAGCGTCGATTTAAAGGGCCGTATGGAGTTGTTTTCGATGGTATGGAAATAAATAAAATAAAATAAATACCAAGAGTTGGGATGTTGGTAGAGGAGGTAAAGCTTCTAAAAGAGTGAACCTGCTTCTAAGGTCCAATCACTGACGATACACAATCGGCGAAGCAGGAAATTTTCTATTGTTCGCGGGCGGCGCGGCGGTGTGATTTGGACCGCAAACGGGTCGCCAAACCTCGGCGCGCGCGGAAAACTAGGGCATCCGGCTACTTGTACACAGGAGATCAATGGCCTCTTTAGGGCGGCACTTGCGAGGCGATACAGACCCGATGGAGAGGGAGTCTCTTTTTACGAAAGCGAAAGTTGGGCATGGCGTGCATCTCGAAGGTGGAGAATGAATGCATGTCAATGGCACATTCTTGCCCGCAACAAACTTCTTCTCCAGTGAGTGGCCTTGATGTGATCAAAACTATGTCTAGATTACCCATCAATTATTTGCTCAGGAAACGCATCGGGAATTTTCATATCTACATTGCAATTTAATGCAGATCCTGTAACTTTTTCCAACAAAAAAGATTTCTAAATTATAACACTGACCATTAATATGAATTTTGCAGTAAAATTAGAAGGTTAAATGAAAGAGAAAGAAATTGGAAACACTGAATCTCTAGGACTTAGGGAATTACCTTGTATTATGAGGAGTACTGGAACATACGACGCGGTGGTAGCGTTTTTAATAACTATCTTCAGAACATTATTATCAGTTGACAATTAAACATTTTCACTTATTTCATTAAGCTTCAGCTTATACAAAATTATTTCCAGGGAAATTTCAAGGAATAATTCAATTGAAGTCTTAAGACGATGAATCATTGATAAATGTCTATGTATACTCAGTGTTGTAGCCAGGAGGGGATCGGGGGTCCGGACCCCCCCCCCCCTCCCGAAATATAAAAACACAATAATTTTATATTATAAAAAATATTGAAAAAAACGTGAATTTACTAAATATTTCTTCAAAAAATAAAGTTTTTTTTTCGATTTTGAAAAGAGCTAAAATTATTTTAAAAGCCTCTTCTTGATACCCTGTTTTTCAAAACATTTCCGCCCAAATTTTGAACCCCCCCGGAGCAAAATTCCTGGCTTAGCCACTGCAACTATCGATATGACGTACGATTGTTTCGATAAGCATCTTGGTTTGCTTACGGATTCTCATGGGAAGAAATGTAAGGAAATTACCATACTAGAAGGCTGATTTTGGGCATATCGCGCACGTAAGGGACCCTGAATTTCACTACACTAACGGAGCTGACATCCATACACAAGTCAACGAACGTTTTTTTTAGTGGAAAAAAATGTGTGGTCGCAAATTTTTTCGCAGTAGTCGGACCGAGCCACATGAGCGACGCACTAAACCCCTGAACCCTGGGGGATCTACATCTACATAACACCCCGCAAGCCGCCTAAAAGGCGTGTGGCAGGGGGTGTTAGGACACCAGCCATATACACATAAAAAATTAAGTTCTCTAACGAGGTTGGGACTAGCGGTTATTAAAGTCCTTTATGGTTCGGGGGAAAAACGAATTCCCTTATCTATCCGTTCGGCAAAACATCTCTCTTAATTTATCGCTTCTATCGGACGCAGTAGGTCAGGGGCCCTATCCAACAAAATGTGACTTTTTAACGTTAATGGTGAATAACTCGCAAACAGTAACCCCTTGCGAAGCAATTAAAGGATGCGAATTAAAATTATATAAAATTTTCTGGATTTTTATATGCATTTAGAATATAAATTCATGGAGAAAGATAGGGATAGGAACACATTATAACAGAAAAAAGGACGACGACAACGGTGATATGGTAGATTTGCGCTTATGGCGTCTTATCAATGTATGTGATGTAATTACATATACAATATTGAAGAATACGCTTCTATTGATGACAATCAAATACATACCTTTGTGTCCCTTTTCCTGGGCCTCTATGCATTAAAATCTAATTATTTATTAATATATATTTAAGCATACACACTTCCCAGTCAGCACAACAATTGTGGCCTAAATGAGGCCGTACTCTGGTCATAGTGAGTTGCCATCATGGCCCCATAGTGGTTTTGACCCCCGACCATAGTGTGGCCAAA
The DNA here is from genome assembly GCF_921293095.1 of Ischnura elegans. Lineage (NCBI taxonomy): Eukaryota > Metazoa > Arthropoda > Insecta > Odonata > Coenagrionidae > Ischnura > Ischnura elegans. The sequence continues at coordinate 103,527,988 of NC_060254.1, forward strand.
GTGTCGCTCGCCATAATGTGGCTTAAGTATGGATAATACACTTTCTTTATGTCAATTGAATCAATCAACTTCCATTTTAATAACTTACCAACTAACCTGTATCGATAGCAACCGTAATATACTTATGTTTACAAATGTTTGGTTTGCCAATCTGTGGCCTTCCTGAGACGATCCACAGTGTGGCCATAGTTACGCATGTTTGGCAAGCCAAACTATGGTTTTCCGCATGGCAATCACAGTCTGGCCATAATATGGCAAGCTGTGGCCAGCCATAGCCATAGTTGCCACAGGTAAACCACAATTCGGCCACAGTGTGGCCATAATTGTTGTGTTGACTGGGGTGGTTCTGATTTTTTATTGAGCCACTGCAAATTGCCAATATTTCTTCATGTGGATACTTTCAATTTAATAACATAGATGAGGAGATACCCACACATTGCAAAATAAAGCGTCAACACAGAAGATGGCAAGGTTTTCCATGGCAATTCTGCAGTCGAAATCGTTTACGGTCAATTAGTACCAATATATAAATATATTCGAGGACAAAAACATGAGGACATCAATACCAAATCAAGTCGCGAAAAGGAAAATGAGATCATTCAAGACGAGCAAAGAGACAGCGCAAGCTTTAACGAGTGTGTAATTTTTTAGAAAGGTCGACCGGGGCACCCACACGGTCAAGCATATGGCGCACTTGTCCCAAAGCTCCGAATTCGAAAGAAACCGGTTTGACGACAATCGAAGGGAATTGGGAGACGCGTTAGGTCATCGCAAAAATAAGGACGAAGCATTTTAAAATGGCAAACGAGAGCACAAAAATTGGCATCGCATAAATATTGCATGACCCATTTCAATTTAGCATCTTCGAGGACAAAGACACAGGTATGTTACTTATTTTGGAGGTTGTTTGTCACCTTAAATTTTATCTCAATGAAGAAAAGTTGTCAAAAATGCCAATGGCTCATGATTACACACATTACAAATGCATAATTCTACACAATAAGCATATTAAATAGGTTTGTAAAACGGTAGAAGTCGACAGCGTGTCCAAGATCAAAACTAGAAGGCAAGCCGTGGTCGTTCGAGTTGTAAAATTTTAGCACAGAAAAGGCTAATAAAACCAAATCTTAAAGAAAGTTATGACAGCAATTTATGAGCTTTTATTATTATTTGCTTGAAAAAATAAATATTATTATTTTAGTTCCTTGTCTTATACGACTATATCATTTTCTTTAAAAGAAAATTTGTTCGAAACTTCCGTTTTTAACTTAATTTATTTTCGCTTCTAGGGGGGGGGGGGGGAGCCCCAGAGGGGGACGGGGGGACTGCCCCCTCCCGTCCCCCTCTGGGTACGCCCATGGCAAAAGTGGCTCAAACGCAGTAGCAGAGAATCGCATTGGAAAAAGATACCACATTTTGCCATTGCGGACAAAGATATTTTTATTCTTATTAAAGCTCCGTAAATATTCTCATGATTTCCTTTATCTGAGGAACGCTTTCTTATGGGATTCAAGAAAAAATATTATTCCCTAATGGAAAATGTGATCATAAAAATTATTATTTTCCAATATGATTGGGTTATAAAGAATGCCGTCACCGCTGATTTGATGTGAAACGGTTAAAATCGGCAGCAACCTCATTGATTCTATTTGAAAACCTATATTCAGTCAAATCTAATTTTCCGCTAGAATTGCTTTAAACTAGAATCAAACGCAATTTCGACCAGAGCGTGCATTGAGATGAAGCCCAATGCACATATACCCATAGGCCTTTAAGCCTGTTTATACGGTACATTAACTCGAGTGAGTTAATGTCTAAATGCATAAACGAATTCGGTGGACCGTGACGACAAATGTATGATTGCATGAACCACATTAGAACAGGTTCTGTACATGGATTTGCACAATCTGGGTGGAAATAGGGTGCATTTTTTGTGCTCATTCACGCCTTCAAACATTTAGACATTAACCCGAACGGGTAAATGTACTACGTAACCAGGCCTTTGCATGATGTGTTGCGCAATTTTTGCTTTACTAGAACTTCCTCATTCAGAAATTCTATCATTAGTTTAAAATAAAATGAACACCAAAGTTGCGACTTACTTTTCTTGAGTTTGAGACGTCATTTCAGTTCCTGCCCAGTTACTCGTACATGGAGAACCGCTCATAGAGGAAAGAATTTACTTATTAAAATACAAGCAACCACGAATCACGTGAGATCGATGCGCAATACCAAGGAGTAACTGAGACACCTTGACCCGCTCGGTATGAGTGCGTGACATCATCAAATTTATTGCGAAAGGGTTAAGGCCCGTCACTTTCTCGCCGTGAATAGAGCGAGAGGATCGAAAAACAGAAAAATGTGCGTAGGTACACTTATTTTGTTCACCTTTATCACATTATTTACAAGGCAAAGTAATAGAAAAAAATGAGTATTCACCCTTATCACATTATATTCAACGCAAAGTAATAGAAAAATATGAGTGTAAATGTAAATCGGCACTTAACGAAAAAATTAGCCTCACAGCTTCGTGGTCTGAAATTGAGTTCTTTAAATGCTCCATCTAAGTCGCTTCCGGAGTTTACAACGTATGAAAAAAATGACGACGGCACTGCGCGTTCTAAGTTTAACGCTAATGTTCCCGTCAACTCGAAATCGACCAATCCTTACACTAATTTTCTCACTAATCTCAGCAGGATCCGCGCTAATAGGGTGGATTCCTTCATCAAAAAAAAAATGAAAGGCATTGATTGCGATTCGTTACTCACCATTAGTGTATTCATAATGTAAAAATTATTTGGTTTTAGAAATCCCAGTTCAGACGAATGGCTATGGTCAATTTTAACCTCATTTGAATAAGGCCAGATTGGTGCTCATGCGATTCCACTCCACGTGACGTCACAGGGACCTAGTTTCTGTACGAGTAGATAGGAGTTTTACATCGTTAGAGATTACCAATACATGCATGAGGCACAGAGCTCAGGGAAACATCTCTTAATAATCACCTATTAAAACTGCCTAAGGTCGGAAAGTTTCCTTCGTTTGATAGGGTATTAATAATCCTTATTTAAGCCAAGCGCTACCTGCTAGCAGGGTAGGTACTCTGCTATCTGCTAACAGCCTGCATTGCAGCGGCGCACATATCCTCTCCTCAAGGTCACCTCACACGGCGACAGCGGGAGCCAGAATGACGTCACATGGGCTTTTCCCAGCATTCATACTTAACCGTCGCATTTTCGCGCGATTGAAAATTTTCACTTTTCATTTTAATCGCGAAAAATAGATATCGTCATTTAAAAATCTAAAAGCGTGAAATACGTACTCCAGGAGTAATAATCTTTCGATTTAGGCAATAAAAAATCATAGGAAACCACCCTATTCACGGCTTATTCATGGTTTTAAGGTTTACAGGGTGGAGTGGGAGCCCTGGTTTCATTGCTTCATATGCATGTGACAACGTTGCATGACTAGACGAGGGTGTGAGGTGCGTTTGGGGTAAAGCGATTGGCTGCAAACTGTGCCTGCGCACGGTTTTCCACCCCTCACGTTGAACTGTCATCGGACAAATCTCGCTGGCTGGACTGCAGTTCCTGCCTTGATCCCTACGGAAAATTTATTGCTAATATTTTATTTGAACTTGTCAAAATTAACTCATACCTTTTCCTCTTTCAAGGCCTGCTGCTGCATATTAGTGGCACACGCTTGTGCACAATACCAGGACGATGAACTGGAATCAGGCCGACTTCAACCCAGGCCAGGCAGGATACGCATCAGTGGCCCAGGACAGCAGGGCGGAGGTGGCGCCCTCAGGCAAGGAATATCGGTGGGCCCTAGAACCCGTCGACCCATCCCCATCGGAGCATTCCAGGTGCCACAGCAGGTAGGGGACATTCCGAAAAAGATACGGAAATCAGGTCATAATTCTGTGTGCTAAAGTCTTAAATAGAATGTATTTAGCAGTGGCGCAGCGAGGGGGGGGGGGGGTTTGGGGAATAAAGCCCCCCCCCCCCCCCACAACAGGGCTCAGAGAAATTTTTAAGTTCAATCCATTTTACTTATTTGGATCAGTATTACTCATAGAGTAGAGTTAGGATTTATCAAACATCCCTCAGAAAGCCGTAAAACTCGCCATTTTGAACCATTATTCTTAATTTTTTTCTGGAGGAACGCCCCCGCAACTCCTGCATACCCTGGTGGGTATGCAATACCCCACACCCTGAAGTATTAGTTACCCTAAAACCCCCCCTAGCCTTAATTCGTAGCTGCACCCCTGGTATGTAGTACCTTACAGTGCAAAGACAGGCTCCTAGCCAAGGGAGGTAGCTTTGGAGGCTTCAGCTCCCCTTCCTACCCCCCCCCCCCCTGGTCCTCCAAATTTTTTTTCATGTGAGGACTAACTGTACCTAGCGAAGGGGAGGAGGGGGCAGCTGCCCCCCCCCCCTCCTTAGAAGCAAAAATCGCAAACGTCTTTATGGAAAATAATATTTTTTCACCTTTTCCATGCTAAAATCTTACCTACAACTTGAACAACCATGGCTTCCCCCCCCCTAGTTTTTATCCTGGATACGCCCTTGTAGAAGTAGATGAAGCAAAGGTATGACCCCTGCTCTCCACTTGTCAGCAAAAGAAAGTATACTCATAAACATCATGCCCCCCTCCCAAAGGCTTGTGTAAAACTTGAAAGTCCACTTATATCAATCGAATGGATATTAACTATGTCCAATGTATGTTTGTGAATACCCACAATTATCAAAGCATTGTAGGAACAAGTGACTTTGTACACAATCATGCACACGGGTGCAAAGTTAAATACACCAAAGGATGGAGTTAGCCATGAAAAAATATTTTACTCAGCCGGGATTCGAACCCAGATCTCCCAATTGCCGGTCAGGCGTGTTAACCAGTTCCACCACCGAGCCATTTTCTCAGAGCGAACTTCGGGATGGGTTTTACCGAACAAGATGTTGACGTCATAAGTCCACACTGTGGCACATGTGACGAGGGTCGTGCTTTTTCACCCCGACAGTGGCTTAGTAATCACGACCCTCGCCACATGTGCCACAGTGTGGACTTGTGTCGTTAACATCTTGTTCAGTAAAACCCATCCCGAAGTTCGCTCTGAGAAAATGGCTCGGTGGTGGAACTGGTTAACACGACTGACCGGCAATCGGGAGATCCGGGTTCGAATCCCGGCTGAGTAAAATATTTTTTCATGGCGAACTTAATCCTTTGGTGTATTTAACCCACAATAATGTCGAGATGACCTCAATAACTTCTAAATCATCATTTCAGTTATTTTTTCACATCTCTTCCTACCTCCAGGGTGCTGGCAGGGGAAGGCAGCAAGGCCCACCCCCCATTCCAGGTGCGATCCCAGCCCCTCTTCCCCAGCAGACCTTTTCTCCGCAAGCTCTGAGGCCGGCTCCAGTCCGGGAAGATCCTCCCCAGCAGAACGCCATTACCCAGCCAACCTTCTCCGCTCCGGTCGAAGAGGATATTGACGATGAGGACGACGAGGTCACCCCTGGGGTTTACCCATCGACTGCGACTCCACCACAGTATGCTCCAGTGCCACAAGCACCCAGGGCTACTACGCAGCCACCGCAGCCATACAGACCCCCGCAAACAGTGAGGCAGTCGAGGCCACAGCCGGCATTCAGACCTGAGAGCAGAAGTTCACTCCAGCCCCAGTTCCAGGAGGCCCCAGTCAGGCAGAGCAGACCACAGGTGAGATGGAATGACTAATAGAATAGAATAGAATAAAATATTTTTATCATGCTCAAGGTAAAACCTATGAGAGCAAAAAATAGAAAATACAGGAAATGTTCTACTCCTAATGAAAGGCATTTTGACAAAAATAAGGCATTATGGAGATTATTACTAGGCAAACAGGTAGTAGATATTTATACAAAAAATGTAAAGTATTCAACGCTAATAATATAAAAATATAAGTTTTAACTTAGACAGTAATGAACACACACATTTACATATACATACATATACACATTTATGTAGAGAGTTTTGATGACATCGCAACTTTAAGATGATAACTGTAATAAGTTGAGGAGACTGAATTAAGCCCAAGACTTCAAATAGGAGTACAGCCTTCTTTTAAATGACTGAAGTGATTGTAACATCTTTATATTTGGCAGAAGAGAGTTCCAGAATCTAGACGCAGTTGGATGAAAAGATTTGAAATATTAATTGGTGCGGGCTTGAGGAATTTGAAGGCCAGAAACACGGCGGGTGGAAATTCCAGTAACTTTTTTGCAGGGGATGAATAATTCATACAGGTATGCAGGAGACTGTGTTTGGAATAAAGAGAACAGAAAAGATCCCAGGATATAATCCCTTCGGCTGTGAAGAGGTAACCAATTCAGATCAGTGTAGAATTTGGACAAATGCTCATCTCTAATGAGGATAATCAAGGAAACTTAACCAATTAAAATGCTGTAATAATTTTTAACTTTTTATTTATTTGCAATACACCCAAAAACAGTACATGAGACCGTTTACATTGGATTTTTAAACAAATGGTTAAATAATTAAGTGTAACAAGAAACGACAACAGAAAAACATGATTAAATACACTCGGATATCACGTAATACTTCACTTCTATGAATGCCTCATCCACTCATTTGTTATTTGGGAAGAGCGGAGAAAGAAAAGAGGGATTTAAAGAGGAAGTTTCCTGATGGCGGTCGTAAATGATGAAATTGATGATGTTATGTCAACAGAAGGAGCTTTGATGGAATTGTAGGTAAGAGGTAGCCGGTAGGTAAGGGATCTCTGGGTCACTGATAAATGGTGGAGAGGTAGATGGAAAAGAGATGAGTTTGATTGTCGCAGGCTCAACTTTGTTCAATATAGCCATGTTAATGGGAGAAATAACAGCACAGTAATTTTTTGCACAATGCTAATTTAACCTAACCAATTTCAAAACTTACTGTGTCATTCTCAAGTTTACAACATTGTAGTCATGGTGCTGGAACACGCGGTAATGCCATTCCGGTACCGATTAACAAAAGACATAATTGTCAAATAATACACTTTTATCAATTTTGCTGCCTCAAAATTTCCAATATTTGCATTCATAACTAAAACAAAAAATTTTGTAATAAAATGTAAATAATAACTTGAAATTAAAGGAACAAACAGAATATTCTTTCACTCATAAAAAAGTTAAGGTAAGTGTGTTCTGGCACTGCTAATTTTGCAACGGCATCACTGGTATACAACTCCCTTTGAAGGAAGCCAGTTTAGACCAGTTGTGTTCAATAAAAATTGTGTGCGAAATTACTAAGTAAGCAGTAGTCCCAAAAAGCAAAACAATTCTGAGTTAATTTTCTAAGTAGTAAAAACTATAAAAATTAAACGGAATATCCAGAAATATGTATGTATGTATGTACATATTACAAGCATCAACATAGTTTAGATGAAAAATACTGCAGGTCAACCGTTAAGTCTGTAGTGCAGTACTCTGGTATGGTAAAGTACATTAGGCTGTTCTCTCAAATTAATGTGCGCAAGGTGATATAATGGCTTTTGATTAAGGTCATACAGGACCCATAAAACTGACTCAACAAATAAGCTGCATCTTGATTGCTTGAGTGCTGAAAATAAAGTGATAATATGAATAATGAAGTAATATGATAATACTAATCAGTGGCGCAGCGAGGGCGGGTATTGGGGGTTAAACCCCCCCAGAGCTCAAAGAAATATTTAAATTTAATCCATTTTACTTAATTGGATTGATATTACTAATAGAATAGTGTAAGGTTTAATAAAATATCCCTCATAAAGCCATAAAACTCACCATTTTGAACCGTTTATCTTAAAATTCCGCAATTTATTAATGCCGCACCTAATGCATATCCTGGTGGGTATTCCATACCCCCACACACCCCGGTATTAGTTGTTTCTAAACCCCACTCCAGCCTTAATTCCTGGCTGGGCCCCTGATACTAATAAAGTGATATGATGTAAACCTGAATAGGAATTAATCCTTCATCTGTTCCTTCTATTGACTTCAGCCCCGCCCAGTGGCAGCTCCAGCTCCTCAACAAACTGGAGGAAACTCACGAGAGAGAGCTCCAGTCTCGCTCTCCGTTCGTAGATACCGTGAAGACAGACCTGACGGAAGCATTGTGTGGGGCTTTGAGAATGACGACGGGTCCTTCAAGGAAGAGGTCATCGGTGCCGACTGCATTGTGAGAGGAAAGTACGGCTACATTGACCCCGATGGTGTTCGACGTGAATACACCTACACCAGTGGAAACCCATGCGAAAGGGATGAGGAAGGTCGCCTGATTCCTGATGAAGGAGCGTTAGACAATGGCCAGTATAATTTACCACAAGGAGCAAATGATTTCAACCTCAATGTGAAAAACAAGTCGAGGAGGCCAAAGCAATAATTTGGTGTTGCCCAGTTAAAAACTCCCCGTAATTATTAAAACACTTGTTGTCATGGAGCTGCGCATGAAGCCAACATGCTTTGCATTCAAGCAAGGCACTCTGGACATTTCTAAATTTACATGTGATATTGTGTGAAAAGCGATATTTAAAAACCTTTCTCTGGCAACACTTAGTTCATCATCCATCATCAAATCAAAAGATATTCTCTTAGAGTAATTCACTGTCTTCCTGAGCATTTCACAATGTCATCCATCCCATAAGATATTTTAAATGTGTACATGTATGTTTTTTAATAAAACTAAATTTTAACAATTTCATAATTTTTTTCTCTCTGTGCATTCAATATCTTATAATGGTTTTCAAGTCAATCACCAGAATAATGCTATGATCATATCCAACATTTTGGAATGCAAAGCATAAATAAGCTCAGCCAGAAGTATGAGACCCAAAGAGCCTTCTAATAGCACTCTAACTTCCATTCCAAAATGGCCAAAGCACCTCAGAACCTGTTCCTTAGGCCAGACCTAATCATACAGATTTTGAAATTGCCACGTCCTATTCTCAAAATTACTAAAATGAACAATTACATTCCAGTTTTCCGGTGTACGTCTGCAAGCTTAACATTTAACTTAACATTTCGTTCCTCCTGCTGGGGCGTAGAGTTGAATATGAAGCACGCAGACATACACCCAAAAAATGGAATGTAATACTGCATCTAATCGCTGCTGAAACCTTAAAACCAAAATTAACTAAATGAAGTTCACATCCACAAGCTAAAATTTGGTAACATTAAAATGATGGGATACTGTGCCCCAAGGGTCCTCAGGACTCAAATTTGGAATTTTAGAAGACGAAAAAAAACTCTTGAAAAACTGATGAAAAATGTGAAAGCCCCTATAGGGAGCCTTACTTTTCTGTTTTCATCAGGAGAATAGAATGGTTTCCTATTATTTTTTTATTGCCTAAATCGAAAGAATATTACTCCTGGAGTACGCATTTCACGCTTTCAGATTTTTAAATGGCAATATCTTTTTTTCGCAATTAAATGAATAGTGAATATTTCCAAGCACGCGAAAACGGGACAGGTAAGTATGAATGCTGGGAAAACCCCGTGTGATGCAATTCTGGTTCCCGCTGTCGCCGTGTGAGGTGACCTTGGGGCGAGGCTTTGAGCGCTGATACAATACAGGCTGCTAGCAGGTAGCGTAAATAAGGATTATTAATACCCTATCAAACGAAGGAAACTTTCTAACCTTAGGCAGTTTTAAGAGGTGATTATTAAGACATGTTTCCCTGAGCTCCTTGCCTCATGCATGCATTGGTAATCTCAGATGATGTAAAACTCCTATCTACTCGTATAGAAACTAGGTCCCTGTGACGTCGCGTGGAATGGCATCGCATTGGCGCCAATCTGGCCTTTTTCAAATGTGGTTAAAATTGAACACTGCCATTCGTCTGAACTGGGATTTGTAAAACCAAATAATTTGTATCTTATGAATACACTAATGGTGGGTAATGAATGCCTTTTGTTTTCTTTGATGAAGGAAACTACCCAATTGTTTTCATCATTATTCATTATTATTCGCTGTCACGTTATATGCCTAACTTTCACGTGACATATTGCTAAGCAATATGGAATGAAAAACTCAAATAGCTATATAATATCTCCCAACACTCATCCACCTTGCAAAAATGAATCACTTCATTAGGGCGGGGAATGGGTAGAGTTTTACTACAGCCACCAAGCCTCAGCCTCTCAACTGAAATGGCCAAACTGAAACATCTACCTACAACTAGGCATCGTTAGTCATCCTGTGGATGCCCTTGATTCCATTGACAGGTTAACATGTAAACACGAGCATCAGCATCTCCAGCCCTGTGAAGAATCCTGGGTTGTGTGCGCGATACCAGAGTATTTTTTTTTTTTTTTTTTTTTTTTTTTTTTTTTATTTTTTTTTTTATTTTTTTTTTTTTTTTTTTTTTTTGCTCATATTTTGCTCCTCCATTAATAGTGGACTGTTTTTTGTATATGTGCCGGGAGTCCCACACTATCCGAATCACAACTCCCACGATCACGGCCAACAACCTCGAAAACAATAACTTTAAACAATTACACTCTCGCCCACACGACTGCACAGCAAACAACAGAGTAAGCGAGTGGTGATTACAGCACAGGACTCCCTATTGCACGAACTCAGGTTGCCGTTAAAATTGCAGCAATATGCGTAGATTGGGAGCTAACATTCAGGAAAGTTGGGCCAGGGGTAATGTGTGGAAAAAGACAGTTGTGATCAAGACAGCTTTGGGCACTGTGCAGAAAATGGACGTCCTTATCTACAGAGGCAGGTAAAATGTGCAGAGTTTGGATGAGCCGAGCATTTCCTATTCCTGTCAGTCCTAGCTCATGACCCCCCCAGAAGCAAAATTTGCAAAAGTCTTTAAGCAAAATCAGTACTGAATTGAAACGAAAGTATTCAACAAATTTCCTTTAAACCCACGAAAAATTATATGTATTAGTAAAAGATATGCAACTAAAATAAAACTATTTTTTCAAGGAAATAAACTCATAAACCAAATAAATGCAGTTATAATTTTCTGAAAATATTGGTTTCATTCACCTTTTCCATGCTATAGTGTCACGACTTGGCTTGCCCCCCCTTGGCCATGGCTTTCCCCCCCTAGACCATGGCTTGCCACCCCCCTATGATCCTGGGTACGCCCTTGGACTGTTGGGATATATTATATGGGTCATTCAAATTTTTCATTCTGTATTGCATATATTCAATGAGGCCATAGAGCTAAACATGTATGAACTAAACATTGCTCATGAATTTTCACGGGTCTTTGAGACCTACACATCAATGGTGAGAATAGCTCAGGGAGTGGCGGATTTAGGGGGAGAGAGGGCATGCGGGCACGTGAACGCCCACACAGATGCTCAAAAAATAGGCAACTTTTTTATATGTTGTTGGGAAATTCCATTTGTGACAGAATTACCTTTAGAGGAAATTATGAGGTGAGATATTTCGATAAAATTTTAAAATACAAAAACATGCAAAACTTCTTACTGTGCATGATCAAAAAACATTTATGGAGGTGATTTTCTTATGCAAAAAAATTATTAATTTCGGAAATACCTTCTAAATATGCCCAAAATTAATACGTGACGGAATTAGAGCCAGATGAACCTCCCAAGCGTAATGATTTCAAACATATTCAAAACTCTGTGAATCGATGTATAATCTGGAAACTATTAACAAAGCCTCTGAATAATGTTCCAAATACTGATTTCATAAAATTCAGACATTTAACTGTTGATTTATTAAGATAAAATATTTTCAGTTTAAATTTTAATTTGAGAGAAATAGTTGACATTTTCATGGAAATGCCCTGTTATCATTACAGTAGTTTCGTTTCATGCATTATTTGAGCCTCAAGCTTTTAATTTCATATTATTAACTTTCATATTAAAATAAAGAGAGTTTTTCATGTAGTAATCGTGGTACCTTGTGTTTGATCTCAAGTATGAAAAGATGGTTTGCCCGTCAGACTCTAGCCCCCCCCCCCAGAAAAATATCCTGGATCCATCCCTGAGGAGTGGAGACCCACAGCTGACAGAGGCTCTTGCGTGTGTCACATGGGTGAGCCAATGGTGGACCAGTTAATAAAATTAATTGGTGGGCCTTCGTCAGCATAAAATCCTCTTTGATTGTACATGTTGTGACGTTACGTCGTAAAATCTGGTTGATTTTTCACGTAAGTCCAGACAAGGGAAATACTCCAACCGTCGGTCACATGCTGGATCAGGGTAAGACTCCACAAACAGAAAAACAGCTCACAAGAAAAAGGTAGCCAAAAACAATTTACGAGTTATTACCGTACGATATCTATTCAAAGTAGAGTATTCAAAAAATCAGAAGTATTACAGAAAACAATGATAGTAAATTCATGATCCCAAAGGAAACATTACCAGCAGAAAATTGCTCTAAAAATCTCATGGCTCACAAGACATGTGACTCCCAGCAGGTCTCGACCAGAAAGAGGGCTTGCCTATGCAAGGCGAGACAGCATTTGAGGGGAGGGCTTCTTCCAGGGAGTGGAGGGGTAGCCAGGCGAATTCAACAACCGCCCACTGATGCGTCACTGCCCCTGCAGAAACGGCCGCTCCACAAAACACCATTCCCTGGTTTTGAGACAACAGCCAGCACCCAGAATTTTCCCCTCAACTTCTGGGTTGAGACATCAGAGGAATCGTTCATTGGAACACATGGAGGGGAAGGAGATACTGGGGTGAGGTGTTGGAGGGAGAGAGAGTTTGTGATAGGACAATGGTAAAACTTCTCACTCCAAGTGCAATACTAAGGCCTTAGCACCGATTTCCCCTTGCTTGCCAAGGAGAAGTATTTCTCCGCAGTAGTCCTATATAAGTCTTGCATTGCAGGTAGGTTGGTTCGGGGTTGGTTCGGGGTTGTTTCGGGGCTGTTTCAGAGGCTGATTCCAGAGGCTGAGTTTCCAGAGGCAGGGTTTTCAGAGACAGGATTTTCCAGAGACAGGATTTTGCAGAGACAGGATTTTGCTACAGGCCTTTTTCGCGAAAAATCCTTTGCGCGAAAAAACCTTAGCGCGAAAAGTTCTTGGCGGGAGAAGTTCTGCGGATAAGTTCGGAGGAAGTTCGAGGAAGTTCGAAGGAATTTCTGGGGGGGGGGGTACCAGAAATTTTTTGGGGGGGGGGGACACTAAAAAATGCCACAATGTTTTATTTTATAGAGTTAATATGGACAATAAAAAATTGTTTACCAAATTAACAGAGTGGTTTTCCAAATTCCTATGTGTACCTACATGCATACAATTTTTAATATTATAAGATAAAGTATAACTTTGGACTTGGATTTTGAGATCTGTCTGTCTTGTTCAGCCCACCCCTAATGCTGCCCCTGTCCACAGCTGAACATATAAATTTAGAACAAATAGTACAATATGCATAAGACTATTTTTTTGATCCCAGCTAAAGGGGAACTGAGAATAAAAAAGGCACACCATAATTGAATACATGGAAAGAGACATCCATCAAGGTCTTTGCATTGGCCGCACTTAGTCCAAGTAAATACCACCCTGGGTATCTTGATCAATTTTTAATAGTTCTTGATGAGCACATTCTCCAGCATTTTTACAGATATTTTATGGCAGTACGGTGGCCACAGTTACTCTTCTCCCAAAACCACTCCATTATTCGATGTCTCCATTATTGCCAAAGATATAATGATGAAGCACTGGTCTCCACTGAGCTGTTGTAGCATTCCATTCATGGGCGTACCCAGTGAGGGGCAGGAGGGGGCAGCTGCACCCCCCCAGAAGCAAAGTCGCAAATGTCTTTAAGGAAAAATAATATTTTTTCAAGCAAACAATTTTAAAAGTTAATAAAGAGCTGTTACAGTTTCCTTAATATGTTACTCTCATTCACCTTTTCCATGCTTAAATCTTACCTTTAACTCGAACAACCATGGCTTGCCACCCCTAGTTTTGATCCTGTGGATGCCCTTGATTCCATTGACAGGTTAACATGTAAACACGAGCATCTGCAAATGGATGCATAAAATGGCTTTGATAGTGACATTGTAGGATTAAATAGTTGCAATATAGACACCAGAGAAAAAAATGTACAATATGCCACATTTAAATATGCATAGATCTTTACACCAGGGATATTGACTCTGTCATGGGAGGGGAGGTAGGCACCCAGCAGTAAGTGGTGCAGGCCGTAATTCAGCAGTGTGGCATACAGCCCATACTATAATATACATGCATTATTTAGGTATGTCAACATGTGTATTATTTTAAAGAAACCAAATTTATGCATAAAAATCTACACATAACTTAGGTTGTGCGAAAGATCCACAGAGAAAAAAAATCATTCGCCTTGACCGGGATTCGAACCCGGATCCCCCCGATTTCCGGTCAATTGCTTTAGTCAGTTAAGCTAGCGAGGCATCATTCTTCCCTGTGGTTAATTGTGGACACTACCGGACAAGAATGACGCCTCGGTAGCTTAATTGGATTGAGCACTCGACCGGAAATCGGGGGATCCGGGTTCGAATCCCGGTCAAGGCAGATGATTTTTTCTCTGTGGATCTTTCGCACGATTATGCATTGTGGGTTACTCCCGTAAAAGTTATCACTGTGGCAAGTCCCAGTATGCTTTAAAAAAGTTAACTTAGGTCATTTTGATACAAGGAAAACAACTTTTCCAGATTCTGAAAAATAAGGGCCATCCTACTATACATGAATCTCCATACGGTTTGCCTTACTATTCTTAATGATAATGTTTTTGTAAAATATCCTAGAAAAGAGAAGACGTAAGCAAGTAGATGATTTTTTACTGTTTGATTAGCAAAAGCACGTCAATCCACAGTGGATGCTGAGCATGCAGGGCACTGTAACCTTCATTCTTTGTATTGAATGCACATCAACACATACAGATGTACTGTCCTAACTTGGACAAAGAATCATTAAAACAAGCACGCCTTACTTATCGCCATCTTTATTGTCTCACTCACATACAACCACCTTGTTCCCAGCAACCCCAACAATCGACCAACATCATGGCTGCCAACCTTAGGACACTACATCCCTTTTCTCCTTTCAGAGACATTCTTTCCCTTGCATAAATATAATGACGTGAACAAAACATACAAATCCTTATACATGTTACAACAATGCACTTTTCAACTAAATAAAATTCTTCAGTCTACATAAATGAAAGTCTTTTACAAACTGGGCATTTGTTGAATAATGAATTAATAATGAACACATTAAATAGTGAATACATGTTAAATATTGAAGACATATTAAGTATTGAATACATTTCAGTGATCTACATAATATAATCCTGTAAATAACTAGGTTTATTATGTTCTCTCGTTGACCTCCTCAACTCTCCTGTTTTCCCTTCATTGTTTCTAGCCTTCACAGGACTAGGCTGTAAACTCCTTCCCACATCTACTATCTCTTCCCTTGGTGTTATTTCATTGTAGTTCTCTTCTTTGCTCCCATTCTCCCTTTCCCTCTGAACATATGGTTTAACATGAGAAGTATTCCTTCTATAAGTTTTCCCTAGATTGTCCGAAATCAACACTGAATTTCCTTGACGTTCTATAACAGTCAGAGGATCCTGTCTAAAAGGAGTGGATAGTTTGTTTTCTCTAGCTTGTTTCATTAACACCACATCACCTGGTTCCACAAGACTAGGCTTTGCATGACGGTTTAAATCTGCATACAATTTACCTTTATCCTTCAACATTACCTCCCTGTCCCTAATTTCCTCATCTAACACCTGATTCTCCTGTGTAGATAACTGTAAATCTGGAATTTTTGACCTAATTTTGCGTCCAAAGAACAACTCTCCTGGTGGGCAACCTGTTACTGAGTGGGGAGTGGCTCGATATGAGGATAGGTAAATCAAAAGTTCCTCTTTCCAGCGTTTCTTTGATGCACCAGCAATCCTTAACCTTTTCATAATGTTTCGATTTTGGCGTTCTACCGCTCCATTTGCCTGAGGCCAATATGGTGTAGCAAAATGATGGATAATATTTAAATCTTTCAGAAACTTTTGAAAACCTGTATCTTTAAATGATGGTCCATTATCTGATAACACTGACTTTGGCAAACCATACCGTGCAAACAAAACTTTTAATTTAGATATTAGTTTTTCAGCAGTGATGGACTTCATTATTTCCACCTCCAAATATCGACTGTACAAATCTAACACTACCAACAAATTGTCACCTGATGGCAAGGGGCCCAGAAAATCCAAACTAATATCTTCCCATGGTCGACTTGGCAATTCAGATCGTACCATTGGTTCTGGCGGGTCACTCCTAGCCACTAACTGACATTCATGACAGGACCTACACCACTTTTCAACATCCCTTAGCATATTTTTCCACCAAACCTTGGTTCTTAAAATTTGCTTCATACTAACAACCCCCATATGACCCTCGTGAGCTAATACCATTGCATGCTCCTGGAGAGTTTTTGGTAATACTATTCTTGTCCCCCTAATTAACAATTGATTGATTTCACACAATTCATGTTTGATAAGCTCATAAAATCTTAATTCTTTAGGCCAATTGTCGCTTTGGAGACAATTTCTTATCAGTTTCAATTCGCTGTCCTGCTCAGAAGCCTTTTGAATTTGTTGTAAGGACATAGCATTTGGGATTGATGCCTCTACTAAGCACATCACCACCCTTTCGTCACTATCTGTTTTAGACTTTGGCTCATCTCGTATGCATAATAACCTTGACAAACAGTCAGCTATATTACTTTTTCCCGGCCTATATTTTACTTTGTAGCTATAAGCCTGTAGCCGCAAAACCCATCTTTCTATTCTGGCACTAGGTCTTGACTTAGGTCCATAAATAATTTCCAAGGGTCGATGATCTGTTATTAGCTCAAACTCCCTACCATACAGATAGAGGTGAAGCTTTTCACATGCCCACACTATCGCAAGAGCTTCTTTCTCCGTTTGAGAGTACCTTTTCTCTACGTCTGTTAGAGCTTTACTTATATATCTGACCACTCTAGGGCCTTCTGGTTTCAATTGCACCATTACTGCTCCCAATCCCACTGGGCTAGCATCGACGATTACCTGCAAAGGTGCTGTCATGTCATAGAAGTCTAACACAAGAGTGCCACTGATTAATTCTTTTAATTTTGCAAAAGCTTCCGCTTGTTCCTTTCCCCATGTGAAATTAACACCCTTTCTAGTGAGATACCGGAGAGGTTCTGTCACCGAAGAATAGTTATTGATGAACTTTGACACAAAATTTGTCAATCCTAAAAAACTTCTTACCTCCGATACATTCTCAGGGGCTCTAAATTCTTTGACAGCTTGCACATTACTCTCTGTGGGGCTAAAACCATCTGCAGATATGTTATGTCCCAAAAATTCTATTTCTTTTGCATTGAACCTGCATTTTCCTTTATTCAATGTCAAACCCTTTTCTTTAAAAGTTTGTAAAACCCTTTCTAGTCTGCAATCATGTTCAGCTTGAGACTTCCCAAATACCACCATATCGTCTAAAAAATGACATACCCCTTCACATTTTTGCAACACTTGTGACATAATTTTGTGGTACAATTCAGGAGCGCAATTCAGACCAAACATTAATCTTTTATATCTAAACAGACCAACACTGGTACAAAATGTGGTGATTGCCCGAGAGCTTTCGTCTAGCAGAATTTGGTGATATCCCCAAGTGAGATCCAACTTTGAAAAAACTACTCCTCCTCTTAGCTCATTAAGTAGTCCCTCAATCGTAGGCATTGGCTGACGTTCTCTTGTAATTGCCTCATTTACCCGGCGCATATCTACCACCAGGCGCCATTCATTTGATTTCTTCGGCACTATTTGGATTGGAGATACCCAAGGTGTGGGACCATCTACCTCTTCTATAATGTCCTTGTCTAACAAATCTTGGATTAATTTCCTTTCAACTTCTCTTAGCTGATACGGCATTCTCCGTACCGGCTGCGCTACTGGGTTAACATTAGTGTTTATTGGGATTTTAATGCTATAATCTTTCAATTTCCCAATGCCGGTAAAGACACTTTCATACTTTTTTTCCAAAAATGACCCCACTGACCTGACTCGGGCGTCTATTCCCACCTTCAAAAGTCCTAGATCAATAGAAGTATTTTTACTCAAGATTGAAATCGCCTTACCATCCATAACCAGGAATTCAACCTTAGGCACTATTCTATCAAGCACCGATACATCAGCCTTAAAAGCACCCAACACAGTCACAGGTTAATCAGAACCATACACATACAATCTTTGATTAGTTAAATATGAGATACACTTTACTTTCTCAGATTTCAGTCTTTCCCATTCCTCTTTGTCAATCACATTAACAGTAGCTCCTGAATCAATTAGGACGTCAGTTGGCACTGACCCAATTTTAACTTTTAACAAATCATGATTAACTTTAGAACCACCTTTAGCACTAAACGTATAACCACCCTTTACTCCACTACCAGAGCTTTCAGAATCACTTTCGTTGTCACAACTTATATTCCTCACTTTTCTCTTTGAGGGACTCGCTGCCCTAGACTTTATTTTGCTTGCTTTTGTTTTGCAACACTTTGAGAAATGCCCAATAAGACCACATTTATTACATTTCTTTTCCTTCGCTGGACACTCTTTGTCATTTGCGTAATGTCCCGTCAAACCACAACGATAACACTCGCCTTTCTTTGACGTCTTACGTTTACCTGAGTTACGTGACCACTGTTTATTCGCCGTGTGCATTGCATTCACCGCCACTTCTGAAGACATTTGTCTCGATTGCCTAGCAGTCAGCTCCCACCGGCGCGCGATGTCCATTGCCTTGGTCAATGTCAAATCTGAGGCTTCCGTGAGAAGTTTAACTCGAAGTTCACTGGAACAACACTTTGCAACGAGCTGGTCCCGGACAGCTTCCTCTGCTTGCTTCCCCTGCCAACCCGTATTTTGTATCTGCTGTCTCAGCCTAATCACGAATTCATCTACTGTCTCAGTATCACCTAGGCTTATCTGAGCGAACTTGTAACGTTCGTAGGGCGTGTTTACTTCCGCATCAAAATGTCTGTTCAGGATTTTGACCGCTTTGGCATACTCATCCTCCGGTCTTCCCGGTGATGCAACCGTTCCCGCGACACCGTCAGGAGAAGACTCGGCATAGTCCGCTGGGAGTGCAAAATAAATATCTTGCACCTCCGGTCCCGCATAATGTAACAGCATAGCCCGTTTTCTCGCTGCAGCGGAAACATTCTTCGACTCTGCCATCAGCTCGAATCCCCTTAACCACCTTCTCCAACGAACGCCTAATGTCGAAACGTCGCCGAAGGGATTAAACCTTTCGTATTCAAGGCCGCTGGCTGCCATTTCCAATCCGGACTCCCGTTGACGGAACGCGTTCTAAAGTTTTCGAATATCGCGACAAACCCACAGTTTACGCGAAACTAAGGAGTCCTCCCATTGAACGGAAATTTATCCTCGTCGCCAAATGTACTGTCCTAACTTGGACAAAGAATCATTAAAACAAGCACGCCTTACTTATCGCCATCTTTATTGTCTCACTCACATACAACCACCTTGTTCCCAGCAACCCCAACAATCGACCAACATCATGGCTGCCAACCTTAGGACACTACAACAGATACAGTGGAACTTGGATAATTTGTACATCAAGGTACCAGTTAAAATACTTCAAATAATCCAAACATTTGAATTAAAGAAGTCTAAAATAAATAAATAGGTCTAAAACAATAGAATTCATATTTCCAATCAAAACTCTTAACACTCCGGGGGTGTCGTGCGGTCTCTGAGACCGCGCTCCTGCTTTGCGGTCTACAATTTTTTTGTTAGAATACAAATGTGGATATCCTTTCGTTAATCTGTCTATCTTGGGAACTCCTTTCCTGTTGGTTAGTGAGATTTAGCCTAAAATGTATACTTTGTGCATAAAACATAGTTGCGGTCTCAGAGACCCGGGCCACTTCTTACGCCATTCTTCGACTGCCTGACGCTGTAACTGACATAGTGCTCTTTCTCCGTTTCATTACTTTGTATCCATTTGATTATGGCAGGCATGTGTTCTTCTGTGCGCTTTACGAGGCTTGTTAGCCATTCTACGGTGGGTTTTCATGGAATACACACGCTACACGAGAGTAGCTCCCTCATCAGGTACCCACTGAATTGACTTTTGCTGTGTCGCCCATCATTCTGCTGGTATGATACCTTCACTATTAGATTTTTTTTGTTATTGTGTCTTGATAAGGTTTAGAATTATGCATTATATATTTTGAATATTTTTTATAACATACAGTGTTAAGTGGAAGGGAGTAAATTCTTACGCTGAGCCTTGTAAACTTTATATGAAAGTGCTGCTGTCTCGAATACCCACACAACTGGTTTTTTGGAAGTCGTCCAAAACATTGCAGGTATTTTGAATTAGTCCTCAATCTCATTTGTTTGTATTCTCATGCCCATGTAACAGGATTGACAATGAGAAAAATAATATTTTCTACGTTGATTGTTATCAAGTAGGGATGAATTACGAGAAAGGAGAGAGAAGGATCCAGCGATATTTAGAGGAAGTTTAAGAGGAAGGTGATGATTTGGCAGATGAAAATGGGGAGGATCATGTTGATACCCAAGACGATGTGACAGACACAGAGCAGGAATTCAGCGATTCTGATCTGGATGGCTACGAAGCATCAAACGACGACGGGACTCAAGGTCAGCAGTACAAGGGAAAAGATGGCACACATTGGAGAAGCGACCCTCCACTCCTTTCTCGAGCAAGAAAGTGTGACATAATCAGAACTACAATGCCATCAGTCACGCCTGAAACTCGAAAATTGAAAACCGTCGAGGAATGCTGGATAGGTATTTTGTAAGTAATGAAATCATTGAAATTATTGTGAGATGTACCAATCAGCACATCAGGTCTATCAAAAGTAACTACAAGAGAGAGAGATATGACTATGAAACAAATACATGTGAAATAGAAGGATTGATTGGTTTGCTACTTCTAGGTGGGATTAGAAAATCTAGTCGCATGAACGCCAAAGATTTGTTCAAAACCAATGGATCCTCTATTGAAGTTTGTAGACTCATCACCAGTGAATTCAGATTTAAATTTCTGCTTAGATGCCTTCGATTTGATGACAATAAACAAGAGTATATAGGCTCAAATCTGACAAGCTCTCTCCAATCAGACAAGTGTTTGATAATTTTGTTTCCAAATGCCAGAAAGGTTTTACAGTTTCAGCAACGGTCACAGTGGATGAGATGCTCCCAGCATTTAGGGGAAAATGTCGTTTTAGGCAGTTTATCCCAAGTAAACCAAATAAGCACGGCATAAAAATAGAAGCAGCTGAAACATTCTATGTGATGAACATGGAGGTTTACGTCGGCACACAACCTGAAGGGCCATACAGATGCAGCAACAAACCTATTGATTTGGTTCCTCGTCTTTGTAAATGCATCTTAGGTTCAGGCAGAAATGTAGTAACAGATAATTGGTTTACCAGCTTCGAATTGATGACTACTATGCTCTCTGAACATAAGACAACAATGATTGGAACATTGCGGAAAAACAAAAGACAGGTTCCTGTTGAGTTTCTCAATTCTCGAGATCGTGTCGTGCATTCTTCATTGTTTGGTTTTCATAAAGAAATTACTTTGGTTTCATATGTTCCCAAACGGAATAAGGCAGTTCTTTTGTTGTCGAGTATTCACCATGATAAAAAAAATAGAATCAAAAACAAATAAGCATGGATTACAACAGAGGAAAAATAGGAGTTGACATTGTAGATAAAATGTGCAGTTCATATAACTGTCAAAGAAACACAAATCGTAGGCCAGTTGTGATTTTTTTAAACTCTTCTAAATGTGGCTACCATAAACTCACAGATTATATTTGAGGCTAACAGTAATAAAAATATTTTGAGAAGGGTATATATTGAAGAATTGGCCTATTAGCTTATGGACAATCAACTTCGTTATCGACAGGTATGCCTAAGTATTCCAAAACTTATACGACTACGAATACAAATCATGCTGAAAATTCCTCCTGAGCAGGATTCAGTGTCGCGTTTCTGGACGTTGTAGTTTCTGCGATCGTTCCAAAAATAGACTTGCTACACATGCCACTTGTGCAGAAAATTCATGTGCCTTGAGCATATAAACTCTGTTTGTAATAACTGTGTGATAGGGAACATAAATTCTGACAACCTTCATGGGTGAAAGTCAATGCACAGCATATCCCACGTAGACAGATTTGATGCAAAAAAGTAGTATATTCAAATAACTTGTCCGTCCAAAAAATTTTGTATTTGTCTTTTTTTCATTTGTACATATAAAAATATAGGTGTCAATTTATTCAATGGTTGGTTATATTTTATACATATTCGTGCCTGTTTGTCTAACCAAATTATTGGAAAGATGCAAAGCTGAATTTTTTTGTAACAATACATATGCTTGAGTATGTATTATGTTTCACTGAGAATTATACAATGCTTTTATTAAAAAAATATTAAATATTATAATCGCTATAAAATAATTAATGCATTTCACTTTTCGCAAACGATTGAATTGGTTTTTATTTTATTCAAAAAGAAAAATAATTTTAACTAAAAAGTGAATCAAATAGTGAAAAAATATATAAATAAAACCTCTAGAAAAATAAATAATGATGAAGAACAATAAACTACTTCTATAAAAAAGGAACTAATCCTGTACAAAATTTGTGGTCTCGCGCGCCACTAGCCAAGTAACAAAAAGGTGCGCCACTCCCAGAGTGTTAATTAAATTGATGCTCTTGAAATGTAAATATGTACTTTGATTAACGCTTACTAACAAGATTAAAGTAACCTTAAAACAGGAATATTTATTTCAGCTAAAAGTCAAAGTTTTGTGCCTGGGTTTTTGTTGACGAGGTTGATGACATGATCGCTACACTCACTAAACGTTACTTTACACGAAAACTACATGTAATCACTTTCCACTGTACAACATAAAGGGCGAATTTAAAACTGCAGTAGGTTCACAAACCAGACGATGCGCAAGTGGAAATACATAGCACAGGTGACCAAGTGACCAATAACACTGGAATGTGTCTATGCATCACTCATCACTGTCACTGGAATTGGGAAGACAGTTTGGCAGGAAGGGGCGAGTGTACAATGACCTTGGAGATGACGCGGCTTTGTTTTGTTGCTGCCCAGGGTTGCAACAATTAGCACAGTGAGTGGGAGGGGAAGGGTGAGTCATCAGACTCTACACTGGCACGCGTTTTGTCTAACACAAACCTTTTGACAATAGCGTTAGTAAACCATAACTTCCGATGGATTCATAATTATTTTGAGTCACAGATTGTTATTGATACCTTAATATGACACACCAAAAATTCGAATCATCCAAAATAAAATTTTAATTATCCACAATTTTTTAGTATGTTTAAATACAAAATGTTAGGGACCAAGAGAAGTATTTGAATTGAAGAATATTTCGAATTGAAGAAGTTTGAATTATCCAGGTTCAATTGTAATACCAAACTCTTTCTTTAATAACATTGTTCCTCAGCCTCCCTAGGCAGGAATTGCTAGGCTAAAAACAGAGAATAACATCTAAAAATGCTGATGCTTAAACATAATATTTACTTATCCTATTCCCATTATGCATTTGATTGAATTAGTAAATTAAAACTCATCGATAAAGCTGCTTTGCACTTTCCTTATGAAGGAATGCCAATTTGGAATTTTGCCACCTGAATATGAAAGAATCATTTCACTTATTTTCATCATTTTCCTCCTTTAATACATAAAAACTACTGTTTAAAAAGAGATCCTGTGGACTGAATGCATGTTGGAAGTGTTAAAAAATAACTTGGTATGATTCAGTTTGAAAATCAGTGCAAAAGTCCCGAAAGAAAGTCAGTTGTCTAGAGTGTTCATAGTGTTAAAACAACATTCAGAGCTTAACCCTTTCCTACTGGAGCCTACAATGAAAAACTTTTTCTGTGCTACAAGTAGCAAGAAAATATTTTAGACCTCTGTATACAGAACTCTTTTTTGGCATTTAGTTACCCTGGTATTTTCATCCCTCAGATTTGGGATCCAACTCAACAGGGCCCAGGCCTATCCTTTACCCTGGCTACTGGTCTAGACCCTCTCACCCTGTCTTAGCACAAATCCACAATCAATTTATTGGGTTACCAGTGTATTTTCAACCAAATATTGCACTTGATTTTCGATAATTTACTCTTATAAAGGAAATACAAACATTTTTTTAAGCATTGTGAAATTTTAAATGGATTTGTAGTGTTAACAACGACAATGTTAGTGAATATTAGGTACTAAGGCTACAAGTCCAGAAGTTTGCTATTTTTAATTCTAAAATTTCATTTAAAAATTGCTTATGCTCAGAACAAAACGAAGAATTCATTTCAAAGCATTAAAAAAATTCTAGTATGCAACAAAATATATCATTGCAAAACTATTGACAATATAACCACTTCGCGACAGATTCCTTCGGTGAGGATGATAATAAATGTGTGGGAGGGTCGGGCTTTATTGCCTTGGAGTGGCCCTAAGGACTTGCTAAGCTGGGTCTCAGGCCGGGCCTTAATGCATCCGCCAATTGCTACCTCAGTGGTCACTTCCCTTCCCTCGCATCCGCCAGAGCCGACGCCCAGTCGTTTGCATTGCAAAATCTGCGACAGCTATACCCGATGTCAGGTGCTCTGCGCATGAAAATGCCTGTCGGCTCTGGCAAGAAAGCGTTAATGGATACGCAATGAGTTATTCACATGCCTATTTCAGTGTGACTCGCCAGTGAATGATGATACATATATACCAGTGGCATACATGGACTCTCATTCCTGGGTGAGGAGGCAATAGAGTGCAGGACCCCCTGGGCCACCATCGTCATATTTATTCCTTACCATTAGTAATTGCAAACATTGGTGTTGAGTTGTGGAATTACAAGAGAGTTGACATCAGGGTAACGAACGAGAACTTTATTACCCATGACTATACACAGTCTCTTTCTATAAGGTGTACACCCGAAGTGTCTTCACTCGGCTGGCGTACAATAGACACTGATGCTTACTTAGATCAGTAAGAGCAGCTCCCCATACATAGGTATTTGTGGGCATACACAATAGGCACACATACCAATGTACAATGCAATTGGATTATATAATCCTAACAATTGGTTTGCCCAAATGCAGAGACATTGTGATGATGTATATATGACATCATTGTCTTCATGGGAAGTGTGTTGCCTTTCCCTGAGATATCTCCAGATATATTCCAGATACCGTTGATTCCGGTTAATTGGGACACATTGGGACTTGTGCACTTTGCACCAATTAAGCGGCTGCCCCAATTAGGCGAACTCTCTTGTATATGGGCATAAAAACTTTTAAACTGTAGAAAGAAGACTAAAGAATGTTCATATGTTTATAATGCAACATAAGTTTACTAAACTATTAATTTGATTAATAAATCAGCAAGTTTTGTTAATTTATTATCATTTTTAAGAATTATAACATTTTTGTTAAAAATATTTTTCACAGCCTCGGGCGATGCAGAATGAATGTCTGAATTAAGTCCTCTTAAAGAAAAGTCCTATCCTCTTGCGGATAGAATAACAACAAGAGCTTTCAAAATAGGGCAAGAAAAGGACCATTTGTGAAAAATAAGAGTCAATCAATGGAGGAAAATATAAAAAAATAGTACCTATTCTGAAAACAAAAAAATTTTTATTTCGTCGCGAGTATAGAGTCTATTTCGCCGACTCGTGGCCCAATAAAGCGGCATGCTGTCCCAATAAAGCGGAGAATACTGTAGTATATTCCTCTATTGGGTTCTGATCTTCAAGACCTACCCCAATTGAGCGGCTGCCCCAAGTAACCGGTGGACCCATTAAACGGAATCTACTGTACATGCTAGGAAAATATATCCAGGAAATCCATAGGCGTGGACATTTGGATATTCTAAAGCAGTGGCGCAGCGAGGGGGGGTTGGGGATTAGACCCGCCCCCCCCATAGCTCTGAGAAATTTTTAAGTTTAATCCATTTCACTTAATTGGATTGAAATTACTGATATAATAGTATAAGGATTAATAAATTATCCCACAGAAAGCCGTAAAACACACCATTTTGAACCATTTATCGTAAAATGACGCAATTTATTTATCTCGCACCTAACCGCTTATCCTGGTGGGTATTCCATACCCCCACACACCCCAGTATTATAGTTGCATCAATACCCCCCCCAGCCTTAATTCCTGGCTGCGTCCCTGTTCCAAAGAGTCTAATATTGACAACAAGAAATACATGGAGTTCATATAGGGATACTTTGGAGTCCCAGCATGGTACCTCATATGTACTTATCCTTCAGGTGTGAGTGTGTATTGTGGGGATTGTCTACCAAAACATATGAAATATTTTTGTCTTCTCTTTTACCTGTTCCAATGTTCACGCCACCTTTCTGTTTGAATTATTTCTCTGACCGCTCACTCAGAGTTGTTTGCATTTTGTGGTCTTTGTAAATTCGAAACATGAGGAAAAAGAGCATGGGATTAAATACATATCAGGGCATTCATTTGGTATTCTCTTTGTATTTTAGGCGATAATTAGAACATGAAAAGAACACAAAAAGAAGATGCTTTTTCAATTTGCACATACCCTGAAAACAGCTTGCAAATGACCTTCACATCGAGGATTGCAACAATAAACAACTGGACAAGCACAAAAACCCAGGCCCTGTGTTGAAATCACTCACTCAGGCATAACTCAAACCCTTGAACTCCCAAGTAAGCATGAGAGGACTCTTATACCTCACCACCATCAAGGCAGGAAAATATAACATACATACATAATGCCAACTGATAAAAGTTGTTAAATAAAAAGAAGGCAACTTCCAACAGATATTCCACTATGTTCTTCCTGTTGTAACTGAAAAAATGACAGAATGTGAAAAGAAAATATTTGGAACTTTAAAAGAACACATATTTTGCTGTAAAGGCTGTCTGTCCCACGGTTTTATATGTGTAGGTATTTCACAACATTTTATGAACTAACTGATCCACTGTTTCTTTTGAGCTCAAAAGCAAAAACAACTTATTTAGCAGTAAGAATTGGATGTTAGAAGCAGGAGGAGAACTTTCAATGAAATAATGCGAACGCTGAACAGTAACTGGAGGGCATAACTAACGTTTTAAAACATGGGAGACATTCTTCTATAGCAGGGGAACCCCTTATCACCCAGCCTATTTACTACCACTGATCCACTTTGATGGTTTGTTATTTATTTTTGAGTATACACTGAATTCCACTGTCATACCAATATTGAATAGTCCGTGTAGTTAACCTTTTGTAAGGTGTAATATTGGCATTCCTGAGTTCAGGTGCAATGTGCCTGACAGGTGCAGATGTGGAAAAACATTATTAACTCTTAGCATCAGCTCAGTGGTACACCTTTAAAGTTTGAAGCACCATTATTAGTGTAGTCAAACACAAGTTACACGATGCCTTTCGTGTTAAGCATGGACCCCTTTACATGACATCATTCAGTCCCAGATAGATCCAGCAAGGTACGATTTAACGCACTATTTTGGCTATTAAGTATTATTAAATGTAACATATTTTAGTGTGTGAATTCTATGAGATCAAAGTTTTTTATTTTTCTATCTTATTTGTCTAATATTGATTTTTATATTGCTTAATTATGCTGAATACTCCGCCACTGATCTGTCGGCGTAAATGATAAAATTGTAAGACTGAATAGAGTGTGTCCAAGCAAAAAGCTACCATAAGCGTCAAGGGTCCATGCTGCCATGCTGACATGGGGAAATGAAAAAGTACTCGCCCTGTCCCCATGCACCGTGTGCCCTTTCCCGAGTTAATGTTGCTGATAAAAAAAACTATCCATCGGGGTCGTTAATTCAGCTTTGAATGCAACCAGTGGAACGCCTATCCTGTAATTACATTACAAATTGCAACTCATTGAAACAGTGGGCCTCCCACCCAAATGGGCTCCAGGCCACCTACATCCTAAATCCATCCATGGTCTTCCCTTTCCTGAAACCTTTTCTCCATCAATCTTCCATGTTCCCACTTCCTGACACCCAAACCCCATCCTTCATCTTCAGTGGCGCTGACTCCATGGGGCTTGAGGGGCCCCAAGCCCCCTCAAAAATTTTGTTGAGTGAATACCAATTTCTCATACATATACTTTTGTTTTGTTACTTTCAGCTCTTTTTTTGGGTTCTTCATATATTCCTCTGTGTGACCGTCTGGTAGTCAGTCGAGAATAAACCACTGGTGAAGAATGTTGGCCTTTAATTATTAACCTTTTGCCTAGCTCCTTCACAGGAAGTTGCTTTTGGCTCTACGAAGGGTTTGAGAATTTCTTTATCGCCCCCTACGGAGTTTTTTCTCGGCTTAGGACTGTCCAGGTAGTCGCTTCCTCCCCTTATCAAATTTGTTGAGCGTGTGAGGAAAAAAATTGCCAGGCTTGTCGATTTTCCCCGGAGAGTCCAGATATCAAGATTCGAGTTATCAGGGTTCTAATGTTGATCATATGACTCTTCTAAAATGCTTTAAAAATACTTAAAACTCACTACTTATAAAATTTCTCGGGCCAAGATCCCCGGTTTGGGCCCCCCAAATATTTTTTGTAAGTCCGCATCCCTGTTCATCTCACCCAGTGGCAGACGCAGAGAGAGGCTAAGGATGCAAATATATGCTATCTCAACTCTCTTCGACGATTCCCTGTTTAGTTTTGTCCTCAATCGTTGTGTTTCTGTGGGATTCAACCCAGCAGCCATCATTTTTCGTTTCGTCTGCTAGCCTCTCAAAAATGCCTCTTCGTTAGGGGGAACTTTGTGCTTCTTCTTGCATTAACACGCATAAATATAGCCTAATATCTAAGGTTCCTTTAAAAATGTGTCAATTTTTATATCAATGTAACCTGTGAATGGCCCCCCACCCCTAGATATCCAATCGACACAAGATAAAATGGTAAATTTGTTCGGACCCCACTACTGCTGGGAGATTAAATCCCAGACCCTCCACCTAGTCCCCCTTGTCCCTATCCTGGATCTGCTAGCCCCTCTCCTTTAGCATTGGGGCACATTTTAAGGAAGAACTTGGCCGCACAAGATGCACTTGAGAATGTTGTTGTAACAACGACATGTGTCATGGAGAAATAAATGCCGAGGAAATATAGCACAGTTGTGTTGAACTAAGTGTAATTGAAGACACAAATGGCAATCTAAGTACCTACTATCGTTTTCAAGAATATGCGGGGACCAACGAATCCCACTTAACTGATGGTGTCGGGTCGGTGAAAACTTGGAAGGTTGGCACATGAAGCAATCTCCATCCCTCACCCGTACGCCACCAAAAGCGGACGAGGATGGACGCGGGGGCGACCGCGCTACAGGAGCCAAACTCCAGGCCCAGCGAGTTTCAGATTAGCGGATGGAATGTGTTGAAATAGTTCCACGAATGACTATGGATTTACATAAATAAGAGAGATTATCTTGGAATGGCATGATGCGTAAAAACACGTTTATTCAGCGAAGCCGCCATATAAACACAAGTACCATTACCGGAAGTACAAAAAAATTGACATTCACAGAAACAAAAGAGGAACAAAAACCATACAGAAAAAGCACACCTTGGCGGCTATTTAAATTCACAACAGAATTCACTGAGGAAACTCACCTCCGAAAGGAAACAGAAAAGAGGCGGAAAGGAAACGAAAAAGAACGGTAAGGAAACGGAAAAGAAGAGGAAAGGAAAATGAGCATGTACGTAATTGAAATAAAAAAGAATCGAAAGAGAATCGGAAAAGAAGCGGAATGGAAATAGAAAGGAAACGGAATGGATACGGAAAACAAACCGGAATGGCACTGAAAAGAATCGAAAAGGAAACGGAAAATACGATAATGAAACGGAGAAGAAACGATTGGAAACTAAAAACAAGCGGAGATGAAAAGAAAAACAAACGGAATATAAACGTAAAAGAAAAACAAACTGAATATAAACGGAAAAGAAACGAAATAGATACGGAAAAAAGTATAAAGGGAACGGAAAAAATCGAAAATGACGCAGAAAAGAAACGGAATGGAAACGGTAATGAAACGGAAAGGAAATGGAAAGAAAACGGAAAAGAAGCGGAAAGGAAACGGAAAAGAAACGGAAAGGAAACTGAATGGGAACAGAAAAGAAAAAGGAAAAAGAACGGAAAGTTGCGGAAATAAAAGAAAACGAAACGGAAAAGAAATAGAAAGGAAACGCGAAAGAAACGGAATGGAAACGGAAAAGAAACGGAATGGAAACGTTTAAGAATCAGAAAAGAAACGAAAAAAAACGAAAAGTAAACGCAAAAGAAGCGGAAAGGAAACGGGAAGAAACGCATGGGAAACGGAAAAGAAGTGGAAAGGAAGCGGAAAAGAAGCGGGAAAGAAAGGGAATGGAAACGGATAAGAGGCGAAAAGAAAACGAAAGAGAAATGGAACTGGAGAGGAAAAGGAGTGGAAAGGAAGCGGAAAAGATACGTAATTGAAATAGAAAAGAATCGGAATAGAAACGCAAAAGAAGCGGAAAGGACACGGAAAGGAAACCGAAGAAAACGGAAGAGAAACAGAATGGATGCGGAAAAGTGACATAACGGAAACGGAAGAGAAACGGAAAAGAAAGGGAAACGAAAAGGGAAGGAAACGAAAAGGAAACGGAAAATAAACAGATAAAAGCGGAAACGAGACGGAAAGGAAACGGAAAAGAAGCGGACAGGAAAGAAAACGGAAAGGGAACGTTAAGGAAGCGGGAAAGAAACGGAAAGAAAACGGAAATGAAACGGAAAAGAAGCGGAAACGAAACGGGAAGGAAACGTAAAAGAAGCGGAAAGGAAACTGAAAAGATGCGGAGTGGAAAGGGCAAAGAAACGGAAAGGAAATAACCTGATAGGTATAGGGGACACCCTCTTGGATACATTTTAAAATAAATACTAATGCTTTATGAATAATGGTCGAGACTTAAATATCAGCGGAAACTTATGACGTCCTTTCTCTTATATACTGAATTTCATATCTTAAGAGCTTGAGGACCAATTATATATAAAAATTCACAGTTGTAATGCGAATGATTTTGAAGGAGAGGGAGTCATATACAACTGGACGAGTCCAAGTAGATGACGGAGGGGCGTACGACGCACGAGTCCATTTGGAAATGGCAATATCCCGAGTCGTGGGTGTAAGGATACCCACTTTACGATATATCCATACTTCTACAATAATTTTGTGGATTAAATCAACACTCAACCTTCAATCTCCTTGATCGATTAGTTCTGAACATTTGACTGTGAGCTTTGGCGCCCCGCGCGGCCGAATAGGTACTACATAGGTTACCGCTTCACTCTTTCTAACACAGAGGTGCTTGTAGGAGAAATTAAATTTCAAGACTTCTCCCATGTAACAATTTTCCACTCAATCATAATTATTGTGGCAGCTACATATTTAGCCATTAAACTATGCAGGGCAAAAGAATACGTGGTATAAATCTGTCCTAAATGGATTTGAAAATATATGCATTTTTTATGTTGATTATAAGAAATATTGGGTTATAATGGTTTAAACCAGGCTTGAGTGCAGTACTGCGAACGTTGGATGGGATATTAAAGCCGTGGTTCCCTTGCCGCCCTGCGTTGGGAGTACTTTAATGTTGACCCAGGGTTTACCTCGTTTCGATCCTCAAAAATTATTGAAATTTATTCATTATCTAAAAAAATGTCTGAGACGACAAATCCGAGAAATAAAAAGCATAAACTGTCAGTAATTCTGTTTTGATTTAAACCATACTCAACACAGCGCCAATCATTTGTGATGATACTGTAAAAACACTGAAATGAATACTTCGATATTTAGCGTACAACAACAGCTTTAAAAATGATATCGAACGGTAAAATTCACTGTCCTAAAAAAATTGTCATCTCATACCAAGGTTTTTGGTGATAAAATTCCTCTTTTTATCTGAAAATAATCCGGAGTTTGGATAGCAACAACTTGAGTCAGAAGATGGAGATCCATATCGCAGAAGCAGAGCTTTCGGGATTAACAATGCAGTCCAGTCACACGCGATAACTCAAAATCAGCAAATTGAAGTGGTCAGTCTAACAACCGGAGTACTGAGGAAGTATACCGCAATTACATTCATAGCTTGGATCCGACATGGCCTCCACCTACTTCTTGCTTTTCTGCATCACCATCTCGAGCTATGCGTTTGCAACTTCGTGTGCCCAGAGAAACAAATATCACGTTCCACTCCCGCAACAAAGTAAGGACTGGAACGGTGAGTCAACACCTATACCCATATCGGTGATTCGTTTTTATGGTTTTTTTTAAATGGCTAGATTTGAAATAAGCAACAATTCCACTTTCACAGGTAAAACGAGCATATGGTACAGATGGTTACAACGTAAAAATAATTTTTATAAAAAACAACGTTTTTCTAAGGAACTAAAGAAATTTCTGCGAGCCTGACTCGGTCTCTAAATTATTTGCTTTACATACAACAAAAAAACATTTTGAGCATGTTGCACGATAACATTCAATTTGAACTGTACAACATAAAACAGTGAAACTACGAAATACAGTTAATTACATTTTAATTGATGCTACCTATAATTTGAGTGCTGTATAGGCTCGCGCGCCAAACGTTTTTCGTGGTATATGAAGCAAATAATTTAGAGCCTCTGTCCGGATCGTCGTAGATAATTTATTTTATTCTTTCCAGTTCCTTAGAAAAAACGTTGTTTTGAGAATTATATAAGGGTTTAAAGTGAATACAACAGCAAATTTGTCTGCGTGGAATTGTTAACATGTAAAAAAGCCTTGAAAATTTTGACTTTTCAAAATAAATTTAAAATTTTCTACCTTATCATTCTCATCATTTAGTTTTAATTCCCTTTTCTTCGTTTCTACTATTTCTACTTCCCTTCCGTTTCTTTTGTTTGCATAAATATATTTGTTGCAATGATTTTTTATCATCCTCCTTTCCTCTAATATTCGCATCGCTACCATCGGATATTGGTGGCCATTTCTTGAACTACTCGCTATATTCAATTTTAAACTAATGTATAGATAAAAAATTGAAAACTTATGACTTCAGCAATTATGCTGTGAGATACATGGCTGAAAATCTCGTCCGACCGCATCTTGAATATGCAGCGAGCGTATTGGATCCGGTGCAGAAAAACTTAATCCGCGAACTGAATAAAATACAAAGGAAGGCTGCGCGTTTCGTCAAAAACTGCTACGGGCGTACAGACAGCGTTACCCAGATGTTAAGCGAATTAGGCTGGGAGCCGCTGGAGACTCGGAGGCTGCGCGCTAGGCTTATACTGCGTGAAAAATTGAGAATGGACATCTTTAAGAGCGACACGGATAGCATAAAATTAGAGCCACACTATATCTCCGGGTCCGATAAAAGCGATAAATTAAGAGAGATGTTTTGCCGAACAGATAGATATGGGAATTCGTTTTTCCCCCGAACTATAAAGGACTTTAATAAACGCTAGTCCCAACTTCGTTAGAGTACTTCATTCTTTTTTAGCTGTAAGCTGGTGTCCTAACACTCCCTGCCACACGCCTTTTAGGCGGCTTGCGGAGTATTATGTAGATGTAGAACATTTGTATGAGTGAGCCAGTGAGCGTTCTGAACTATAAATAAATGTATAATAGGTATATAGATAAATGATGTTCATGCAAGGAGTATTTGAATTTCATTAATTTTAACATTTAATTCCACTAAGTATAATTTTTTCTCATTGTCATTTATTTCGAACCAGCCACGTAAGTGGAAAATTTACCTGGAGCCGGAATAGAACCACGGGCTTTTGGCTCTCCGGGCGACTAGGCAGACAACTTAACTATCCAGGTTACGAGAATTCAAAAGCACCTGGTTCGATTCCCGGACTAGGGGATTTTGTCCCACGGCAATCACTCTGAAATATTATTGTATGAAAACAGATAGCATCAGTCAGAAATATATAGTTGAACGTTCACGCGGATACATTTTAAAAAAAATCAATGATTCCTATGGTATAAAGAACGATGTAATAGTTGAGTCTGCATAAAAATGTTGATTGTCGAATGCAATTATCAGATATTATTGCACGGAAAGCCAATTCATTGTGGTCGTAAGTCGACAATGCATGCAGTGGCTCAGCGAGGGGGAGTTTTGGTGGATAAACCCCCCCCCCCCCCCGCCAAAAGCTCAGATTTTTTTTAGTTTAATCCATTTTGCTTAATAGAATTAATTTTACTTGCAGAATAGTGTGAAGAGCAATAAAATATCCCTCCGAAAACTATAAAACTCACCATTATGAACCATTTATCTCTAACATTTTCTGGGGGAGGGCCCCCGCATCTCCCAATAGGGTGGTTTCCTATTATTTTTTTATTGCCTAAATCGAAAGATTATTACTCTTGTAGTACGCATTTTACGCTTTTAGATTTTTCAATGACGATATCTTTTTTTCGCGATTAAATGAAAAGTGAAAATTTTCGAGCGCGCGAAACGCGACGGCTAGGTATGAATGCTGGGAAAAGCCCGTGTGACGTCATTCTGGTTCCCGGCTATGCCGTGTGAGGTGACCTTGGGGCGAGGGTTTGTGCTTCGCTGCGATGCAGGCTGCTAGCAGGTAGCACGCTTGGTTTAAATAAGGATTATTAATACCTTATCAAACGAAGGAAACTTTCCCACTATAGGCAGTTTTAATAGGTGATTATTGAGAGATGTTTCCCTGAAGTGTGTGCCTCATGCATATATTGGTAATCTCAGACGATGTAAAAATCCTGACTACTCGTATAGAAACTAGGTCCCTGTGACGTCACGTGGAGTGGCATCGCATGGGCGCCAATCTGGCCTTTTTCAAATGCGGTTAAAATTGACCATTGCCATTCGTCTGAACTGGGATTTCTAAAACCAAATAATCTGTATATTATGAATACACTAATGGTGGGTAAGGAATCGCAATCAAAGCCATTCGTTTTCTTTGATGAAGGAAACTACCCTATTACCAAGGTGTGTATTCCATACCCACCTGTGTTAATTACGCTTCCAACCCCCCCTAGCCTTAATCCAAGCTGCGCCCCTGAGTGCATGAACAGGAAGACCTGTAAATTTGGAATTTTCATGAAAATGTAATGCAGTTAGTTTATCCCATTAATCTTCTTTATGATTAATTTTCAGAAGAATCTTTCCCGGACGCTTCAAAAGTTTGGGAATTCATGATTTCAAACGGTGTATCCCGCAAGACGGTAGAAAAAAAGGGTGCTACAAGTTTAAAAACGGAGTAAGTACTACACAGAACCGTTTCCAGCAAATTTAACACGATGAAAAATGTTTCACCAAAAGGTAACATGCACTTTATGTTGCACCTCATAAAAACATTCGATGCTGGAACTGCAATGAGAATGCCTTGCCAAAAAATGAGTAAGTAAAAGGATGAATGAAATTTTGACGGGCGTAATGAAAACAATTTAGGCGGAAAAATTATGACTCAATGCTGTTCTATAATAAGGTGCCAAGATAAATATCGCAAACTACAATTATAATGCAATAAGAATCAAAAGAGTGAAAAACAACAGAATACTTTTATTTTGACAATGAATCCAATGAGCAGGATATTTAGTAACTGATATATGTTTCTTTTAAATTATTCAAACATAGTTGGCAGTGTCTTAAATTTAGAGGTGATTCCAAAAACCATAAAATGATAACTAGTGTTTACTTAAATCGTGTTCTTATGCCCGTGTTAACGATAAAAGGGAAACTATTCCATCAGAAGAGATGTATTTAAGGAAGATACTTACATTTAGATGGAGCTTAAAATCTGATCTCAGCATCAGAATAAAATTAAATTCTTATTTTCATGTTTAGAAAGTATGATATACACAAAAATATCGGCGATAAAAATCGAACGGAAATTATCTATTAAAGTATATTTCATATATTTACATTTACGTTTCTCACACTTGAAAATCATAAAAATCGTACATGGTTAACCAACAATTCAAAAACTTCATGTGAATTGCTAATGAAGAACTTCGGCGAAGAGTATAACTATATAATAGTTATTTATTCCATTGGCATTTCTCACAAAAGCGATCGATATGTGTAGACTAAGTGACAAACAACGCCATATTATATACAGTGAAAATATTAATTGTAGGTTGGAATTTTATTCTGCTGTTAATTTCATTTCAGTGTCAGAGATAGAAAAAAATTAATTTGGAAAATTTTCGTCCAAATATATCATTTCATAAACTTAGACTAAATCTCCAAGAATAGAATATTGGCGAAGCTTATTCCAGAAAGAATATTAGAAAAGATGACAGTAAATACTCTTATTTTTTCAAGAAAAACTTTTTACATTTTCTACATCATTACTTGCACCTAATATAACAAATTAATCATTCATCCACAGAAAAAAGCCAGCTGAGACTTCTAGGGCAGCGATTCAATTCAGCGACAAACGAGGTATAGTTGCTACACTCTCACAAGACAGGCACACCGCCACCAGAGAAAGGTAGGTAATCTTCATTAGATACATTGAAATTTTCCTCAATTTCTGTGAAGAACGAATAACAGAAACACGCTAAGCGATGTTTCCGCTATAACGTCAATTATGAAGTCAAATGTGTGATATTAGGTCTTCCCGGCGTATCAGTTGCAGAAAGGTTTCTCGGGTTTTCCACCGGTTGATGTCGTCCATGTCTCGTCGACGTTTCGATCCGCGACTTGCTGATCATCCTCAGGGGATCTTCCGAATGCCGTTCTTCGCATTTTGTCCAGTATACATATATACACCCCATTCGTGGTCAGGTGTAACCTGATTGGTTCACGCGTGTTGTGCTTTTCCCACCATTTTTGTTATATATAAGCCTTGACTTCATTATAGCCTTGATAGCGTAGTGGTCCGTATAACGCCAAATGTCTGCGGTTCGATTACCGGTCCAGGGGATTTTTTTTCCTCGTGGCAATTATTGTGTATTTCAACGCCGTAAACGCAGCAGGATTTGAAATATTTCACAATACTTTTTTCTTTGCTAATATTTTAGGGCCGTCAATTAAAATGGAATGTGAATGAACCCGGACATTCAAATTTATTTTACGACGCTAAAATATTTGCGAAAGAATAAAAGCATTTCCTCGGAACAAAAAGAGAGCCAATTGAGATCGTGAATAGACCAAACAACAACTGGGAAGGTGGGGATCAACTAGTGCTGTGCGAGGGTCTCGTCTCGGGCGGTCGAGACGAGAATTTCATTTCTCGGCATTGTCGGGACGAGACTCTGGGCGCGGCGAGAGTCTCGCCTGGGTCGAGAGTCTTGACGAGAGTCGAGAAGTCTCGCCCCTTCGAGATTTCTCGACACCGGTCGAGACTCCCGGGCAAGGCGATGCAAGGCGAGAATTTCCGATGAATACCGCAATCAGTCGATGATAGAGTTTACTAGGGTATCCCTTACGACGTATACGGATTTATTCACATGATAAAAATATTTTTTTAATTATTTACCCTCAGCGTCCCATTTTTCAAAGAGTGTGCATGATGCTAGTAGAGTTCCCAAAGAGAGATTTGGAAAAAAAATTATTTCCTCTTCCTGACCTCAATATTTAAAATAAAATTTGAATCTTGGAGTGTAGGTCTTTTAATTGAAACGTAAATTTTGCCGGCATTATGTTTATTTGCAAACCATTATCAGGGCTTATACAAAAATTAAGCATATAATTTTGATACACAGGCATGTTAAAGGGTTTCTTGTTATATCAATCTCTCTTGTTATAGTAATATAATAAAAAAGAAACATTCACTTGTAAATTAACAAAAAAGAAGACATCATAGTCTAATTCTACAGAATTTTATATAATTATATTTTCAATGCTTATTTATGGTAACTAAGGTAACAAAGGTTCTTAGTTACCTGTCAATTTTGGTTAATTAATAATAAAATATGGTTAAATTGTCAATGTCGATCTTATATTACAACTGTTTTTGGTTTTGGAAATGTATTTCATGTTCTAAAATAATTTTTAAAAATTATTTTTAATGTCTAAAATAGAAAGAGTTTTATTTTTTCGAAGAGCCGAGGAATCTCGACGGGTGTCGAGAAATCTCGAAGGGGCGAGACTTCTCGACTCTCGTCAAGACTCTCGACCGCGACGAGAGTCTCGTCCCGACAATACCGAGAAAGGAAATTCTCGTCTCGAATGCCGAGACTCTCGGGTGGTCGAGAGTCTCGCATAGCCCTAGTATCAACTCAACAGAGCATGGAAAAGAATTATTTCGCGCGAATTTCAGGGTGATCCCTGATTGGAAGAAGTAAATTCCCTGTTTTTGCACCAAAATTCCCTGTATGAGAGAGGGCCACGAGCTTCTTGCTATCCTTCACCTGAGGACGCCAGCAGGATATCTGGAGAAACTGTCGTGGATTATTCAACAACACACGCGGGACGCAGCCTGAAAATTTTGACATGTTAATGGATAACGCTGTACAGGCAATGATGTTTCTCAATTTATTACTCTTTCTTTTCCATGCCACGGTCAGCGAGGACACAATCAACGCCCTCGTGTATACTATTCGTCCGCTGTTGGACGACGAGATGTTTGAGATACGAATCGTGTCCAAGGACGACACTTCGAATCCCAATGCAATGATGTTTGGAGTAACGGCGAAAAATCTAGAGGAATACGTGGAGATTCCCGATTCAATGACACGCATCATGTAAGTAAGGATAATTTTTTCCCCTTATCTTGATCTCGTTTAATTCATGATAAAATAGTCCTTGGAGTGTAGGTCAACGTATGTTATGCAAAAAAGTTTTAGCCAACCTTTCTGTTTATTTTAAACTATCATCAGGGCTTAACTTTGTCCATATTTCTGAGAGGTAAGGATTTTAGTCTCATTGACGTTGTAATAGCTGTAGAATTTTTTAAAATATTGGTGTTTTATTCTGGGCTATTCTGATCGGTCAAAATAATTTCATGAAGTCACGTTGTGAAAATCATCAAATATTACAAACATACAACCACCAGAATAAAATGAACTTGTTTTTCATGACTGCTTAAAATATATTGAAAACAAAATGTGATGAGGAGAGTATTTATAAAAAGTGGCTTTGATGGATCCACAGCACCACCTACGCCGTTACAGAGATACCTTGTCAAAGATCGAGCATCATTTTACAGGCATAGTAACTGAAATCAGATAAAAATCGATGCTTTTTACAATAAGTATTCTAAATCAAGGCTTCGTGGGCATCAATAAAAAAGGATTAAATCAATAAAAATGTAACAATTATCATAGTCAAATATCCCGACATTTATTTTGTTTATTCAAAATGTCATACATATTAGGAAAATAAATCTGATTTTTTTTTCTTAGGGCTCCATCATGGTTCCTGCTGCTAACAGGACTTTTCGAAAATAATGGAACAGATGTTAATGCTATAAACAACGCTTACTGCCCACACATTGCAAAGGTAAGTTCGGCCTTATAACCACTCTATCATTATTGTCTTAAAATGTTATGGTTGAGCATACTAATTAAAATATCAAAGTTGAGAATTCAATTATTTAGTCTCATAATACATGACCTAACCAAAGCGTCAGAATGAGATTTCAACTAATCTTTCGTCGTGTGTCAAAAGACGCGTTACTAATACTGAGTTTATGATTTTATAGATTGTCACGTTATAGTTAGTTACAAGAGGTTTAGTAACAGCAGGGGTTAAATTGTTCACTTGCAAAAAGAATATATTAATATAACGGCAATTCTTCATCATGGCAAGGGCATACACTTAAAAATCGTTTAAAAATTGTTAAGAATTTATCTAGAAAAAAAACACTAGAGAGGAAAGCGATGACAATAAAAAAATGTGGAATTCTAAATTTTTCATGTTTGTGAACTCTTTTGGCAATTGGAGGACTGTATCCGATTTAAAATCATTTATTTTTCAATGCACATACAGCAGACTTCCGATTATCCGGCTGCAGTTTATCCGAGTTGCGGATTATCCGGGCATGATATTCACTCTCGCTCAATTTTTTCCGCGATCTTTAATAAAAAATGAAATCGGACGCAAAATCATCGGAATTACTGCATTAATGCTAGGATACACCGCACTTATCATTTTCAAAAGAATCCTCTTCGTAAAACGGAAGCGACCGTGCGCTAGCTGCATTAACGGGAGTACCGTGTTCGTGTTTTCCAAGCCTCGCAGTGCGCGACCGCGATCTTATGAGTTCACGGATACACGCCCGGTAGCCGTTGCAGCCCGGGCAACTTGTGCGAGACGTGACTGCGTGGCGTGGTGCCTGACAGTCTAGTATCCGACGTCGAGAAGTGATTTTGAAGCACTCGTGCAAGCCACATTTCTGTATCCGCGATCCCACAGCCACGGATGTGTTGTTTTCGAAACCAGGCCTTACATAGAGCATTACTATTACGAGTACAACCATGCTATCGCCGCTAAAAAGATCGCGAACTGGCGAAGAAAGCTCTCATTGAGTCCGGGAAGCACTCTAAAATAACAGAATAACGGCATACACGATAATATATTGTTTTTTTACGTAAATTATGAACATTACAAGACATTGAAGTGAAACTTTGGGTTATCCGTGATTTCCGATTATTCGTGCCGTCCCTCCCCATCATAATGCCCAGCCATCGATAATCGGATTATAAACGAATGCATCGATGATCGGGAGTCTACTGTATATGCCAATGAAAACCTTTCCGCAATATTACCTCTAATTAATATGATTTTCACTTTTATCACCATCCTTGAGGACAAGCATAAAAAAGGGAGATAATGATATACACTCGTTTACCAGGTGCAATATAGGTAATTTATGCTATGTGTTTATGCGTGCCAAAATATGACACTAATGGTATCTTTCCAAGCAAATATAATTGTTAGACCGCCCAAGGTCCTAGCATATATAATTGTGAGGACGCGCGGGAATGGACTCTTGGGGGGAAACCCAAGAGAAGGGGCGTGAAGGCCCACAACGGGGAGAGAGGCTTTGACCCTTTGTAAAAGAGAAAAGAATAAAGAGTTGTGTTTTCGACCTCGAAGTGAGCGAACGTTATTTCGAATATCCTTCTCCAGCGAACCGGCGCTACGTAATATTATGGATATATTACTTACCAAAACCTATAATATCTTCGATGTGCCAAACGTTAATTATTATTATTATTGGAAGAAAGTGTAAATATATAGTTCTGCGCAGTTGCGTAACTAGGAATATGCTTTAGGGGGATGGGATGTCCTAGGGTGGCTACCTCCCCCCCCCCTCCAGGCATTGGGGTGTCCGGGAAAAGTAAAAAATGACATGACTGGATATATATATTTTACATCATTTTGGCACTAAAAATCTAACTTTAAGCAGCTACAATTATTGAATTTCAAAACTGAACAATAGTTTTAAATAACTTTTTCATTTCTCCTATGCTTTGGGGAGGATATATCCTCTCATCCATGCCCATAGTTATGCCACTGGCTCTGAATGCCAATTTTGTGGGTTTATTGAATGTATTAAAAACACAAGTAGCATTATGACATTTCTCTGGGATCTTGTGATGATATAATTACTAAAATGTCTGCTGAAAAAAAACGAAATAACCCCTGCAGCTAAAGACAATAATACATTAATCTATTCAAAAAGTTAGAGAAACGCTAACTCACAATGAAAAATAAATTTTACATTTACAGATAATTCTTCACATTAATAAATTTGAAATGATTAGGTAAAAACATTATAGTAGGGATGGAGGGATCCAGGATTTTTTTCGGATTCGCATTCGGATCGGATCCTTGATTTTCGGAGTCGGATCTTTCGGATCGGATATTTTCGGATCCAAATGCATTTTCAAATACCTGACACTGAGATTCCCCCGATGATTGTGCAAACTCTTGGGAAGAGTCACACTATGTGCCAGTCATATTTTGCCTTTTTTTATTTTCCACGGCTGAAATTCTCATACGTAACCTCTGCGAGAGCTTTCAAACAAAACGGTTCATGAGTAGGACAAGAATCGCATGCGACGGCGCATTCGAAGATAGAATCGGGACTCTTTCCACCCTTATGGGGCGTTGCATTCACTAAAGCTATTATTTAAAATTTCGGATACAGATCCGATGTCTTCCGCGATTTTGGATCCGTTGTATCCGATGAAGGGCAATATCCGCGGATGTTTGGATCCGAGGTATCCGATCCGACCATCCCTAGCAATCACCCACAGTTATTTTTTCTACCTGGATATTTGGGCACTACCTACACTTGGGCCTTTTTCCTCACAGTAAGGATTGCTAAGGGGCTAATGGCTGGGAGTATCTCCTGCACAGGAGGGTCTCTTCTGCACTGGCCGGCAGCTAAAATCGTTAACTGCTGCAGCCTAAGGGTTAAATAAATATATTTGGATGGCAGGGGCAGCAAAAGCATACGAAAAGTGCTTCGCATCACCATGATCAAGCATCTCAATCAATGTGGTAAAAGACAGAAATATTCTTCACTGTTTCCACTAAATTCATATTCTAATCAATAAAATAAAATTAAAACTCATTGCAATGCCTTATTTCAAAATTATTGCTGTACTTCACCATATGATGAAATATGAAGTTCTCCTCCAAATCGTAGATGTATACCAATAGATGGTAAAAAGACCGATTAAAGAAAATTGAAAGATATTGGAATTAATCCAATCAAATTCTTTTCAGGAGGGCGACAGACTTGGGGTCTTGAAGAAATGGAACGGAGATCTTCACTTCTACTACAACGGAAACGACCTCGGCGTGGCCAAGAGTGGAATTAGGGACATGTTGTATCCCGTGGTAGACATTGCGTCTAGCTGTAAGACGATACAAATTAACTAAGAAGAATAAAGTGAGATTTAAAGAGCATTTAATCCATTTTCTATATATTCATGAGGAATGTTGTGTCACATATTTAAGAAAAATGTAATCCGTACAGTCTTAAATTTATCATGAGTGAACACAATGAAGAGGCATTTTTTTAATTCACTCTCCAATCTGCCAGTTTTTTTTCATATTTACATATTTATTTCATTTTATGTCCCAACTAACCTCTCCATTGAAACTTATTGGAGGTTGTCCCTCGCTCCTCTTCCAGTCCATATGTCCTTCTGATAATTGTCTTCATCAGGCCATCCTCTGACAATTGGGCCAATTAAATTGTTGGGGTTCTTATACAACCGTGTATATAAATACCTTCTTTTTAGGATTTAGATAAGATATCTCTTTTCTCCCAATCTTCTTAGTATTTGCTCATTACCGTATATGTCTGAATATAGTCTCCCCTTTTTTTCCAAAAATGCCCGTGATAAAAGTTAAGGGGGGACTATATTCAAACCCATTTTTTAAATTTTTTCCCGAAACTCAAGCCTCAAAATTAGGGGGGGGGGGTGACTATATTCAGAGGGGGACCATATTCGGAGGAATACGGTATATGCTTACTTGGCCAATCCATTTTATCTTCATGATTCTTAGGTAGCACCACATTTCCAATGTTTCTACTCTTGACTTCTCTATGTCTGACTACGTCCATACGTTGCTCTTTTTACGGGACATTTACTCAAATTGTGGCATCTGATGAATTGCTTCCTCACACGAACTCGTTAGGTCAACCAAATGCATGTATTTTTAAAATTTTTTTCCCTTTTCTGGTCACAGTTTGTTGGTCTTTGTGTTCCTTTTAGCCATCTAACAGAAAATGTAATTTTAAGCATCTGTATGGACACACTTAATAATTTATATTTTTTGCACGGTTGGTGCAACTTGCATGAAGCAAAGCGTGATATGTGGAGCTCAATCTGCCTGCTGGCAAGTGCATCTCTTACAGCCTTTGTTTTTGATGACTACAGACGTAGCATATTGCAAGCTTCATGTTGGTGTGTACTCACTCCCTGACTGCCACCCTTGAGGTTGCTCACAGGGTATTAGGTCGATGTAGATGCTACAAGTGAAGCACGTTGTCCGTGGAAGTGAGGCTAGGACGTTGAAGCGAACACATACTGTATTGCATGGTGAATGCTGGTACTCACTCCGTGACCAACACCCGATAGGTATATTTGATATGTAGGCAGAGTATTATGTA
Source organism: Ischnura elegans (assembly GCF_921293095.1). NCBI lineage: Eukaryota > Metazoa > Arthropoda > Insecta > Odonata > Coenagrionidae > Ischnura > Ischnura elegans. The sequence goes on from NC_060254.1 coordinate 103,572,147, forward strand.
GATGCCGCACATGGAGCATGTTTCTCTGAGGAAGTGAGGCTAGACCATTGACAGCTGCCGAGAAGTCAAGAGTTGAAGCATTCGGAAATTGGTGCTCCTGAAGAAAGATGACCATAAACAATGGCGGCGTGTGCGTATACGCATGTTAGCAAGTGCACACCCAAAGATGAATGAAATATAAAAGAAAACTGTTCCTTTGCAACGAGAAGGATAAAAATCCTGTCTGCATATGCAAGAAACATGAAGCTCCTAACGCTACAGCTATTCACTGCTCTACAAGTGTGCGATCCCGTGGCATCGCGCCGGGCACATTTTCGGTCTATGCGATCGCTTGAGGGTGGTCGGGCGGGACGAGGTAAATGTATAAACAAGGGGTATGTATATGTACTGTTCAAATGGGTGATGGGAGCAGACTCAAAATGAGTAGACTCGCAGGTAGTGTAGTGGTGTAGCCGCCACCTACACTACTTGCACCCAGGATCCTAGTCCGTCTGCAACAGAGTCAACTGTATGGCCGTTTTCTACACTACTCCCCCATTGGGTGTAAGGAAAGGAGAATGAATTTCACCTACCGTCACTTGTAAAGGTGTGTTTAGAATAATTATTTTCATGCATGCTAATATTATTTCTGTTCATTCAATTTAAAGGGTTGAATGTACCAGTGATATGTTTCGCTTGCTATGTATTCTATTACGACGAAATATGATGCTCATGGATTAGGTTTAACATAATATAATTAAATCATCATATATCTGCTCTAATGCACACCCTAGATAAATTACCACCAGCCGCCACTGACGATAGAATGAGTCGATCGAGTAAGTAATGAGGAAGAGCTAAGAAGATCGGGAGGAGGGAAAAGTGTTGTAAATACCTCACGGAGAGGACGGCTTGGTTGGCCAAATTTTGAGGCATGATGGCCTGATGAAAAGGATCAAGGAAGTACAGGTGGAAGGAAAGAAGGGCAAGGGACGGCCCTGAATGAGTTACATAGGACAGGTTATTAAGGATGCAATGGAGAAAAATACTTCAGTATGAAGAGGCTAGCAGATGGGAGAGCAGAATACATGGAGTGTTGCATGAAACCAACCTCGGGAGTTGGATACATTGAGGATTTGCACCCATGCGCATGAGTGGGCACAAAGACACTTGTGTCATGCATTGACTTACGATAATGATTAACACTATTTTCAAAATCCATTTTTCCCGATGCAGAAAATGAATTATTGATATCAGGGTAACAAATGCAAAATTTTAGAGCATAAACTAATGCCGCCACCTAGATACCGCATTGATTTCCATTGCATGGCCCCGGGCTGACATCAATTGGATGTTATCAGGACTTACTAAGGAACATGAATGTCCAAATGTCCCTCTTGAGGACACCCATAGGATAACTTCTTCAGGACTTGGCAATCATTTATTACCATTGGTATGCGCTTCTTTACAAGTGAAACATAGCAAAATTACTTTTCATAAGCTAGGAAATAGCCTAAATTCCATAAATAATTAATATTAGCAGACACAAGTAATTGCTTGTACGAAACAAGAGGAGAAAGGCTTTTCTTCCCCTTCTGTTTGCCTTTTGTGGAATCCTTCCAAATCCCTTTGAAGCGTACCACCACTGAATTTCTTATACCTGTCTCATCACCGCCTGGGTGAGTAGATTATGAAAATTCCTATTAGCCAGATGTTATATCCACTATATTGAGAACCATTTTACAAAGTGGATTTCTTGAATGCGTGTGATCCACGACAAACTCTTGTAGACAAACTTAAATAACTGACGACTGACGTAATAGGAAATATCCTACGAAAATTCCAGATAAGGAGAATCTTCTCGCCTCACACTCAGATAAAGCATCTCCTAAACACCGTCAAGGGTAGAACTCCACTACAAGTGGAAGGGGTTTACCAAATTCCTTGCCATACCTGCGGGAAGAACTACATCGGCGAAACAGGCAGGTCGGTCAAAACACGCCTAGAAGAGCACGCGAGAGCGATTCGACTGTGGCAATCAACAAAGTCCGCGGTAGCCGAACACGCAGCGCTTGGCCACATCATCGACCCCAAGGAAGTCAAAATCCTCGCCAAAGTTAAAGGTTTTAAACAGAGACTCGTCAGAGAAGCCATTGAAATATCCAAAGAAGATAAGAATAACAGAGACACCGGCATTAAAATTAGCCGTACTTGGCAACCAGTAATAAGAAAAAACAAGTAGCAACCCACTCCCCCAACCTCCGGCTCCCCTCCCCCCACCACCTGACGCAGATACCTATATATAAGATCTTTAATTCCTATCTCTTCACAATCCCTTGAAAAAGCGACCAGCATCGGTCGGGAAACGCTGGGGCCACCCAAGAACTGACGCGGCGACATAATAGCCCAAATGTTTTTAATAATATTTGAATATACCTTTTATTTTGAAAAGTAAATATTGCTCTATATGCTGTTGATTTTCATCAAGAAATACATTTTTTCGTCATCAGTTATCTTCATTGTGTTAAATAATAATGCTATAAAAGCTATTGTCAATCGAATACACTGAATACATAAATGCAAAAAATTAGTTTGTTATATTTAAACATTAATCTTCTATTCCTATTGCACAAGAAGCATTTCGCCGTTTGCATTATTATCCCCAGAGAATTATCATTATCCCCCGTGATTGCAAACAAAATCGGTGGATTCTATGAATTCACGCGAAAATTTTCAAAGTTGGTCACAAAAATCGTAAAACCCAACGCCATATAACACATCCATCAATGCCTGCCTACCCTGATTTTAAGACCTGGTTACACGGTACATTAACACGTACAAGTTAATGTACGTTTGCGTGAATGGTTTTGGTAGACCGGTACGAATGCATGAACCAAATTAGAAAAGGTTCTATTTTCTGTGCATGCATTCGTCCAAGTTGAGTAGTTTACACGGTGCATTTTGGCGTTCATTCTCGCGTTCATACATTTAGACATTCACCCGTACGAGTCAATGTATCGTGTAACCAGAATTACGAAAATGTGAAATGTGTGAAAAATTAATAATTTTGAACCTATCTATGAGTAAACGTCTTGGCGTTCAAGTTCCAACCAGGCCGCATTTTCCCCTCTTATTTATATCTTATTCCTCAACACACGACAAGTAGCTTTTTTTAACACAATTCTTTAATCTCAAGATTCTCCTCCCCACCACACCAATTGTTCCAATTTCAAATTTGTTTTACATATTTAGATTTGGTGGCGATTTTGCTATTGGAACCAAAGATGTTGTTATGGTTTATCACCTATTTTTTACGTTGACAATTCTGATTTATTCAAAGTTACAGCAAGCAGTAAACAACTAATTAAATAACGCCAAGTCGTGCTTCGGTCTCCTTTACAATTTACCTCCTTTACCAACAACTCCTATGGGTTTATTTGCCTTACATTGCAATACATTTATCTTTTAAATTGTGATTTATAATTTAATTTTTGACAGTATTACATGCAATGAAACGTCATTGTAAAGAAATGCTACGGACAGCCGAAATGCGTTCGTTATACAGGAAATTTCGTTATACTGGATGGCAAATAACTTCGTCATAATGAATACTTCGTTACACTGGCGTTCGTTATAAAGACATTTCACTGCACTTTGCACGAAATTTGTTCTTTGGGAAAACTTATGCGACTTTTCTGTGAGCACCCTCACCCACAGGGGGGATAGTTTATCTAAGGGAGGTTGTTGAATGTGGGGGGAGAGATATAAATAAAGAATTATTTTCTATTATTACATTCGGTAGAAATCCCGACTAGTGCACGGTATCGATTTATAACAAAGCCATGTCGGTGATGACAGCTGTGTGATTTAATTTTTACTTTGCGCACCGGAAGTTCTTACTTTGCGCCATCCTTCGACATAGCGGTCGCTTTGGAAGTACCTTTGTTTAATGCGTATCATAAGATGTGAGGTGCCGATTAATATATTACTTAGACCACCATTTGCATTCATTAACACCATACCATCCAGTGGCGTACCTAGAGGTGTGCTTTGGGGGGGGGGGAATAAGAGGGTTAGTGGGGGCCTCCCCCTCCAGGAAACGGGGAGTTCAGCAAAATTAAAAACAAATAACATGCCTGAAAATGCATTTACATCATTTTGGCACTTAAAATTTAACTTTAAGCAGAGGCAGTTATTATGCACCAAATCCAGACAAGATTTTAAAACATTTTTTTGATTTCTCTGAGACTTGGGGGGGGGGGCATCACCTCATCCCCCCAAGAGTTCCGCCACTGATACGATCATAATATTGGTCAAAAGCCTTAAGATTGGTTTGACGCAGCCCTCCAATCAACTCCCATCTACATCTACATAATACCCTTCTAGCCACCTCTAGGGTGTTTGGCAGGGGGTGATCAATCACCATCATGCAGCATGCAATTGGACTCCCACATGCACACCACACAGTCCAAAACAGTCACACGCATACTAACAAATTATACTACCACATGCTGTTAGAAATAGTAATAAAATTGAGAAACATGCGTTATGTTTTACAGAGGTTAGTAGACTACACAACAAGTCATCTAATCTATTTATAAGTTTTATTGCTGCCGTTATAATCTCTTATGTTAGTGATCGTGGAAAAAAGACATTCTGAATCTGTATGTTCTACAGTCTATATCTCTTATTTTGTTTATACGATCTGATCTTCCGTAGTATGTTGGCGTCCGTAAGATATGGCTAACTTCGTTAGAAAAGACACTGCTCTTAAATTTATCTAAAAGGTTTAGTCTATTTTTCAATCTACGGGCTGACAGAGATTCTCATCCGAGTTTATCTAAGAGGTCAGTTACACTGACAAGACCATCGTAACGACCTTTCACGTACCTGGCAGGTTTTCTCTGTACGCGTTCTAACTCTGCTATTAAGTCTTTTTCATGAGGGTCCCAAACACTGGCAGCGTATTCTAAATGTGGTCTAACGAGGGAAAAGTAGCTAATTTCTCTCACTTTGTCGTCGCACTTTCCTAATATTCTTTTAACAAAAGCCATTTTACGATTAGCTTGACCGGTTATTTCTCGAATATGTTTATTCCACGATAGATCATTATTGAGTCTAACTCCTAGATATTTCACGGATTCAACTGCCTTTAATTGGGTCCCCCGAATGATATAGCTATGTTGTGGGGAGTTATTTTTCTTCCAGAAATTCATTACGACGCATTTTTTCAAATTTAATTCTTACTGCCATGCATCGCACCACGCTTGGATAGCAGCAAGGTCTTTCGTTAGTTCATCCCTATCTTTACTGGAGGCGATTTATCTGTAAACTACAGCGTCGTCTGCAAATAATCGTAACTTACTGTACTTTGCCAATATTTATATAAAGAAGGAATAGGAGTGGGCCTATGACACTACCCCGAGGGACGCTAGAAGTGACTCTCCTGTCAGCTTATCTTATCACGCCCGCCTTTCTCTTCTATTTCACAACCTTCTTTAACTGTTCCATACCTTTTATTTAAGGTCTTCTTTTTGCATCCACACTATCTACCAGTCCTCCCACAGTTGTCCTCATATCTCTGTATTTCTGCCGATTAGGTTGGAAGGTCCGATGTCCCTTAGGTGCTATCAATTTCTTATCTCGTGCAAATACTTCCAGTGCTCCGGAATTTTCCACAGATGTGGATATACATTTAGCGACATTTAGCGATGAAATCGGGTGGCATACGCTACGTGAGTCCACTGCATTAGAGTTAGTCAGGTGCAAGAGAGACGAAGTGTATCTCCAGGATAAAGTGGAATTACTTCTACCCACTCTGAGGTAACAATGACAAATGTGTACAGTATTTAACCCCCCCCCCCCCTCCCCAAAATCTCACCGTACCACTATTCGTATGTACTACATGATTATTTTAGTTTACTTAAATCACTTTCACGAAAACAATATATACCTACCTATTCCTTTTGTCACTTGTCTTTTATCGAATGTGAATATGGTCCATTCTTTTATTTATTTATGAGAGTATTTGATTGCTCCATAAAACAATATGGAGAGTGTTTCATGTTTGCGATTTACGTTATCCTGAATACATGGATGGCATTGCTTCTCCTCAACAAGTTGACTGTGACCTACGTGGCCCTGCGATGGCCATTGACCCTGTTTCAGCGTCCTTGGCGACCTACTGCTGCTACTGACCACAATCACAACCAGCTGCCACGTGTAAGTCGGTACAACCTCCGTAATCCGGGTTTTCGGCAATCTAACACGCACGGACATCCATGGTGACGAGGCGAAGGCGACCTCGCACTCACTTACATGACTTACGACACACTGCCGTTTTAAACGCATCACTTTCCAATTTGAGGTAAGACCATGTTTTGCTAGATTGGGGAAAAAAGTATCCCAACAGAGTTTGTGCCACCACCATCGCTTCGCAGGAGAATGGATTCCCTTTCTAACGGTATATAATCCTTGGAATGAGACGAGGGAAATTCAAATACGCTCTTATTTCAGCCACCAAGGTCGTGACGGTGAATCTGCCTGCCTCGAACCGAGGCCCGAACGCTTTCGTACTCCTCTCTAGAATGTTGGCGCATTCGATATCCATAGGAATAGTGCCTTCTTTTTACCCGCTATCTCCCTCTAACCCTCTTTTCCATTCCTTCTTCGCACCTACTCCGGCACTCGTAATAAAATTAACTGGAAGCCCATCTCCACTTCCTCATTTTCTCGTCCCTGAAAATTTATGGGATAAATATTCGCTACGCGTTATACGCAAGACAGCAATGGCGAGGAGCGATTTTGAGCATCAGGAATTACTCTAAATGCACTGCTCGACAAAAGAACTTTTTTCTGTTCTAGAGATGTTGTTGGGTGATACTACAGGTGCTTTTCGTCCTGATACCAAATCTGGGCTCGCATGTTTTCTATCACGTCTAGTTTCTTTAGGACAACCGAATTAAATAAGGGTTCAAGGATATTTAAGAATATAAATCGTGGTTTTAAAAAAATGTGAAAAAATAGGTACTTTCATAGGATTTTCTCGTATATTTAGCATCTGGTAAGTCCCTATTCAGTGTCCATCAGTTATATGTTGCTGAAATTTCCTTGGTGCTATTTTTCCAAATGTAAAATACCTTCGTCGAAACGCTCAATGTGTTCATCTCTAACAGCGTTGAGGTTTGATGGAAAAGGGGAAGGTTTGAGTAGCGGAAATATTGTTCTTTTGCCAAATATATGACGCTAGTATATATTTATTGAATAGCATATAGCTGATATTCTTGGAAAATATATTACTCTTCGAATGACCACTATACATTAATCAAATATTACTGTTTTTCGCTAAATTTTAACTAAATCAGTGATTAACTTATTTATCTCCGCGGAGATATTTTCATCAACAGTTAGAATGATGTTTTTTCTATGCAACAGAACAATAAAATCCTGCGCAAATTCGCTCCGCTCTCCGATGTTTTCGCGATAAAGCAAATTGATGTCGGGCGGTTTTCGCCACCAGTGATCCTCTATACACGTGGTGGGCACTCGGCAACTTTGGGTTATATGCGTAGCAGTCCGTTTGAGAGAATGGATTTTCCCTAAATCTTGAGTGCATTAAACTACTTATCTACTACCTACTTATCATTTGTGGTGTCTTTATGGTAGATACCCCATACTGACGATTTTACCTTCGAATCTTTGCGTGAAAGCCGCGGTCGGACGACAATAAGCCTAACGGTTCGCGCGCTCCCCTCTCTCCTCGGCGGCTGCCACTTTATGTACCCTGATGAGGTCTTTCACTTTGTACATGAGCAAATTTTTCCATCAAAAAAATGGGATTTTCCCATAATTCTCCTATTGGCTAATTTCTAGCCGAGGGCTCAGCATCAGTATTCCTTGTCGAAGTTTGTGTAGAAGGACAGTCACAGTATAGCTGCCCTGTTATGGATACAACGAAAATTACTCGCCAAGATTGACATACATAAGTCTGGGCAAATAGAGGGGGGTCTATGAAGCAGAAGAAATCATCCGTGTTAGATTATTTACAAAAAAAACTATTTTTGCAAAGAGACGATAAATTAAAAACTTTGCTTGTACCCTTATTAAAAATAATTTTTCATCAATGTTTTCGAAATTGGCATAAGTTCTCCAGAGTGAATAGTAGATTTCTGAATTTGAATAAAATTCGGTTAAAAAGTTATTAATACTTCCCGTTAAAATATCTTCGAGTTGTTAAAATTATTAATCGAAAATCCTGAAAAAGTGCAATGATAAATCTTTATCTAGGAATTTCGGACGACCTAATTATCCACTCCTCAGTAATTTTAAGAATTGTATCAGCTGGACGTCTAGTAAAAGGTACGATCTTCTCAGATTACTGTCTTAAAACAGCTGAACTGCACGAAAAACTTTATCCATGGCATCACTCGCCAGCGGATATTCACAAAAATTTAATACATGGAGCGGGAATAGTGAACCATGTCATTCTTTCTCTAGAGAAGATGCATTGGAATCCCGACTCAAAGATATTAGAAGATAGAGTGAAAAACGTGCCATAAAAGTAATCAGGATTGCTACAAACAACGACCTTTTCCATAGCCTTCTGCTTACATCAGATTATATTATTTCTTGTTCTGCGGAGGTTCACCGTAAAGTAAAATATTACCAGAGGCAGGGGCGCAGCCAGGAATTAAGGCTAGGGGGGGTTTTAGGTGCAACTAATACTTACGGGTGTGGAGGTATTGCATACCATCCAGTGTAAGCAGGAGTTGCGGGGGCCCTCCTCCAGAAAACTTTTAAGAATAATGGATCAAAATGGCGAGTTTTACGGCTTCCTGAGGGATATTTGATTGATCCTAACACTATTCTATAAGTAATACTGATCCAAAAAAGTAACATGGATTTAACTTAAAATTTTCTCTGAGCTCTGGGGGGGGGGGGGGGGGGTTATCCCCCAAAACCCCCCCTCGCTGCGCCACTGACCAGAGGACTTGAAAAAACTTCTGGCGCTAGAAGATAATACTTTGAAAGAATAGCAGTCTTCATTCACTGACTCAGAATAAGAGTTTAAGCCATTACTTTTGAGTAATTAGCAATAAAAAAAATATTTCCTTATGGTATATTTTATATTATTTCTCTTCAATTACCAAAATTTCTAGCTTAAACACCCATTAGAAAGTTTTAATCATTATTTACCCTTTGCGCAGCTATTTAATAGCATTATCGAAGAAGAATTGCTAACTTTCCGTTGATATTACCGTATTAAAAATTTAGAATTGCCCCTGGAAGATATGTTTCCCGCACTCTTATTAACCTTATTTATTCTTTGTTCGTCGACCTCCTAAACAATATTGTGGAATCAATCATCCTAAATAAGTTTCTTTGCATCTATTAATTACACGATATTCAAATTCTCATTAAATTAGCCATAATTAAGGCTACAGCTTTGTTTCCCGCATCACTTAACTTTATTTTTTTTATCGACCACCTAAACGATATTGTAAAATCAATCATCCTAAATAAGTTTCTTTGCATCTATAAATTAAATTGTCATTAATTTAGCTATAATTAAGGCTACAGCTAAGTTTTCCGCATCACTTAACCCTTTTTTCATCGGCCTCGTAAACAATTCACGGTTTAACGTCCAATCCTACGGACCATGTGATTTGTATCCGGGTTTACCTCCACAAAACACCATAGCATGGATCAGGCAGTTAACGATAAATTTCCGCCGGGATTTGAATTCTGGCCCCCGTAGTGAGAATCCAGCATTTTAGCCGTCTCCAAAATCCCATCTCCTATTTCATATGCAATCGAATTAGAAAGTAGGGCAACTAATGAATCGGCGCCATTTCCACCGCAGTTCAGAAATGGAGTTGGACGATATTTTCAGCAGTACTGTTAGGAGAGAAATTATAATAACTACGGGAGAGTAATTAAATTCCCATCCCGCTAAATATCTTTTTGCAGCATTATTAATTTTAGGGGACGTTTATCCGGGGTATGTTAAATGCTCAATATTGCATGAGTTGGGTAGCTCGTGCAAGATAATGAATCCACCACCAGAACTTCAGTTTCCTTTCTCTAGTAAGTTGGCCGATCTGTCGTGGTTTATTTTCTTACCATTGACGAAGTAGTCTTATGTTGAGGCATAGAGAACGTAAAAAATACCTCTTTCGTGGCTCCTCTTTCGTTGACTCCTCTTTCGTAGCTCCTCTTTCGTTGACTCCTCTTTCGTTGACTCCTCTTTCGTTGACTACTCTTTCGTAGCTCCTCTTTCGTTGACTCCTCTTTCGTTGACTCCTCTTTCGTAGCTCCTCATTCGTAGCTCCTCTTTCGTAGCTCCTCTTTCGTTGACTCCTCTTTCGTTGACTCCTCTTTCGTTGACTACTCTTTCGTTTACTCCTCTTTCGTAGCTCCTCTTTCGATGACTCCTCTTTCGTTGACTCCTCTTTTGTAGCTCCTCTTTCGTTGACTCCTCTTTCGTTGACTCCTCTTTCGTTGACTCCTCTTTCGTTGACTCCTCTTTCGTAGCTCCTCTTTCGTAGCTCCTCTTTCGTAGCTCCTCTTTCGTTGACTCCTCTTTCGTTGACTCCTCTTTCGTAGCTCCTCTTTCGTTGACTCCTCTTTCGTTGACTCCTCTTTCGTTGACTCGTCTTTCGTTGACTCCTCTTTCGTTGACTCCTCTTTCGTGGACTCCTCTTTCGCTGACTCCTCTTTCGTGGACTACTCTTTCGTAGGTCCTCTATCGTAGCTCCTCTTTCGTTGACTCCTCTTTCGTTGACTCCTCTTTCGTAGCTCCTCTTTCGTAGCTCCTCTTTCGTTGACTCCTCTTTCGTAGCTCCTCTTTCGTTGACTCCTCTTTTGTTGACTCCTCTTTCGTAGCTTCTCTTTCGTTGCTCCTCTTTCGTTGACTCCTCTTTCGTTGACTACTCTTTCGTAGCTCCTCTTTCGTAGCTCCTCTTTCGTTGAATCCTCTTTCGTTGACTCCTCTTTCGTTGACTCCTCTTTCGTTGACTCCTCTTTCGTTGACTCCTCTTTCGTTGACTCCTCTTTCGTTGAATCCTCTTTCGTTGACTCCTCTTTCGTTGACTCCTCTTTCGTTGACTCCTCTTTCGTTGACTCCTCTTTTGTTGACTCCTCTTTCGTTGACTCCTCTTTCGTAGCTCCTCTTTCGTTGACTCCTCTTTCGTTGACTCCTCTTTCGTAGCTCCTCTTCCGTAGCTCCTCTTTCGTTGACTCCTCTTTCGTTGACTCCTCTTTCGTTGACTCCTCTTTCGTTGACTCCTCTTTCGTAGCTCCTCTTTCGTAGTTCCTCTTTCGTTGACTCCTCTTTCGTTGACTCCTCTTTCGTAGCTCCTCTTTCGTAGCTCCTTTTTCGTAGCTCCTCTTTCGTTGACTCCTCTTTCGTTGACTCCTCTTTCGTTGAATCCTCTTTCGTTGACTCCTCTTTCGTTGACTCCTCTTTCGTTGACTCCTCTTTCGTTGACTCCTCTTTCGTTGAATCCTCTTTCGTTGAATCCTCTTTCGTTGACTCCTCATTCGTAGCTCCTCTTTCGTTGACTCCTCTTTCGTTGACTCCTCTTTCGTTGACTCCTCTTTCGTAGCTCCTCTTTCGTTGACTCCTCTTTCGTTGACTCCTCTTTCGTTGACTCCTCTTTCGTAGCTCCTCTTTCGTAGCTCCTCTTTCGTAGCTCCTCTTTCGTTGACTCCTCTTTCGTTGACTCCTCTTTCGTTGAATCCTCTTTCGTTGACTCCTCTTTCGTTGACTCCTCATTCGTAGCTCCTCTTTCGTTGACTCCTCTTTCGTTGACTCCTCTTTCGCTGACTCCTCTTTCGTAGTTCCTCTTTCGTTGACTCCTCTTTCGTTTGCTCCTCTTTCGTAGCTCCTCTTTCGTAGCTCCTCTTTCGTTGACTCCTCTTTCGTTGACTCCTCTTTCGTTTACTCCTCTTTCGTTGACTCCTCTTTCGTAGCTCCTCTTTCGTGGTTGCTCTTTCGTTGACTCCTCTTTCGTTGACTCCTCTTTCGTAGCTCCTCTTTCGTTGACTCCTCTTTCGTTGACTCCTCTTTCGTAGCTCCTCTTTCGTTGACTCCTCTTTCGTTGACTCCTCTTTCGTTGACTCCTCTTTCGTTGACTCCGCTTTCGTAGCTCCTCTTTCGTTGACTCCTCTTTCGTTGACTCCTCTTTCGTTGACTCCCCTTTCGTTGACTCCTCTTTCGTAGCTCCTCTTTCGTTGACTCCTCTTTCGTAGCTCCTCTTTCGTAGCTCCTCTTTCGTTGACTCCTCTTTCGTTGACTCCTCTTTCGTTGACTCCTTTTTCGTAGCTCCTCTTTCGTTGACTCCTCTATCGTTGACTCCTCTTTCGTAGTTTCTCTTTCGTAGCTCCTCTTTCGTTTACTCCTCTTTCGTTGACTCCTCTTTCGTTGACTCCTCTTTCGTAGCTCCTCTTTCGTAGCTCCTCTTTCGTAGCTACTCTTTCGTAGCTCCTCTTTCGTAGCTCCTCTTTCGTAGCTCCTCTTTCGTAGCTCCTCTTTCGTTGACTCCTCTTTCGTTGACTCCTCTTTCGTTGACTCCTCTTTCGTTGACTCCTCTTTCGTTGACTCCCCTTTCGTTGACTCCTCTTTCGTAGCTCCTCTTTCGTTGACTCCTCTTTCGTTGACTCCTCTTTCGTAGCTCCTCTTTCGTAGCTCCTCTTTCGTAGCTCCTCTTTCGTTGACTCCTCTTTCGTTGAATCCTCTTTCGTTGACTCCTCTTTCGTTGACTCCTCTTTCGTTGACTCCTCTTTCGTTGACTCCTCTTTCGTTGACTCCTCTTTCGTTGACTCCTCTTTCGTTGAATCCTCTTTCGTTGACTCCTCTTTCGTTGACTCCTCTTTCGTTGACTCCTCATTCGTAGCTCCTCTTTCGTTGACTCCTCTTTCGTTGACTCCTCTTTCGTTGACTCCTCTTTCGTAGCTCCTCTTTCGTTGACTCCTCTTTCGTTGACTCCTCTTTCGTAGCTCCTCTTTCGTAGCTCCTCTTTCGTTGACTCCTCTTTCGTTTACTCCTCTTTCGTTGACTCCTCTTTCGTAGGTCCTCTATCGTAGCTCCTCTTTCGTTGACTCCTCTTTCGTTGACTCCTCTTTCGTAGCTCCTCTTTCGTAGCTCCTCTTTCGTTGACTCCTCTTTCGTAGCTCCTCTTTCGTTGACTCCTCTTTTGTTGACTCCTCTTTCGTTGCTCCTCTTTCGTTGACTCCTCTTTCGTTGACTACTCTTTCGTAGCTCCTCTTTCGTTGAATCCTCTTTCGTTGACTCCTCTTTCGTTGACTCCTCTTTCGTTGACTACTCTTTCGTTGACTCCTCTTTCGTTGACTCCTCTTTCGTTGAATCCTCTTTCGTTGACTCCTCTTTCGTTGACTCCTCTTTTGTTGACTCCTCTTTCGTTGACTCCTCTTTCGTAGCTCCTCTTTCGTTGACTCCTCTTTCGTTGACTCCTCCTTCGTAGCTCCTCTTTCGTAGCTCCTCTTTCGTTGACTCCTCTTTTGTTGACTCCTCTTTCGTAGCTCCTCTTTCGTTGACTCCTCTTTCGTAGCTCCTCTTTCGTAGCTCCGCTTTCGTTGACTCCTCTTTCGTTGACTCCTCTTTCGTTGACTCCTCTTTCGTAGCTCCTCTTTCGTTGACTCCTCTTTCGTTGACTCCTCTTTCGTAGCTCCTCTTTCGTAGCTCCTCTTTCGTAGCTCCTCTTTCGTTGACTCCTCTTTCGTTGAATCCTCTTTCGTTGACTCCTCTTTCGTTGACTCCTCTTTCGTTGACTCCTCATTCGTTGACTCCTCTTTCGTTGACTCCTCTTTCGTGACTTCTTTTTTGTGACTCCTTTTTTGTGACTCCTTTTTTGTGACTCGTTTTCTGTTACCTCTTTTTCTGTGACTCCTTTTTTGTTGACTCCTTTTTTGTTACTCCTTTTTTGCGACTCCTTTTTTGTGACTCTTTTTTTGCGACTCCTTTTTTGTGACTCCTTTTTTGTGACTCCTTTTTTGTGACTCCTTTTTGAGGGTAATTATATTCTTATCTCGCTCAATATCTTTATTACAGCATTATTAATTTTAGGGGAAGTTTATCCGGCGTATGTTAAATGCTCAAATTTGCATGAGTTCGGCAGCTCGTGCATGAAAATAAATGTACCACCAGAACTTCAGTTTCCTTTCTCTCGTAAGTTGGCCGATCTGTAGTGGTTTATTTTCTTACCATTGACGAAGTTGTCTTATGTTGAGGCATAGAGAACGTAAAATATACCCACTATTTACCGCAATATCACTTCAAATAATTCCACTGCATGTATAAATTCAGTTTGATTTTGTGGCAGTAGATGGCTGGTTCGCTTCCGTGCAATGTCGCAAGGGCGTACCCAGGATCAAAACTGGGGGAGGGGGGGGCATGCCATGGTTGTTCAAGTGGAAGGTAAGATTTAAGTATGGAAAAGGTGAATGAAATAAACATTTTAAGGAAACTGTAACCGCTTCTTTTTTATTTTTTAAAAATTATATGCTTGAAAAAAATATTATTTTCCTCATAGAATTTGCGATTTTTGCTTCTGGGGTGGGGCCGGCTGCCCCCTCCTGCCCCTCGCTTGGCACGCCCATGCAATGACGTAAGAAAATTCTTAATGAGACTCAAGAGTAGGTAGGTAATGCAGCCTGATATCCATCGTGAGTATGCGAAGGTGGAGTTTCGAACCTTTTTTCGAAGAGAAACAAATTTTCAAAGTCTCATAAAGGGCAACAAAAATACTTGTCTTATCCACTTCAATTTATACTCCACTGCTTTCGTTATAAATATTTTTTGGGGAAAATTAATTTTGCTTATAGCAAAAATCGTTATTTATTGGTACGGGGTTCTCGTTTGGGGTCATCGGCATCTCAAAAGGCCTTTGCATGTGTAATTAAATAAAGGACGATTTTTGCGATGTCATAATGCTATCAGAAAATCTTAATTCTGATGAAAGGGGCACTAAAAAACGTATATTATCTCAAAGTACCTATTCCCATATTCAATTACGTAAGTTAACACATAGCTAACGCATAAAATCTAAATTAAGAGAACCCGTGCTGCGATAAGGGCATCCATGGATAACGACAGTAAGGTTGTTACAGCACAGGCTCTCCTAATTGCCTCCCTAATATTACTCATATTGGAAAGATAAATGTTTATTGTATTCTGAGGTATATTATATGTTAACATAATCTTGTTACATCATGACATATCATCGCTACATCACATATCATCACTAATATCACCTCATTTTCTGTGCTTAAAAATAGTCTAAAATTCTTCTGACCACAAAATGCTATTACAAAGTTTTAGTATATACAGATAATATTAATTATTACCACTATCAATTCACATTTGCAGTGAACAACGCGTACGTGTAAATTCTGCAGCCTACATAATTTTGAATATGTTAAATTAATGGTATTCTAAGTGCGGAAAATTGAAAGCTTTGATGTTCCTCTCCTCATATTCTTTGGTAGAGGGTTGAAAATATTTTATGTACCTTGTTTTTATCCATGCAAGTGAATGTATTGCCTAAGTTGAAATAAATTTATCATATTTAATGTCCCGTGAAAATAATTTTGTTAACGTTACAACTCCCAAAGTGCTGGGGCAATAATTCCGGTCTTTAACGCAAAGGCAAAAACATCAGTCTTTTTCGTGGTGCTGAGCTGAAATTATAATTCCTTCCGATGGTTAACTTTCAGCGACCCGGGAATGGATCTGGCGCGGTTAGAGTTGGGGTGAAGTTATCGCCCTGCAGCGAGGGACAGGTGCTGCCACCAAGCAGTTGGCTGTGGCTGAAGGAGCAAACTGAACCTGACGGGACCACGTTGCCAATGAGGGCGGCGCAAGAGGGCGCCGCTGACTGTGTCCAGCTTCTCCTCATGTGTGGCGTCGACGTCAACGAAAGTCGAAGTGTCGGTTATGAAGAGCAGCGGGCGATTGACTATGCCATCATGGGAGATCACCCAAGAGTGGTAGAAATTCTTTTCCAATGGGATTCAATTTTTCCGGACTACGCTTCAAAAGAGCTTAGAGCCAAATTGAGATCAATGCGTGAAGAAGATGTAGGCATTAAGGAATTCTTCGAGGGAAGAGACAATTTTCATGAGCTATTTCGAAACGGAGATATCATTGAGGTCGAGAAAAAACTGAACATCAAGGACGGTAGGAACATTTCAGGCCCCAAGTACTGGGTCAATAGTGACGGGCAGTCATCTTTGTACACGGCGGCAAAGGAACGCAAATACGATGTGAGGGTCTTCCTGCTTTCTAGGAAGTTTGAGTTCTCAGGGACGGAGGAAAATGAAATTAAATTCCAAATGGATGAGATTCAGATTTTCCATTTCGACCGAGCGATGGGGAAATATTTCACTGAATTTGAAGATATTCACGTAATCAAATTGCTTTCGAGAACCAAATTTTGCGGGGGGAGTGATAAGACACGATTGAGAAGTATTTACCTCGAAGCAAACGAGGTAGCGGAAGCCAAACTGCTGATGCAGTGCCTTCAGAACGATACTCAATTGGAAATTGTATTTGAACTAGATCGGCCGGATATTAAATGCGCATACGCAATGGGAAATGCTGGAGTCCCAGGTGCCACGGATCCTTATTTACACCGCATCTACGCGTCTGCGCGCCTAAAGCCTCATTCACGAGTTCTCAGAAATTTAACTCACGAATTTTGTCATCGCGTGATGTGCACTGTCTTCATGAACAATGGGTTGCCCTACAGAGCAAATGCTCTCGAAATGATGAATGTTTACAGTAAGATTTTCTCCCAAATTATGTCACCGGAAAACAAAGAAAAATGCGATCCAATAATCCAAAATGTTGATGAAAGGCATAAAACTTCACAACAAGAATTAATTGTTCGAATTCCAGAAATAATAATGAGGCGCACAATAGATAATGAGGGTGAAGATTGTGGGGGAACAAATTTGAAAAAGAACTCAAATGATTTCTACCACAACCACGTGGAAAAGAAAATCTGTGAATTTGTCGCTTCAAATAAGGGAAAGGCTCGTATTCCAACTATAGAACTTTCATTATACCCCGCGTTGATGTCAAGGTACTATAAAGATCACGCACAGGTTTGCGTAACGAAGCAACCGAAGATGTCTTCGCACGATGGAGTCAATTACATAACGGTATCAGATTTGTCGCTGGGTATTAGCCACATGGATAAATCACTGGAGGGCGCCACGACTGTGGACTTGAGTTTTTTTGAGAGAATCAGCACTTACTTTGACGCCCAGCTAAGAAGAGGTTACTTGCGAAACTTGGATGTCGTTTGGAACAAGGAAACTGACTTTTGTCATAATCCTCATTCGTGTTCCTGCTCGGCAAGTTTTTTTCAAGAGCATAAAGAATGCGTCACTTTAATTATTCCGAAGGAGTTGAAATCATCCGAGGAGGGAGAATGTGTTGAATATACGTGGGAACACTTGCCAGAGGGAACGAAGGATTGGATACTAAACCAGCACGTCAGATTCCAGAACAACGACGTGACACTGAAAGATCTATTGGAGGATTTAATATCCAACAAGGGAGCAGCATCTACACTCAGCACCATCATTGGCCCCAAGGAAATATCAATGATTATCCAGCAAAGGACGTATTCCCTTGGTGATGGTGTGAAATCTGATTTGGCGACGAAGAAAGGGGAGCTGCTGGGCGGCCTTATCCAATCCTTCGTCCCCCGCCGAACAAGAATCAGTCCTGTCGATTTTAACGAGCAATTAATGACACAGCTCACAATGAACGCCATATTCTTTCTCAATACCACCGAGTACGCACTAAAAGAAGCGAAAGTCAGCAAATCGCGTGTGCGGAAAGGAGTAATGACGCAAGTTGATGATGTAAGACACTTTTTCTTGGAGAGAAATATTGAGGAGGCTAAACGACTCGATTGCATCCAAAACGAGGTTGGCCCAAATCAGGTGCTTGGATATATGCACACTTCTTTCTTCAAGAACAGAAATATTTCGTCCTCATTCACTCTGAGCTCATCAACGACCAACGCTGTCAATTGCTGGCCGATGAGCCTGGCACAGGTAAATCTTTGCTTGTACATTCAGAAGCCACGGAAGAGAAACTCAGACATAGGGATAAGTGGATAGAAGTTGTCCAGCTAACTGACAAGTTATTGTGAGTGTGAGAAAGTTAATAAAAAATGGAACGACGCGAGCAGAAGAACGGATGGAGAGAGTAGGAACAGCACTGTGCTAAATGGAAACATTGAAGATTTCCTATACCTGCATATGGACAAGGGAAAAGTCAATTATATAGATCTCTCTCTCGATAACGCAATTTTCTCACTATTTTGCCACGCCAAGGAGAGGGTGAAGGTGTTCTTCGATGGTTTCGATGGAATATGCCCCTACGTATAAGAATAATCTCTCTTCCTTCCTGGAGAACATGTTGAAAAATACGAGGGTGTCCCTTGTCTTGACCACGAGAACGAATCAGAGAGTGGACCTAGAGAAACGCCTCTCCACCTTGGCTCCCTCCTTTGTTCCCTTCGATAAGGAGGAACAAGTGCATTTCTAAAACCGCCAGGGGAATTGCATGCTCAATTTCCTGTCGAAGGAGTCACGTGAGGAGAAAATTAGATCCATCGCTGCAAAACACAAAGCCCAAGGTTATCACGAAAATGAAATAATTTCATTGAAAAATGTAGGCGAGGGCTCAAATCAGAATGCCGATACTTATGACTATAATTTTGAGAGGGCGGCGCAAGATCTGATAGAGAAAGGAAAGCCCCTTGTAAAGGACGAAGGCTATTTTTCTGAAATACCTCTACACGCACGCATGATGGCCACCGTGTACTTTGCGAATGATTTGTTCACAGATGATTCACTGAATCTTTCTTCTCTGTACAAGAATTTTGTCGATACAAAAATCGAATTATACTGTAAGTGGAGAGCAAAGATGCATGAATGTGAGAGAGATAAGCGTGTGCGGAAAAGATTTGCAGCGTCCACGATAGAGATATCTAAGAAATTCTCAGTCAAGTTTTTCCTCGAGGAATCCACCTAAAAGCCAGAAGACATGCTGGAAATAGGAATTTTAGTGAAGAAAGAACTCTCGATCGAGTTTATCCATCGAACGTTCGGAGAGTTCTTCTTTTGTTATCTACTCCTCGAGGAAGAAGGCCAAACCTACGGGATGTGCTTTTTCAGCGGGTGTTACTGGAGGACGGATTCTCCAAGGTGAGAGATTTTTGTGATGCAATGTTATCAGAGAGAAGCAACGAGAATTCAGAATGTAGCGAACGAACAAGAGCAATTGCTATACGTCAATCCTTGCTGCATGAGGGAAAGGAGTGTGGGATGACTTTGATTCGTAAGCTGTTTCACAAAGCAATTTCGGAGTGCCGTGAGGGAATACTTCAATATCTTGTGGAAATATTCAAGAAATATCTTCCTACTGTTATGTTTATGGATTCAAATGACAATTTCAGCACATTGAAGAATGAAAGTGGTATCGGATGCCAGAATGCCTTCGCCTTCTGCCTTGCGCTCTACATTGACTCAAGAAACCTCATAACGCAAATAATCTCATCGGAGACCTAGGGAGGTTTATTTCGGCAGGAGGAATCTGATGGACTGATGCGTACGAGACAGAAGTTTGGTGGAATAAAGACTGTTTGGAAGAGCTGCGTTGGATAATTAAATCCTTCGTAAAGCACAAGAAAGGACTCAAAAAACCATTGAAACAATATTTGATCAGCAATGAAAGCAGCCATTTCTTTTGTTACGCTTCAAGATATGATTTCAATGTAATTAAGTCCCTATTGGAGGGGATACTCGTGCAGGAGGATTTTCAGCAATTGCTTAACCCAACTTGGTTTGATTTCCCGCATACAGTTTGCATAAATTTGGTCATCGCATGGATTAGTGTTGTGAGTCATGGATGTGATGAAGACGTAGCGCGTGTTTGGAATTATTTGGAAAGCAAGCTGACAGTGAGGAAGGCGAGAAAGGCATTTCTTCGGAGGAGAGATGGGAAAGGTAGGAAATGGTCTTTTTGCGGCAAATGCCAACTCATGGGGGACAGAAATCATCGATTATATGTGGGCCATTTTGGCAAGGGAGTTTAGGGAAAAAGACTTGAATGATTACTTATTCGAGAGCTTCATAAATGTAACTGTACCCTATAAGTTTGCTTATGGCTATTTCATTGATTGGCTGGAGAGTGCCCTCGAAAATAAATGTCTGAGGATTGATGATGCATTGCGCTTACTGCTAAGTAAAGATAAATTCGGTAAACAGTACATGTTGGATTTCTCCTTCGGCTTCTCCAACTACCACTGGCTCAAATTATAGACGATATTAGCCCACGCTGGAGAGACTAGAAAATCCACGGGCTAAAGTAATCCTAAATGATTTATTATTGTTGAATGACACAATTATTATTTTCACACCATTGATACCTAATAAATTTGGATTATTTTACTGTGATAGGTTTGGGAGACCAGAGCCACTCATGAGAGAATTTCATCAACTTTGGCGTCAATTTATACCATTTGGTTTAGTACGTGATATTACACTGAACCAATATTTTCACATATACGGCTTGAGGTATGGTTCTTTTTTAAAACCTCTCTCCGCTCGTCTTCTGGTGGAACATATGGTAATTCCATGGAGACAACTGGAGCTATAACATAAATATTTCTCGACATTTGAGTTGAAGACGAGAATAAAAAATGATTGGTTTAAGCGACGGATCAAATCTACTTGGGTTAGATTCAATGCAGAGGTCGAGATAAGGACAGCTGCATTGCCTTTATTCATTCCCTTCATTTTCTCTGCACTTCCACCCTCTTGACGATGTGGCGGACGTTCTAATTCACGTCCTCGACTCTATAAGAGAGATTAACGCCTATATCGACTACTTGCTCTTCATGGAGTTTTATAACGTGGTCAACCGCACGTCTCTGGGAGCATGCACGCAGGATTCATTCGAGGAGTGGGGATGGGATCCAAAAGGTCTGCCCCGCGCAATAATTTTAAGACTGAAGTGCGGGGATACCCTTTTTGATGCTTTTAATAGAAAATACGAGGAAATTAAAGAACGGGCAGCTTCTGAACGCCCATATTTGATCAATAGTGAAGGACAATTGATGCCCATTTGTGATATCCTCGAATTGCACGCCGTTGAGACCAACGGTCTGCTTCCGTTTCACTCGCTGCTATCTTATTTAACACTAGAACTGCTGAACTTTCCTACCCCACCAAAACCGCGGCATGGGACTTTTTTGTCCCATTGACAAAATACGTTGATCCTGTCATGTTTAAGTATAATTGACGTTTTTTGTGGTTTGTGTGAACAAAACACGTGTTTAGGTAATGTTTAAAACGTTTTATGAAGTATAACTAGGAATACAGTAAACTTATTTTGACGTGTTGGTGCAAGCTCAGACCTGCAGACGCGCCGGGCAGAGGTGACGCTGCCGGCGCTGCGTGAGTAGGCGACCGGCGCAGTGCACAGATTATTCCCTTCTGCGCTTCTAACTGGCAGAATAACGGTACCTGTGCATCGATCCCCCTCGTAATAAACCGTTATTATGCTAAATACACAATAAGTGTGCAAATAAAACAAATTGTATGTTTTCCCCATTCAGGACAAAAAATTCCCATCCCGCGGTTCTAGGTAAATCGTCGTTTTTCTCGCGAACCAAACATCTTACAATTTTTTCGACATAACTATTCGAAAGAGCATAAAAAATGAGTAAAAGTCAATAAGGTTCAAAGGGATCAAACCTCTAGTGAATGGCAAACATTTGCAAAGGGCGATGGGACAAAAAAGTCCCGTCCGTGGTTCTAGTGTTAAATGGGATAAACACGCAATCTTCCCGATTTGGGTCATCAGATGATGAATCAGTTGGTGAACTTTGGCGTCTAACTTTATGCCGTAAGTAAGAAGTGGACTAATTGGGGGAATCAAGCTCTACGTCATAAGATATGCAAAAGGGAATATTTTTGGAGACGAATACTATCTCCTATAATATAGAGATGAAAAAGAATCAACTCAATGTTTTACAACTGCTTTCCAAAGGACTACAAAAAATAAATTAAATTCCTTTGAGACCTACAGTCTCTGGAATTGATTCCTTGACTTGTATCATTTATTAAAATATTCCTCTGGTTTATCCCAGAAAACCGAGAATCGCCATTCCTAAGAATATTTTTTCGTGTGTGTAATCTTGTATCCCTCTATTCCTGTATTAAGGTTCTTTTGTTACCCCTATGTCTATTGCCAACTGAGTTAATTCATTTATTTATTTATGGAAAATGTTATTGTTCATTTAGTTTTAGAAGAAGAAATTAGGTTTTTTTCCATATTGTTTTATGACTTCTCTGTTTACCTTCTGTAAATTTGTCAACGCGCAGATTGTAATTTAATATTATGTTCTAAAGGAGTTCAGGCTCCTAGAACAATAAATGAATTTATTTAATTGTTTATTTTTGTACCAATATTTATTCATGTGTAAACCTACATGACAATGCCTTTCCCATGGGCTACAACCTTGCCGCGGTGGAAAGGCTTGCGCGTTCCTATGACCTCAGGAGCTGCGCTGGCGGGATTAATTCTAAAACATTCCCGGTAGGGCCACCCATGCCCGATAGGTCGAAGTGTAGGAGCCAGACGAAAGGTAGTCCACGTGATGGTGTCACGTGAAAAACACTGTTTGAATGGAAGTGGGAAACCCTACCAACTATCTCTTCCCTGAAAACATGAAGTTTGATCAAACTAGCCTCGGATGCAATTGCGGGACCCAGCCCTTAAGGGCGGGTGTCGTAGGTGGCAGCGAGGTCGGCAAGGTCCTCGGGGTCCGTATCATGCAAAATCCTTGCAGAGACATATCATCATCATCTTTTTCAGCATCAGCATCCAAGGAGGACAAGAAGACCAAGAGGATGGAGAAGAAGAAGGATTCGATGAATGTAGGGACGTGGAATGTGAGGACAATGACGGGTAAACTAGAAAATATAAAAAGGGAAATTTAGAAAGGGAGGAGAGATATCATGGGTCTACCCGACGTTAAGTGGAAGGACAGTGGGGACTACTGGAGTGACGGGTGCAGGGTCACATATAGTGGTGGAGAGGAAGGTCAACGAGGGGCAGCTTTAGTACTAAACGGGAAGATGGGTAAGCGTGTGGTAGATATAGATCAGGTAAGCGATAGAATTCTTGTGGTAGAAACTGAGGCACGATCCACAGACCTAGTGGAGGTTCAAGTTTTACATGCCCACTAGCAATCATAGGGAAGAAGTAGTAGATGAGGTGTATGAACAGCTCGAGGAAATAATTAGAGAAACTCCGGGAAAGAAAAATCTGGCAGTGATGGGAGACTGGAACGCCTCAGGCGGGGAAGGGAGGAATGGACACGAAATAGGAGATTTTGGACAACGAATACGGAACGACAGGGGAGAGAAAGAAGATGAATTTTAACACTTGGTTTAACCATCACCAAGGGCGAAGGTACACATGGAGAAGTCCAGGGGATATTGGGAGAATAAGATAGACTACATCATGGTAAGGCAGAGGTTTAGGAATGTGAAAAACTCGCGCAGCTTCCCTGCAGCGGATGCGGATTCAGACCACAACCTAGTACTTATGAAATGCAGCGTAAGATTCAAAAGACTCATGAAAGTTAGGAAGGCGAAAAAATGGAACGTAGAAAAATTCCTTTTATCAAAATGGAAGGACTGAGAAAAAAGCATAAAAGCCTATGCAGTTAATAATAAGATTAAATACACCCTCAGCAAAGACTATGCATTCATAGCGCTTTATAATGTACGCGGCGTCACGACATTCCATGCGCCCAGGGAGCAGCCGCGGACTGCGCGGCACGGTAAAAACATCGATTTTATTTTGTTTGTTGCGAACGGTCGCAGATTATTTCTGTGGATGGAGACTCTAAAAGACTTGATGCAATCACGATGTAAATATCTGAGAGCAACTCGGTGTCCTTCTTTTTATAAGGCCACACACGGGCAAAAATGTTACTGAAATTAGCGTCCGCCATTTTGTACTGCATCGACGATAAATATTACAATACAGTAAAGAAATCAGGTTACAACAAAAGGAAAATTAAATGTAATAATAATATATTATAGCTTTTATACAATAAATTTGCTTAAAATGATTCACTATCCAACACCCGTCGAGTACCGCTATTCCCGTGACGACGGTGATGAGTTGCCGAGGTGTTCACCAAATTACGAAACGTGATCTTTTGGACGCGGTTTGTATTGACGACAACGGTTGGCGATGTCTGTGGCACTGCAAACTGGAGGTATTGCGATCAATGGACGATTATTTGTCGAAAGTAATGAATCTTGTTCATCGGCGAAAAGACATACCTGTAGACACAAATGTTTCGATTACGTAATATCGATAATTATTGGCGGTTATTTCTGACTGATATATATTCTAACTGACCATTACGCACCGTTTACCATGCCCATTGATAATAGTAATTAAGTGGTTAAAATTGAAGCACTAACGAATAACATGTTATATCTGAGAGTGATCGGTAACAATCCAGTGAAGTAAAGAACGGTGAAAATGTGACCCTGTGGCCCATCGCAGCGAAAGAAAATACCTGTGGTAAAAAATGAGCAAAGGGCGCGAAGGTAAATGCAGTACTCTTAAACAAACTAGGAACGCATAAGCAATACGCGAAGGTAGGTTTTGGGAAAGCCCGGTGACGGCTGCACCCGTCATGTGGACCGACTTTTGAGAGTGGTAGTAAATGCAGTACGGTTTAGCAAATTAATTGTAAGACGTTTGTATTCGAGTGCTAACAATGTCATGAGGAAGGCCACGGAGTGCCTGAATGTTTTTTCCTCTTATATTGACTTCATTTAATTAATGGTAAAATAATTATTGGAATATAAGTCAAATTTTTCTGCATATTAAGGCTGCTGGAAGCACCTATGTCCCCTTTTAATTTCCAAACAGTCCTCTAATATCGCCCATATCCGATGCCGTGTATGTCCAAGAAGCAACTGCTAACTTGCTGTCAGTTAGCAATGCTATCCGCTCAAGGTTTTAGTGTTTTTGGTGAAAATAAAGGATGCCTAATCTTCCGTAATGATGGTTGTACTATCACCGGCGATTTGGTAGCTGTGTCCAAAGACATATGTGTGATTATCAGATGGAGGTTGTATCTGGGGAATATGTGATAGAGTATGAGAACCCACAAGTCTGCCTTATCACTACCAGTACGAATATTATAAATGAACAGGAGAAAACAAATCCTAATACTGAGGCACTGTGGCATTGGAGACTGGGACACCCATACAAGCAAGAAATGACTAAATTAAAGACATTAGCTTATGCTGCAGAGGCCATGGTTGTACCTTCGTTTCCATGTAATTAATTTCTGTCTATTCTCGATTGAGTAAAATTCCTACGCTTAGTATCGACAACACACAATAAATAACCAGATGTATTCTTAGTTGAAATAGTTTGGATGATCCTAGAGCACGAGCAATGATTTTAATTCCATCGAAAATCATTGAAATTAAATTTAAAGTACATTGTCACGAACAAATCTGGGAAGTAACGCGATTAAAAATACCAACGCTTACCTTCCAGTGGTTGTGCGAACCACAAACATCGCTAAATATCAGGTGGAGATAAATTAGTGTATGAATAATTTCACCCTAAATAAATCGACAAGTATCAATAATTATAAATTTATGACTTAAATATTTCACTAACTTTTGAGTAATCATAGCGGAATATTTCTATTTGTAAACATTATGTTCTCACCTTCTGATATCGTAGCTAGAAACGTAAGAAGAACATCATGCCGACTCATTCACCAGACCTAAACCCCATCCATAAAATTATGGGGAATCATGGCAAATGGCAATCGAGGGTGCTAGCAATCGATGCAATGGGCGCATGGCTACGACTTATATAATGCATTTCGGCCTCATGCACGAGATAAATTAGTTGGATCAATGGCTAAACTTGAACATAAAGTTGTAAAGACATCGAATGACTCCAGGAAATATTATGTAATAGAATAAATTACATGGTTTAGCTAATTAAGCACCTATTCTACAACAAAAAAAATTCTCAGAGAAAAATCACTTCGGAGTCTGAATTAAAGTTTGAAGACAAGGGTGTCATCCATTTTAGTCAATTCGATTAGAAATCATTGTGTTAACGTTTCTAACCGATATAATAATAAACTTAACCGTTAGAAAAATTAGTATTAGCCTTATCCTGAGCAAACCGTATCCACTGCATTGATGTTATGATCTCTTAAAAAAAATGAGAAAAAAAACAATTACTTCGACCGCGAACCTTTTGAGATCTCCACCGCAACTACCACGCATAGTATAGAGCCATGTATTAGTTATTATTATTATAAATTAGATTAGATTATTACATTTATTATATTTGGTTCATCAGGGCGTTTAAGTAGTGTTGGCGTTGTTCTGAAGTGGCTCTCTAAAAATCTTGAAATTGTCAGATATTTGGAGTGTTCTCTGTTATAGTAAGTGCAATATCAGATAAAACTGTGAACGGGTATTCGCTGAGATTGTGGGTGAAAGTGATATATCATTCCCTACAAAGATATTGTGCAGAGTATGCCGTTGTGATAAGTTTGTTTACATTATTGAGGAAACAAAATAGCATCGATTTTCGTAAAAAACATTTCCAAAGTGCCTTTCTCTGAAAGATTAGTGTTCTGTGAATAATATGAACTGCTCGCGATGTAAGGATCTCCTTCCCGAGGATGGCGATTTTGTAATCTGCCGATTCTGTTCCGGCAGCATACATTTTGAGTGTGCTGGATTGAAGGAATCTTCATATCGATGCATGTCTCGTAAGAATAAAGATTCCTGGAAGTGCATCTCTTGCCGGCAGAAAAGGACGCCTGAAGTGGGAGAGGAAAAGGGAGCGGTTTCTTCCCATGGAGCATTTACTAACGATACAAGGTTAGTGTCCACAATTCCAGAAGGAGACATCAAGACAATACTTACAACTATTGTCAAGGACTTAAAGGACCTTAAGGACTCAATTGGTTATATTACAGTGTCCAATGAAGAACTTAAGTCAACAGTAAATAGTAATAACGAAACTATACAAGAATTAAAAGGTGTTATTGTAGAATTAAGAAGGGAAATTACAGATAAAAACCAGATAATTGAAGTTCTCTCGCAAAAGGTAAATGCGCTAGAGCAGAAACAGTATGACTGTGATGTGGAAATAGTAGGTTTATGTTCTAATGAGAATACAAACAATGAAGTCCGGGACAAAGTGATTGAATTATGCAGAGACTTACAGGTAGATAATATTAATGAAAGTGACTTAGAGGAAGTATTCATTATCAGAAAGAATGCACTAAAGCCTAACAAAGTCATAGTGAAATTTAATTCTAGAAAATGTAAACAGAATGTAATTGGCAAAAGAAAATTAACAAGAGAAAACACTATAAAAGAAAAATATGGTCATCAGTTATACATAAATGATAGACTTACATGGTACTATAAAAATTTGTTATGGAATGTTAAAGTTAAGGCAAGAGAACATGAATATAAATATGCTTGGTATAAAGATGGGAGAGTACTGCTTAAAAAAGATGAAAATTCAACAATTATTAAAATCTCAAAAATAGAGGAAATTGAACAATATTTCTAATATAAATACCTAGATTACAAATAATACTGATTTATCCTCCTCAGAGGTTGTCAGAATATTATTTTATTTGAGATATAATCATGGATATTCTAAAGATTATTAAAAGTGTTAAACCTCTGGTAAAAATTTATGAACAGTTAGATGATATTGATAGAAAAAGCTCTTCTGGCACAATTATTTTTATTAACATAAGATCATTAAAAGCTCATTGGGAAGAAATAGAGTATTTATTCATAGCTATGTCTAAGAATTTAAATGTGAATGTTTTCATTCTGGCTGAAATCAATATAAATTCAAATGATACAACATTATATAACTTAGAAGGTTTTTCAACATACTGTAAACCACGAAGTAACAGGAGAGGAGGAGGATTAATGTTCTTCGTTAAGTGTGGTCTTGCATTCACTATAGAAGATATCAAAACTGACAGTTTTGAATGTATTAGTGGAAATGTTTCAATTGGTAAAACTAATCTTAATATCATTGGTGTATATAGGCCCCCAAACAATTCTATAACTGCATTTCTAGATGAACTAGAATACAAATTCTTAGTAAATGGTAGATCCCATAACATTATCATAGGGGACATCAATATTGATATAAGAAATAAAAGAAATATCAGCTGTACAAAATATAGGAATCTCCTAGCTGCATATGGCTATGAAGAAATTATTTCAGAGTATACTAGAGAAGAGATTAAAGGTAATAAATTGGTTACTTCTTGTCTTGACCATATTTATTATAATGGTAATTCAAAGTTTGTGGAAGGACTCCTATACAAAACAAAAATTAGTGATCACTATATGGTTGGACTGTCTTTCCTGGATGAACAACATAAAATTCAATCTAATGATTTCATCTCTGACATTAATCATGACTGTTTCTTGGTTGAACATAAAGTTAAAAGTAACATAAAAAAATGTCAGTGGGGGAATATAAATTGTATCGATGATCTTGAGGTAATGTACCAGGTGTTGGTCAAAACTCTACAAGAAATATATAGTGTATCAAGTGAAAAACGAACAGTTAATAGACATAAATCTCCAGTAAAACCATGGATGAATATTTCAACTATAAAGCTAATAAGGGATAGAGATCTTGCGTTTAAAAAATGGAAAAGTAACATTTCCAACAAAAAGTATAAGGAGGATTATAAGAGTTTAAGAAACAGAGTATTGATTGAAATCAGGAAAAATAAAAAGATTTATTATCATAAAAAAATAGCCAATATCAAAGATACAAAAGAAATGTGGAATATCATAAATGAATTGCTAGATAGAAAAGCAAGTGGGAGAGGAGATGATATCATATTGACACATTTAACTGGACGACTAGGAAGTGACATAAAAGTAATATGTAATTTATTTGTTGACCACTTTACAGACGGCATAGATAATTTAAAAATAATATGCAATAAAAAATTCAATACCAATTACAGTGAAACAAACATGAACTCTATTGTAATACCAGAATGGTCTTATGACTCTGTAGAAAAGATTATGTCAAAAATGAAAGTGAAAGCCCCTGGCTTAGATAATATCAGAATGTTTGACCTAAAAAATAATGATTTGTTGTTTCCATTAATTGCTAAATTTATAAATCTAAGTATTAAAGAAGGATTTTTACCCGAGGCTTTAAAAACAGCTATAGTAAGACCAATTCATAAAGAGGGTTCATTTATTGACTTGAACAACTATAGACCAATCTCTATTCTTCCCTCTTTGAGTAAAATTGTTGAACAGTATGTTGCTAACTACCTGATTTCATTTTTAAATAAAAATGAAATAATTAACAAGCTACAATTTGGTTTTCAAGAGGGAAAAGGGACCAAGGAAGCATTAGAACTTTTTTCAGAAATTGTAAATTTCAACCTGGATAGGAAAAATGAAATACTATTAACTTTTATTGACTACAGCAAGGCCTTTGATACTGTTAATATAAAAATTTTACTTAACATTCTTTATAATATTGGTATCAGAGGAAATATCCACGAATGGTTCAAAAGTTATCTCACGGGGAGACAGATCATTGTTAAGTTGGGTGATATTACAAGTTATAAGAAAAATCTGAATCATGGTGTCCCCCAAGGCTCTATATTAGGCCCTATTCTCTTTACAATTTACATAAATGGTATTTTCTCACGCATTAAGCATAGCAGGGTAATTTTATATGCTGATGATGTAGCATTAATCTGTACACACAAAGTTTTTGACATAGCTCAACAAAAAATGCAAAACGATTTAAACTCAATCTCTCAATGGTCTCATGACCACGATTTATTAATTAATAATAAAAAATCAAAAGTTATGCATATAGTAAGCAAAATGGGTAGATATAAATCCATCAATTTAAAAATACATGATCATGATTGCATGCATAACAATTACTTAGTGACAATGTGTAGATGTTGCAAAATGACCCAGGTTGATAAATACAAGTACTTAGGATTAATTATTGATTGCAATTTTAAATTTGGTGAACATATATATAAAGTAAATAATAAGTTAAAAAAAATATCTTACCAAATGTACCATATCAAACCATATGTTAATTCTAATATTCTATTAAATATTTATTATGCTCTGGTAGAATCACTAATAAGATATGGTCTGACAGTCTGGGGTAATACTGCAAATGTTCATAAAATCCCTCTTATTAATTCCCAAAATAGAATAGTCAAAGCAATCTACAGATGTAAACATAATTTAGAAAACTATACAGAGGTACCTGATATTAAACTGGTGTATAAGGACATAGGTGTTCTACCCTTAAATCAACTTTATGAGTACATACTAATTACAGCAAATTACTTTAGTAATAAATATAAAATTAAGAAAGTAAAAAAATTTGAAATGATTCTGAGAGGTAAAGAGCTGTATGAAATTCCTAAATCCTACACCAACTATGGAATGAGAATGTTAAAAGTAAAAGTACCAACACTGATCAATTATGTAAACCACAAAATACAAAATATAACAACCTATTCCCAATTAAAACGAAATTGTAAGAAAATGTTACTTGAAAAATAATACAAAAAACTAATGTAAAATCATTATTTTCTACTTACAAATTTTGTAAATATGTATAATTAGTGTAAAATAATGTCTTAGTTATTTTTCTAGTTATAAGTTTAATGATCAATTGTCATGATGAGTTTAATTTGCCCTCTATATGTTTGTTTACATAAGCACCTCCTGACGAGCCAGTGGCTCAGGAGGACTTAAAATGTAATTATTCACTTGCTATATGAATATGTATACAAGATTGTATTATTGTTCGGATTATTTTTCCACTTATGTATTAATGATTTAATTGTAAAAAACAAAAGTTAGGATCATGTAATAAATTCATTCATTCCATAAATTGCTGCAAGTACACATAAACGGTGAGTCAAAATACTATCCAAAGAGAGGAAAATCTTGAGGGAAAAGGAAATTATTCGCCACGGAGCCCAAAAGAAAACACTCTCAAGGCCCATCCTCACTACGTTCAATTCACTGGTTATTAATTCCGATTTTTCTCCGACCCGGCTCCATCAGTAATGTGGGGCTCGTGGGTGTGTTTACTCAATCGAAAACTCAATAGTACAAGTGTGGAGCCAGAGTTCTTGTCTTAGGCTTTGTCTTGTAAGGAAATAGAAAAGTGGGTACAAGATAGGCAAAAATATTCAAATTCCTTGAAGGGAAATGATATTTGGGTACTCGTAGGTGAGAGGCTAGTGCAATATAAATTGATATTTCAGATAAAAAGTGAGAGTGTGGGTAATGTGGTTAGGTAAAAGGTAAGATTATTGGCCAAAGATTTTACAAAAAAATACGGTGTTGATGTATCGTTTTTGCGACTTTTTTTCAAAAGTTAAATACTCAGCGTTGATGGAAGTAATAGATCTATCAGCTCACTTTGGCTGGCAAATGGGCCACTGGGACATTAAGACGGAATTTTAAAATGGAGCACTAAAAGAAGATGCAACGAGCGGATAAGAAAATTGCAGGAGGATAGAATGTATGCAAGTTAAAAAAGGCTTTGTGTGATCTAAAAATCGTCTGACGAATTAAATGAGGTATGATATTCTGTTCTACATCAATTAAATTAGAACCATGTGTTTATAAAAGGGAGAGAGGTAGCTGTATTCTTGTTGTTGTGATATTTGTATTTTTGTTTGTATTATTGCTTTTGGCAACGATTGTGTTGAAAAGGCTTGTTGTGCTCAAAAGTAAACTTTTGACTATGTTTGAATTGAAAGACCTCAACGCAGTGAAAACTGCTCTTGATATGAGAGTAACAAATAAAATTGATGGCATATTGGTAGATCAAAGCAAATGATATAATGAAGTGTTTCCCAAATTTCAAATGGGCAAAGAGAGTGCTGCGCTTTTTAAAGGGGAATTATGAAGAAGGATTATTTTTTAAAAGAGATAAATATTCACTGTTTTACCTGTATAAATGGTTATGTAGATGCATCTCATGCTAATGATCTGTTAGATCGTAAACAATATACAAGTCTCGATATTATGTCAAATGGAAGAGTTTTTTTTCACGGAAAAGCAATGGCAGAAATAAAAAAGAAATAGAATGCAGCGATTGCCAGCACAGAAGCAGAACACTTGGCCCTCACTATAGGTACCAAAGAATACAATTGACTAATCTTCTCCATGAATTATCTGGAAAGATAAATTGTATATCTTTTATATTCAATGGTAACCAGCCAGCTCGGAAACTTGCGATGAATAAAACTAGAACTAATCATATTGATGTACTTATTCGTTAAAATTATTTGAACGGAATCAACGACCGTGTAAAGTTCACAATGCAGTAGGAGGAAGACCATTTTTGGACGTTCTCGTGGAAAAGAAAGAGAGTAGAACATGGGCATATACTCATCACGCAGCACAAATAAATGGAGTGGTAAACGCCCTGAGTCATCCCCTCCAACGCAATAATCGACCAAAACAACTTTGCCGAAGAAAGGCGGAAACTAGAGGCCTTTCTGCGGGGAAATGAATTCGACGAAAGAATTATCTCA
Organism: Ischnura elegans; assembly: GCF_921293095.1. Taxonomy (NCBI): domain Eukaryota; kingdom Metazoa; phylum Arthropoda; class Insecta; order Odonata; family Coenagrionidae; genus Ischnura; species Ischnura elegans. The sequence goes on from NC_060254.1 coordinate 103,604,858, forward strand.
CGAGCACTTAATAGTGTAATGAAAAAGATTGAGGAGGACAAAGATAACACCGCAAAAGCAGCGAATTCCTTAACGAATAAACTCAGCGACCGAAAGAATACTAACTGCACATGACAAAACTAGGATGGACAAAAAAACAGCAGAAGCCGTAAAATCCTCGTCAAATAAACCGAGGGACCGAAAGGAAACCTATTGCACATAAAGGGGACGACGGACAGATTTGGAAATATCCTAAGAAAATGTCAGATGAGGGCAATCTTCTCTCCTCACGTTCAGATAAAAAAATCTCTTTAAACCCGTCAAGGACAGAGCTCCACTACAAGTCGAAGGGGTCTACCGGATCCCTTGTCAAACCTATGGGAAGAACTAAATCGGCGAAACACGCGGATCAGTGAGAACACGCCAGGAGGAACTGGAGAGAGGAATTCGACTGGGGTAGTCAACTAAGTCAATGATAGCCGAACACGCAGCGCTGAGCCACGCAGTCGACCTTAAAGGAACAGCAATTGTCGACTATGTGAGAGGCTTATTCGGAGACTCGTCAGAGAAGCCATTGAAATAAAAAAGGAGGAGAAGAACAATCTTAAAAGATACAGATACACTTAAAATAAATCGTACCACAATTCGGAAAAACGCTCAACCTACCCCACTAACCTCCCGCTCCCATCCCCCACCCCATGAAACGAATACCTATGAAGTGAAAGAAGAATACAAAGAAAGGTATGTATGAATAAAAATTCCTACTTCATCTGATTCACTTGAAAAGTCGACCATCATTCGTAGGGGAAATGTTAGGGCCACCCGAAAGTTGACGCGGCACCATAGCCCTAAAAGTTTTTTCACTAACACAGTGATGATCGCTATCACTTTGTTAGAGGGGCTGCACGGTACTTAAAGGTTGAACTTCGCTACTCCTCCACTGAAGAAATAACAGCCAGTATTTAAACGAGACATCCGAGAGCATTTAAAGTTTCAAAATTTAGAAAAAGGTTGAGTTTAGCACAAAATGTTATCACATAAATTTTGTTCCTTTTTGTGTAAAAAGGTAGTTCTAGTTAGGAGGAGAGGCTGTGTCGTAAAAATGTTACGTGTAACTAAGAACCCACTTCGGCATATTGGCAGCACTGCTTTGATGTAGTCATGTGTGTTCTCATGTGTGGCCTCTCAGTGAGTCTGATCCCTGACCCACGACAGAGCATTGTATCAATTGAATTATTACGAGGCAATGAAGGCCTTAAGTACATGGAAACCAGGGTGAATAATTAAAGGCTGATTTCTAAGATAATTAGTTGCTCTTACTGATGGAGCTCTTAAACTTCCTCCCACAACGAAAGATACGTGGCCTAACCCAATGCCTAAAATCCATCAGGAGAATTATCTTTCAATTACGAGTAACTTTATGTTACCATTCTGTAAAATAATGGACTCTGTGGCTGAAGTAAAGGAGTACCTTTGTTAAGGTTTAAGGTGACCAAAAATCGATACTTTTCTCACTACAGGCGTCGTAGTATCAATTAAAAGGCTAGATTAGCTGTGACGTAGAAAGGTAGGGACAACCACCACCATTATTGTGTCTGCCATAGCTAAACCACTTATTACATACATGGCGGAATTACGTTAAGTGAAATATTCCTTAATTAAACAACAATAGTCCTCCATTTAAATGTCAGGGGGTGACTATACCAGAGAGTACATTAATTAAACGATTTATATTTTCTTAAAGATTGGAACATGAAACGTGACTAAGCTTCGAACTTGCAAAGGGACAGAAAACTTGAAGGCGGAAATTCGAAGAATAATACTCAACGAATTAAGAATCGGCGAAAAAATAATTGCCCGAAATGGGAGACTTGTGGAGTGTAAGCTATAGATTTATACTCGAAGGGTTGCTAAACGGAAATGCTGGAATAGGTATAATGCAAAAGCGCTAATTAAAAAGCAACCTAATGTGTGATGAAAGGTTGGTAATGGTCAAGATTTTAACTAAAGCCAATAAGTACTGCATCTCCGAATGTTTGTAAGCCTAAAAAATTTCTATGAAATGCAGAAGTGGAATAAGTGTATCAAGATACCGCGGAAAAAATCAAGCAGCTTAAAGGTGAAGAAAATGTAATTATTATCGGTGAATGTAATGCTTTCACTGACGAAGGTTAGGTTGGGAGAAAAGCCGAGAAACAGGGATGATGTATCCAAAATGAAAAACTGACAAAGAACACAAGCTATACGTTGCAAAAACAAAATAAAAATGATCTCAGTGGAAGAAGATAAGGAAAGTGATAGTGGACTTGATGTATTCTAAGTGGATTAAATTCTTTAAAAAAATAAAACGATTCAGGGACTAGAAAATTGACGGCAAAAGTTACCCTAAGGCTTAAAACCGCCGAGACTATGTCTCAATGGTGATGCTATGTCACCCACAATAATAAAATAAAAACATAAGAAAGCGGTGAAAAGTATTCGGCGAGTAGAAAATTAAGAAAACTCTGTAGAAAGTGTAATTTCAAAAGGCAGAAGAGAAGAAAATAGCATCGGATGTGACCGAGAAATCAGAGAAAGAGAGTCAGAAACATTATCACCATAAAATATTAGAGTGTAGTAAACGACAGGAAGACATGAATAGCATAAAATTAGGGAAACACACATTGGAAGAGGTCGACCAGTGTCTCACCAAATTCCTTTAGTCTTCTTCTTCCTTAAATACTTTGACGCATCAGTATTGTGGATAGGAATTCAATGCTTAGAATTTTGAATGAAGTTAATTAACAATGCTGAACAATGACATGTGAATGATCGACAATGAATTAAAAAAAAAACAAGTAGGTATGATAATTTATAGGGACCCGCTATGAAGAATCAAGAATTGGTAACAAAGTCAAGTGATCTGAGGCTGTGTTAATCCTCCCGTAATTTCATAGTTTACAACAAAAAAGGCACCAATAACATCAAGGAAAAAATTGGGAGTTTACATGGATGAATATCGACGAGGAGACACGCTTATAATATTTGTAAAATAGAAAAACATTCTAGTAAAGGTGGGCAGAGCAACGACCAATGCCATCTGAAAATCACCATCAATTACTAGAGTGTAGCAAGCGACAGGAAGTCAAGAATAGTATAAAACTAGGGAATCAAACATTGGAAGAGGTCGACCAGTTCAAATATTTCGGAGGCAGAACAACCAGGTGTAGAAACAAGAGAGAAATAATCAGTAGAACAGCCCAGGCGAAGCGAACGTTTCAGAAAAAAAATATTGCATCAATTTGCTTAGAAAAGCAGGAAATTTTATCATGAAGTTTGGAAACCCTCTACCAGACTTAAAATTCGAGTGTGCTTCACTATGGCAATGAAACATGGGCATTGACTACAGTGGAGAAACTGATGGGTATTCGGCTGTATGAAAATTAATTGGATCGTTCGAGTGAGGACTGCGGGATTCCTCTGAAGAGTGGGAGAGAATAGAAAGCCTAGTCAATACTCATAGTAAAATACACACCATTGCAATCGAACATATCTTGAAAAACTGATCTTGATGGCCTGATGAAGTCAATTCTCGACGGAAAAGTGGATTTTAAGAGTGGAAAAGTAAGACCTCTTATTCCGTATGTAAAGAACCAGGAATTAACAGTATGAAAGAGCATTTGAGATATTCCATCGCTCTTCACGTGACATGATTAAATATATATTAAAATTATCCTCTCAAAATTTACGCGAACTACGTAAAATTATAACAGCTTTAATACCTCCTCGTTGCCTTTATAGTCACGGAGATTCAGTTGACAGCTGAGATTTTGTAGCATAAAACACTATTATAAATTTGTAAATGATGAAATATCTTAATAAAAATTATTACAGAATAAGTTAATTTTTGCGTACAGCACAGGATTTAGTTTTTACTTAGTTACTAATGAGGACAAAGAGAAGCCGAAGATCTATGTATGGGAATATTCAAAGACCTATCAAATGATTTTCATGAAGTGAATGATATTGACTTACCATATTCCTTTAGCCTTCCTCTTCCTTGACATTTCATCGCAATTCCCCATTCAACGCCAACCGTTTCACGGAACTGATCCGCTAACCCAATATTATCCGAGCACCTGAAAAGAAAAAGTTCGCATTAAAGGCTGGCAATATTCACGTACTAAAATTTTACGCTTTGCATGGAGCATAACTTAAATATTATGGTGAATATATGGCGTAAAGGATGGATAAGGGTCCCTGACTTGCAAATGAAGAAATCGCGGATAGGAGCTTCATTTTGAAATTACAGGTTCTCTCACAATCAGCAAAGAAGCAAGGTGGCTGGCATGAAATACACTGTTCCCCGTCTAATGTTATTACCCTATAATTACAGTCCTTGCGATGATTTTCATCATTTTCACCATCGACAAAATAGTAACTAATCTGATGAAGTACTTGAAGTAAGCTACCAGATCGCCGTACGGATCATAATTTCTACGATCAAGCCGTTATCTTTGATGTTCTAAAACCCACGATGCACGTAAAGATAAAACTACTCACAGGTTACTTACTAATTTCAAATATCGACACTTCATAACGGAATTTAAATGTCATAATTTACACATATTCTACTCGGAAACAAATTTTTACGTACTTAATCAAAGGTCAAACGAGTTTTATAATAGAATATTCGCTCTGGCAACAAATCAAGTACAGAATATCATAGAAATGCCGTTTAACGTCAGTCCGTCCCGTTTTAACAAAATAAATTATTTAAATTCAACAGGTTTATGAATAAAAAAGGAAGATTATAATCGGAGAGGATATTTTCCTATCACTAGCGTTTAAAAAAAACTACTCTGACGCTAATATTACCTTCGAGCACATTTCAAACGTGGTAATAAAAGTTGTAATGTGAAGGCAGTTGGCGTTATAAATATTTTCCTTCAAAATAAATGCCGCTCTGATCACGATTACCGATTGAAGTTAAACAAATTGTATTTGCGAAGTATCCTACCCTTCAGAGAATAAATTGAAAGCGCATTGAAAATAATATGAGAGGGGTTCAACATAGAATTAGTTAAGGTACTCACCTCTATACCCCAAGAGAGATTGCCGCGAACTGAAGTCCAGAAACAGAGGGGGTGGGGGATGTTCCGACATTACGTAAGCCATGTCACGTGTGATTGTGACGTCACGATAATTTCGAACCGATTTATTTTTTTAAGCAACGATAGATCTAAAAAAAACGCTGGATATCGTAAAGGTCATTTGAAATTTTATCCAACAAAATACATCAATAAATACGGTCATGTTCTATATTATAAATAATAAAATATATACCGCGGAAAATCAATAATACGATTAACCAATGGCATTCGTTCATTTCTGTTATACAAATATACCGCGGAATTTCTCAAGCGGCCAACGGTCGAAAAACACGTGATCAATGTTCTAGAATTTTCTAGTCATCAGCGAAGGTCATTGGTAACGTGTGCAAAACACGTCATCGCATTACGAGAAACAGTACATCAACAGTCCTCATTCAACTGTCGTCCGCAAAGCAGCACCTCCCCCTCCCACTACTTACGAGGAAAAGCACACCCCATTCCATCACCAACCGTCCTTTTGGCAGAGTCACACTTCTGAATGTTTTAAATTTGTTAAATTAATTTCCTGGAAGTTTCAACCGTTCCTTCGTTCGTTGAAGTCACCGTCTCATTATGCGGAAACGAGGAAGGAGAGCGATTACTACAAGCTACATGTCAACAAAAATAATAAGAAGAATTACAGTGGTATTGAATGAGGTAAGTGAGCTAAAGTAATTTTTATGAGATAGTGAACAGAGAAAGTAATTCTAATCATGATTTTCCTCAAGAATTAACATGCTACTAATGTAGCTCATCATGTAAACTTATTGCATATGACAGTGATTAGCGGAGATATTTAGTGAGTTCGCGAGCGATAAGAGCATTGCTAATCCCACTATGCGATTTGTACATAAGGGATAAGTATTTATGTGTTCTCAATAGCACATAAAAATCTCTCCTTTACGATCCATTATTTGTCACAGATGTTTCAAATTTATCGAATATTTAAGTATGAAAACCACACTGAGCATTAGTAGTTTCAATTCAATCATGGTTCAATGCATTGCTTAGATTAATACTCCTTCTCTACGCATTATTTCGGTGGTAAAGATTCCATGAAACGGAAATGTTCTATCCATTTGTCCGTTGTAAGCCAGCTGCGAATGGGTCGATAATCTCCTAATTGCTGCCTTAAGTTTAATCGCAAAAAAACTTCCTAATAACACCCAAAAAATATTTTCCATTTTGTTAATTAGCCGAGCGTAAACAATTAAATCTGGACAGTGCAAAACAGAGCTTTCAATTGCTTCGGAGATCTTCAGTCTTTGGTTTGATCTATGATATTCAATTAAGTCCGCAATGTGATCATCTTCTTCCACTACGCCACAGATATCGATAAAATATGCCAACTTGCATGCTCGCTTTTACATTTTTTCATTTCTAGTGGCGTAAGTTAGTAGCTATCACATATTTCTTGGCCTCAAAATAGTGTCGTTAAGCCTGAATAATTATGTCTTTTACTTTCATGTGCACGCCGATGAAATTAATAGCTCTTGATTGAGTTATAAAAATAACATAGTAGTATTTATTTTTTCTGGTCATTCGCAGATTCGTTTCCCTGATAGCCAAGCTCAACTTGGGCCAACGGCTGGAGTAACCTGATGCCATCTTATTTATACAAAGAGATTGCTTAATGGTTCATTACGAACCAACTGAAGATATAAGTCACCTGCGAAAGTTATTACTTCAAGGAAAGCACAAGGACGGAAAGATGAAATTAATTTCTTTCCGTGAAGATTCTTGGTCTTCATCGTCAATTCTTACTCAAGGTAAGTCAGGTTGCTATGATTTCATCATTAGAATTTATCATTTTGTAACGACTCAAATTAATTATCTTTGATATGGCAAATTTCATTCTTCAGTGAAAGCATAAAAACTGGCATCTTGAGTAGGTTTAAACATATTTTAAATTAATACAAATTTTTGTTTTATTTTCCCCGAAATAAAACCATTGTCGACTAGAATTATTACGGATTTTAGGCCCCAATTCTTGGCGCCACCAGGCATGCCTATTCGAAGTTCTGTGTTTAGAGAGGTTAAAGTGAAGGAGATTTCGCAACAGATCATCGAAGCCACAATGATTCGACAATATCATTCTTGCAAATTTCAAGAAAAAGCTATACGGAAATAATCAATTAATTTTAGCTCCAGCTCAAGCCAAGTTCGTTGGTATTAGCTTTGTCACCTTTACTAGAGGGAAATTTCAATTGACAAATTGAAACTAAATGAGTTTATGGGTTGTAATTAACGCGTTTCTGCATGGGAATATTTCTGAATGTGTAATTCGGACTTAGGAAGCGTGGTTTGCTTATCAGTATTGTGTTATTTAATGACAATGGTCGTTGTCAACAAAAGCTGAAGAGATACAAATTCGTACGCCTCATAACTTTTAAACATGAGATTAGCCGACTAAGTATTCTGTCAGTATATTAGAATATTCTTTCGCAACTCACGAGTTATGTCAGTACAAGGGGAAATGCATCGTGGTTTACTTCAGCTTTCAAACTGTTTCGATTTTTCTGTAAACTACATGACGAAGGAAAAATATGGAGAGGGGTTTATCTTGGATAAATAAACGAACGAATCAAATGTGGCAGAAATATTGAATTAGCACTTATGGCTTGCGTTTTGACTGAGATTTACACGGTCGGTACGCAAGGGATCAAATCAAAGAATTATGCCATGAAACACGCAAAAGAATAGGTTTAGATTATAGCAAGTCATACGGTTATATACTGCCTCACGTAGATTTGCACATTCATGTGTTAAAAGCGCAGTGGGAAGTGGAAAAGAAGCTTACCTACTTCTACCAACCAAACACCTTTCTCACTTCAACTCTCTTTTCCAAAGAGGTGATTCAGTTGTTCTTTTTATCCGACCCTGTTCTCACTTAATCGAAAACCTTTTTGAGAACTTTGTCTACACGACACTGCTTGCACTTTCAGACACTTTACAGATTAAAAACTGTTAGAAATGGCGTATCAGTACAGCATCATTTAGGGTGCAAAATTAAAGTATTGGAACATTACGATGTTTTATACGAGCATTACGAATATTCATCCCAAGGCATCTTAAACTTAGTCGAACCTGTGAAAATTGGTGGCCAGATCACGCGATAGCGAAAGAGCGATACTAGGGCATTTATAGCTATTGAACTAATCTGAAAATCCTTTTTTATTCAGCCCGCTATACTACAAAAACCGATAGCTCCAACATTCAAAGAGTATTTTTCATTTTCATAGAGACTCCGCGAATTGGGTCAAAGAATTTTCCTTCTCCTCAGAAAAAAATGGTGCTATATCACTTCTGTTTTAAATTATTTTCTGCAAAAATTGTTTAACCTCCATATTGAATAAAACTGCAAGAGGAGAAGACTCCCTACCTTTTACTAGCTGTCAGGACCATCGGCGACAGAGCTCAGCTTTCAAACAGCGACACTCCAAAATACTTTTGTTCACAAGCACTTAACATTGAACACAACACTGACAATGAATTATTTGATGGAACCTTGACACTTTCACTTCACTCTTTAGCCGATGAGTAACACATTCTGGTAGCTTCACATAATTCCAAGAGGCATGCAGACTGCTTTCATTGTGATGAAGAACGATTTATTATTATCCAAACGTTGAGGAAAAGGCTTGAAGAGATCGTTGGCAACTTGATTTTAGGATTGCACTGTCAATCACTGAATTAATTGAATTGTTCACTCCACTTTTCGTAAACTGTAAAAAGAGCAAGATGTAGCTTTAAGCTAAGGATATGGGTACAAAAACTCCAATAATTGTGTCCAAATAATTTGTCAAAGAATGTTTCATTCTTGATAAAAACTTATGTACAATCATGCTTCAATTTGTAATTTACGGGAATAGGACTCACCCGTACACTTCGGCGACGGAGGAATCACCTCCTTACCCTAACCGAACTGCTGTAGGACTCAAACTTAACTAGTTATTAACCAGGGGAGGTTGCCGTGAACAAATAGCTCAAGTCAGAGTCAAAATTGTCGGCCTGATTTCGAGTCCAAGTGCATCGCGAAGGCGTTCGGGAGAGGCTCGGTTTGCGCGTCGTAGGGTGGAGAGCTGGTTGCTAAGGGGAGGTATTGAAGGAGACGAAGAGGGGATGGGGGACAGGGAGTCAGGGCGCCACAAAAGAGACCCTATACATTCCTCTCGTTACGTCACATGCATTGTTCACAAGGTTCGTTTTCCTGCGAATAGTCGCAGAGTGAGATCTTATGTTAACTTAACTGTGTTAAAGCAAAGGAAATTACAAGTACGAGTGAACACGTGAATTTATGAACCAAATCCCCTGATATGGACGTATATTATGCTATTATGCGTAATATTACAATGACCGTGCGGTTTGGGAGCGGTGGTCCTCTTACATGCTGCAAGTTGGTGATTAATCACCCCCTGCCAAACATCCGAAAAGTGGCACGCAGAGAATTATGTTGATGTAGAAGATTTAGAACATGCAGTAATTTCTGTTCAATCACCTGCACAATTGCATTGGTTACACGGTGAATTCTTAAGTTAATATATTTAAGTTTACACATTTCCTTTCACGTTTTATGTATCCTATTACCAAACATAAACACCAAGGAGAACTTCTTAATCATTATACCCGCATGAAACATGTGATAGATGTTTTTCATGATAATTCCTAATTCGATTATTATAGTGAGCATTAAAGGTTCAACTCAACTATAAAGTATTACGGGATTAATTTCCATCCGAATGTCACTTCATTTTCATAGGATGAACTGTGTTATCCAGAACTGCAATACATCAATTATCTTATGCCATCATCGCTTTTATCTATTGCATAATTTTATACGTAGGTCGAGGTTTGTGCGATGGCGGTAGGTGACGAGGTTTTTAGTAGATATTCTGTTCCCCCGACCAACCAACCACCTCAAGAATAGATAGTTTAGATGTAATGGCCAATGTTATATACCTGATTATTTTCATTCGTGTTCAGTATTTTCTGTCTTCTTTTTGATCTTCCTGATTTAATATTCTGTACCTGAGCATTGGTTATTTTTTTATTATTCTTTGTATGTTCTTTCTCATTACCGAGGGTTGTTTTTTAAATCTCCAATGGGTCATGACTAAAAGAAAAAGTGATCGAACAAAAATCATTTCATTGCTAAATAATAAGTACACATTTGCTTCGTTTTCGATGCAATGGCCTCGGCGATGGTTGTTCTCCATAGAACGTTGCTGCGAATGCCTCTCAATGATTTTACCGCTTTCCTGAATCTATTCGTCCGCTTAAAAGCGCTTTTTCCTAGCCAAATTGTCACTCCGCGAAATATGCAAGTCAAAAATCGCAAGTTCATTATTGGAAAGGAGGGTTATCGTAAACGCCCCATTGAAATTGCTCAAAGAACAGTTGAGTAGCACAAGCGCTTAGGAGACGGGCGGTGTCATGCATCAGAACACTTACAGAATGCAGCACATCTCTTATTTTATTTTAAATGGCTCCGCGTAATCAAGCAAGCGTTTGCATTTATCGTGAAACCCTGCAGAATGAAATCAAAAAGTAACACGCCTCATTTGTCCCAAAACAGAGTAGCACACTATTTCGATTGTTTAATTCGATTTAGGATCACCTGAATTTCATTTGTTTACTTGGTGACTTTTAATGCCTCCATTGCTTATGTATCTTTCTTTCAGGTGTCATATCTTATACGTCAAAACCTTGGCCACAGTTGATCTTTTTATATTTCTCTTTTAATAGCATAAAGGACAAGAAATTTTAATTCCCATTCATCAAGTTTCGTTGTTGTCACCTCATTGTTCTCATTAAGAGAGAGAATCAATGGCTGTGATCTTGCTAATGAGGCTTGCTACTCGCCTTAAAAGGACAACTTAGGTTCTCAGATGACTGATAATACAGATAAGATAGGATGATAAGGAGGACGCCGAGTTTCCCGCTGCGGGCAGTACCCTTTCTTATTACTCACACGAAAAATGCATTAGATTGAAATTGCACTCAGCGTCCAAAAGAATGGAAGGTCTTGCGGAGCAGGGCCACCTATCATTTTCTACCTTCTCCCTTCCCCAGACCCTGCATCCGAGTCAGTGGTCGCCAAAGTGGACCTGCTATCTCCCCATGTCCAACCGAGAGAACATCTGTGGCCCAAGTCCAGGACAGCGCGGCTTGCGATGGTGTTGGAGGACAGAGATAAGTCGGTGTGTTCCTGGAATGAGCGGGTGATGGACATTGGGAAGGCGGACGGATTAGGAGAAATCTTTGTTTTCATCAAATTATAATCTCAAATAGTCTTCTATGATTCTCATACTTCCTGAGCTCTACTTAATCATAAAATTTAAGGTAAATTCCTTTCACACGTTGGAATTAAAATTTCATTAGTAAGTCTTCAATGGACTTCAAGCCATTATGGAATGCCATGAAAGGTATCTTGCTCGAGATAAAATTAATCCAACATTCACAATATCGTCGAAGTTAATATTTGTCACATGTTTCTGAAATAAATTTCTTCGCGACCTAGGCAAATTACGATAATATGAAATACTTAAAATTCCAATTTAAAATAGCATGTAACCCACCTTATTAAATCATTCTAAATTTCATCTTACGCCCATTAGGCACCATGTATTTCCCTCCTTCTACTTTTTTTCAGCAGCATCTTGTCACCCTTTTCTTCTGTAATTACTAAGTCTATTAGTTAAGAGGGTACATGATTCAATCGCCTAATAAATGCTCAATTACTTCCTGAAAACGGGCGTGTGACCATAAAACAATTGATTTGGCAATGAGAACTTGTGGGAACTCTTCTCCACCTTTGAATTCAAATATATATTGTAAATTATCTAAATGCCCTGAGCCTTATTGGCTAGGCTATAACAAAAAGGACGAGTTTTTCAAACACGAAGAAGTGTTCATCTTTATCTACATAGTAACCCGCAAGCCGCCTAAAAGGCGTGTGGCAGGCGGTGTTAGGATTTAGGATTTAGTGCAGGGATTAGAATCCGTTTACACATAAAAATGAAGTGCCCAAACGAAGTAGGGAAGAGCGTTTATTAAAGTCATTTATGGTTCGGGGGAAAATCGAATGCCCATATCTATCCGTTCGGAAAAAATATCTCTTAATTTATCGCTTCTATTGGACCTGGAAATATAGTGTTGCTCTGATAATATGTTCTCCGTGTCGCACTTAAAGATTTTCAATTGTTCACGCAGTAGAAGCCTAGCGCGCAGCCTACGAGTCTCCAGCGGCTCCCAGCCTTATTCGCTTAACATCTGGGTAGCGCTGTCTGTACGCCCGTAGCAGTTTTAACGAAACCGGCAGCCTTCCCTTGTATTGTATTCAGTTGGCGGATTAAGTCATTCTGCACCGGATCCTATACACTCGCTACATATTCTAGGTGCGGTCGGACGAGAGCGAAATAGCACCTTTCTTTCACTTTGTCATCCGAAAATCTCCCCACAATACGCTCTACGAATCCTATATTCTTCATGGGTATGCCGCGAATATTCCTTATGTGTGTTCCCCACGAGAGGTTGGACGTAACTCCCAGGTACTTCACATCGTCTAATGCCTTTATGTTAATACCATCCATTGCATGAACATGGTTATAGTTGGACGAATTCCGCAAGAAATGTACCGTCATGCATTTGCTCAGGTTACCTTCGAGTTCCCACTCTTGACTCCACAAATGAACGTTGTTTAAGTCCGATGATAGAATTTCATAGTCAGAGTGATCACTAATTTCGCGATAGATGACAACGTCGCCAGCAGATAACCTTATGTTATTGCTAATGCGGGAGCAGAGATCATTAACGTATACAATGAACAAAAGGGTGCCGATTACGCTTCCTTGTGGAACACACGATGTAACTTTTACTGCGTCAGAGCTAATTACGTCAAGAACTACTTTTTGTTTACAATCGCTGAGAAAGTCGCGCATCCAGTTTGCACTGTTTCGTGTAATCGGCCTGACTGTAATTTTATAAAAGTTTGTAGTGATGTACCGTGTCGAAAGCTTTCATAAAATCTAGAAATATTGCGTCAACTTGTCGTTTTGATTCACCAGATTTTAGGAAATAATAAAGAAAGAGCGCGAGCTGTGTTTCGCATAATCCATCTTCTCGGAATCCGTGCTGACAAAAATGGAGGAATTTACCTCTGTCCAAGAAAGTCATGATATTTCTCAAGACGGTATGATCAAGTATCTTGCCTATATTCGACGTTAATGAAATTGGACGGTAGATGCCTGGGTTATGTCTGTTTCCCTTTTTAAAATTCGGTGTAACGCTTGCAATTTTCCCGTAAAGCGGTAAATTTGTTATGTTATATTGTAGTGGACTAATTCCGATTTATTTAAAACACAGCACCTCACAATCAGCATCACCATGAAATCCGCTGTACCAACAATGCAAAGGACAACTAGATAGCTTCGCAATACAACACAGCGGACACACTACGTCATCTATTCACCAGCCCTGATGAGGACACGGTGGTCTCTTAGGGTGTTTTATCGGATTCCCTAAAGTTTCGGACGAATACGATATCACAAGGCATCACTGATGAAGAGAGTTCCAGATGATTTTGATTTAACTATGTCTGCCACATGGTCATTAATGCATGTATTAAATAGTAATAACTTATTGACAAGGCTTGACGACGAATAGATACTGTAGCGAGGATCTTGATGTACTTATCTATTATAACTTATTAAATGAGGTTCATGGCTCAATTTTGGGGTAATGCCCAACTTTGATGTAAAATATTGTAATGCAATTATTTATGTGGATGCCAAAATTTGTACCATTAGCATTTTGTAACCATCCATCAGAATTACTTATTTGATCTAAGCACATTAAATGTGTAACAATAATTTAGTAATAAATAAAGACAAAACATCAGCGTCTATGGAGCAGCAGCAGCAGAGAGAATCAAGAGGTAAGGATAAAGTTTTTATATCCTATTAGCATTTATGGTAACGTGATAGAACATTAGAGATAGGCCTTGTAATGGCGGCTTGACATACCATCCCAAGAACAGAGTGATGTGTTCCAAACGCCCTCCCCAAAGTGCTACGGCAAGCAAGGTGCAATCTTTGAAAAATCTCCGCCTCCCAGTACTTGTATCCGGCAGTAAATATAACTATATTATAGTATCCGGTAATATAACTGTGTATAACTAGTTTTGTATCCGGTAACACAGAGTAAGAAGCCACTTTAGTTATCACATCAGCCAGACCTTAAGAATAAATTATAAACATTCTCTTCGCCCTTGTTAAAATTCATTAACTCAATGCATGCCGTACAATTGTTTAAGAACCCCGCCTTTAGTGTAGTAGGTTTCTAATTGTGAACTTTGTTTAAAAACGTACCTCACAAAAAGAGTGTGTATCTAGTTATTGGTTTTATATCAATGGTTTACTTTAATATAGATTCACTTTCCAACACCCGTTGAGTAGGGTAATCCACGCAGCCAGCAACCGAGGAAATTACCTAGGAAATGCCGGGTAAGAACCGTATCACCCAATAAGTGCCACAAATGAAACATTTAGGGCTTACAATATCCTTTTTTATGCCACTATAATTTTTATCAGCAAAGAAGGCTTATGTGCTGTGATAATGACAACTATGTGAGACAATTTCATGATCGCCAATTATAATAAAAGAGCAGCAAAGCTGTCACATTTTAAAATGTCATCACATTTTAAATCAGGATTGAGAAGGAAAGCGGCCTTCAAGAAGAAGCATTGATAAGATGAAATAAACACGAACAACATGTCAATTTTGATCGCAAGTAAGGTTGAACCATCGAATCAAAGGTATTTTCTCCAATTATAGCATTGAAATCACTTATCTTTTCCTGGAAAGTTATTATCGTTTGATCCAAACCATATACCTCCATAACACCTGAGGGTCAAATGCATTAACCGAGATAAGTAGGTTGCCAGGTTACAGCCCTCTTTCGATGCAGTTTGAATTTGGATTTTAAAATGAAATTTAATCGTTTTAGTATTTATGACATTTCCCCCTTAAGAGAACTAACAAAATCGGACAAGGTAAAAATTGGAAACTAAAGATTACTTTATTGCGTGACTAAAGGGGGGCTTGGAGTTCCAGAGGGTGGAGCATTGGAAATCTATTCGAAGAGTCCGGGGTTCCAATAAAGAGTGAAGCTTGCGGACACCACCCCCCGCTAACAATAATGCTCGGAGCAGAAGGTGGCTTTGGAATAGCAACTCCCACCCCTTGTCCTGAATGGGCGAATGTCACAGCCCTGAGATGAACCTCGATTGGATTATTGAGACCAATGCCTTGAGGAGGCCCAATTCCATCACAGAGGAGACTGATTTCTGTTACCACTTCGGTAGCATTTTAATCGATTTTCAAAAATGTCCGCGGCCCGGGGATGAGTGGAATGCGATCCAATTTTTCCAATAATATGTAGTATAATGTTTGTAATTATGGGGAATAGCATTGAAAAGTTATGAATTTGACATATCGTATAATAATGAATGTAAATATCCTAATTACATCTCATTTACCCCTGAAACTCGGATCAATTTGTTCGTTAGCTATTCGAGTGGCGACTTTTCTAAACTCATTCAAATGCGCAGTGTGTGATTCACGTTTAGAGACCGACTGGAGAAAAGAACTATTTGTAGTATTCGTTATTGAGAAAATGAAAACGTATATTTCATGCTGCCCAAAATACCTATAATTATAGGGTTAATATTATAATTTATTGTTTGCCAAACTTGAGGTTTAAAAACTTCAATGCGCCTCACGAATTTGTACATGGTTTTTCGTTGTATTTGACACACTGGTGAACGACTCTTTGTTTCGCCATACCATCGCGGAGCTGCCGCAGACTACGTGCAGGGCAAAACATCAATTTTTATTTTGCTTGATGCTAACGGTCGTAGTTGACTTTTGGATGGACACTCTAAAACGTTTGATGTAATTCAACGTAAATATCTCGAGGTAACTCGGTTATCCTTTTTTATAATTGTGCAAGAACACAACATTTCGACGAAGAACAGAGTCCTCCAATTTGTATCGTATCAACGATAAATATCGCATGAGAGCGAAGAAATTAAGCAATAAGTAGTGTAAAATAAATGTGGCACTAAATAAATTATATCTTAAACACAATTCACTTGCTAAAAGATTCACTTCCCAACGTCCGTCGAGCACGGTAATCCCCGTGGCCTGCAGCAAGCTCCGAACTGTGCCGCACGTTCGAAAAATCGATCTTAATTTCGGCGTCGCAGGTGGTCGCAGCTGCCCTTCTGGTATCACACTCTATTTGTTTTTTTGTATGAGCGGTGTAAATATCTCGAGGTAACTTGGTGATCCTTTTTTTATAATCCTACACGAACACAAAACTTCGACGGAAAACAGAGTCCTTCAATTTGTCTCGTATCGGCCACAAATAATACAACGGAGTCGTAAAAGTTGCCAAAAATTAACAATAATAAACCGCATGATGACATTGGAAATTTTTGTTTCTATTGAATTAATACAAAAAGTATGGCATTAGTTTTAACACGCTGAATTTCGGAAAAAATTCAATGAGGGCAATTTTTGCGTAATTTGTTCAACTTTGAGGCCAAACAATTTACCTATGAAAAACGGTTTGCGTCAAAAAAATGCACTAATGTATTCACAACTGTAGAAAGTTTCATTCTCCGCACTC
Organism: Ischnura elegans; assembly: GCF_921293095.1. Classification (NCBI taxonomy): domain Eukaryota; kingdom Metazoa; phylum Arthropoda; class Insecta; order Odonata; family Coenagrionidae; genus Ischnura; species Ischnura elegans. The sequence goes on from NC_060254.1 coordinate 103,621,661, forward strand.
AAAAAAATCGATTTTGAGGTTTTTTCCAGCTTTTTTCGATTTCAGCCCACTGTGCATCGCCGACAAGAAACTACAAGCGTTGTCGGGACAGTGTGTATCACGCAGGTTTGTTTGTGTGAAGTGAAATCCCCGTGTTCTTGTATAAACATGAGTGACATGTTTTATGTTGGCTTAATGCAAAACCAGAATTATATTATTTAGTATGTTCAAGAAGTCTTTCTTAAATGAAGACGTTTGGGATATTTGTTGGTGAAGTTGCTATCGCTAATTACGGAAAAGGTTTTTCTTTTCGATAACTATTCAACGTTGTTGGAAATGGTGAAATTTGTGGTTCTGTTTATCATGGCGTTAATATGACTATTTAAGAGTTTTAGAAGTGATAAAAGATGTGGCTCTCATGGTACAGTTGTTGTTCTGATAATCATGGCAATAAAATACAGCTTTTCGATTACTATTCATGAGTGTTAGAAGTGATGGAAGGTGTAGAAAAGCCCATTTAAAGTTTTTACTACACTACTTCTAAAAAGATTTTATTTTAATTTCTGTTTGCATATTTTACTTATTGAAAGAGATTCAGGATTCGTGAAATTTAGATTTTAAGTATAATAGACATAATATAAAAATATTTATACATAAAAGACCTAGTAATAAGTTTACCATATAAGATGAATTTGTATGAAGGACCTAAGGTTTTCCCGGGTAATAGACTGGAGGATGAGTTCTCGGGTTTCCACCCGGGTCCAGTGGCGCCGACTCCATGGGGCCTGAGGGGGCCCGAACCCCCTCAAAAATTGGTTATGGGTGTGAAGAAAAAATGTGCCAGGCTTGTTGATTTTCCCCGGAATGTCCAGGTATCACGATTCGAGTTATCAGGGTTCTAATGCTGATCATATGACTCTTCTAAAATGCTTAAAAAACTAAAAACTCGCTACTTACAAAATTTCCTGGGGCAATATCCCCGTTTTGGGCCCCCACAATATTTTTTGTAAGTCGGCACCCCTGTCCGGGTCCAAGGGTTTCTCAGCACCGTCGTTTTGAGGTCGAAGTTTGCACTCATCTTCAGGGTGAGTGATCTGAAAAATGATCTGAAAAACCCTAGGAACCGGCTGGTAACCCAAAAACTCATCCCCCATGAATTTGTAAATTTTTTCAATTGAAAAGTATTCAAATGTACCGTTCAATAGGGTGGTTTCCTTTTATTTTTAATTGCCAAAATCAAAAGATTATTACTCCTCGAGTACGTATTTCACGCTTTTATATTTTTAAATGACGATCTCTATTTTTCGCGATTAAATGAAAAGTGAAAATTTTCAAGCGCGCGAAAACGCGACGGCTAAGTATCAATGCTGAGAGAAGCCCGTGTGACGTCTGGCTGCTGCTATGCAAGGCCACCTGGGTGCAAGGCTATGAACGCCGCTACGATGCAGGCTGCTTCCTGCCGAGCATGGCGGTAGCGTAGAGAACCCTGCTAGCAAGTCCCGCCGCGGTGCGTGGGCGTTAGAATATTTTCTTCGCGGGCGCGCACTCAAATTTGGCATTTTGTGGCTTGACGGTGACAGATACGCAAAAATGCACGAAATATATCCTGAAGAAGCGTAACTCTGCAAAATCATAATAAAAGGAATCGATCATAAAATATTATTTTTTTTGATTTGACACCCTGCCCCCGTAAATGGCATTTGAGCGAGGGCCGGGGGTTCACCTACAGGTCTCAAATTTTTCAGGCCATATTTTTGATCGGTCCCACAACTTTTTTTCGGTGGGCCAGATGGATTTGAAAAAGATCGATTTTTTTCCGACCCGCCCCAATTCACAGGCCTATTTTTTCAGCGCATGAGAGAGGAACACGGCCCCCAGAAGTTGGCTTCTACCAGCATCTACTATTTAATAGGCTCGCTGTCACTTAGGTGTCACATATCAAGTCCGACTGCGTCCTCTGTTCCAGCGACCCGTATCTAATTTATCATGAGTATCAAATTTCTCCTAGGAGTCGTCGCTGGTGAAGTTGGGAGGGGAGTTGCCTTTTTCTAACCCACTCCCCTTTCCCTTCCTCGCGGGCGGTCGTGGGAAATGTTTGATAAAGACTGCTCTAAAAAAATTGAAAATATTTCCCAGCCAGTGACAATTATGGTCAAGGGGGGTGGAATTGATGTCGAGATAGGAAGAGAGAAACTGAGGGTAAAATGATGAGAGGTAAAGGAATGGACAATGGAAGGCGAGAAAAAGAAGGGAACTTTTGCTATAAGACCGAAAGAGAGGCCAAAGTCAATTACATCGCATGAACGTGGAGCGTAATGAGTTGCTTGGGCCGGGGCAAGAATTGAAAATTGTTTATTGCGGATGTTTGAGTATAATTTCCTACCGACAGCGTTGATGGAATTGCTATTCCAGCAGGGGTGCTTACAAATTACAATTCCATCACTGAAGAATCGACATTCATAGGAATAGTTGGAGAACAGGCGATCCAAACGTTCAATGCTAAGTTGCTCGCAGAGTTTGTGGTAAATCGAGAAGATTTTCAAAACAACTTTAAAAATAAATAATAATAATTACAAATAATAATAATTGCAAATTATAATAATAATAAATAACCAAATGTAATGCATTGCAATCATCTTTGCAAATGTAACGCAAACCTCAACTCCTGCTCATGTTATTAGCTATAAGTTTCCTATTCCACTCAGACAATATTTTACTCCGACGTTTACCACCAGAAATGCGATCAACTTCGAAAAATCAAGAGTCATCGCGAGGGTAAAACATTTTGAATAGTGATACGCGATATATCGCCAGCTGTGATTGAAGAGAAGTAGCCGATCACTGCCGGTGACTTAATCACCAAATACTCGAAATCACTGCGACTGTGAATACGGTGAAGTTAGATTCGGCAGCTTCCATGATGCTACCAACAGTAAAATAAGGATGTCTTATTCATCTTTTATGATAAATAAGACATTCTGTGCGAAATATACAGCTAAAGCTTTGAATTATGATGGTTTGTTTATAAATATGTATAAAAAATGATTGCCCCTTATCAATTCTTTTACCACATCAAATTTACTTAATTATTGTAATATAAACTCGGAATCAGAACTATTCCCTCAAAAAAAATATTTTGCCTAATTTTACAATTTTCTATAAGTTTATTTGTTCCTATTGAGGAGAGCTAATTCCTTGGAATTGGACAAAGTAGCAGGAATAGCAGCGCCACAAAACAACGATGACTTTTAAGAGTGATTCACCTCGGTGATCGCAATCACAGTTAAGAATCACCGTTACTGATGAGTAGCAGTCACAGGTAACGAAGTGATCCGAAATTCACAGTTCCGCTCATCACTAATTTTAAAGCCCGACTCATCCGCATTAGAAATAAAGAAGAACAAGAGCAACTAACACAGAGATACCGGATTGAGAATCGGCAGTACTTGGAATCCAATCATCCGCAATATTTCGTTATCTTCCCCCTCCAGTCCCCACTCCTCACGCCCTCCGCCCTCGCCTCTCGCCTGAAATAAAAAAAGGAAGCAAATACATATATCTCAGCATCATTCCCTTGAAGAAGTGACCAGCAGTCGGTCGCGAAACGTCGGCGCAATCTCCATTACGACACGCGGCATATTTGACTTTATTTTAATTTTTAGGCAGTTATTTTTATCAAACTCTTTCGTAAAATTGACCAAATTGTGAAATATCGTAATTTTTAATAGAATTTACCAAGAACGCTTGAAATATTAGAATTGGGGCTTCATTATTTGCATCAAAGATTAAGTTCATTCAACAAAACTACTCCCTATCAAACCAGTTGATATTTTTAACAAATCGTATTTTCTGTAGAATGAGTCGTGGTGATAATATTTATAGGTCAATAAAGCGAGTAAACGTTATTAACTCCTTTTTCTGGAGGAAATAAACAGTGCTTACTTGATGAAATGCCTCAGTTTCATGAAGATCCTACTCACTTCTTTAGTTTCCTGTTTCTAATGCAATATTATTCCTCGTTATCGTATGGCTGAGAAACATTACCAACACTACCTTCGGTGTTCTTCGGTATGAAGCCGAAAAAGACAGCGGAAGAAATTTATTTGACGGGCACGATTGCTCATATTAATGACGAAACGGCGACACTGATTGAAAAGATTGAAGACAAATACGACGTCAATTTACCCGTGTGAAAAGGGTATTATTGGACACTTAAATACGCCGATATAACCTGCAAATGAAGATTTTATTCGGTTACAAACATTTTCATATTTAATCAGAATAAATAGCTTATATTCACCTTTATCGAGATGAATTGTCATCATTTCTATGCTCCAAATTTAATTTTTTTTTAAGTAACACGCGTAAATTTTCCATGTTTTTCTTTTCTGCCGCGTACAATATCCTCCTTGAACTATTGAAGGGGTGAACTAAATAGAGGGCGTGAACAAACAAATTGGAAATCCGAAAATTATTACAGCCAAAACTGGCAGCGAACTAATATTTAGACGACGGAAAATTATATGTGTATAAATTAACCCCACTAAATCAAAAAGGATCGAAAAAATCAACTCAAATCCGTGGCGATAAAAATTCACGCAGAAAAAAATACCCGCATGAAAATTACCGGCCACCGCGACTCCATGTAGATAATTTCAGTGAAAATACTTGTACTAATTTGAAAATACGGCACTTTATTGATTCTTAGAACAGTATACATATTTGCAATGAAATGAATTATAATATATATATATGCACAGCCGCATGCTTTTCCTCACAACAATGCCCTCAGAAGACGATAGCCTCACGTTGCTAGGAGTGCGTTAATATGCCTGTAATCCTTGTAAAAGGTACTCGTAGCAACAGTGCATACGCATAAAAACGCCAGTTTTTTGAGGAAACAGTTTTCAATATGGGTAATACCATACGTAAGTAACAAAACAACTTCTAAACTTTATTATATCGTGTAATACGCCCTTAAGAATATATATTTTTCCCATTTTTTGTTCAAATACATCCCACAGAGATAGCTGCTTAGCAACCAGGATCTGGTTCTCTCAAAAATAATTTTATGTCCAGGAAACTCGCATTTTCCTTGGTTTTCGGGTCAATTTACTCAAGGAAGAGATTGCTAGAGCCCCGTATGAAGGTGTTATTTCCCAGCCTCAATTTTCCTGGCGGAAATTTATCGTAGTCATGAATTATTTAATCGATTTCCTTTCCGGTAAGTCTCCAGCAATTCCGTTGCATTGTATTACTCCTTCAAAGTCAAAAACCGGACATGAAGATCATATTTATCATGAATCGAACATTAACGATGCACATGATGATTTTTTGTGGCGTTTGCTGGGAATTTATTCTCCGCTCGATGAGATATCTAGATAAACACATTCCTTTGCAAAAATCTTCCCAATAATTTCTAAGTGAAGGGATATTAATGAATGACTAGCAAGAATAACGGATACAAATAATTTTTTAAACACTGACAATAAGCCATATTAGCCCCTCTATAGGAAAACGCTGAAGTAGTACTCTCAGCACAGTTCACTGAAAGTTTGTCCAAAAAGAAAAAAACAGTGAGGCAAATATTTTAATATTTGAAATGAAAATTTTTATTTTAGAGCTATGGAATTTTTGTAAGTTAGTACGGGATCTTAACTGGATTGATTCCCAAGTGAAGTAGATGGGTCCTTGGCATTGCAAGGGTGATATAGAGCCTTGATAACCTCACTAGGTGTTACACATATAAGACACTTTGGGTCCCTAATGCCCAAGTGTTGACCCGTTCACTTATATTCCCCATGAAGAACCCAGGTGAATGCTTCTTCTCCAATTCTTCTAATTATACAATCAAATTAAACGATATTTCTCTATCCTGCATAGTCTACAAGTGTCATTAACAAATCCATTTTGATAGCAAAATCTATGGGGTGGGAATGAAATGGGCCCAAATTTATGTGTGATCAAGAAGGATTCCTCTCTATAATAGGCAGATGCCTAGGACGCAAAGAGGTGGAGGAATTGGCCGCCGAGGGCCCTATCCCGGAGGAGTTGGAGACTCCAGGGGCTGACGTGGTATTACAGCCAACAGCAGAGATGCCGATAGACACAGCTCCATCACCCCTGGAGGCGGGCCGACCATCAACGCCCGCCTCTCCTCCTCCGGGAGAAGGAGGACTGGTAGAAGACCTCGGCACTGAACAACAGGGCCCTGCCAGGGAGCTGGCAGAGGTGGAAGAGTTTCCAGGGCCCGACCTCCACCGTCCATCAATTGAAGAATTCATGCAACGCTATAGCATCATAATTCTGGATATAGCGTCTATCATAAACGAAATTGACTGGATGGTGGGGGTCATAGAGCGAAGGATGGAAGGTCTTGTCCGCCAGGCCCTGGAACTGAGAACGTCGCGGAACCATCCTGATGGGGATGGGAGGTTTTACGACCATTGAAACCACCTGCGACCCGCGGCGAGGCCCAAAGTCCCACCTCAAGAGGTAAGTGAATGTATCACATGTTTGTATGCCTAGAAGTATTGGTGTGGACGTGAACTAGAGAGATTTCCACCTCATGCAAATGCCAAAAGAATTGAAATGGTAGAATCCCAGATCTTTTGATCCCTCCCAATGTAAAGGAGGGCCTCCCCCTGCAATCTGGATCCATTCCTACCACCATTCAAACATAAGTGATATTCTGCACAAACAAGTATAGTACATTTCTGAATGCAAGTACCCTCCCTAAAAACACCATTATTCTAAAAAAAAGTAAAGTTTTCTTGGAAAAGCTTGTAATAACTTAGGATAATAGTTGTAATTACATTCAAAACCCACAGCATTAGGTCTAGAGTAACATTTTTTCTGTTATCTTAAGATGTCACACAGTTCTAATTTTCATCAATAAATGAGGTTTATCTACAATTATATGCCTTCACTATTTCAGGGCCATAACATCAAGGCCAACTCCCTGGCATGTCGGCGGCCAACCACCCAGAGGTATATGACATTTTCAAGGTTTTCCATTGGAATTTCTGTACCTTAATTCCTAGAATAAGTATTGATCCCTCACTCTTAGATTGTAACAAGATTGAAATACATTCTACCATTCTAATCATTCCACCGCAATTCAATTGAGAATTAAACTCAATACTCAATTGAGCATCCCCTATTCCAGTGGCGCAGCGTGGGGGATAAAACCCCTCCAGAGCTCAGAGAAATTTTTAAGTTTAATCCATTTTACTTAATGGATTTGTATTACTTATGGAATAGTATTAGGATTAATCACATATCCCTCAGAAAACCGTAATGGTCGCCATTTTACACCATTAATCTTAAGGCGGTTATCCAATACCCCCACACCCCAAAGTATTATAGTTGCGCCTAAACCCACCCCCCAGCCTTTGTCCTTAGCTGCGCCCCTGCCCTATTCCTCCTATAAAAGGTAAGAAGGGATTTTATAAATCTATCTAACCATCTTCTACATATATTTAGAAGTGGATGTCTATTTGTCTGTCTTCTATGCGCATTACCATGGCTGCACAGATTGCTACCCAAGTTAGTACACAAGTACTTCTCATCCTACCAAAACGCCTTAGTTCCTCTTCTTGTTGTATCCCACCTGTCCTTTTTCTAGTTGTTTTTGCATTAGCTTGTTTTATGTCACATGTACGACATCATGCAATTTCTGTGGCTGGTCATCCTGACGCGTAGGCACACCTCTTGACACGCTCTAAGTGAAAACATAACACAAAGGATACTATAATAAACCCATTTAAATGCACTCGGCGCAAACCTTTTAGCTGAGTTATGCGTTCACAAGACATTTTTTGCCTACTCATGTACGTAAATGCATTACAATCAACATTGTGGAGTGGGATAAAAGCAGATCCCATAAGGGGAGGGTCGGGCTTAATTACGGTGCTGTGGCCCTAAGGTCTCCCTAAGTTGGGTCTCTGGCAGGGCCAGAATGCATACTACCACAGCTATCTCACCAGTCACCTTCCTTCCCCCATGTCAGCTATAGCTGGCATCAGGTCGTTTGCATGTGAAAATGCTCATTGATTCCACCCGGCGTTTGGCATCAAAGGAAATAGGGATGGGTGAACACGAGGAAACTCTAGTGAACACAACTATAAAGTCTGTAAATCCAGACTTAGAGACTTTTTAGGCTTGTATGCTTTAAAATCTGCCAACTCCCTAAAATCCATGAAATCCTCAAAATTCGAGGACTCGAATATCGTAATGGGGATTTGATTGGATTTGGAAAAGAATAAGAATGCTTGTGGATAACACTCTTTGTTATGGTCAAAATATGAATGATTTGTACATCAATGCCAGGGCCAGCTCAAGGGAAAACACAGAGCAAACTGCTGTTGTGTCGCTTTACTAAGGGGGAATTGGTATGGAATACCCCTCAATTATACCACTTAAGTGGTCCGGGGAAAGGGGTACAGCTAGGAATTAAGGATAGGGGAATTTTAGAGGGGTCAATCAATACTGGGGGATCTGGAGGGTATGGAATGCCTGCCATTATAAATGGGTGGTGCTGGGTCCTCCCCCAAAAAATTTTATGATAAATGGTTCCAAATGGTGAGGTTTACGGCTTTCTGAGGGATATTCTATCAATCCTTACACTTTTCAATAATTAATATCAATCCAATTAAGTAAAATGAATTGAATTAAAAAATTTATCTGAATTCTGGGTGAAGGGCGTTTATCCTCCAAAGCCTGACCCCTCCCAGAGCCATTGTGTAGCATCACCTCTTTTGTGTATGATGCAGTGTACTTTTTTTGTTAAAAAGAAATACCTAAGAGGATTTTTTGAGGTAATATGAACATTTTAATCCAAATAGTTTAATAGACTTATATTTTACAAGAACCAACATAATATGAGCTGCAGTGATATGTTCTTATTATATACATGGATAATAACCATGAAACTTTTTTTTCACTAAGTCTAGCTTTCCTTCTGCAAGTATATAAAATAATAAATTCACACAAGGAGGTAGCATACAAAAAATTTTATTTTAAAATTGGAAAACAATTTAATTTTGCTGTTTGGGCGTTTGGTTGCCCACTAGCTACGTTCACCCTGGGCAGTTACCTGGGAAGTCCAGGGTGACGTAGGTCCTGGTTAATGCCACTGTTTCTCCTTGTCACTAAAATCTAGGAGAGCCAGTTACATGCAACCATTCCCTGTGAGCGTTAGAAAACATATTAGTATATTAGCATGTTAGTGCAATGAAGTTTTAAAGTAAACTTTATTTAAAAATTTACTTGGAGATTTCAATGCTTCATTATTAGATACATATGTCTGTAAAACCCATAATGTGACATTCAAAAAGACATTCCAGCCCACATACTAAGACATCTTTTAGGGATAAGAAATGAATAGTTTTGAAATTCAAGATGATAATGAGTTTTGAAATATGACCTAAAGTAGGCACTCATAATGAAAAATTTTCTGCAAACTTAGAGTTCCCATCATAATGTAATTGTGCATGGTCTAGTTGGAGGGGGGAGCCAAAAATATCGTGAATTTCGCTATAAATTTTTCATTAATTAATATTTTCTCAACAAATTTTTATCACCTTCTAAGAAATCCTCATTGACTGCAACACATTCATTCATCTAATCGTTACTTTGACACTTCAAAACAATTTTTTAATTCACTTAAATCAATGTTCTTTAAGCCTTTCACCGATTTTTGTTTTACTTCACCTACCGTCCCAAAACGTTTTCCGTTCATATCCCTTTTCAGTCTAGGAAGTAGAGAGAGTAACAGGTGGCAATATCTGGTGAAAAGTGGGGGTGAACGATTGGCGTGATGCCTTTTTTTGTCAAAAACCACTTCATGGACATTGCGGTGTGGGCGGCTACATTGTCATGGTGGAAGAACCAATCACCTGTGCACCAAAGATCTGCCCTTTTTTTCCGGATAGTTTCCCTTAGCCTTGCAAAATATCTACAAAGTTAGTCAATGGTTTGGCAACGTTCTACTTGAACGAGGGAGTGGATTTTTGCATAATTGTCGTCCGTTCTTGATGTTGACGGGTGCTCTGAACGAGGATGGTCATCAATCGACATCTATCCGTTCTAGGAATGCGAAAACCGGTCGTAGACAAGTGTTTTACTTAGAATACTATTCCCAATAGCAGTTTTAAGCATCACTAGAGTTTCTGCGGGAGTTTTCCCCCACAAAAATAAAAACTTCACAACTGCACGTTGCTCCCGGCAGTCAGCCATCACACCTTTTCGCTAAATCGGTTGTAAAAAGTTGATTAACCAAAAAAATCCCAAAGACAGCTGCACTCAGAGCGACCAGGATTCGCACAGTGACTCAGAAAATATCACTGCTTGGAGCCCTTTGTACTGGAAAAGCAGATCCCTCTCTCAGGAAAGGAATTTTAAAATTCCAAAAGTTAGTGATACTGCTGATTCCAGGCCAAGTGAATTTAGCTCAGAAGGATTTTATGCGAAAGACAGAGTATTACTTTGCAAAGTTTGCAATTAATGAATTTAAACACATAGTCACTCAGTAAAAGAAAGCGGAGGAGGAGCTTGTTGTTGCTACTGCTGAAGCATTTTTTAAGGCTTTATTTAGTGTAAGGAAACTTGACAATCCAAACATTCTGGAATGGCACTCTACGTATATACATATAAGGTAGTGTGGATTTGCCAATTGCTGATCGTATTTGCCAAGACTACATACTTGAACTATTCATTTACCTTGAACCAATATAACTTGAACCGTATCCTTCATTTAGTTTTATCAGAAATTTTGTAATAACGAAATTGTGTTAAATGTTATGCAGAATGCTTGATTAAAGTATAAGTACTCATGAAACGTGTACAATAAATAAAGGCCTATAAACAACGTGTACATAAAATAAAGGCCTATAAACATGAAATTTTTTTAGCATTTTCTAGGTACACATTACACTGCCAAGATTTTTTATATCACCGAAATCATATGGTTCTAAAACGAATTTTAGCAAAAAATATAACCACTTTCACCGACATTCTATTTATAGGCCATTTGGCATAAGCAATTTATCATACTATTTATAAAAAATTCCAGGAGCAATAATATAAGTAATAATAAGGGTAGATCATCCATAGTTCAATTTAAGCTGATTTCTAAATAATATCATGTAAATTGATTTTCCAGCCATAACACGTGACTGGAAAGAGTCCAATGTATAATTTGGGGAATGACCCCTGCCCCTAGCCTCTGGCAGAACGTCAAAATGGTATGAGATCTGTTTTGCTTTCATTTTTCTAGGTACATATTTTTTGTATATTGGTCTCATTTCATGTACCCATTTAAAATCATACACTTCTGTGGTAGACGAATTCCTCCAGAAACTGATTTATGCCATGATAGCTATTTTTTGCTAGAAAGAGTTTCTAGGAAGAGGTTTTTGTAACTTACTCAATGCACCATTTAATTTCCAAGAATACCTTTTTCCTTCCTTTAAAGGTGAATGGCACATAAAATGTATCATACTATATATGAAAAATACCAGGAGCAATATCATATATGTATAATAATAAGGGTAGATCATCCAAAATACATTTTAACTCTTTCCCCAGACGGCACAGAACCCTCCGTATCTAATTCGTATATACATAGTACCCATTGACTACGGGGATACTGTGCCGCTCCGTCGCTTTTCGTCAATGGATAATTTCCATTCGCGGCCTGTCGACGAAGCGCGTACGAAGCATGTGAATGTCCGCTATGAAGTACGTACGATAGGATACGAAGCGCGCAGGAACACAGCACTCAGGCTATCGACCGTAGTGAGAACCTTAATACGAATCATTATGAATGGTAAGTTCTCAACAGGTAAATAATACTATATCATGGTATTATGAATTCATGATACAGTATTATTTACCTATTGAGAACTTACAAAACTTATTCAGCCACTTAAATAACTGCGAAAAATGAGATTCTCAAGGCTAATTCACGCATCCCCAGCATCCAGCATTCTTAAGTGGCTCGTACTTACTTGGAAACCTTGAGATGTTAATAAGAGTAAATTCTTATTAACTTTGACACTAAATAAGACATCACATAGCCCACGAGCATTAAAAAGCTTACCCTAAAGCCTGACGAAATAAAATTTTTAAATAACAATTGCCGATGAAACAGGATTGCTGACACATCTGCTATTAGTATGACCGAATTCATCAAAATGCAAGCAAAAATTAACGTTAGGTTCAGTCTCAGCTACTAAAACTTACCCATATCAGGCGCTAAAGTATTTGAAAAATTATTTGGGATGAGTAAAAGTCTCTAGGTCACTGCAGTAAATGTATCAACCTATTAAAAATATGAAAGTCCTGCCAAATCACCAGCATAAACACTTGTAAAATAAAACATGGTATCTCTTAGATCACACCTCCGATTTTATACTTACTTTGCATAAAGTCACCACCACAAGAAATTTTAAAGAGGCAGGAAAGAAAAAACCCACAGAAATACAATACATATATTATGTATTTTCTATTGTCAACCACAATAATATTTCCAATTTTCTCTTCTATCCCACATCTAATTTAGCGAAACAATTACTCTTATTCTCTTTCGAATAGAAAATTATTTAAAAGGGACTGTTCGATACATAAAAACTATCTTCAATACTTTCTCCGATGAACGTCCACTATCACAGCATCAACTTGCACAAATCAAATCCACATCCACAAATATGTCACTTCTGCCACAATGTCTGTCTTCTTGGCGACAGGTAACAGTGAAGCAATGGTACCTTCCTCCAATCTGGGCACCTTCAATTCAGCAAGAATTTTCTCCTCGTCTTCTCGTCCAAGGCCACAGATTATTTTCTGATATCACAACGTGCGATGTGAAGCTCACACACCTAAAATTAATAAATAATAAAATACCATGTAACTTATTAGGTCAAATCATTTCCAATTTTTGGTATTTCTGCATGAGAAATCAAATTACTAGGCTCGTAAATATAGTAAATATTTGTATGCCTGATATTTTTATTGTTTTAAACTATAGCATAAGATAATTTGAAATGATGAAAGCCGACGTGTAATACACCAAAGGGCAAGCTAAGAAACAATATTCGATCCTATAAACTTGACAGCTTATTCCTAGTTTCTCCTTTAACCACACGTTTACCGAATGAATTAATACAAAAAAGACAACTAAAATGCAAAAATTTTCAAAAGGATTGCTGTCACAATATTTTGAATCACCATTTTTAGTACTGAATAGTACTATAGTACTTCAGTACTGAATAGTTCGGGATGTTGATGCATCAACATCCCGAAGCCACTTCTAACTTAAAATTACATCCAAATAATTACAGCGAGAAGAGTACATACCTCACAGTTTTTCGTAGGGGTGAAATGTTTTCTTCTTATCGCCCAAATGCACTTCTTCTTCAACTCAGGATCTTTTGGAATGCTAAAAACTTGAACCATGTCCCGGAGTTTCCATTACATCCCGACAATACACACACGAAAGGCATTTTTAACAAAAATATCTCACAAACACATTTCTGAAGCCCAGTGAATGAAATTAAAGAATAAGGGAAACTTCACCATTACCAGACACTCTATTTTTCACAAACTTAACCACAAAATCCCTGAAATGTGGTGAGACGTGACGTAAACGATGCGATATCCAACGGATTCTGCCAGCTTGTGAAGGCATGTGATCTTTCTAGGAGGATATGGCACGATGGCACCACCCGTGAAAGAAAATAGTCCCAGACCGAATACAGTTTTATCGATGAGATACAATTTTATCGATGCATATGAATTTGTCAGTCCTCTTGCATCTTTTTTCGTCATTAAAGGAAATAAAGAAACAAAACCTTTTTAGTAACTTCCTAAGCGCGATTTTTGTATCTTGATGGTCCACCCTCGTATTCAGGTACGAAAACTTCCTGTGCCGTCTGGGTCGCTACTTATGACAAAAATATGCAGGAGGACGTTTCTTGACCTAGGAGATGAAAGCCAAAAATTTTCGTCAGAGATTTTCCTAAACAGGCCAAATGCCGAAATTACACGATTCCTTGTACTCCGCCTTTTATGACAGACAAAGGTTTGCAAAGTCTTAATTTCAGGACCCAACACAGCTGGACTTAGGCCATACCCTCGAAATCCTGGAGCAGGCACCCGGATCCCTCGTCTTATATTACCCACCTTCGTGGTAAGGGACTTAGGTCATGCAATTGTTCCTTCCATCCATTTTCAAAATAAATATTTGTTCATTTCTCAAAAAATATAAACTAAGAATTGAAGTTTGTCTTTGGAGCAGCATTTACAACTTTTAAACAAAAGTCTAGCCTTAATATTAACTTATATCTGGATTTCAGTAGAAGCATCAAGATGGAAATTGTTGAATCATTGAATCCGTCAGTATTGACAGTAGAATTCCGTTTTAAATTAGACAAATCTCAGAATAAAATGAGGAATTCGATTCAAAGTTTGCAATTTACAAGCATGCAGCAATTATCCATGTAGCTAATTCATATAAACAAAGCATGAGTTGACCACAAACCAATGTCGCTGGTATGGTTATAAACCCCGAAAAGAGGGAGATCAACTACGCGCGGTGAGATAATGCAGAGTCCGCACTAGGAAGGTTCAAAAAAGGTTGGTGCTGAGTGTGTGTGATTATCTGCGAGACCCTTCTTAATGAATGTCCTGCGTACATGCTCCGTACAGAGGGGATGGAAGATTTGCTTGAGGCTCAGTCAAGCACTCATGCTAAGGAGAAAACTCCACCATCTTGAAAGGGTTAAGCTGGCTCCTAATGAATATCATTTGAATTGTTTTTCAGCCATAACACCTGACTATGCGTCTTATCGCCAAATGTGGGGAATGACACCTGCCCCTGGCCTCCAGCAGATCATCAAAATGGTATGGGATCTGTTTCTGTTTCCTTTTTTCTAGATATACATTTTTTCTACATTAGCCTCTCTACTGACCACAAACAAATACATACATAAATATTGAAAATCATATACTTCTGTGGCAGACAACTTCCTCCAGATACTGAGATATGCTATGATAGCTTTTGTTTACTAGAAAGAGTTTCTAGTAAGAGGTTTTGTAACTCTGAATAACTTGATGACCACCATGGTCACCCCCCTTCTTAGCTTACCTGCCATGGCCAGCTTTCTTCCTCTAATAACTCATTGTATACATAAGGCCAAGGTCTTCCTGTATCCTGTATTTATAACTCACAATGATGCACTTTCTCTTTTATTTACATATATTTTACCTAGGTGTCCTGACCTTAGTTGTGCTTTCTGGATTTTTTTATAACAGTTTATTTGATAAGAGCCGCAAAAGTGCTCTTTGTGGGCAAATGAGGGACCTGGGAGTGAATTTGCTCACTTCACTGTTGGTGGCTCGTGAAAAATTTCTACTGGAGTAGAATATGCATGCATGTTGACTTTAAATTTTTTATATAGATTTTGTGATTATGGATTCAAGATTTGATTCAAATTGGTGAAAGATTCTTTTTGCATTCGGATTTCTTAAAATTTTGGATTTGACCAATCACTCATTTTTACCTTTTTTGAGATGACAGCAGATGTCGTATCACAGTAATGTCATAGATTGCAGGGCAGGATGTTAATGATTTTTTTTCTTTACTGCAACAAATTACGTGCAACCATGCCCTGTGAGCGTTAGAAAATATATTGGTACACCCAAATTTTTAATGAAAACTTAATTTAAACAACAGCCAAGACATTTCAATGTTTCATCTTTAAATATATGTATGTTTGTCAAACCTGTGATTTAACATTAAAAAGACATTTCAGCCAAGATATGTACTAAGAAACTTTTGGGACAAGTAATGAATGATTTTGAATTTCGAGATGATAATGAATTTTGAAATCTGAACAAAAAAAAGATACTCTTATTATTATATTTCTGAATACTTTGAGAACCTATCAAAAGTAATTTTACATGGTCTAGTTGGATAATAGTGTAAATATGTACTAAGTATGAAGGGGCAGATCCAGATTTTTCTTTCTGGGGTGCACAAGAAAGGCCGTACCCAGGATTTTATTTTTGGGGGTGGGGCACTAGGATACCTCGTAATACAAAAGGAATTCAATGGTAATGGGACATCATTAAAAATCTTGCATATTTTTTAAGGCTCATAGGGTACACATACCCTACCCCCAGCCCCTTAGATCCGCCAATGCTAATATGAGAAACACTAACAAGGAAATACATACATGCTGTTTTGTTTGGAGGAACATTTGATTTGAATGCAGTAAAAATAGCCCTAAATATTGTTATTAACAAAGTAGATATATTTTTTATGTGCTTTAAAATAACACTGACCATATCTGCAAGGATATTCTTGATTGCATCACCATTGATTTTAATTTACGAAAATTTGAAATAAAAAATGATGCAATAAATGGAATTGAATTGAAAAACAACGACACAAATGATTTCGCAAAATAAATGTTTCCTCAAGGTACTCATAAATTTCCAAGAGTAGGTACCTATTGTCTTTATTTAAGGGTCATTGGTGTTGTGTTTTTAGCCCAGGAGGGTGATAGAGATTAAATGAGCAAGCTGGCACTGGATGGCTATGCATTTATTTGATAGTTCCTACCATACGAGGCATTAATTTGACATTACATATCACTTTCCCGTAATGGGGAATACTGGAAGTAACCACCAGTACCAACCTTGGGTCTTTCACCATTTCCCATCGACGGAAAGTCCTTAGATACCAACCCAAGGTTAGGTACTTTCTGCTACAATTGGCACTTGCAATTTATCATACTTATTATAAGAAATTCCAGGAGTAACAACATACATAATGATAAGGGTGGATCATTCAAATAACATTTTAAGATGGTTCCTAATGAATATCATGTAAATTGTTTTTCAGCCATAAATTTGGGGAATGACAGCTGCCCCTAGCCTCCAGATGATCATCAAAATGGTATGAGATCTGTTTTTGTTTTGATCTTTCTGAATATAAATTTTTTATGTATTAGTGTCATTTCATTCAAAAAACATTTCCTCCATGCACATGTTAATTTCCAAGAATACCTATCATCTTCATTTAACCCTTTCGCACTGGCGGCTAGAATAGGAAAACATTTTCGTGCTACAAGTAGCATTAGAATATTTCAAACCTCTCTGTAGTGAGCTCTGTTTTGGGGGTGAGTTGCCTGGGTATTTTCCTCCCTCTGTTTTGGCACCCACCTCAAAGCCCAGCGATTAGCGTCCGTCCCTTACCCCACCCACTGGACCACACCCTCTATCCCTATCATAGCACGAATCCATGGTCAACTTACTGCGTTACCAGTGTTTTTTCAACCAAACATTGTATTTGATTTTCAATAATTTACTCTTCTAAAAGAATAACTAGTATTTTTTAAGCATTGTGGAATTTTAAACGGGTTTCTTGTGTTAATAACTACAAAGTTAGTAAATATGTATAAGTTTATAATGCTATAAGTCCGTATGTCTGTTATTTTTAACGCTTAAATTTGGTTTACAAATTACTTAACCTCGGATCAAAACGAAGGATTCATTTCAAAATATTAAAAAAATTGTAGTATGCACAAAATATATCATTGATAAAACTATTGACAACATAATCACCTCGCAACGGATTCCTACAGTGAGGATGATCATAAATGAGTTGAAGGGTCCGGCTTATAATTGCTAAGGAGTGGCCCTAAGGACTCGCTAAGCTGGGTCTCAGGCCGGGCCTGAATGCATCCAACAATTGCTACCTCATTGGTCACTTACCATCCCTCGCATCGGCCAGAGCCAATATATCCGGTCGTCTGCATTGAAAAATCTGTGATAGCTATACCTGACGTCAGGTCTTCTGCGTATGAAAATGCCCGTCGGCCACACACGATGTCTGGTGCGAAAGGGTTAAAGGCAGGCCTGTGCTGGGCGCCATCTTACGACAGTGGATGGCCATGGCCAGAGGGTGCCAGGAGTATTCAGGGGGAGGACTGCAGGGGAGTCTGGGGGTGTGGAATACAATAATTAATTTTAAAATTTGTATTCTCACCCTCTTGAGATTGAATTGAATCTTACGAGATTGAATCATATTAAATTAAATTATTATTTTTTTTACCCAAGACGGTGTTAATTATGCTGTTGAATGGGACATGATTCACATCAAGGAACTGGGTAATATTGGTATTCTGACAGTAGAATTCGTCAATTTCGGTATAGGAGGGTGTCTTGGCGGCCCAACACAGGCCAGGTTAAGGGCCAATGGCATATACAATTTATCCTACTATTATACATGCAAGAAGCATTAACATACATGATAATAAGGGTAGATCATCCATAGTTCAATGTAAGCTGGCTCCTAATGAATATCATTTAAATTGTTTTTCAGCCATAACTGCTGACTATGCATCTAAACGCGACATTCGGGGAATGACACCTGCCCCTGGCCTTCAACAGATCATCAAAATGGTATGGGATCTGTTTTTGTAATAATTTTTCTGAATATACATTTTTTTTATATTAGCCTCACTACCAACCATAAACAAACACGTACACATTCAAAATCATACACTTCTGTGGTAGCCAAATTCCTCCAGAAACTGATTTGTGCTATGATGGCTCAAATAATAGCATGCGTAATTATTGAGCAATAGGTAATATACGTTATAATAAGGTAGAAAATCCAAAGTGCAATTTAAGTTGGATTCTAAATAATATCATGTAAATTGATTTTACAGCCATAACACCTGACTATGTGTGAAATTTGGGGAACTTTTGGGACAAGCAATGAATGATTTTCAATTTTGAGATGAAAATTAACTTTGAAATCTGAAGAAAAAAATGATACTTGTAATAAAAATTTCTACATACTTTGAATGCATACCAATAATTATTGTGCATGGTATAGCTGGATAATAGTGTTAATCAGTGGCGTTACTAGGAATATGCTTTGGGGGTGCGGGGGGAATGGGTGAGATGGCGTGGGGTGGCAACCCCCCTCCCTGGCAACTGGGAAAATTTTAAAAATCGTACATGCCTAGGAATACATTTTACATCATTTAGGCACTAAAGATTTAACTTTGAGTAGTTGCAGTTATTCCATGTCAATGCTGGTTAATAGTTTTAAATATTTTCTTTTTAATTGCTCTGAGTCTTAGTGGTTTGAGTATGGGGAGGGGGATGAGGGGATGTATTCGTCCCAAAGCGCCAGAGAAATAAAAATATTATTTAAAACCATTGTCTAGTTTGGACACATAACAAATGCATCCGCACAAAGTTAAATTTAAATTGCCAAAATGACGTAAAATGCATTTTCAGGCATTTTATTTTATTTTTTAATTTTCCTTAACTTACCGTTTCCTGGGGGTTATCCCCCAATACCCAACCTAATCCCCCCTCTCAAAGCCCCCCAATTCCCCTAAAAGCATATTCCTAGTTATTCCACTTCTGAGTCTTATTAGGGTATCTATTCCCTCATAGTTGCACCACTGGTGTAAATACTAATATGAGAAATACTAACAGGGAAATACATGCTGTTTTGTTTGGAGTAACATCTAAATTGAACACAGTAAAAATAACCCAAAATTAGTTGATAACAAAGTATAGGTTTTTTGGCTTACCTTATTATCATACTGATAGTTTTGGCTGGGAATTTCATGATTAGGTATATTTACGTTATTTTCATTTTTGCGCAAAGTTGAAATAAAAAATGATGAGTTGAAAACAACTACTAACATGATTTCGTGCACAAAGGATTCCCTCAAGGCATGCGTTAATTGCCAAGAGTACGTATTAATTTCAGTTAAGGTCAATTGTGCATGAAATTTATCGCACTAATAATAAATAATATAAGGACAATAACATACATATTGAAAAGGATACAACATCCAAAATATATTTCAAGGTGGTTACTAATGAATATCATTTAAATTGTTTTTCACCCATAACAGCTGACATCGTGACCCACCGCAACATTTGGGGAATGACACCTGCCCCAGGCCTCTAGCAGATCATCAAAATGGTATGAGATCCGTTTTTGCTATCATATTTCTACATATACGTATGTACATAAAATTCTAGATATAGAGAAGAAACCACTGCTACTTAGCCTGTTTTGTCAATTAATAGAGATGAATAGAGCATCCAAGGTTATATTGACCAAGTTTAAAGTTTATCTAAAGAATTTTATGCTTTCATGATCAGTGGGAATGAACAACAATTGTAGAGAGTATGCAACCCGCGTGCCACCCAAATTGTCTGGCTGGGGTGCCTGGCGCTCACTCGCGGTGCGATATCTCGGAATCCAAAGGGCAGAAATGAAAGAAATTTGAGGTGGTACTCTGCGAGTGTCTAATGAGTCGTTGTAGAAGACAAAAAAGTGATAGAACAATCCGAGAGTGACATCATCTTCAGTTATGTGCGAAAAACACCCAAAAATACCAACTAGGTACACTACTTTGACACTAGGTAAATTATTGTTTAACTCTATTGGTGAATATTGTAATGATGATAAAGGTGGAGTGTATGAAATGATTTGTGACGATTGTGAAACCAAATATATTCGCCAGACTGGGAGGAGTTTTAAAACGAGAATGAGAGAACATAGACGATGTTTTTTAAATAACGACGACTCATCAGGAATTGCAAGACATTTGAATGACGAACACCAGTGGTGCAATTTTGTTGCAAAAATTTTACAAGTACATACATGACTAGAGGCAGAAACTGGATTTCTTAGAACAGTTTGAAATTGTTAATTGCCCTGCTAATTTTAAATTATGTAACGACCATATGTTCCCATTCCACTCACCCCTACCTCCCACCAATCACCCATTGACGTCATCATTAACCTTGGAATGAACACATCCCAATAACCCTCCCCCCTCCTGAAAAACTCTACCACCATAAAAAGGCTGTCATCCAAGGCTATGTACCTTGATAATGGCACGAGTTGTCGAAACCATGGTGGGTTTAAATAAAAGTGTGTGGAAACAGACAAGTGGTTTTACTAATCTGAAAAATACCTAAATTTGAAAACTATGAGTGAGATGCGGCATGTTTTCCTGGTATCCAATTGAAAATATAATTTTCATGATTTGTTTTCTCACCAAATGGGATAAAACTGGGGGGGGGGGGCATCCCAAAATAAATTCGAAAACTTTTAATATAAGGACCACCCTAAAGTGCATGAAAGCATCCAAGTGCAACCTGTTGCATGACTGGTGAACACTCACCCCTTGCTGCACGCAATTGCGTTAACTCACAAGGGATTATGTAGATGTATATTTAAATTTTCCAATATATGCTTGTTAGAAGGCAATGTTTTAGAATTTATATTAACCTTCCAATGATGTGTAACTAATCACGTACGTTAAGTGTCCAATGGACCAAGCTCACCTGGTTACACTAGGAAGAGTTTAAATTTACCATAAACAAGGAAGCAATACCTATGTCAAAAAAAAACATTCCCTGGAAATAATGGAATACCACATAGTTAACCAAGAGTTAGTGAATTTTGTTCATGAAAAAAAAACATTTTTCGTATGCCATTTTTTCAAACAAAGTTATGGAAGCTCACATAAGAGGAATATTTTTTTTGTGTTATAAAGTGAAATAAAGAGTTTTTTGATTCTACTTGAAGCTATTTCATCAAGTGATGCCTCAAGTTATCCATTTCAAAGTCTCTATTATTCACGTTGGCTTACCAAAGTTTCCTGATTTGGGGTTTGAAACCGTGGGTGGACTTGGTGCTTTCTTTAACAAAAGGGAGAGATCAAGGGGCTGGATACTTTTGGCATTCATTCGCCTGTGTTGGAAATTCTCCATTGAATATTTCTGGCTTTCATCTCCTGGGTCAAGTAACGTACTGTCGGATATTTATGGCATCAGTAGCAAAATGGTAAAAGGAATACATAATAAATGCAACCGAGAAATTTATGGAGTACATGGAAAGGCATACGATAGGGAAACTGCGGATTGCTGAAGAAATCATTAAGATAATTTAAGAGCAAAAGATGGATGGGTAGATGAGAAAAGACAGGAGAAGGTTTGAGTAGATTAATGATACATGGCACAGTAAAAAAGGAGGCTGAAGTATATTTAGGGGAAGAGGGAATTTGGTGAAAGGGGAAGCTTGGAGAGGGAAGAAGAGGTAGGGGAATCATAAGCCAGTCTGTGTCACTATCTGGTATTAAAGGAGGACTGGCTATGCTGCAAATTAGGTTTAAGAATGAAGCAATTTGTCCAAATAATAGAATGATGCAGAATAAGTGGAAAGAATACATTGATGAACTGTATGACACATGGAATAGACCAGCAAGGTTGATCCTAAAGGGAGAAAGTGCCAGGGGCAGTTTAGTGTGACTGGGGGCCCTCGGCTAGGGTCCACTATGGGGCCCTCCTCCTGGAGGATTCAGGGGTCCCACTCCAGGAAATTTTAGGAAATTGTATGTCCATGCTATTCTGGCTCTTAAAAATAAGATGAACATTAATGAAAAATAGCAATTTCATAAGGATAGTAGCTCTTGCAAAGTGAGAATTCCAGTGCTTGTAAAAATTAAAACTTTATTGTGGTACTATCATCTACTATTAAGAATATTTTTTCCTTAAAGCTGCACTGAAATATAAAAGAAACCTAAATAATAACCCTTCAAATACCCTTTTCCAAAAAGATGGAAAGGCATAGGATAAGGAAACTGTGGATTGCTGAAGAAATCATTAAGAATATTTACGAGCAAAGGAAGGATGGGTATATAAGAAAAGACAGGAGTAGGTTTGGGTAGATTAATGAGGAATTTATTGAGAAATTGTGTCATTATCTGGTATAGGAAATGTGTAGGAAATTCTCCATTGAATATTTCTGGCTTTCATCTCCTGGGTAAAGAAACGTACTGTCAGATATTTATGGCATCAGTAGAAAATTGGTAAAAGGAATAATAAATACACACAACAAGGAAACAAAGAAAGTAGCACTAAAAGTGAAAATTCCACTGCTAATAAAAATTAAAACCTTACTATGGTTTTATTACCCAGACGGCACAGAATCCTCCGTATCTAATTCGTATGCAGATAGTATCCATTGACGAAAAGCGACGGAGCGGTAGTCAATGGATACAATCTACATACGAATTAGATACGGAGGATTCTGTGCCGTCTGGGTATCTATTAAGAGTGTAATTTCCTTTAAACTGCACTCAAATCTAAACTAAACCTCTAAAATAACCTTTTGAATTACCCTTTCAAAAAAGCGTCACGTTCTCTTTTATCTTCTGGCACCTTAATTTGTTTTTTATATAATTTTTGTCATTATTTCATAAATAAAGCAACTAATGAACACCTAGAATTTTGTAATTGCAAAAAAATCTTATGTTTAAGTAATCTGAGTTTTCTATAACGCCATTCATGTACGCTTCACAATAGACTCGAGCATTGTGATGGGCCCATAAGCTAAGGGGCCATTGGCTGTCACCGATCAGCCGACCCGGCCATACCACCCCTGGATAGTGTGGTGGATGAGGATCTTGGACCATGGAATAGAAACATGTTGAAGCAAAGAAGTCTTTTGAGAAATGAGGATAGGCAAAGGGGTGAGTGTGAAAATTAAATAAAACAGACAAATTTCAAAATAAAAGTCCAAGGTTAAACTTTATTATATATAATGAAAATAATTTGTATAGAGTAATACGCATGATATAATCTTAGCTCACTTTCAAGGCTCTCCCTTCTCTTTACTCTAAGATCATAGCGAGATCTTTTTGACTCTCTTTTGTTTTTTGATATGTATTTGTTAATCCTTTTTTGTTAATTACCATTTGACACATTTTTTGGTTGCAAATAATCTGTTTAGTAGAAGTACTATTGTAAAACTTCAATTTATTTTTTTTTTCCATTTGTTCAGGTACATTCAAATTCAAGGGCGTACCCAGAATCATTACTAGGGTGGGACAAGCCGTGTTCTAGGGGGAGGGGGTGCAAGCCAAGGTCTGAGGGGGGAGCAACAATAGGATTTATGAGACTATTTCCTTGAAAAAAATAGCTTTATTTTAGTAACACATCTTTAACTAATATATATCATTTTTCGTGGGTTTAAAGAAAATTTGTTGAATGCTTTTGTTTCAATTCAGCACTGATTTTGCTCAAAGACTTCTGCGACTCTTGTTTCTAAGTGGAAGGGGGGGGGGAGCTGCCCCACCCTGCCCTTTGCTGTGTACGCCCGTGTTCAAATTGTATTAGTCATAGAAAGTGAGAGAATCTTATTTCTCCATTTCATTTTCTCGTAGAATGACAGAAATTCAAAGGAATGATCCATTTACGCCTGTGAATCAGTTGGAAGTACATATTCATGCCTGAATCAATTAATGATTGTCTGTGCAGTGTGCATACATCAGTGCATCAAGCAAGAATGTCTTCTGTGAATGGTATTGTCACCTTTTCCCAATGAAAATAAAGGAGATGGTGATGAGTTGCAAGAAGTCTTCGACCCAGGCTCCAGTCTGGCACAGAAAAAGATTGTTTGTGGTGGTTTATCAGCCCTGGATATGAGTGGTACTTATAATTTTCATCCAGTTCAAGTTGTTCTATGTTATTTTTTGTAAAGTAGTGATTTTATCCGAAATTCAAGCACATCATCTTTTATTATCATTCAGGGGTGGACTTGACTATATTCAACCAAAACATGGTCACCTCTTAATGTGAGATGATTTCCATGCCAAACATTAATTAAGTAATGTGTACTGTCCATTAAGAGTCAATTCTCTGAACTTAATATTATTCAAAAACAGATACCTAATCTTTATTCATTGACCCAAGTACAGTAGAATCCTGATTTAAGGTTTTTCAGGGGGGACAAAATTTAAAACACTAAATGCGGAAAAACACTAAATGAGGACCTGCCGTTTTTTTTCGGGTTTTAGGGTCTGTAATGATTGGAATGGCTTTTTATGAATAAAAAATATTATTATAAGTAACTTAAAGGTGCTGATTGCAGCAAAAAATTCTTTAATGAAATGTTCTCTGCCCTATGAAGGTTGGACAATACTTTTCAGGAATCAGCTAAAAAAATGGGTAGTAAAAATAAGTGATGAGAGGATGACAATTGTTTTAATGAAATATTTTAAGAAAATTCTAATAAACATCAACTTAAAAGCATTCCCACACAGATTATTATTATGGACATGAGTGATTCCATTTTTAAGTATATTTCAGTGGTCTCGATGAAATTTAGAATTTTTTCTGTAAAAGTGACATGTAGGTGACTATAGCATTTCTAATATAATAAGAAAAGGTGTAAGTAGGTACCAAAAAAATCATGAGGAATGAGTGAAATAAAGGGACAGCAGAAGATCGCTAATCCCGAATTCTCAACTACCGAATATCTAGTAGGGAGGTTTTCTGGAATTTTGCCAACTTAACGTTTTCTGTTGCCTCGGCGAAACAAGGGATTTATGAGCCTTTAAAAAGCCTCCTATGCGCACATTTTGGATTTCGAGGTCATCCAAAAAAGTAGAATCTCATTTTGGTATGCGTACAAGCCGATGGTGATTCAACTCGATGATAACACCAGATTCGTTGTCATATATCCGCGGCCTTATGCAGGTCGAATGGAGTCGGGAGAAGTTGCTTACGCGGCGCGCTGATCACCTTGACTCCGACTCGCCTTGTTTCTCGGCAGCTTTTAATAAAATTTGGTTGGACCTTGAATAACGATTAGCTAAACTCTGTTAAGTGAAAAGGTTTAATCTTCAACAGAACTGGATTTCATCCGAAAAATTGTCAGTGCCTCTGGTGTTTGGCAATTTCGTCAGGGTTATGATGTCGAAGTCAACCACCAAGGGATACCTGCCGGATTTTCGTATTTTTCCGCGCCCATCTATTTAACCGTGAGTATGCGGTGATTTTTTTTCCAGTATGAGCGATTTATTTAGAGTCATGGACCGTGATAGTTCGTCAAAACTCCGATTGTCATTCTCTTTTGACATTAATTAGCACCAGATAAATATTTTTGAATCGAGAGCGATATCAACCAGCCGCATGTCGTTAAATTGGCTCCGGGATATCTAAATTACGATGTAAAATAATGTTGTTCCGTAAGGAAAGAATGCTCTCAGTCATGGTCATGATAAGGGAAACACTTCCTCTGTTCTTTCGCTGTTCCTCCGTGGAAACTGACCTTGGAATGGATTATAGAAAGAATCTTCTAGTGAACTGCGCAATTGATATTGGGCCTCCTCTTTTGAAAAGAGAAAGTAGCCGACTGAAAAAATATTGGGCAAATAATCGACTACCCGTAGTGAGTAGAGTTGAAAGGGGCATAAGCCATCAATTGAAAACATAACGAGAAAACCATTATTTTAGCGGCCCTCGGAGGATAACTCGTGTCATCAGTGGTCACGTATCATCGAAGTCAAGTTCAAGAAGTGAAGGATAAGGTAGTTCGAGGATATTAAGGAATGACTTTGCTCCATTAGATCGGATCTGATACAAAAAGTGCCTGGTGTTTGGATCAGAAGGGGAACGAAACGTTACGAGAAGACAAATCACCCAACTTGCGAGTTGAAGGTCGCAGCGCTGCGCTCGCGGAAGAAAGCAGTTGAAGAAGCGTTCCCCGGTAGATTCTATCGACTCTTGGTTAACTTTCATGAGACTGTTCTTGTTGATGAGCATAAATTCGAAGATTTGGATGAACCGTCATGAAAAAACGTTAAATCGGGCAAAAAAATCTTGAGCGGGACAAATTTTTACGACCATAAATGCGGCAAAACGCTAAATGCGGAAACACTAAATACGGATAAATTTTACATTGTCCTAATAGGGACTGAATCGGGACCCAAAAAAATAAACGCTAAATGCGGAAAAACGTTAAATGCGAAGACGTTAAATCCGGATCCGACTGTAATACATTCTCTACTGTATACAGAGATAAAACATATCAAGCCTTTTACTTCTTTTTCACTTGGTTATCATAATCATTTTTTTTGCTGTTCATTACCTAATGCCTTTTCATTTCCTTGTAGTACATCAGACTACATGTGCATATTTTCTGTAATGATACATTTAATTTCTTGCTAACTGTGCTGAAAGAATTGAATTCAAAATTATTTTATCTTTTAAAAAGAAACATTACATACTACCTATAGCAACATACTACCTACACCTAAGTATTGCTTACACGACACTGTTACTGGCACATGGCTCCTGAGAATACGATTCAATATATAGTGATACATCATTCCTGTCTGAATAAATTGAATACATAGGTCTGAAATGTGGAGAAGCAGGTATGAAGTATTATTGCTATAAATTATTTAAAGTGTCCATGATTGAATGGTATTTAGTTTTTTGGTCCGAAAAAAGGTTCAAAAATTTTAGTACTGTATTTCTCCGAATATAATCCCATGTCTAATTGTGGTTTCTATGTGCTAGGTGTAGCGTTCAAATCATTTATGCTACCACGAAAGACAGCACCGCCTGGAGGGAGACAGGTGAAGGACCTTTGGCGCCAGCAGGGTAATGGTACCCCGGGACAGGGATTTGGCACCTTTCTCCGGGAGTAGCATCCCTGAGCCCACACGAGTTAGACCTGCCTGCCGTAGCACGGAACTGGACTGAAACAGCGGCCATCGCGGTTCGCCGATTCTCTCAGTGCAACTCAATTGTATTGCTGACGCAATAAATTGATAGTTGTTCATTGTTACATAAGGCGTAGTTATTTTGCACGAAATAATCCCTATAGACCCTAAACTTGGCATTGAATTTATTGACAAATATCTGTAGGATTGATGTGTTTGCTCTTAATCCTGGAGAAAATTATTAATTAAAGCACACATTACCAGTAAAATATTTTGTGCTTACATCAACATTTATTTATGAGTAGGAAAATCTTTCAGATTAGTCATCTGTTGTTTTGCCAGAGTAGACAATGATGTGAATGGACTTGCATTTACATGCTAATCAATATCAGTCATATTTTCTTTATCAATTCCATTGGTTGTATGGTATAGCTAAAAAAAACAGATATCAATATTTTCTCCCCCAATGCATTGAAGGGAGATTGTTTTATTCTTCTTTTCTGTGCAAAAGAAGGCCCCCAAAACACCCAAGTACAGCTCAAAGACCTTTTATCTATTGATCCCAGGCTGACAGGGGGGATGGGAATGACATAGGAATTTTTATCAAACTTGCATTTCATTCATTGATTTGAAAGTACATAATTGTCATCGACAAATATCAGTATACGCTAACCCCTTACCAAAAAAGCACCAACTTTCCCAAGCAAAGTTCTGCCTGCGTGTCTACACTACGTGTTCACTTTTCACATTCAGTAGAAGGAGAGTGATTGCATGAGAGAGAGAGAGAGACAGCTTGAAAAACTTTCATTGAGCATATCTGAAGCTTCTCCCTCAGCTGAATGAACTCACTGCTGCATCTCCTCGCTCTTGGCTGAGCCATGGGGGAGAGAGTGAGGAACCCAGGGAGGAGGAGAGAGGTGGACAAATTCTCTCTTATTTTTCCAAAGAGGCATAAATGTGTGCCGATATTATAACGGTAAAGAATGATGATACATAACATGATAAATCATATTAACATAAATAGAGCAAAATTTACAAGACATGACAGCTAGGCACGATGGAATCTCTTCAAATTAAGATGAAATAATATAAATTACTTCTTTTAAAATTATTCAACTCACAGTTACTTCATCACTATTCCAATTCGTTCCATATATTCAAAGAGACCAGTATTTAAATCATAAAATCTAGCTTCCATTAATATTGGCTATGTAAGGTTCCGCAAATGAAGTAAATATAAAATAGTTACAAATGAACTTTCATGATGAAATAAAGCTGATTTATTGGAAGAATTTAACCTTTGCGGGAGGGCTGAGTTCTCTCCTTAGCATGACTGCTGGACAGAGTCCCAAGAGACCATCTCAGCAGGGACTCCACATTATCTAGGACTCCGAGGTTATTTGGACTCCCTGCTTTCCTGGTTTAAAACCCTCCTGGGGGCATTGGTTTGCTTTGGATTACCACAAAGAGACGTAATGTATGAGGAGGGGCAGAGGTATGTACCAGCTCCCAAGGGGCAAGGTGCCAGAAATACATTTATGGCATTCATTTGTTGGCATAGAAAAATCTCTGATAGACAATTCCATCATTTGTCTCCCTGGTCAAGAAACGTAAAGTCGTATATTTCTTGCGTTACTATTAGAGATGGGTCGAATAGCAGATTTCTAGAGCTCCAATATCGAATTTGAATATTATTTTGTTGAATACTTTAGTTTCAATTCAGTAAATTTTTCTTAAAGACTTTTGCGATTTTTGCTTGTAGGGGGGGCAGCTGCCCCCCCCCCTGCCCCTCACTGGGTATGCATATGTTTACATATGACAGTCTTAATCAATGTATTTAATACAATCGCTTCTTGCTTAATCTTGATTTATGTAACTTTTTGCACACAGTCAAGGCTATAAGATGCCTTAGTTCATTGCAAAAATATCTTTTTTAAGTCTATAATCATTTTGCCCGCCCAGCATCTTCACTTTTCTGCGACTTTGCAGCGGATGAGCGTTAAAATATCTCAAGCGCATATACAGTATATCTTCTGCATTCCCAGCCGTGACG
Source organism: Ischnura elegans (assembly GCF_921293095.1). Lineage (NCBI taxonomy): Eukaryota > Metazoa > Arthropoda > Insecta > Odonata > Coenagrionidae > Ischnura > Ischnura elegans. The sequence goes on from NC_060254.1 coordinate 103,651,262, forward strand.
TCACGCTCCCTTATCCCCCTCACTGTGCAATGTTGGCCACAGCGTTCCGCCCGAACGGTGGGTCTACTCGCTTATATGGTCTAAGTTTACGATAAACCAGGTTTTTCTCCTCGCCGATTTTTCGAACACATTGAAATATAAATCTAAGGGTATTCTTAATCACGCTAGCGGTCGTCGCTTTATTACTTTCGATACTATACCAATTGAAAGTTGAGGCAATGTGCCAAAATAGAGCACCAACATTTGCGTGATGTTTTTTGAAATTCGGTCGTAGGCTATCTCGAGGTAGGAATCCCAAGCCGCCTAAGCGCCGGAGAGCATGATACAGTTCTAATTAACTCCAAACAGGGGCGGATCCAGGATTTCTTTCTTGGGGGGGAAGGCACAAGGATACCTTGTAATACAAAACGGGGCACGTGCCCCCGTCTGGATCCGCCTATGACACCAAATCATTACAGGCAACCTCAAGGCCGTAGCCAGGAAATATTTTCGGGGGGGTTTTATGGAATAGTAGACAAACATAAAATTATTTAAATAAGATAAATAAAATAGCGTATACGGTTAACTATATACGTATTTATTATAAACCCTTAAAGGATAATATAAACATATTATTAAATAATTAAATTTAGCCTTCTAGATTTCTTTGCAGCAAACAAATTAATTAACTCCTCGGTGTCGATATCCACTCTGCGGCAACGCACAGATATATGGTATTAAAACATTGAGAAATGATACTGTGTCTTTGTGATTTTGTAATCTCGACGTAAGCTCATCAATGAAATCATCCAAAAGTGGAATCATTATAGTAATTCTAAAATAAGTCTCAGGCTCTCTTGTGTTGTAGTTCACCCTATGCTCTTGGCGGGCTGTTATTCGTGGAATTTTCATTTCCTCGTAAATAGTTCTGAATAAGTTCTCCACGTTCATGAAAAGTTCAGCAAATTTTATATCAACATTTTGACAAACATCTTCAATAGTCTTAATAATTAAATCGACATATTGTAAAGCTGCTGCCAAATCGCATAATGGAGATTGGAGTGTTCAGCATAGCGACAGTGTGTAAGGGAACAACATTCCTGAGCAATATAAGCTCACAACAAAATCACTTGAAATGACTGATCTTAGAAAAGAATCAGCCTTTAAAGATGTTTCAGAATCCATGTCACTGCATAAGTTGTATAGTGTACGCACAATTTCTTTATATATTTCTTTAAATCTTAACAACCCATCATGATTTTCAACCCGACGGGCCTGGCTCATTGCCGCAAGGCTTTTCCATTGCGTTTCGGGGAAGTTTTTTTTCGATATTCTGTGTTAGGCACTTTGATCATTTTTCCTAGGACTAGATAAAATTTCCAATCGATTTTATGATTCCAATAGCATTTCGAATAAGCTGAACCTGGCAACAGTGATGCAAAGCTATATTCAGATCCGATTTTCAGCTATTTGCGCAATATCAGGTTGAGATTTAAAAAAATTAATATTTATTAATTTTTTTCTTGCCATTTGAAATGCTGAACAGACCTGAAAAAATTAAATTGACTACGTAATCGTCATATTTTCGAAACTGAAGCTATGATTTTAACTCTCGAGCGAGAGCGCTATAGCGCGTGTTAAACACGCCAATCATTGAATACCAAGGATTTCAACATTGTACGTACATTCTGGGTTAGAATGGCCTCGTTCATTAGTATAATGTACTTTGACGGTCTATATTGCGACTCATCAAAGCTCGACGAAGTATTGCAGGTAATTTATTTTTAGATCGGCAATAGAGGAACCGACACCCGTGGCGTTCAAATTACGCCGCACGACCGGCCGTGTACATCGTTCATCGCTTTTCTTGAATGGTCTCGTGTATTCATACAATGTAAGTTTCACTATCTGCAGCGTGATTTTTTTTTAGTACAAATTATTGTAGAAAAATGTTTTTAGATGGGAGAGAGGAAACCGACACCCGTGGCGTATAAAGTATGCCGCGCGACCAAGGGTGTACCACCTCTACCATCTGTGTGCCCTTTATACCAATATCACCTATAAATGTACTAGCCTGAACGAATTTCTACAAATAAAGATAAACTCTTACAATAATCGAGAGTTATCATATAAATGCATCTATCGTGGACAAAGTACGCCACGCGTCTGGTCGTGTATAAATATCAGGCGCGCCCGCTCGGTAGTTATCAAATCCAAACACAAATATCTACATACCTTCAAAAGTACTTGCCACTAAAGAGTCGTGATCCTTTTTCCAAACTTTTCTATCTCCGAAACGGCTTGTTTTATTTAATACAGTGCCCTAAAAATACAATGCCAAATTGAAATACCTACCGATTCGTATATTAAACAGCTTGATATTGATAAATTGATAGGCATATTACACTACGCAAGTTTCACTTGCAGTGGCGCCGACTCCATGGGGCCTGAGGGGGCCCGAGCCCCCTTAAAGATTCGTTTGGGGGGCCCCTCAATAATTCAAGAAAATAATTTAGTTATATAATGCTTTGTGAAATCACAAAAATATATTGGTATTTTTTATTCCCCATGCTTGACGATAGTTACCTTTTAAAATAAATTCAACAACGAGTTAAAACAAATCATAAGGTAGTATGCAGGTTAACTGAAAACAAGTGATATGAATCATGATAGTGTTTCGGTGCTGAGACACACTTTGAATTTAATCTCTTCCCGGAGCAAGACCTCCGATATGGGCCCCCCCATATCGGAGGATATGGGACGATATTTTTTATAAGTCGACGCCCCTGTTCACTTGGTAGGGACTCTTAAAAAATCATAACTCACTCATCTCTGTTATAATTCACAGGACTATTATTTCACACACTGCACTGCAACTACACGCACTGCACCTACAACTTCGCTTTGATAATTATTGACTTAAGTCGCATTGGATCACTTTCCAAGACGGAACTGCCTCTCCGTGCTTGACGGCGTGCTTATTTATTTCGTAGACGCGGCACCACGAAACATCGAGAAAAATCTCTAAGCGTATCCAATATTCCTGAATACAGCTCGAACACGACTCCGAAGTTTCGTTGCTTCCTTACTTGGCGTAGTGCATGCTATCTAGTGACATTTAGTAGTGAGTAGTTATACTAAGTAGTATCACTACTCACTACTACATGCCACTGCGCCGCAATAACATTGTCGTGTGAGCACCAAGCAAGCATAAAGTCGGTAATATCTGTTTAATTTTTGTTTTCATTTCGGGGGGGATATATCCCCCTTGATCCCCCCTGGCTACGGCCTTGGGCAACCTGCGATTTCAGTTTTTATGTTCACACATCATAGAAAAATCAGGATTACTACCTCATGACCAAGGGTATGTGAAACCCAAATGTTACGTCACAGTTGCCGCATCTAATAGAAATTTTAAGCGGCTATTGAAATAAGACAATCTTCATAATAATGAATTTACCAAAATATCAAATAATTTAAAAATCTGCCACACTTTCAAGAGAAAAAAATCATTCTCTAAGACCGTAGGAGAACTATTTTTTAATTTTTTAAATCCTAATTTGATGGGGTATATTCGGATTTTTCTTATTGAAAGGATTCACTTGATACCTCAGAAGTTCATAAGGGCGCAGCTAAGAATTAAGGCTGGGGGGGTTTAGGCACAAATAATACTTATGGGTGTGGGTGTATTGCATACCCGCCAGGGTAAGCAGGATTTGCCGGGGCCCTCCTCCAGAAAATTTTAAGAATAATGGTTCAAAATGGCGACTTTTACAGTTTTCTGAGGGATATTTGATTAATCCCAACACTATTCTATAAGTAATCCTGATCTAATTACGTAAAATGGATTTAACTTAAATATTTGTCTGAGCTCTAGGGGGGGTTTTATCCCACAAAACCCCCCCTCGCTGCGCCACTGCATAAGGGGGCAGCTTGGACCTTGTTACCCTTCCTCAGCACTGGCTACAACCAATGGTTTCCACTTTCATCGCTGCAACTTTCAAGGAGAGCCTTTGAAACAATCTCCCCACCACGAAATAGATGATTCTATCGTACCCCATTCCAAGACTTTCACATTCACTTCCTGAAGCTATTAGTTTTTGCCGGGAAGGGCGGATGAACGGGAGAGGGGATCACAGTCAGCGGCAGATCCAGAGAGGGGACAGGGTGTAGAAAGGATATAGACCCCAACTGTGGTATATCAATTTTACACTAGATAAATTATAATTTTGTTCGGACCCCCCACTACTGCTGGGAGGTTACCCTCAGGCCCCTTCTTCTAGTCCCTCCTTGTAGGGGCTGTCAGAGGTGGTTGGGGGCCCTCGGCAAGGGCTCCCCTTACCCGTGGAATCGAGCCCATCCTCCCCCCAGGAAAAATTTAGGAATTGCATGCTGGGAAATGGATTTTGTTTCTATTCTGGATCTTAAAAATTGGATAAAAGTTAATAAAAATAGTAATTTCATAATAAAAATAATATGGAAGATGAAAATTTCACGGCTTATAAAATTGAAAAATAAATGATGCTCCTATATTATCTATTTTGTGAATTTGTTCCTTGAAACCGCACTGACATCTGAAAACCGCGTAAAGTAACCATTTTGAATAACCCTTCAAAAAAGACATACAGGTTGCTTTTAATCTTATAACACCTTTGCTTTCCCTGTTGCGATATGCAGGGGAGCAGCCAGGAATTAAGACAGGAGGGGGAGGGTTTAGGTGCAAATAATACTGAGGTGTGTGGGGGTATGTAATACCCTCCAGGATAAGTGGTACGTGCGAGATTAGTAAATTGCAGATTTTTAAGATAAATGGTTCAAAATGGATAGTATTACGGCTTTGTGAGGGGTACCTTATTAATCCCTACGCTATTTTATTGGTAATATCAATCCAATCAAGTATAACGGATTAAACTTAAAAATTTCTCTGATCTCTGGGGGGGGGTTATCCCCCAAACCCCCCTCCCTCTCTATGCCACTGGCTGGATCAGCTAGTATTGTATACTTTGTAAATATTTTACACATTGTATATAGTGGGTATATATTCTGGTTCATTTATTATCTTGTAACCACATAACACTGTTGTTCCTAATGTTCACATCCGCTTATATTCCTTAAAATTCATCTCCAGGCTTACCAAGTTGAACGTTGGCCATTGAGGGTATCAGCTCAAACTCCTGTTTCTTTAGTTTAAACCTGAATTTTAATGAAATTAATGACTATGTATAGAATTATAATGCAAGAATACTACCATGTCTTTTCTTCAATCAAATTAAGAGCTAAAGTCAGGCACATTTTGATAAAAAGAAATTGAACGGCAAATTAAAGAACCTCTCTATCGAAACATATGCTTTATTTACAGTCCTCACATTACTTCAGATTACTCCGCCTGTATTTTTAGTTTATTCTTAAATAGAATAGTAAGCGCTTTCAAGATTGAATTTAAGTTAAGTATCTTTAGTCCGTCAAACGGTGGTTTTTAGTTAAATATACCTCAATTAAAAATGTGAATACATGAGCACATAGTAAACATCCGCATCGAATCCTATGCTTATTTTCTTATCTTGGGTCATATATAGATAGATGAAGAGTATGCATATCCCACCCAGCATGCATATATAGAGCAAAAACATAAAGCACTATTAACAAGAGGAATAGTGATAAATTCAAAAAATATATAGCCCCCAAAGCAAAACGTATGGAAATTAAGTGTCTTTATTTCAAAGAGTTTTACACTCTGCAGTTGCACTATTTGATAAATCACATCATCATGAATGTAAACCTCAGTGGACGCTCCTAATTACTCTTTATTTCCCCATCAAACTCGGATATATATGTCCGTCAGCGACGTGAGTAGCGACTTTAGTAAACCCATTTAAATTCGCGATGGGTGGCAACACAGAGGACAAACAGAAGATCCTCTTTCTAATATTCGAGGCAAAAATTTGTGATTTTTTTACATTAAATTATGACTTTCAGATATATGAATATTGATTTAAGAATCACATACTTCATTCATCAATTCATTTTATGAAAAATCCCAAATGCCGAATTAGGAGTGAAAGCACTGCAACGCGTAAGAAAGGTGACATGTGAAAAAAGGTGAAACCGCTGCAAAAAAACCATACCTGCATAGCATATAGTCATTCAATAGTCCAAGACTAGGGTTGACACCTTGCTTGTCCAGATACTCCACCTCATGCGTCAATAACAAATGACCTCCATATAGCCGTTGGTGGTGAACTGGGTGATTTGCAGACCTCGTCAATAACTTTTCCAAGCAAAAAGGCTATGGTAAGTCAGTTCGGCTGCCCAGGTAGAGCAAATTAAACATCATAAACATTTGCCGCACGCATGAACCCTGGCGATCACATTTTTACAATATCGGTATGTTGACTTGAGCACACCTAGAAACTTGGATATCTTAGCAACCATGCTGCTTATGCCATCCCTTTCACATGGGTGGTGACCACCCCTGAGTCCTCATTAGGGCCATGGTAGTCCTCTTTGATTAAAAAGTAGTGTATTCATTTTCTCAAGACCTTTAACTGCGGTTGTGTCATTTTCACCTAGGTATTCAGAAGTTTTTCAATCTCGAAATTTTTAAGCATGCAAAACCCATGCAAAATTTTACATATGGACCCACATTGTGAGGTCAACAATATTCTAACTTCTACTGTGTGGTGTTAGTGTAACTAAAATGAAAACCAGGAGTAAAAATACCATTATAAATTTTTCACCAGTAAATGAGACAAACATCATCTTACAATATTGATACTCTCAGCGGAAGCCGTCAACATGGATGGCAGGTTAGAAACTCTGACTGGGCACATAATAACAGCATCGAAGAAAAGCCTAACAAAAAAGGGATTCAGAAAGAGCAGTACTTCAAATTTTTATTAATTCAAGCTAATTCTACTTATACTTACAAAAAATAATATGCACAAAGGTAATAGAACAATTGTTGCCATATTTTAGCATGTAGCGACGGTTGAATCATGCATCTAACAAAAGATACCCAATACCAACGAAAAGGAGGAACAAAAACGTATCTTACAAAAAATATGCTTAAATGGGAATACAAGTTAATATTTAATTTTATAGAATATACCATTACACAACACAACATTATCAAGAGCAGTGAAAATGAATGAATACAGAAAATAATTTTTATATTACTTTAATTCCTTAAAAGAACACAGTAATACTTATTCACCATATCATAGTAATGAGAAAATATAAAAAAAAACAGTACCAAAAATTGGTGGATAAAATCAGCTAAAATAATAAAAAAGTGAATGAAAAATAAATCAGTAATGTCACCATGAAGCATATTTCAACCAAAAGAATAAAAAAAATGAAAACATTATAAACAGAACAAAATTGCACAAGCAAAAAATTAGATAACATTCTATTACTTCAAACCTCCTAAATACAAAGCACAAATACAGAATTTGAAATTGCACTAGGATACCATACTGCTTTAGCCAGAGGAAAGTCCAATGCTGTAATTCAAGCAGAAGATGACATAAATGATTCATTAAAATCAACAATTGATTGGACAATTAGACTTTCCTCTGTTTATCCCCCTCCCCACGTAGAGGGAGCAGTTTGGATTTTGAGGGGGAGGGAGGGTGGGGAGGGATTTTTAGTGAAAGGAAGGGAGAGTTAGTGTCAGTATTGCTACTAACACTACCATTAGTACCACTACTACTACAAGCACACACTCACTCATAAAATCACATTCCATTCACTCATTCATAAAATCACATTCATCCATTCATACAGCCCTGCCTACCTAAATGCTACTTTATACGTATGAATTAATTAAACGCCTAAATACGGAATCGTGGCCACGATACACGAAGACCTGCCTAATCTGTGTTATTTCTACTCGACGGTAGGACGCAAAATAAGATCCCTACTCTCCTGCCGCAAATCCTAACTATAGCTGGAAAAAAAACATGCATTAATAAATAATATACAAAGACCCTGTACAATAATTGCAACAAAATATGCAAAAAATACAACTATCTTCAGGCTTGGTGTCTTCTTTCTTCCTATCTTCATTCTTCATTTCTTCACGATAAAATCCTCAATTCTCTAGTTTTCGGCACAGTAACCTTCAGGTGTCAATTTCATGGACCTGAACAGTTGTCTCCAAAAGCAATCGCTGTCGTTGTCCACAAGCTTGACCTGTGGTAATATAACAAAAAAATTCTCATAATCCAACAAAGGAGAGACATAAAAAGTTGGCTCTCAGCTCAGAAATATCATTTCGAGAAAGACGTTTAGAAAATATTAATTTTTAAGCGTGTAGAAATTTTTAAAATTAAAAAAATGCAATAGTGTGTAATTCCAAATTCTTTGACGCTTATCAAATCGGCGATATTTCAATGTATTTTCTTTATTCATTAAAAATTTTAAAGATATATTGGGCAATATTAAAAATTTTCCCGGTAATCATTACAGTGAGCTGAGTGTGTTATTAATATAACTTTTTTTACGACCTACTTGTACTTCATGGGTTTTACTAAAAATTGATAGCAAAAATTTATGTACTATTTTATGAAATGGAAAACAATAATGAAATTATAAAAATCAACACGATGAAATTATTTAAAAAGACGAAAACAGAAGTTACACATATGGCATCCTTATTAAGGATAAAACAGCTATCCAGGAGAATGTATTATAATAATTTCTTGTGGGATGTAATTTAATATTTAAGTCTAATGATACGAAAGAAATAATATAAATTATTTCTCAAGATCATGCAAAGAACCAGAGGTCTAAGTAATCACATCAGAAACAAAACAGCCGAAAAAAATGAAAAATATATACTGAATTTCCTGACACCATTGGCTTAATAAATATTTAACAGCAAGGAAAAAAGCGTCAACGGAAAATAAGTACCCAAAATTAAACAAAAATGAGTATCATTACATTATTTTTGCGACTTTTTTTAAAATATGTCACTTATACTCGGAATATACATTTCACGGAAAAATCAGATAGGTAGAAAATATGACCGGAATCTCATGTTTCACTCAGATAGGGTCTCCGAGGAAGTTATTACTTGAGCGCGCATGACGGATGCTGAGTGACTAAAAGCAAGGCCAATATGGAAACCTCGACCTCCGTATTACAATGAAAAAATTAAACAGCAAAGTATATACTTATGATAGATTGACGACAATTCCCATAACTGTCCTTCATTCGAATTATATAGTTTCTCAGAAATGAAGTTTCAAATCGAAATATATGAAAGCAAACGCTATCGTCGTCGCCAACCAACCAATGCCTTGAGATTCAGCGCAGGATTTTAGTTTTGTGAGTGTTACAAAAAAAAAGCGAGAAATCTTAATTTTGGGTGCGGTTGAATTAAATATTTTCGCGTAGGAAATGTGAAAATATTAACTAATTTTCTCACGCAATCGTTACTTTTATCATCGAGGTTCCTGAATGTAAAAATCATAGTGTACCTATGTGATCACTAAATATTGGTTCTGAACTGAACTCAAAACTTGGAAGAGGAATGAATGAAATCTTACCTTCTGCTTGCGGCAACGAGCTGTATTCTTTCGAGATCTTTGCACGTGCTTTCATCGAGGCCTCGAGTAGTCAACTCACACAATACGATCCATCGAACTCTGTAATTGAAAAAAACGAACACTCATAAAGAGACAAACCAATACGCTTGAAAATCGGCCTCATGGCCGATTCAATCGATAAATTTTCTTATGGCGCATGGACGTCACAGAGTGAATAGGCTCACCTTTGAATTAGATTTAAAAAACTTGGAGTGTAAAATAACGTTTCCCGTATTGCAGAGGAAATTAAAATAATATTCTATTAATTAATAATACTTATTTTTATAAAATGATTCCAATTAAATGGAACTATATCTCCCGAGAATAGGAAAAATGAAGGACTGATTTTGAAATGGGTAACCTTTCAAAAACTAAAAAAGTTAAATAACTAAATAAGTTAAATAAAAAAGTTAATTAAAGTTAAGATTCAGAGTGAAAAATCATGATGGAAAATATCATTTGTTATGAATAAGCAGATAATTAGATACTAATTACAAATAAAAGTTATTTGGTCTGCTTTATAATTTGAAAATATTTTGCGAAGACTTTTAAGGGAGGTGATATTTTGACTCGAAAACATTTGTAAAGAAAATACGTTTATGTGTTATTATAAGTCATCCAGAAAAATGTTGGCAAAAAAAATGTTTTGCCCATTGGAAATATTTTTTCATAACTTTTCAATTCAATTCTAAGTTAGAATAGATCCATAAAATTATAAATCACTTCCAGTTACTAAGTACCAAGTACAATTTTCAAACTGATTAGTCAATGACTAAATTGAGGAGGATACTAAGTTCATTTGTTCATTTTAATGGCATTATGAGCAAATTAGAAGTTCAGTGTAAGCACAATTGAGATCCGCTAATGAATGTAACATTGAACATTCTCAAACAACTCGTTAATTAAAAAATTTATATGGGAAAAATGAACCAAATTTGAATGAATATTATGAGATCATACCGCTCCTTATCTGCTGCAACTCCTGTAGAGCCGCAAGAAGCCGGCTCGGTGAGGTGCACCATCCCATCTTCTTCCAAGTGTCTTCTTTCCCCTTTTCTCAGCATGTCAAGCGATGGCTTGCGGACCTAGGGAGAGAGCGGGTTAGTGCATACACAAATAAATAACCCTTCCGAGGATTTGCACCACTCCAAAGCATCACACAAGAACGAGACAATGGCATCGATAGGAAATCATGAATTTCCTACCTAGTCACAGCCACATTCCTGCATGACGCAATGGAATTTGTAATGCAAACCCACGGCACAAAAAACTAACGCTAACGCACGGAAAAAACGCCTAGCCTTACGCAAATTTATGTTCATTGGCCTAAAGGGCCCAAAGCTAAGATGTCGCCTTCTTCTGGTCCCGCGATGCCATCCTCTTCTGTCTTCTGTTCTTCCGATGAATCTTCATTCTTCTCTTCACATCCAGCGATGGCTTGCGGACCTAGGGAGAGAGCGGGTTAGTGCATACACAAATAAATAACCCTTCCGAGGATTCGCACCGCTCCAAAGCATCACACAAGAACGAGACAATGGCATCGATAGGAAATCATAAATTTCCTACCTAGCCACAGCCACATTCCTGAATGACGCAATGGAATCCGTAATGCAAAACCGCGGCAAAAAATAACTAAAACTAACGCACGGAATAAACGCCTAGCCTTACGCATATTTTTTTTTTCATTGGCCATAAGGGCCCAAAACTAAGCCGCAAATATCGCACACGTCTTCTTACGATGATTCTCTTCTTTCTTCCGTGAATACTTGCGTCTTCAATCTCCTCTTCTTCGTGCAGTCTTCACTCTTCCTTCCTTGAAGTCCAGCGATTGCCTGTATCTGTGAAGAGGTAAGATTAGTGCATGCACAAACAAATAAATAAATAACACTAACACGCAAACCCTAACGCGACGCAACGGAAAAATACTCGCAGCACACGCAAATATAAATAATCACACGCAGAAAAATATCACACGAAATCACACGATAGATGAAAAAACACACGCTCTCGTATTCTTGCCGTTCTTCGAGCTCAATTTGATGTCTTCAATCTTCATGGCTGGAAGGGAAGGAGTTACAGACATGTTACAATTAAATACAAAAAAAGTAAACCCAGTTCAGGCGAGTGATTATCAATATCCACTCATTCCCGATACACACAAACATTATCTTCCCTCTTCATTCTTCGAGGCCCCCTTCGATGTCTTCAATCTTCGGGGCCTCAGCTACGTCTTCTTTCTTCATTCTTCACTCCTGCAATAAATGGTGTTAGTACAAAACCCACCCAAATACCTTAAAAAAAACTACACACAAAAATACCCACGTGGATTTCCTGCCTAAGAATGCATTCTATGTCTCCTGGGACCGGTCTCATTCGTAGTAAATAACTTGAAAGTGCACTTTGTGGTACCTTTGTTTCAGCGCTGTTTCGAAACCTTTTTAAACTTGCTCCTTCGAGCCGTTACCTTTCGTGTACTGTTGATACCTAGAGCTCGTGCTTTGATAATCGAGGGTGAATTCACTTTCCACCAGGAGTCTCTCAAAACTACTGTTGTGTGGTCTAGGTCTTCTGTATTTTACCATTTCACGTTCAAGATTACCTGATGTAAACCTGATGAAAATATACGGCAATGCACAGCGCCCGAGGAAAACTGCACTCTTACCAGCCTTCAACTCAAGTCGATGAATGGTGTTCATACTCTTCAATATTCATTCTGAAATTGAAAGAGCAAAAATGAGGATTAAAATTCGAGTCAAATCTCTCCGAATAACATAAAAGGAATTAGCATTGGATGTCCCGCGAGGCCATCGTCTTCTTCTCTTCTTTATTCTTCCTGCTCCACCTTTCATTCTTCCCCTCATGTCCGGGGATTGGCTGCACCTAGAAGAGAGCAAAAAATTAAGTTAAATTCGGGGGTTAGATTATTAAACATGGGTCAATCCACCTTAATTCAACAAGCGTTTGTCCCTAAGAGACTGAGATTTTGATACCTGTATGGGTCTTCATCAACCACACACTAAATACCGTGAGATCTTTTTTTCATATGTGGTTTTAATAGTTTACCGATTATTTTTCTAAAAAAATTGCGCTAAATCATATAAATCCAACAATTTAACTATCAAATTGTCGTAGAGACATTATTTATTGCTTATTTTACTGATAAGTCCTTTCGGTAGTCACTTTGAGTAAAATATTGCTAGAGTGCACCTATCTATTATTGTTATATCTAAATATTTAAAACATTGTTCAACAAATCAACTTTTTTCAAATAACCCATCTCGGAAGTGGCCCAAGCATTTAATCTTTAGAATGCAGGCTCAATCATTGCCTTAGAATCACATAAATTAAATATAAATCAACTCCTGAATGATATTTTTTGGAAATATTTGAACGTTTACTTTTTCTCCCGTGCGGCTTTCCGATTACTTTTAATACTAGTCTATGGACGTGTACTCGTAGACTGGTAGTCTATATCATAGTAGTATGACCTACAGGTTCAACTATAAACTATCAACCATGAATTCATCAAAATCTGACACCCTACGGGACAAGCATTTTTGAAATTGAGTTGGAATGACTAAAAATATTATACCCGTCTGTCTGTATAAATCGTGGGAATGGATGCTAAAACAAAGGCTGTTTATTTAAAAAGAAGGACACCCAAAAAATTCTATAGAAATTCACATATTTGTTTAGTGACTTTTAAACAAGTCTATTTTTTTGGGAGCTTTCTAAAGTGATATTGAATAGGGTAGGTATATTAAAATCTCTCGTAACAGATGAAATCATTGTACTTTAATGTGGAATTCTTTATATCCACTTTATTTTAGCAGTGAAAGATTTGTATAAATATGTAAACTGACTTAGAAATATATAACTTTAAGTATTATAATAGCAACACTAGAGAATTCGTAGAATAAGCAGTACCAAAGAAATACATAGCAAACAAACATTTTTGGAATTATTACACCGTATCAATTTTTTTGTTTTAAAAAATAGGCAGGCAGCAAAATTTAAATATATAACTAAAAAAAATGATTTTATTGACCACACGATATAGTATAAAATTACAAGTTGAACATGATTCTTTGAATTCCAATTTGTACAAATCCAAAGTTGCTTTGTTCCACCGAGATCACAATTTAACTTTATCTAGTTTATTTTGGATAAATTAATACGGAATATAATTTTTAATCAATAATCAGAGTCAATATTTGCATAAAAATTACCTTCTCTCTTCACATAAATCGTTGAACTTGATACTGGAAACAAAGGAGGCAGTCAAGCGAACCTTATTTTTTTATTTCACGGGTTATCTTAGTGGTAAAATAAAAAATCAATAACTTAAAACGATGACCCATATCCATGCGTTATTATCGCGACGGAATTGAAAACGTATGTTTAGTGTAAATACCATAATCTAACCTTCATTCGTTAGATTTATTAAAAAGCAATATTTTATCATTGTTTTAGAAAAAAATTACGTGATACTCGCAAGGACCCCCTGGTCCCGCACGTGAGATTGGGTGAGAATCGACTCGACCCTCTCGCCCCTCCTAAACGCCACATCTAATTAGCCTTTTCACTACTAAAAAAGTAAGTCGTCTGGACGGTTTATGACACAGAAGACGAAAGTTGCAAATATTCGTCACATATTTTCCGACGCAGGCCAAGGAATGCCGTAAATATCCGTTTCGTTGCCCTTTTATGCCGGTCGAGGCTACGCGAAGTCTTATCTGGACCATCAACATATAAATTGTTGATGCATTAAATCCGTTAATTAGGACGGTAGAGCTCCGTTCAAAAGTTGACAATGCACAGAAAGAAACCGAGGAATTGAATTCGAAGACTGCAACATACGGGCAAACAACAATTATCCATGTAGAAAATTCACATAAACTAATCATGAGTTGACCCGGAACCAATTCCGCTGCTAGGGCTATCAACCCGGAAAGTAGGAAGACCAACTATACTTTGAGCCCGAGATAATGCGGAAAAGTCGAAAATGATTGGCGCTGAGGGAGTGTGATTATCCGTGAGACCCTTCTTAACCAATGTCCTGCAAAATGGTCCGTACAGAGGGGACAGAAGAGACCCTTGGGGCTCAGTCCACAAGTCATGCTAAGGCAACAACACCACTGTGTCGAAAGGGTTAATGGATACCCCCAAAGATGTAATATTCGTGGGAATGGGCTTGTTCGATACTAGGTAAATATATAGTTGACAGACGAAAGTGGTATATTTTGCTTGAATGCTGAAAAAAATACGGAAATAAAATCCTTTAGGGAAATAAGGAAGTCGGAGTAGTAAATCATCGAAGCATTATTTTACAATAACGTCCGAAAAATATGGCTCTGTTGTGCCTCCAGGTCAAGGGGAAAGTGAATGATTAGCCTCATTCAAGGGTCTATCAATTTATAATGAGAGGAACTTTGAGAATAATATGATAGTAATATTCGGTTCTCTTATTTTTCACCTGTATAAAGGCTTCAGTATCGAGTACGGACACGTAAAAGATAAGCGTGAAAACTCCATTTGCGAAAAAAATATGAAATTGAAAGTATGAAATGCTAAAAATTGAATAAATATATTATATTTTTTCAAACGTTTCAACTTCAGTGGTGAAGTATATGAATAAAAAATAATAAAAGGCACGGTCTTATCCTGTAACTCATGTCATGAATGATTAGCCTCATTCACTGTTTCGAATCTAGTTCTAGCTTTCTGAACGCGAGAGACTATTTCTACACTTTCTTTACTTATTTATGCTTCATGTGAGATTTTCTCCAATGCCCATTGAAAGTTTAGTTAAATTAGCGCCAACGAGAGTGAGACATGTATCCCGATGTCAAATGCTAAATCAGCATAATATCCAGCCATCATTGTGCGAAAAATCCACGGATAAAAAATCATTCGCCAGGATTCGAACCCGGATCCCCCCGAATGATTTTTTTCTCAGTGGGTTTTAGCACAATAGGTTGGTTTCCAATTTTTTTAATTGCCTTAATCGAAAGATTTTTACTCCTGGAGTATGTATTTCCCGCTTTTAGATTTTTTAATGACGATATATATTTTTTGGGATCAAATGAAAAGTGAAAAATTTCAAGCGCGAAAAAACGCGACGGGTAAGTATGAATGATGGGTAATCGCCGTGTGACGTCAGCGGTAGGTGACCTTGTTACGAGAGCGCCGCGCCGCTTCGATGCAGACGACGCATCATCTGAGAGGATAATTCAACGCTTCGAGCAAAAACTATATTTTTCAAAGAAAAACTAAGTTTTACCTGCACTCGAAATGCACAGTATCTTAGATAACCGCTTTGTAATGGATCTCCCAAGATTTTTAAATGCATATACAAAAGTGGTGCACGTCTACTTCAATATAAAAAATGTAATAGCATGATTAACGATTGGTTATGGTACATACAAAAGTGAATTTGATGAGAAGAACTATTAATTAGAGGAAATTCATTGTATTTTAATCATAGCAAAATATTACGCTGGATGGATATCATGTCGAATTGTATTAAATTCATTAAAAAAAACTTAACAGTATTCTGACGAGGTTTGGCGGTAGGGCATATTCCCATCTTTCAAAGGAAAAACACAAATTTCGACATGTATTACGACACAAAAGTTGAGTTACAATGAGGTAAATATTAACTGTTGGGTCATAATACCTTCACGATGTGACTCCAAATAGTTTTCATGGAATAATTAGCAATTTATTACGACTGGCAAAAGAAATTCACATGGCTCTAGCCGCCTCGGATCCGCGTCGTAATTAATAACGATCGAATACGAAGGCTTATATGATGATTGATACAATAATGCAATGCCTTACGTAGGGCACTCCTCTGCACTGAACACCCTCCTCCCCAAAGTCCTTAAATCCAGTGACTCACAGCGTCTGCTGAATTGTCCGTGTCCGTGGTAGCATGGATGCCACAAAAAAATCTACATATAAAGTGTGTTTTAGGCCAATATGTCGTTCTACAACGCTTAAAGCTAGCGGAAAATCGTTCGTCACGGTTCCACTGAGCGAGAAGAAGAGACTTTTGTACTTTGAAGCGGTCAGAAAGAAGTATACAATCCGTAAGAAAAATACTCGCTTTCATTGCTGTATACACCATTTTAAGGTTAGTGCTTACTCATCGACGAAGTGGAAGTAAAACGAATATTCATACACGGAGAGGAGGTTGGTTTACATTGAAAAATCCATTGCATTGAAATTGAGAGAATCTGTAACGGTATATGTATTATAATATAACGGTACAGTACCGGCACACAAATTTCGTTATTCATTTTTACCACCTTGCTGGCAGGTAGCGCTTGGCTTAAATAAGGATTATTAATACCTTATCAAACGAAGTAAACTTTCCGACCATAGGCAATTTTAATAGGTTATTAATGACAAATGTTTCCCTGAGCTCTGTGCCTCGTGTATGCATTGATAATCTCAGACGACGTGAAACTCCTATCCTCTCGTGTAGAAACTAGGTCCCTGTGACGTCACGTGGAGTGGAATCGCATGGGCGCCAATCTGGCCTTTTTCAAATGAGGATAAAATTGACCATTGCCATTCGTCTGAACAGGTATTTCTAAAACCAAATAATTTGTATATTATGAATACACTAATGGTGGGTAACGAATCGCAATCAGTGCCTTTCGTTTTCTTTGATGAAGGAAACTACCCTTTTTGTGTATTGTGGGTGACTCTCGCAAAGGTACCACCGTGGCTAGTCCCGGTATACTTGTAAAAAAAGAAACACCTATCCAGCCAGCAAACTGAAAAGGTGTTTGGCAGGGTTGGCTTATCACAAGCATGTAAGCTACCTTCCATAAATTTTTACGAAACATAATAGTAATGGAAGAGGAGTTTGGTTCTTGATTTCAAATGAAACTATCGTTGAACATGTAATTTACTGCGTTCCTTGGGTCCTTACTTCCTTTCATCGCAAGATTTATCGCTCACGGACAATATAAAATTAATATGAATTTATTCATTGGCGGTATTCAAAGAACTCTGATCGATTTTTTCATGTGGCAATGTTTCAACAAATATTCCAGTAATTTTCATGGGCAATGAGTAGTACTTCCTGATTCCCAATGAAATTACTCGAATGATAGAGATTTATATTATTGTATCAGCTTTAGACTAAGGTTCCCCTTTTCATTTTTTCCATAAAAACCAGCACAAACTAATATTTCAGTTTTCTACGGACAAATAATGATTGAAAAGCTAATTTTAATCATACAGAATCACTTCAACTAAATAGTTTTCCTATCATTGTTCTCAGTGCATAACATATGACGTTATTTCACTCAACTCTTATCTTCGGCAACCATTATTATCCTCTGTATTGTGAAATTCTTTTGAACCAATATCATCTACTTCGGAAACCGCTAAGTAAAAGTTTCAATATTTCTCACTCTCGACAAGAGGGCAGGTGAAAAATTATAACGGAATGAAAAAGGAAGATTACATGCGTTCTTGTCAGCGTAGAGAAAAGTATTAACTCAAAAGCACACCATACATTAATGAGCGCATTTGTAAAAATTTCTACGCCAGCGCATTTTATCATCAATTAATCGTTACTCGTAATCCGGGCGTTATTTAGACGGTCCGTTGCCCTTTTATAGAACTCTTCCATAACATAATTTAAATTATTCAAAAATAGTTTTGATCAGCTAAATCTACATCTACATACTAACCAGCAAGCCGTCTTAATAGGCATGTGGCAGGGGGTGCTAGGTCACCTGCCGTTGATAAATAAAAATGGTATGCTCTAACGAAATAATGCCCAGCATTTATTAAAGTCCGATATTGTCGACAGGGGAAAAACTAATTCCCATACCTATCCGTTCGGCATAATATCTCTCTCAATTTATCGTTTCTGTCAGACCTATAAATGTGGTGGGGCTCTGATATTATGTTATCCGTTTTCGCTTCGAAAGATATCCATTGTCAATTGCTCAAGCATTCCAAGTCTAACGCGCAGCCTTCGAATCGACAGCGGTTCCAAACCTAATTTGTTTAACATTTGTGTAACACTTTCTGTACGCCCGAAGCGAGTATATTACGAATCGTGCAGCTTTCCTTTGTATTTCTGCACCGGATCCCATACGCTCGCTGCATATTCAAGGTGTGGCCTGGCGAGTGCGAAATAGCACCTCTTTTTTTGCATCCGAAAATCCACCCACTAAACGCTTGACGAATCCTAGCGTCTTCAGGGCTCTGACAAAAATATTTCTTAAGGGCTGTTTGCGCGGTACATTAACACGCACGGGCCTAAATGTAGGAACGCAAGAATAAACGCCAAAATGCACCGTGTAACCACCCAACTTATACGAATGGATGCACAGGAAAAAGAACCTGTTCAAATTAGGTTCATGCATTCATAAGTGTTACGTTCCGATCGACAAAAATCATTCATTCACGATACATTAACTCGTACGTGTCAATCTGTCGCCATAATGTTAAAAACATCCACAGAAAACACATGGAGATAGTAGGGCGACCCGAGCAAAAAATTCACCGTCGTGCATTCCATCAGGTGAAGTTCGAGTCCCCACTCTTGGCCTGCGTCTGATGGAAAAAGGGACGGTGGGAATGACCGCGAGATTCATAATAAATGATGGATCAGTGAGCGATGACTATTGTCCCTGAAAACCTATCGCTTAACCTGTCAATGTAAGGGATGGAAAAATGATGGTGTGATTCCGGATTCGTAATCGTAATCGTAATCATACTCAACTTTACAAACTAAAGAGATCTTTGGCTGCAGTTTCGGATAGATTTTATTTCAGATAAGTGAACGAATTAGATGATGTACAATTGATGGTGAAATGCATCATAATATGATACTATGTGACGATGAATTTTAGGTTATTAATGGTAACCTATGTTAGTATATGAGGGAGATAACAAGCATGAGTTTTAGCTAGGTGATAGCAGCGAACCCAATCAATGAGCGGATTCACTTTCATTAAATCTATTAAGCTTCACAAATGTACGTCCAACTAATGAGATGTACAAAGAAACTAATTAATCAGATGTTGTTACTACTCATCAGATGGTAAATTTCTACAACCAATCAGGCCGCGAGTAAAATCTCCATGGCAACCATAACAAATGTAAGGTTACACTGGATGAGTGCTTGCTAAAGGTAATAGTATTTATGGATACGTATGACGTAACAATCTTTTGGGACAATGGGCTAATTCAATATAAAGGCCACCGAGTAGTCCATTTAATCCAAATAATCCGTAGGCAAAACGAGGTGATGTAGACATGATATCGGAAAATGGAAGATTGTAAAGCCGTAGTTTGCTTCACGCTCACCATGCATCATTATGGCGCTAGAGAGTCACTATCGTAATTGTCGGATTCTATTAATTTATATCTTAAATAAATTCAGAGAAAATAGAAAGGAGGTTCTGATTTGTTGCGTAGTAAATATTTCATGTGTAACCAAGAAACGACTTCGTCTTCTAATTCGGCAGCAACGTGGTTGTGTGTTCTCTCGTGTGTCCCGGTCATTCAGTCTGTTCCCCGATCTGCTGCGGAGTAGTTGCACTTGAATTGTTTTCATTGGATTTCTCAGCAGTCAGCAGCACTGTTGTGATGTGATTACGTGTTATCTCTCTCTTAGTGATGGAGCTCTGAAAATTCCTCGAGATTTATTAGAGAAATAACCGGTCAAGCTAATCGTAAAATGGGTTTTGTTAAAAGAATATTAGGCAAGTGCGACGACAAAGTGAGAGAAATTGGCTACTTTTCCCTCGTAAGACTACATTTGGAATACGTTGCCAGTGTTTGGGACCCTCATGAAAAAGGCTTAATAACAGAGTAAGAACGCGTGCAAAGAAGGGCTGCCAGGTATGTGAAAGGTCGTAAGGATAGCCTTGTTAGTGTAACTGGCCTCTTAGATAAACTCGGATGGGAATCTCTGTCGGACCGTAGAATGAAAAATAGACTAAACCTTTTAGATAAATTCAAGAGCAGTGTCTTTTTTAACGAAGTTAACCATATCTTACGGACGCCAACATAGTACGGAAGATCCAGATCATATAAATAAAATAAGAGAGATAGATTGTAGAACAGACAGATTCAGAATGTTTTTTTTTCCACGATCATAAAGTGATGGTAACGGCAGCGATAGAACCCATAAGTAGATTGCATGACTTGTAGTGTACTAACCTATGTAAAACTTAATGCATGTTTCTTAATTTTATTATTATTTCTAACAGCATATGGTAGAATAATATTTATCACCATCACAAAAATGAAAATAAAATCATTTTTACCTACCTATATTATGTAAGACTTGTTTAAAAGTATTTCTACTACAATCGTGTATCGCCAACAAGATACGAACTATAGTCAACAGCACGAATCATATTTCTAAATTGGCATTTAATGCACTTGTTAACTTTGAAATTAATAACCACCACTTTTTCGATGTAATATATTAAAAACAACAACTGTTTCCTACCTTATATTTCTCCGCTTTTGATTTGAATGCGCTTTGATTTAAACAGATGTTTGTTCTTGCGGAAAGAAGACGCAAAGAAATAGACACTTCAAATATTATTTTCCTTATTTCCTTCCTTATATTTATCAGTTTTTCGTATTAATTCCTTTATCTTCTTTCCCAATTTAGCTCCTCTTGTTTGCATAAACAAATATGTTGCTATGATTGTTCTTGTGTATGACAATTGAATTTGGTGGCCATTTTTGAACTAATCCCCATACTCAATTTTATATGAATAAACAGATAAATAATTGTAAATTTAGTGTTTTCATAATTTTTCCTGGGGTTTCAGACAATTTTAGAGGGGGTCTTCATATGACTTTTTGTCGTATCTCGTCCCGTTCACCCCAAACATTTGTATGAGTGAGTGAATGAATGAATGAATGAATGAGTGGTCGTT
The DNA here is from genome assembly GCF_921293095.1 of Ischnura elegans. Lineage (NCBI taxonomy): Eukaryota > Metazoa > Arthropoda > Insecta > Odonata > Coenagrionidae > Ischnura > Ischnura elegans. The sequence goes on from NC_060254.1 coordinate 103,672,767, forward strand.
AGGGGACTTTATAGAATATAGATAAGAGAGATAGATTGTAGAACAGCTAGATTCCGAATGTCATTTTTTCCACGATCAATAAGAAATTATAACGGCAGCAATAGAACTCGTAAATCGATTGCATGACTTGTAGTGTAGCCTACTAACCTATGTAAAAATTAATGCATGTTCTTAATTCAATTATTAATTCTAACAGCATATAGTAGTTTAGTTGTTAGTATACGGGACGTTTTTTGTACGGAGTGGTGTGCATGTGGGAGTCCAAATGCATGCTGCATGCTGGTGATTGATCACCCCCTGCCAAACACCCTAGAGGTGGCTCGCAGGATATTATGTAGATATAGATGTATATATTACTGACGATGAATGACTATTATGACAGAAAGGTATTTGGATACTTCCCCAAAGAGTATACCTGAAGTGTTGGAGTCGTTTAAAAAATTCCTATAGTGTGTGGAGAATCAGATTCGAATACGTAATAAATATACTTTTTCGTTTTGTAAAATACATACATTTAACATCAACGCAGTTAATAGTGTTGACCCAAAAAAAGTTTACGGTGGACTTTTTTAACTGAGCAAATTTTTACAAAATAATGAATATATGTATTTTAACACATCCATTTAATTTGTTTACAAACAAATTCATTCAGTGAGAGGAAATCAGCAAGGAAAGTGGTCATAGTTGTATCTTCGTGTGCATGCGACCAATATCTGTCAATCCTCGATTGAGTTAAATTCTTACGCTTAGTATCGACAACACGCAATAAATATTCTATGTACTAAATATACTATGCGTTCTTACGTACGATGTATTCTTAGTTGAAATAGTTTTGATGTTCCAAGAGGAGGAGATATAGTATATATCTTTAACTACAACGCAAAGTATAATGTAGTAGTTATACATAGACGGTAGGTACAAATACTTTCTAAAGAAAGGAAAATCTAAAGAGAGGAAATTATTCGCCACGGATCCCGAAAGAAAACACTTCCAAGACTCTTCCTCAGTGCATTCCATTTGCTGACATTAATTCCGATTATCGCTATCAATTTGTTGGTGGGGCTGTAATGTATTATTAGGTTGAACTCTGCTACACCCTAACGGAAGAAATGATAGAAAGGATTTTAACGAAACATCCGAGAGCATTATAAAAAAATCGATACTTTTCTCAATACAGGCGCCGTAATATCAATTGAATGGCTAAAATACTGTGACGAGGAAGGCTAGGGTCGACCACCACAACTATCCCCTTATGTCATAGCTACTAATCGGCGAAATACAGTTGTCCGGAGTGGGAGACTTGTGGAGTGCAAGCTACAGAGTTATACAGGAAGGATCGCTAAATATTGATGCTGGAATAAGTATAGTGCTTATCAAAAGCGCCAATTAAAAAGCCACCAAATGTATGATGAAAGGTAGGTAATGGTTAAGATATAAAGCAAAACCCATAACTACTGCATCTCCGAATGTTTGTAAACCTAAAAAAATGCTAAGAAATGCAGAAGTGGAGTAAGTGAATCAAGATACAGCGGGAATAATCATGCAGATTAGAGGTGAAGAAAATGTAATTATTCTCGGTGAATTGAATGCCATCACTGACGAAGTTTAAGATGCGAGGAAAGCCGAGAAACATGGATGATGTAAATCCAAAATGAAAGACTGACAAAGAACACAAGCTAGTGGTTTCGAATACAAAATAAAAGTGATCACAGTCGAAGAAAAAGAGGAAAGTGATAGTGGACTTGATATATTCTAAGTTGATTAAATTCTACGAAGATGAAACGATTCATCGACAATAAAATGGACGGCAAAAGTGACCCTTAGGCTTAAAACGACCGAGACTATGCCTCGATAGAGATATTATGTCACCAAAAATAATAAAATAAAAACTTAAGAAAGCTGAGAAAAGTATTTGGTAGGCAGAAAATTAAGAAAATAGATATCAAGTGTAATTTCAGGAGGTAGAGGAGAACAAAATAGCATCGGATATGACCGAGAAATCAGAGGAAGAGAGTCAGAAACATTATCATCATAAAATATTACAGTGTAGTAAAACACAAGGAGTCAAGAATAGCATAAAACCAGGGAGACAAACACTGGAAGCAGAATAACCAGGTGTAGAAACAAAAGAGAAATAACCAGTAAAACAGCCCAGGCGAAGCGATTATAGGGAAAAAAAACGACTAACGGAGGATACGATAGCGAAAATAAAACAATTAAAGAACTTGAAAAATGACGGTAAAAGTTACCCTAAGGCTCTCATCAGCGACAATGCTATCTCATCTTTAATAATAAAAAAATCAAAAACTGAAGAAAGCGGTGAAAAACATTTGGCAAGTAAAAATTTACGAAAACTCGGTATCAAGTGTAATTTGAGGACGCAGAGTAGACCAAAGTAGCATCGGATGTGACCGAAAAATCAGAGGAAGAGAGTCAGAAACACTTGAGCAGTGGGCTATTGGAAGCAGCTGAAGAAGTTCTTGGGAGAAGGATAATCATCTGAATGGATCACGCAAAAAGTCTCGAATCTAACTGAGGCACCACTGAAGTACAAGAATACTTAAGCCGTGGAATTTCAAAGGAGAATAAAGAACGATATTTGAAATAAAGTCAAGGAGGCCAGAGAAAAGCGGTCGAGGAATATGAAAACATCGTGCGCAAGGAAAACTAGGGGCTCGCTATGGGAATCTCTTCAAATTAATGAGCGTATGATGAATACCGTAAGTGACAAAAACGGAGAACTTTTGACTGATGACTAATAAAAACGAAGAGATGGATTGAATATCTGAATGAGACGTGTATAGAAGGGCGACTAACTAAGTACGAAATCAATTTAAATGAATATCGAATATTATACATTAGAGTGTAGCATAAGAATAGCATTAAACTAGGGAAAAAAACATTGGAAGAGGACCAGTTTCTCGCCAAATTCCTTTAGTCTTTATCTTCCTTGAATAATTTGACGCAGCAGTAGTGTGGATTGGAATTCCATGCTTAGAATTTTGAATGAAGTTAATTAACAATGGCATATGAATGATCCACTATTCGTTTAAAAACACCAAGTAGGGGTGATACATTATAGGGCCCAGCTATGAAGAATCAAGTATTGGGAGCAAAGTCAAGTGATCTGAGGCTGTGTTATTTCTCCCGTAATTTTCATAATTTACAACTAAAAAGGCACCGATTACATCCAAGAAAAAATTGGGAGTTTACATGGATGAATATTCACGAGAAGACACGCTTATAATATTTGTAAAATAGAAAAACATTCTAGTAAAGGTGGGCAGAACAACGACCAATGCCATCTGAAAATCACCATCAAATACTAGAGTGTAGCAAACGGCAGGAAGTTAAGAATAGAATAAAACTAGTGAAAGAAAGATTGGAAGAGGTCACCAGTTTAAATATTTCGGAGGCAGAATAATCAATTGTAAAAACAAAAGAGAAATAATCAGTAGGACAGCCCAGGGCAAAAATACTTTTCAGAAAAAATAAACCATCAATTTGCTTAGAAAAGCAGGAAATTTTATGATGAAAATTAAGTTTGGAAATCTTTTATCAGAACATACAATTCGAGTATGCTTCTCTATGGCAATGAATCATGGGCAATGACAGCAGTGAAGAAACTGATGGGTATTATTCGGCTGTATGAAAATGAAATGCATCGTTGCAGTGAGGACTGCGGGATTCCTCAGAAGAGTGGGAGAGAATAGAAGCCTAGTCAATACTTAAAGTGGAATACACACCATTGTAATCGAACATATCTGGAAAAACTGATCTTTATGGCCTAATGAAGTCAATCCTCGAATGACAAGTGGTTGGTAAGAGCGGAAAAGTAAGACGTCAGATTTCGTATTTAAGAAACCAAAAATGAAGGATATGAAAGAGCATTTGAGAGACCGTGGCATGTTTAAATGCTAAAATGAACCTCGCAAAATTCACCTGAACTACGTAAAATTAAAACAGCTTTAATTCCTCTTCGCCTTCATAGTCACGGATATTTATACCAGTAAACAGCTGAGAATTCGTAGTGCAAAACACTATTATAAATAGGAAATGATGAAATATCATCATAAAAATTATCACAGAAGAAGTTAATTTTTGCGCACCGCACAGGATTTAGTTCTTAATTAGTCACTAACAGAGATATAGAGGAGTCAAATATTTATGTATTGGAATATTCAAAGGCCTATCATATGAAGTGAATGATATTGACTCACCATATTTCTTCAGTCTTCCTCTTCCTTGAAACCTCTTCGCAAATGCCCCATTCAACCCCAACCGTTTCACGGAACTGATCCGACACCCCTATTCAATGGAGGACCTGAAAAGAAAAGTTCGCGTTAAAGGCTGACAATATTCACGCGACAAAAATATACACTTTACATGGAGCATAACTTAAAGATTATGTTGACATTAAAGGCTACAACAAATTATCGTACTAACGACTCCAAAGGTGAAGTAAGTGGAAAAAATAAATTGCCAAGTGAAGTGCTGTAAATCCAATTAAGACCTCTAATATTCTATTACTTTTCCTCATCATCAAAATTATGTGATAAATTATTGCGAAGTGGTTCCGGAGAGGCTGGTGCTTGTATTAACGAAATAAGTTAACTGCAATTTCCTAGGTTCAAATAACAAGGACTTTTTAAAATACCTCGTTGAAACATTAATTACTTACGCGGAATAACTCGCCATTCAGGTACCAATTATGGTAAAAGCATGAATAAGGGATCCTAATGGCTAACAACTAAAGAAATCGCGGAAAGAAGCTTCATTTTGAAATGTAATGTTCTCTCACAATCAACAACGAAGCAGCGTGGCTGGCATGAAATACACTGCTCCACGTCTAATGTTAATATCTTATACCTACAGTCAATGCGATAAAATTCATCATTATGACATTCGTCAAAATAGTAACTAACCTGCTGAAGTACTAGAAGTAAGCTATCAGAGTGCCTTACGGATCATAATTCCTGCAATAAAATCGATATATTTGATGTTCTATAAGCCTCGATAAATGTAAAGATAAAACTACTTACTCATTTCAAATGTCGACACATAATAACAGAATGTAACTGTCATAATTTACACATATTCCCAACGAATGTAGATGCTTTGTCAAAGGTCAAACGAATTGAATGATCGAATATTCATTCTGGCAATAAATCTAGTATTATGGAATTTCGTCCAATGACGTCCAACATCCAATTTTCACAAAAACAATTATTTCAATTCAAAAGTCACAGGATTAAGAATGAAAACAGGATGGCTTTGATCCGAGAGGAGATTTCCCTATCACTAGCGTTCTTTAAAAAAACTACTCCGACACTAATATTAACTTCGGGCACATGGTAATAAAGTTGGAATATGGAGGTAGTTGGCGTTATAAATATTGTGACTCAAAATATATGCAACTCTAATCTCTATAACTGAATGGAATTGAACAAACTGCATTTGCGAAGGATCCTACACTTCAAAGAATACATTGAAATTGCATTGAAAATAATATGAAAATGAATCACCAAACAAGTAATTAAGGTACTCACCTCTTAATCCCAAGAGAGCTTGCCGCGAACTGAAGTCCAGAATAGGAGGGAGGGGACGTTCCGACACTACGTCAGCCACGTGACGTGTGCCTGTGACGTCACGATGATTTCGAACCGATTTATTTATTTAATCAACAAAAAACCGAAAAAAAGCGCTGAATATCTAAGATGTGGGTCCTTTGAAATTTTATCCAATGAAGTACATCAATAAATACGGTAATATTTTTTATTATAATTAAAAAATTTATCGCGCGGAAAATCAATAAAACGTTCGACCAATAAGATTCGTTCGTATGATTCAGCTATTATACAAAAATAGCGCGGAAATTCTCAAGCGGCCAACGGTCGAAACACGTGATCAATGTTCCAGAATTTTCTAGTCATGTGTGAAGGTCATTAGGTACGTTTGCAAAACACGTCACCGCATTACGAATAACAGTACATCAACGGTCCGCATTCATCTGTCGTCCGCAAAGCAGCACCTCCCCTTCCCCTTATTTACGAAGAAAGCACCAACCGTCCTTTCGGCAGAGTCACACTTCTGAATGTTTTCAATTTTTTGAATTCATTTCCTGGACTGTTTTAAACGTTCCTTCGTTCGTTGAAGTCACCGTCTCATTATGCCTAAACGAGGATGGAGAGCGATTATACGACGTACATATCAACAGAAATACTTAGAAGAAATGCAGCGGTTTTGACTGAGGTAAGTGAGCACAAGTAATTTTTATGAGATAGTGAACAGAGAAAGTAATTCTAATCATGATTGTCCTCAAGCATTAAAATGTTACTAATGTAGCTCACCATGTAAACTTACTCCATACGACAGTGATTAGCGGAGATATTTAGTGAGTTCGCGAGCGATAAGAGCATTGCTAATCACACTATGCGATTTGTACATAAGGGATAAGTATTTATGTGTTCTCAATAGCGCATAAAAATCTCTCCTTTACGATCAATTATTTGTCACAGATGTTTCAAATTTATCGAATATTTAAGTATGAAAACCACACTGAGCATTAGTAGTTTCAATTCAATCATGGTTCAATGCATTGCTTAGATTAATACTCCTTCTCTACGCATTATTTCGGTGGTAAAGATTCCATGAAACGGAAATGTTCTATCCATTTGTCCGTTGTAAGTCAGCTGCGAATGGGTCGATAATCTGTTAATTGCTGCCTTAAGTTTAATCGCAAAAAAGCATTCAAATAACACCCAAAAATATTTTCCATTTTGTTAATTAGCCGAGCGTAAACAATTAAATCTGGACAGTGGAAAACAGAGCTTTCAATTGCTTCGAAGATCTTCAGTCTTCCATATGATCTATGCTTTTCAATTAAGTCCGCAATGTGATCATCTTCTTCCACTATGCCACGGATATCGATAAAATATCGAAGACTTGCATGCTCGCTTTTACATTCGTTCATTTATAATGGCGTTAGTTAGTAGCTATCAAACCTTTCTTGGCCTCAAAGTAGTGTCGCTAACTAAGCCTGAATAATTATGGCATTATACTTTCATGTATACGCGGATGAAATTAGTAGCTCTTGATTGAATTATAAAAATAACATAGTAGTATTTATTTTTCTGGTCATTCGCAGATTCGTTTCCCTGATAGCCAAGTTCAACTTGGGCCAACGGATGGAGTAACCTGATGCCGTCTTCTTTATACAAAGAGATTGCTAAATGGTTCATTACGAACCAACTTAAGATATAAGTCACCAGCGAAAGTTACCACTTCAAGGATAGCGTAATGAAGGACAGATGAAATTGATTTCTTCCGTGAAGGATCTTGGTCTTCATCTTCGAATTTTACTCAAGGTAAGTCATGTCGTTATGATTTCATCATTAGATTTAATCATTTTGTAACGACTCAAATTAATTATCTTTGATATAGCAAATTTAGTTCTCCAGTAAAAGCATAAAAACTGGCATCTTGAGTAGGTTTAAACATATTTTAAATTAATGCAAATTTTTGTTATATTTTCCCCGAAATAAAACCATTGTCGACTAGAATTATTACGGATTTTAGGCCTCAATTCTTGGCGCCAGCAGGCATGCCTATTCGAAGTTCTGTGTTTGGAGAGGTTAAAGTGAAGGAGATTTCGCAACAGTTCATCGAAGCCACAATGATGCGACACCAACATTCTTGCAAATTTCAAGAAAAATTTGTACGGAAATAATCAATGAATTTCAACTTCAGCACAAGCCAAGTTCATTGGTATTAGCTTGGTCACCTAATCAACGCGTTTCTGCATGGGAATATTTTTGAATGTGTAATTCAGACTTTGCCAGCGTGGGCTTATCAGTTATTTAATGTTAATGGTCGTAGTCAACAAAAGCTGAAGAGATAAATATTCGTACGCCTCATAACTTTTAAACATGAGATAAGCCGACTAAGTATTCCGTCAATATATTAGAATATTCTTTCGCAACTCACGAGTTATGTCAGTACAAGGGGAAATGCTTCGTGGTTTACTTCAGCTTTCAAACTGTTTCGATTTTTCTGTAAAGTACACGACGAAGGAAAAATATGGAGAAGGGTTTATTTTGGATAAAAAAGTGAACGAAGCAAATGTGGCAGTAATATATAATTAGCACTTATGGCTTGCGTTTTGTCTGAGATTTACACGGTCGGCACGCAAGGGATCAAATCAAAGTATATGCCATGAAACACGCAAAACAATAGGTTTAGATTATAGCGAGTCATACGGTTACTGATCCACGTAGGTTTGCACATTCATGTTTTTAAAGCGCAGTGGGAAGTGGAGAAGAAGCTTATCTACTTCTACCAACCAAACACCTTTCTCACTTCAACTCTCTTTTCCAAAGAGGTGATTCAGTTGTTCTTTTCTATGTGACCCTGTTATCACTGAACAAAAACCTTTTTGAGAACTTTGTGTACACGACACTGATTGCATTTTCAGACACTTTACAGATTAAAAACTGTTATAAATGGCAGATAAGTATGGGGTGTAAAATCAAAGCATTGGATCATTACGAATCTCTCTACGAGCATTAGGAATATTCATCCCAAGGCATCTTAAATCAACATAGTGGAACCTGTAGAAATTGGTGGCCAGATCACGCGATAGCGAAAGAGCAGTACTAGGAAATTTATACCTATTGAACTAATATGAAAATCCTTTTTTATTCACCCCACCATACTACAAAAACCGATTGCTCCAACATTCTAAGACACTCTACGAATAAACTCCTGAAATATATTTCATTTTCAAGAGACTCCGCGAATTGGGTCAAAGAATTTTCCTTCTCCTCAGAAAAAAATGGAGCTATATTACTTCTGTTTTAAATTATTTTCTGCAAAAATTGTTTAACCTCCATGTTGAATAAAACTGCAAGAGGAGAAGACTCCCTACCTTTTACTTGCTTCCAGGTCCATCGACGACAGAGCTCAGCTTTATAACAGCGACACCCCAAAATACTTATATTCACAAGCACTTCACATTGAACACAACACTGACAATGAATTATTTGATGGAAACATGACAATTTCACTTCACTCTTTAGCCGATGAGTAACACATTCTGGTAGCTTCACATAATTCCAAGAGACATGCACACTGCTTTCATCGTGATGAAGAACGATTTATTATTATCCAAACGTTGAGGAAAAGGCTTGAAGAGATCGTTGGCAACTTGATTTTAGGATTGCACTGTCAATCACTGAATTAATTGAATTGTTCACTCCACCTTTTGTTAACTGTAAAAAGAACACGAAGTAGCTTTAAGCTATAGCACTAAAAATTTGGTACTGATGAAAGGAACAGTTCTTAATCATTATACTCGGAAGTAACATGAAGTCAAAACCAAGGGTGTGGGTACAAAAACTCCAATAAATGTGTCCAAATAATTTTCCAAAGAATGTTTCCTACTTGATCAAAAATAATGAACAATTATGATTAAATTTGTAGGTTATCATGGATTAATAGGTTATTTACGAGAATAGGACTTACCCGTACCCTTCTGCGAGGGAGGACACACCTCCTTACCCTATCCGAACTGCTGTGAGGCTCAAACTTAACTAGGTATGATGGAATGAGGAATTAGGGGAAGACCCAAAGTGACGCACTGCTTCTAACTTACAGTCCTGAGAGGTAAAGAGGGCGGGGAATCACTTAGGATATCAGGGGAGGTTGCCGTGAACAAATAGCTCAAGTCAGAGTCAAAATTGTCGGCCTGATTTCGAGTCCAAGTGCATCGCGAAGGCGCTCGGTTGGCGCGTCGTAGGGTGGAGAGCTGGTTGTTAAGGGGAGGTATTGAAGGAGAAGGAGAGGGGATGGGGGAAAGGGAGTGAGGGCGCCACAAAAGAGACCCTCAACATTCCTCTCCTGACGTCACGCACTTAGGTCACGAGGTACGCTTTACTGCGTATAGTCGCAGAGTGAGCTCTTATGTTAACTTAACTGTGTTAAAGCAAATGAAATTACAAGTACGAGTGAACACGTGAATCAATGAACCAAATCCCCTGATATGGACGTATATTATGCCATTATGCGTAATATTACAATGACCGTGCGGTTTGGGAGCGGTGGTCCTCTTGCATGCTGCAAGATGGTGATTAATCATCCCCTGCCAAACATCCGAAAAGTGGCACGCAGAGAATTATGTTGAATTAGAAGATTTAGAACATGCAGTAATTTCTGTTCAATCGCCTGCATAATTCGATTGGTTACACGGTGAATTCTTAAGCTAAAATATTTAAGTTTACACATTTCCTTTCACGTTTTATGTATCCTATTACCTAACATAAACACCAAGGAGAACTTCTAAATCATTATACACGCAAGAAACATGTGATAAATGTTTTTCTTGATAAGTTCTAATTCGATTATTATAGTGAGCTTCAAAGGTTCAACTCAACTATAAAGTATCACGGGATTAACTTCCATCCGAATGTCACTTCATTTTCATAGGACGAACTGTGTTATCCAGAACTGCAATACATTACTTATCTTATGCCATCACCGCTTTTATTTATTGCATAATTTTATGCCTAGGTGGAGGTTGGTGCGATGGCGGTAGGTGACGAGGATTTTAGCTTTCTGATCCCCCGACCAACCAACCACCTCAAGTATAGATAGTTTTGAAGTAATGGCTAATGTTATGTACCTGATTATTTTCATTCGTGTTGAGTATTTTTTGTCACCTTTTTAATCTTCCTTATTTAATATTCTGTACCTGAGCATTGCTTATTTTTTAATTATTCTTTGTATGTTCTTTCTCATTACCGAGGGCTGTTTTTTAAATCTCCAGTGGGTCATGACTAAAAGAAAAAGTGATCGAACACAAATCATTTCATTGCTAAATAATAAGTACACATTTGCTTCATTTTCGACGCAATGGCCTCGGCGAAGGTTGTTTTCCATAGAACGTTGCTAAGAATGCCTTTCAATGATTTTACCGCTTTCCTGAATCTAATCGTCCGCTTAAAAGCGCTTTTTCCTAGCCAAATTGTCACTCCGCGAAATATGCAAGTCAAAAATCGCAAGTTCATTATTGGAAAGGAGGGTTATCGTAAACGCCCCATTGAAATTGCTCAAAGATTAGTGTGGTAGCACAAGCGCTTAGGGGACGGGCGGTGTCATGTATCAGAACACTTACAGAATTCAGCACGTCTCTTATTTTATTTTAAATGGCTCCGCGCGATCAAGCAAGCGCTTGCATTTATCGTGAAACCCGGCAGAATGAAATCAAAAAGTAACACGCCTTATTTGTCCCAAAACAGAGTAGCACACTATTTCGATTGTTAAATTCGATTCAGGATTGCCTGAATTTCATTTGTTTGCTTGGTGACTTTTAATGCCTCCATTGCTTATGTATCTTTCATTCAGGTGTCATATGTTATACGTCAAAACCTTGGCCACAGTTGATCTTTTTATATTTTTCTTTTAATATCATAAAGGAAAAGAAATTTCAATTCCCATTCATCAAGTTTTGTTGTTGTCACTTCATTGTTCTCACTAAGCGAGAGAATCAATGGCTGTGATCTTGCTAATGAGGCTTGCTACTCGCCTTAAACGGACAACTTATTACGGACAACGGGATTAGATTCCGTTTACACATAAAAATGAAGTGCCCTAACGAAGTTGGGACTATCGTTTATCAAAGTCCTTTATGGTTCGGGGGAAAAACGAATTTCCATATCTATCCGTTCGGAAAAAATATCTCTTAATTTATCGCTTCTATTGGACCTGGAATTATAGTGTGGCTCTGATAATATGTTCTCCGTGTCGCTCTTAATGATTTTCAATTGTTCACGCAGTAGAAGCCTAGCGCGCAGCCTCCGAGTCTCCAGCGGCTCCCAGCCTTATTCGCTCAACATCTGGGTAACGCTGTCTGTACGCCCGTAGAAGTTTTTAACGAAACCGGCAGCCTTCCTTTGTATTTTTTTTCAGTTCGCGGATTAAGTCATTCTGCACCGAATCCCATACGCTCGCTGCATATTCAAGGTACGGTTAGACGAGTGCGAAATAGCACCTTTCTTTAATTTCTCATCTGAAAATCTTCCCACAATACGCTTAACGAATCCTAATTTCTTCATGATAATGCCGCAAATATTCCTTATATTTGTTCCCCACGAGAGGTTCGACGTTACTCCCGGGTACTTCGTTTAATGCCATTATGTTGATACCATCCACTGCATAAACATGGTTATAGTTAGACGCATTCTGCAGGAAATGTACTGTCATGCATTTGCTCAAGTTAACTTCGAGTTCCCACTCTTGGCTACACAAATGAACGTTGTTGAAGTCCGATGATAGAATTTCATAGAGTGATCACTAATTTCGCGATAGATGACAGCGTCGTCAGCAAATAAACGTATTTTATTCCTAATGTGGGAGCAGAGATCATTACAATCATGTATACAATGAACAAAAGGGGGCCGATTACGCTTCCTTGCGGAACACTAACTTTTACTACGTCACAGCTAATGTCGTCATGAACTACTTTTTGTGTACAATTGCTGAGAAAGTCGCGCATCCAGTTTTCCATTGTTTCGTTTAATCGACCGGACTGTAATTTTTATAAACGCTTGTCCCCTATGAAGAAATTGTATAAACCTATTTCAAAATTTTATACAATCTTATACATTGCCATGGCAATTGTATAAATTGTATAAAATTTTGAAACAGGTTTATACAATTTTTTCATAGGGGGTGGTGAGGTACCGCGTCGAAAGTTTTCATAAAATCTAGAAATATTGCGTCAACTTGTCTTTTCGATTCACCAGATTTTAGGAAATAATGAAGAAAGAGCGCGAGCTGTGTTTCGCATAATCCATCTTCTCGGAATCCGTGCTGACAGACATGGAGGAATTTACCTCTGTCCAAGAAAGTCATGATATTGCTCAAGACGGTATGATCAAGTATCTTGCCTATATTCGAGGTTAATGAAATTGTACGGTAGATGCCTGGATTATGTCTGTTTCCCTTTTTAAAAATCGGTGTAATGCTTGCAATTTTCCCGTATAGCGGTAAATCTGTTATGTTATAATGTATTGGACTAATTCCGATTTATTTAAATCACAGCACCTCACAAACAGTATCACCATGAATTCCGCTGTACGAATAATGCAAAGGACAACTAGACAGCTTCGCAATACAACACAACGGGCACTCTACGTCATCTATTCACCAGCCCTGATGAGGACACGGTGGTCTCTTTGGAGGTTTTATCGGCTTCCCTAAAGTTTCGGACGAGTACAAGATCAAAATACATCACGGATAAAGAGAGATCCAGATGGTTTGTATTTAACTATGTCTGCAACATGGTCATTAATGCATGTATTAAATAATAATATCTTATTGACAAGGCTTGACGACGAATAGATACTGCAGCGAGGATCTTGATGTATTTATCTATTATAACTTATTAAATTAGGTCTATTACTCATTTCTGGGGCAATGCCCAACTTTGCTGTAAAATATTGTAATGCAATAATTTATGTCGATGCCAAAATTTGTACCATTAGCATTTTGTAACCATCCATCAGAATTACTTATTTGATTTTAGCACATTAAATGTATAACAATAATTTATTAATAAATAAAGACAAAACATCAGCGTCTATGGAGCCGCAGCAGCAGAGAGAATTAAGAGGTAAGGATAAAGTTTTTCTATCCTATTAGCCTTTATGGTAACGTTATAGAACATTAGAGATAGGCCTTGTAATGGCGGCTTGACATACCATCCCAAGAACAGAGTGATGTGTTCCAAACGCCCTCCCCAAAGTGCTACGGCAGGCAAGATGCAATCTTTGAAAAATCTCCGCCTCCCAGTACTTGTATCCGGTAGAACATATAACTATATTATAGCATCCGGTAATATAACTGTGTATAACTAGTTCTGTATCCGGTAACACAGAGTATGAAGCCACTATAGTTATCACATCAGCCAGACCCCAGAGTGTTACCTTAAGAATAAATTATAAACATTCTCTCCGCCCTAGTAAAACTCATAAACTCAATGCATGTCGTACAATTGTTTAAGAACCCCGCCTTTAGTGTAGTAGGTTTCTAATTGTGAAATTTGTTTAAAAACGTAGCTCACAAAAAAGGGTTTGTATCTAGTTATAGGTTTTATATCAATGGTTTACTTTAATATAGATTCACTTTCCAACACCCGTTGAGTAGGGTAATCCACGCAGCCAGCAACCGAGGAAAGTATCTAGGAATTCCCGGTAAGAACCGTATCACCCAATAAGTGCCACAAATGAAACATATAAGGCTAACAATATCCTTTTTTATGCCACTCTATAATTTTTGTCAGCAAAGAAGGCTTATGTTCTGTGTAAATGACAACTATGTGAGACAATTTCATGACCGTCAATTATAATAAAAGAGCAGCAAAGCTATCATATTTTAAAATGTCATCACATTTTAAATCAGAATTGTGAAGGAAAGTGACCTTCAAGAAGAAGCATTGAAAAGATGAAATTAACACGAAAAACATGTCCATCGTGGGTGCACATGAGGTTGAACCATCGAATCAAAGGTATTTTCTCCAATTATAGCATTGAAATCACTTATCTTTTCCTGGAAAGCTATTATCGTTTGATCCAAACCATAAAGCTCCATAACACCTGAGGGTCAAATGCATTAACCGAGATAAGTAGGTTGCCAGGTTATTTCAGGCAGGCTCTTTCGATGCAGTTTGAATTTGGATTTTAAAATGAAGTTTAATCGTTTTAGTATTTATGACAAATCCCCCTTAACCCTTGAACGGCTAGCGTGCCCATATGGGCACAGCTGCATTGGTCTAAATAATTTCGTATAAATTCCGACCCAAACATTATAGAGCATGCTGTTTTCGCCAAAAATGATTACAATGTATCACTTTATTCGGTTCGTGTGCTTACGGCCAGCATTTATACCAGCGGCTGACTGTGGCAGGATAGGTATTCTTACTCACTCTGTTCGAGGTGACAAAAGAGGAAAAATGGCGAAGTGTCTTCAGAAAATGCGATTTTTTTTCCTTTTTATTTTTATACTCGGCTAAGTATTTAATCTTATCCTCATAATGAATGTTGTCAACTTCAGTTTCTTTTGCCAGCATTGTGATATCTTTCGTATGAAACAAGGAATTTGAATTTATTTTTGGGTGATCCCATATGGGCACGCTAGCCGGTAGCCGGGGGTGTCTTTTTTGGCTGGTGTCCTTCACTACAACCGTCATTATTGGGTCTGTTATCAAATAATTTCGATGTAAAACGCTAAGTTGCTGTCAATCTTTCATTTTTTTCTTATGTCACTCGATTTTAACGACTTCAATATTTGTTTCTGTATTTTTTTGGAATATTTCCATTAATTTTTAGTACAAAAAATACGTTTTATATTATTCAACCTTTTATTCATGGTGCTTGCGCTATACTTTGCTCAACTATCTAGTATGAAGAATGATACGGCTATTTTCTACCACTGGTATACATACCCAACAATCAAGGGCATGGTGGAAGGGTGGATGAGAACGCTAAAACTTGATGAATCCATGATAAAATATTTTGGCAATCATGGCTGCAAACAGTTTATGCGGGGTGAACCTATGAGTTTCGGCTTTAAAATATAGTGCTTGAATGATCCTCAAGATTACTTGGTGGAATTCAGCATATAGCAGGGACTGAGTGCTGAAGAAAAAATAACTACCATAAATTCGTAGGTAAATGCTCTTCGTATTTGCTTATCATGTTGGACAATTTACTAGAGTAAGCGATAAATCTTTTCCGTTTATTTTGAGAATTGGTTTACTAGCTTTCCTCTTATAAGTCAGTTAAAATCTCAAGGATGTGAGGGTACTGGAACAGTTCTGAGAAAAAGGATACTCAAAGGTCGAAAAATCAGCTAGCTAAGCGGCCCCGCTGCTCCCATGCTTTCGCACGGGTGAAAAAAGGAAATATTGTTGTTATTAGATAGTGACTTTTCGGTAGTGACTGTCAAGTCACCTTGCCAATGTGTACACCCACGCAGAAAGGTCACGATATTCCCGCGTGTTACCTCAAAAATGGCACAAGTTAGGCAGCCAGCAGTGGTCTCTAGCTACAATGTTTAGATAGGCGGAACTGATCTCACGGATCAAAATATCAACAGGTACAGGAATGTTATCAGAGGAAAAAATGGTGATGGTCCACATCAAGCTATTTCCTTGATGCCGTCATCGTAAATGCCTGCATTTATATGAAAAATTCTGGTTCAAATATACCGCAGTAAACCTTTAGGCGAGAGATTGCACAAGTGTTTTTGTAACGAAGATGTACCTTTCCCAGACCTGGTGGTCGTATTTAATATTCCCTATCAAAGGCAACTAATAATAGAAAGTCTGATGACATAAGGTATGATGGCAGGGATAACCAATTTGTCCCGTTTCATTAGACGCCGATGTTCTTATGAAGAATATTCTTCCCGCGCGCGCTCAGACTCAGGCTAAGTGCCCAGGTCTTTGCCTTCAATGAAATTCTAACTATCATACTCGGCAATTGAAAACCAAATATATATTATTCAAAGACTCTACCAGCAATATAAGACTAATTTTGCAAATAAACTCATCGATAACGTGTTTTTTTATTGAATAACTGTTTTCAAATCTGAGTTTTATACTGCTAAGATCTTTGGACAGCCAAAAAATGTTTAAACCGAAAAAATATAGTATAATGATTTGAAATTACTTCAAATTGCCAAACAAAAGAAGTTTTATAGGTAAGTGCGAAAATATATGGCGTATCACGCAGTAAAAATAAGAATTATGATGGTTCTAGCGATTCTTCTGCAGAATGCAGACCGGTGGCCGGAACGGCTAGCGTGCCCATATGGGCACACCCCCTCTAGCAAGAACGAATCGACAGAATTTTACAACTAAGTGTTTATCTGAATCCTTGGGAGGTAATTAAGCAGTTTTTAACGGAAAAACAAAATAAAACTCCGAAAAAAAACTCCGCTGTTTAAGGGTTAAGAGAACTAACAAAATCGGACAAGGTAAAAATTGAAAACTAAAGATTACTTTATTGCGTGACTAAAGGGAGGCTTGGAGTGCCAGAGGGTGGAGCATTGGAAATCTATTCGAAGAGTCCGGGGTTTCAATAAAGAGTGAAGCTTGCGGACACCACCCCCCGCTAACAACAATGCTCGGAGCAGAAGGTGTCCTAGGGATAGCAATTCCCACCCCCTTCCCTGAATGGGCGAATGTCAGAGCCCTGAGATGAACCTCGATTGAATTATGGAGACCAAGGACACTGCATAGAGGAGGCCCAATTCCATCGCATAGGAGGCTGATTGCTGTTACCACTTCGGTAGCATTTTAATCGGTTTTCAAAAATGTCCGCGGCCCGGGGATGAGTGGAATGCGATCATTTTTTTTCTTAATAATATGTAGTATAATGTTTGTAACTATGGGGAATAGCATTGAAAAGTTATTAATTTGACATATCGTATAATCATGAATGTTAATACCCTAATTACATCTTATTTACCCCTGAAACTCGGATCAATTTGTTCGTTAGCTAGTCGAGTGGCGACTTTTCTAAACCCCTTTTATGCGAAGTGTGTGAAACACATTTAGAGACCGACTGGAGGAAAGAACTCTTTGTAGTATTCGTTATTGAGAAAATGAAAACGTATATTTCATGCTGCCCAAAATATCTATAATTATAGGGCTAATAGGGTAAAGGGGGGTGAATCGGGCCACGAAAAGGAAAATCGTCTATTTCCTCGTTTGTGTAAACAGTTACATCATGAAAGCATTATCAGCCAAGGACTTGATGTTTTACCCGTTTAAAACGTAATTTTTAGCGTTGTTGCTCTGAATATAACGGTCCTGGAGCAATTTCTTCAAGAGACTGCATGGTCCTATTCGCCCGACGACTTGGAGGGCGAATCGGACCAGATGAGAGGCTGAATCGGACCAGTAAAATAATGTTAATAATTTTAGTTTTCTTAAGTTTTATTGCATAAAATTTTGAAATTTTTCATCATTACTTTTATCAATGTAGTTCAGTCTCGAGATATTTCGACTACACCTTCTTAGAGTCAAACATAACGTTACAAATAGACATACATCACAAATGTGAACATATAGAACAAATTTACCAAAACAATTAAGCACATTTACCACAAGTAAATTTATGTAGCCCCTTAGCACCTACACACAGCTCATGGCACCAACAATTACACTCCATGCACTTAATCCAGTCTCTAAACTTTGACGAATTCGCGCAATTATAAGACTTGGAGCAGAAGCCACACAGCGTATCATCAGATGAGATTTCCCCATTTTCAATATTGCCGTCCCTATCTGAAGATGACTCATATAAGTTTCTGCAAGTTCCTTTCATGTTCCTAATATTTTGTTTCTTCAGCCGTTGCTTTGTTTCTTCTATTATATCTGGAGAAGTAAGTATTTGAGCAGTTTGCTTTCTTGACTTTTTCACATTGATTTTCATTATTTTTTCTGGTGTAGGTAGTAAATTATGGAAAGACCTACCCAAAGTATTTGACGATTCCTCAGATGTTGAAGTCGAGGATTGGCTTTCTTCAAAGGGACTGGCAGTTAATTTTTGATCGGAAGATGGATTTTTCGAAAAAGGAGTTGATGCACCTTGTGGTGCGTGTGAGCTTCCGAGATTAGAAGGATGAAGATCTAACTCCGTCAGGACACCCGGATTCAGAGGGAATATTCCTGTTGATCGGAATCCATTTTCAGCGTTGCCAATTGTTGCGGCTTTGCTCCATGCATTTCGAAAAAGCCGACCAAAATTAAATTTAGTTATCTTTGTATCCCCCTTACAAGCTGTCATATACGCATTTGTTTCAATATCATAATATGTCTTTAATGGTTTAAAAAAAGACCTGTCCAGTGGTTGCAACCTTTGTGTAGTGTGGCTGGGTAGTGATAAGAGAGTGATCTCATTCTTTTCACAGAACAGTAGAACAGGAAGAGTCTTATGTGATGCGTGGCCATCGAGGACTAGAATGCATCGGCCAGGAATCCTGTTTGCTTGAAAGTGCTTTAGCCACTCCAAAAAAAGATCCTCATTTATCCACCCTGAATCGGACATAAAAATTTTAGATCCCAACGGAAATCCATCCTCACATTCTTTGTGGAACTTTTTCCCCTTAAAAATTACAAAAGGTGGTATGTAATGTCCACATGCATTGCAGCACGCAACAACTGTCACCAATTCCCCCCTTTCCACAGACGTCTGTTTTATGACTACCTTAGATCCTGTTCTTGCAACAATCTTTTGGGTTTGGCGATTATTTAATACACATCCCGTTTCGTCAACGTTGTATATGAGGTGGGGCCTATCCATAACTCCAGCCTCGGCCATCGAAGTAGTTAACTTTGAAAAAAAATCGTCTACATCTTCCTTATTTAAACCCTCAGCTCGAGCCACTGACAAACCTTCGGGTTTTCGAAGACTTAAAGGATGCCTAGATATAAAATTCAAGAACCAATCCTTGCCAGCTCGTTTTTTTAACGCACAGAAATTGTTGCACTGAATTGTTGAGGCCTTTACTTTGTAGAAATCCATTTTATGGTTGGAAGGAAATTACTTAGCTTTTCTACAAAAACGCACACTTTATTGCCGACTAGTTTCGGTTACACTGTACCATTTTCAAGACTAGTCTTGAAAATGGTACAGTGTAACCGAAACTAGTCGGCAATAAAGTGTGTGTTTTTGTAGAAAAGCTAAGTAATTTCCTTTCAACCACAGAAATTGTTTTTTATGTTGTTTTTAATGGAAAATTCATATGCCACCTTCATGACATCATCTCTTGTCAATCCGAACCCAATTTCACATAACCTAAGTATTCTTCTAAATAATGCTTCCTCTTCTTCCACTGAGAAGACATTTTGCCCCCCTCTTGTCTTCAATTTTTCCGTGTCCGCTACTATCCTACGATAGAGACAGGTACGGGGAACATGGAAAAGTTCGGCAGAATGCCTCATGCTTCTTCCCTCTCTGAAAGCTTTCAGCGCCATTCTCATATCCTCCTCTGACCATGTCTGTTCCGTTTTTCGCCGGTACTTCCCCATCTTAATCCAAAAGGAAAATCATTAACGGTAAGCGAAAATTATCACTTTCATAAATACGTTTTAAATTAAATTTTGCTAATGTTACGCTATCAAAAAGAGGTTGTAAGGCGTTCCACAACTAATCCGGTCGCCATATATAATATTTAATACTCTGGCAATCCCTCTATCACGTACATTATATCACCTCCCTTTCTTTCAGATTAACCATAGACCACTGAGTAATGTAGAATGAATGTAGTTAGGGAAATGTGAATTATTAACTATAAATTTCCATCACGAAATGCGTATGTTTTGTAATACTGTTTCAGCGAATAATTGGTTAAAATATATGGAGCACTACACAACAAATGTTACATCAAACGAAGGTAGCTTACCTCTCGCTCAGCCTGTAAATCGTGCTCCTCGCAGTAATAATTCCCCTCTATCCCTCTATGACGGGGAAAATCTCTCCCCTCCTCGTTTTACGTAGTAAATATCTATAACGTGATATAGAATGTCATTATAATAGGTTTGTTCCATTAAACTTCTAATAATACTTCAATAAAAGAGTATGGCCTAAAAATATATTTTTAGCCACTTTCCCTCGAACATTCTTATAAACATTTGATGTTATTAATGTAAAACATTAAGTTTAATTAAGAAATTTATCAATATTAGTTGTATATCTACTTACTTTTCGGTAGCAGAAGGAGGTTTTCCAAATGCCTGTTGAGTATAACTGTTTCGATGCTTCACCCTCGACCAGCGGCTTGGAACTGAACTACTGCGCGTGCTGGTCCTTTTCACCCGACTGAGTAATATGATTTTGTATCATTTTTGGTAACTCCGATATTCATACAAGGCTCAAAAAACTAACCTAATGTCGGAGCTATGGTATTAAATTTCCTTTCAGGAAAGAAAAACTTGAAATCTGAGTAAGTGCTACTATGTCACCTTACTTTGAACATATAAGAGGTTTTCTAAGTATCCAATTTCACACCTCTCTCTTATGGCAGGCTTCCATTCGACTGAGTATCATATGCTTATATTCAGTCGTCGAGTTCTCGTTTTCACTCTGGTAGAAGGACAAGATTACAAAGAAGCAATGCCTGAAGCGTAGTCATTCTTCTGTGATACCGTTTCGGGTCTGAGCGCACTTTTTGAAAAGCGTTCCTATTCACCCGCTGGTCCGATTCACCCCCCTTTACCCTATTATAATTTATTGTTTGCAATGATAAATCCCATTTAAACTTGAGGTTTAAAAACTTGAATGCGCCTCACGAATTTATGCATGGTTTTTCGTTGTATTTGACACACTGGTGAACGATTCTTTGTTTCGCCATACCATTGCGGAGCTACCGCAGACTACGTGCGGGGCAAAACATCGATTTTCATTTTGTTTGATGCTAACGGTCGTAGTTGATTTTTTTGGATGGACACTCTAAAACGTTTGATGTAATTCAACGTAAATACCTCGAGGTAACTCGGTGATCCTTTTTTTTATAATCCTACATGAACACAAAATTTCGACGAAAAACACGGTCCGCCATTTTGAATCGTACCAACGATAAATATCGCAAGACAGCGAAGAAATTAGGTTGTATGAAATGGAAATGAAGTGTGGTACTAAAATATTATAGCTTTTATACAATTAATCTGCTTTAAAAGATTCAAAGTCCAACATCTGTCGAGCACGATATTCCCCGTGGCCAACAGCGAGCTGCGAGCTGTGCCGCACGATCGAATATCCATCTTTATTTCGGCGTCGCAGGTGGTCGCAATTCTCCTTTTGGTATCATACTCTATATGTTTTGTTGTATATGCGGTGTAAATATCTCGAGGTAACTTGGTGATCCTTTTTTTATAATCCTACACGAACACAAAACTTCGACGAAAAACAGAGTCCTTCAATTTGTATCCTATCGGCCACAAATAATACAACTGGGTCGTGAAAGTTGCCAAAAATTAACAATATTAAACCGCATGATGACATTGTAAATTTTTGTTTCTATTAAATTAATACAAAAGTATGGCATTAGTTTTAACACGCTGAATTTCGGAAAAAATTCGATGAGGGCAATTTTTGCGTAATTTGTTCAACTTCAACAAAAAAATTTACCTATGAAAAACGGTTTGCGTCAAAAAAATGCACTAATCGATTTTGAGTTTTTTTCCAGCTTTTTTCGATTTCAGCCCGCTGTGCATCGCCGACAAGAAACTACAAGCATTGTCGGGACAGTGTGTATCACGCAGGTTTGTTTGTGTGAAGTGGAATCCCCGTGTTCTTGTATAAACATGAGTGACATACTTCTGTTGTGAAAAACACGTTTTATGTTGGCTTCATGCAAAACCAGAATTATATTAATTAGTATGTTCAAGAAGTCTTTCTTAAATGAAGACGTTTGAGATATTTGTTGTTGAAATTGGTATCGCTAATCACGGAAAAGTTTTTTTTCTTTTCGTTAACTATTCAACGTTGTTGAACTGGTGAAATTTGTGGTTCTGTTAATCAGTGACGTTAATATGACTATTTAAAATTTTTGGAAGTGATAAAAGATGTGGCTCTCATGGTACAGCTGTTGTTCTGATAATCATGGCAATAAAATACAGCTTTTCGATAACTATTCATGAGTGCTAGAAGTGATGGAAGGTGTGGAAAAGCCCATTTAAAGTTTTTACAACACTGCTTCTAAAAAGATTTTATCTTTAATTTCTGTTTGCATATTTTACTTATTGAAAGAGATTCAGGATTCGTGAAATTTAGAATTTAATTTTAATAGACATAATATAAAAATATTTATACATAAAAGACCTAAGTAGTAATAAGTTAACCATATAAGATGAATTTGTATGAAGGACCTAAGGTTTTCCCGGGTAATAGACTGGAGGATGAGTTCTCGGGTTTCCACCCGGGTCCAGTGGCGCCGACTCCATGGGGCCTGAGGGGGCCGAACCCCCTCAAAAATTGGTAATGGGTGTGAAGAAAAAATGTGCCAGGCTTGTTGATTTTCCCCGGAGTGTCCAGATATCAGGATTCGAGTTATCAGGGTTCTAATGCTGATCATATGACTCTTCTAAAATGCTTAAAAAACTAAGAACTCGCTACTTATAAAATTTCCTGGGGCAATATCCCCGTTTTGGGCCCCCACAATATTTTTGTAAGTCGGCACCCCTGTCCGGGTCCAAGGGTTTTTCAGCACCGTCGTTTCGAAGGCGAAGTCTGCAATCATCTTCAGGGTGAATGATCTGATAAACCCTTGGAACCGGCTGGAAACCCAAAAACTCATCCCCCATGAATTTGAATATATGTAAATTTTTTCAATTGAAAAGTATTCAAATGTACCGTTCAATAGGGTGGTTTCCTTTTAATTTTTTATTGCCAAAATCGAAAGATTATTTCTCCTGGAGTACGTATTTCACACTTTTATATTTTTAAATGACGATATCTATTTTTCGCGATTAAATGAAAAGTGAAAATTTTCAAGCGCGCGAAAACGCGACGGCTAAGTATCAATCCTGGGAGAAGCCCGTGTGACGTCTGGTTGCTGCTATGTAAGGCCACCTGGGTGCAAGGCTATGAACGCCGCTACGATGCAAGCTGCTTCCTGCCGAGCATGGCGGTAGCGTAGAGTACCCTGCTAGCAGGTCCCGCCGCGGTGCGTGGGCGTTGGAATATTTTCTTCGCGGGCGCGCACTCAAATTTGGCATTTTGTGGCCTAACGGTGACAGATACGCCAAAATGCACGAAATTTATCCTGAAGGAGCGTAACTATGCAAAATCATAATAAAAGGAATCGATCATAAAATATTAATTTTTTTGATTAGACACCCTGCCCCCCCTAAATGGCATTTGAGCGAGGGCCGGGGGTTCACCTACAGGTCTCAAAATTTTCAGGCCTTATTTTTGATCGGTCCCACAACTTTTTTTCAATGGGCCAGATGGATTTGAAAAAGATCGATTTTTTTCCGATCCGCCCCAATTCACAGGCCTATTTTTTCAGCGCATGAGAGAGGAACACGGCCCCCAGAAGTTGGCTTCTACCAGCTTCTACTATTTAATTGGCTCGCCGTCACTTATGTGTCACATATCAACTCCGACTGCGTCCTCTGTTCCAGCGACCCGTATCTAATTTATCATGAGTATCAAATTTCTCCTAGGAGTCGTCGCTGGTGAAGTTGGGAGGGGAGTTGCCTTTTTCTACCCCACTCCCCTTTCCCTCCCTAGCGGTCGGGGCGAGATAGGAAGAGAGAAACTGAACCTAAGGGGTAAATGAAGAGAGGTAAAGGAATGGACAATCGAAGGCGAGAAAAAGAAGGGAACTTTTGTAATAAGATTGAAAGAGAGGCCAAAGTCAATTACATCGCATGAACGTGGAGAGCGTAATGAGTTGCTTGGGCCGGGGCAAAAATTGAAAATTGTTTATTGCGGATGTTTGAGTATAATTTCCTACCGACAGCGTTGATGGAATTGCTATTCCAGCAGGGGTGCTTACAAGTTACAATATCACCTTCCGTCGTGGGAATCGCGTTGCCCCTGGCAACGACATCGCTCTCACCCTTCTCACAGTTACATAATTAGGGTGCAGGCCCTCCCCCGGAGCCTGAAAACACCGCACCTCCAACAAAGCCTGATGGCACCGCCCCTCCGACAGAGCCAGATCAAACAGAAAAAAACCACCTTCTTTCGCCTAGGCGATCGAGGACTGTTTCAATATTGGATATATTTTGATGATTAAATCAAAAGAAGGTAATTCTAATATTTTTTAATTTTTGCATATCATTCTTAGTGTGGTACCATGTTTTTTAAGACTGTCATTAAGTTTTTTTTAACGGGGAATGTGATAATTAATTTCAAGAAAAAGAAAACTTATTTTGACTACCTAACAAAGGGATAACTTAGCAATAACTGATTGTGTTACTAAAATATCCTAGTGACATCTATTAACAGAACTTACTCTACACCAATCTTAATTTCCAAATCCCAAACAAGAAAAGGAATGAAATCCACTTAAGTGTTTCCTATCAGATTGACTATCAAATGTGCCTTCAATAAAGCAGTAGTTCCATTTATTTAAAATAAATTATTATGTCACGATAAAAGAAACAGTTGCTTAAAAATTACCTCGAATTGATTTTTCCATCGATTCCTCAAGTGATGGGGAAAAAAACTGTGAGGCAAATGATATAATAGCTCATGGCATCTTTTTCACGGTCCCAGTCAATCGCACTATGCACTTT
This sequence comes from Ischnura elegans, assembly GCF_921293095.1. Classification (NCBI taxonomy): domain Eukaryota; kingdom Metazoa; phylum Arthropoda; class Insecta; order Odonata; family Coenagrionidae; genus Ischnura; species Ischnura elegans. The sequence goes on from NC_060254.1 coordinate 103,698,079, forward strand.
CTGCACCAGAGGCAGAAACGAGAGGTAATGGCAGAAGGGCTTGAAGTTATTCCTGTATCTCGGTACGCCACAAGAGAATAGGTTAATGCCGGAGGTGGAAGACGCCTTTAGAATTCTCGGGCAGGGATGTGTCGAAAGATTTCATTGGCTCTTCAGATTTCTCAATGATACCACCCTCGCGCGCTCGTACCTATGTGATACGCGCGATGACGGTGGCTTACATGATCGCATGATACTGCGGAGCGTGATATAGTCCTGCCTGTCTAACCGACATGTAAGTACCTGGCCGCATTCACATGGAATCTGGTAGACCCCTGGTGTCATAAGGTCGCAGGGATCCTTGGCCGTCACGAGTTGGTTTCTAAGTTTTGAAGGTGGGCGAAAATATGTTTTGATATCGTGCCTCTCGAATATTCTTGCTATTTTGCGTGAAACGGTAGAGACGAATGGTAAGCCAGCAAATTCTATTGGTTTTTCTCCTTCTTCTTCGGTGGCAGTGTAGTGGTTGGTGAAGGCCCTTTTCAGGGCCCTGGAAATTTCCCTTTCGTCGTGGCCATTCTGCCGGAAGGTCTTCTTTAGATAAAGCTAACTCCTTGGGGAGAGTCTCCGAATCACAAATTGTTTTCGCCCGATGGATTAGGGTGGACAAGACCGTAAATGAACCAAGTTCTCAAGTGCGTGACGGGGGACTTGTAGATTATGTCCTCTCTTTGGAAGGTACGGAGTTGGTACAAATAGGACATGTGTTCGTACTAACTATATTTTTCCGTTCCCAAATGAACATTGGGGCATAAATAGCACGATCTGCGGCTCCACAAGTCAGAAACCGCTCATCCGAGTCACCGCTGACTTGACAAAAGCACGGCGAGTTCCCTCTTGATAGAATGAATGCAATTTATTTATAAACACTACTAAGACGCAATGCATAGTCTTGGATAGGAAGCAGCGAGAAATTAATGCTGCTTAATCTCACCAGAGATAGGTAAAACATGAATCATCATATGAATAAAATATTTTAATAAAAAATAATAATAGAAGCATGGAACATAAAAAAATGCCATACTAAAAACAAAAGAGGCCCAAATGTATGATCGATAACCTTTTAAATCAACTCTACAGAAAAAAAAATGTGAAATGGTTTGAAAAAAATTCTTAAAAAAGTTGGCCACGGGCGATTAACGTAAAAATACTGTGAGCGCCGCAGCATTTTCCCTTCGCCAAATCTGAGTGTCATCTATAGATGACGCCAAAAAAATCTTAAATAACAAAAACTTTTGTGCGCAATGACTTTTGATAAAATGTAACACTTCTAAGTCTAAATGATGAAAAAAATTGGACCACAGCAAAGTTAAAATTGTTACCTTCGGGCTGAGAGTGTTAATGGTGCTCTTTTGTGGCTATTCTATCAAGCTTTTGAGCATCAGTCAAGCATTGGTCTAGCGTTGTGTAAACTAGCCCCAAGAACGGGGCAAGTTTACGCAATAGACTTGGACCTAAACAAATTTTTTATGGTTAAAAACACAAAAATCAGAGGAATACCACTAATTTAACAAGTAAACGTACACGAACAACCATGCCCTAGACAGGGGAAACCGTTACCAGGCGGGACTCAACCGGCGACCTCTTGTTTGGCAGGCGAGGAAGTTACCGAGGCCGGCGAAATGCTTTATAAGACCACGATGTCTAAAATTTCTTATGTTAAACATTGGAAAATTCATTTTTTTAAATCCGCGTATATGTGCCCTGGTCTAACAATCTACAATATGTAAGTTAAATTTAAAAAATATTTTTCTCACAAGCCATTCTATTACTAACTTTTGTAGTCTTATCGATTTCTTCTTCTTATTTTATAATAATGTGCTCAAAAATTATTAAAATCACCACAGCCGCTTTTCATTAGCACGTAGCGTATGTAAACTGCTCAATGACGATAACGGCAGTGTGGAGTTTGCTGGATCCAGGGGCGCAGCGAGGAATTAAGGCTAGGGGGGGGGGCAAAACAATGGGGGGTCCGAGGGGGTGGAATATCCGCCAGGGTTAGTGGGAGGTGCGGGGGCCCTCCCTAAGAAATTTATTCAGATAAATGGTTCAAAATGGTGAGTTTTACGGCCTTCTGAGGGATATTCTATTAACATTTACACTTTTTTATAAGTCTGGGACCGGGCAGGAATCTTGAATTAACGTAATGTATGGCTTGTGTTGCCGGTATACGGTTGACTGTATACAAAGGATCTATCAAGGGTAAATTCCAATTCAAGGGAATACTTGATATGAATGGTGAAGGCTGATACTTGTGGAAATATATTGTAGGATATGAAGTTAAGGAACCTTGCATTTTTCCAAATAAATATTTATTTAAAAATGAGTCAACATGTTTCAATGCACTGCAACATCATCAGTTATCATGGGTCCAATGAATTATGTTGACTCAATTTCAGATAAATATTTATGTGGAAAAGTATAAATGAACTTTACATCATACCTAGCAAAAGAAAAGCTTCAGATTCTAGCTAGTAATATGTCGGAAAATAGGTACAACCCCTATTAAAACCAGTGCTGTAGTTGGGCCGGTACGGCGTACCCCCTAAAATCTAAACTCGTTATAAGCGTACCGGCAAAATTCGTACATCTTGTGCCGAGCGCAGCTTAAATGCTCCGCCGACACTCACCGCTTGACGCATGTGAGCGACTGGACATCTGCTAGTTGGCTGGGACTCTGCGTGGCCGCGAACTACAAGTGGGCGCGGACAAGCTATTTATGTCTTATTCCTCTATTTATTATTGTTCTACAACATAATTATATAAAATATTCTGTATTTTTCATATAATTATGTTTCACTACATTTGTCCTCATCTACCTTGAAAATTATGAAAATTGAAAATAAAAAATAGACGCTAGAAAATGCGATAAACTGTTATTGAAAGTGCGATAAAATAAAAATAAAAGTGCGATTTTCACGTATCTCTAACCATAATCTATAATACATATATTCGGACGAGCGTTAGTGGAACGCCCTCGCAAGTCATGTAATTCAGGAGAGAGATAGATAATAGTTGCGGTCAAATAGGGTCCTGCTCGCCGCTATCATTGCTTCGCGTAGGTTTGAACGTCCATGTGTCAACATCGCAGTGGGAAGGGGAAAAAGCTTATCTACTACCGAAGACCAAATGCGTTTCTCACTCCGACCCACTTCTTCCACGTGGTGACTCAGTAATTTTCATATTTCTCTCTCTCTACCTAATTTCGCTAAATACATACTGCCTGAATAATTTTGCCAGCACGTCAATTCAGAAAGTCAAAGCGATTGAAGGGCAAACCTAAGATCAAATGATTTGCGATAATTTCAGGTAGAATACTATTTGCCTGTTGTTAGAGATATTTCGAGAAAGCCTAATTATTATAGTAGAAGCGATCACTAGGATAAGATTAGGTACAGAGACTACGGAACCGATAGATTTAAGATATCGTTTTTCCGCGTAATACCTGCGCTAGTTTAGCTCTATGATACATTGACGTGGACTGCATGAAATAGGCTCCGTATCTGAGATAACAATTTCCAATAATTCTCAATATTAGCTATCTGAATGCATTTCCTGGCACGTTACAATTCATACACGACTCTTTTATTAAGCTAACTTTTCGTTCAATATTATTGGTATGAAATCACCCCGTGCCACTCACCCTAGTGGTGGCTTGTACGGTACCTGTTAGATGTGGATTTAACATACACACATTTTATTGGAGTTTAAACTGAATGACGCATGATTGCTTAACCGTGTGAGCTGTCAAATTAAAAGTATTCCAATAATGCCTAAATCGAGCTTATTAAAATTGGTAGGAGTGTTACACCATAGTAAATGGTCAATAATTGCATTTAATATCTATTGACCTAATCTGAAAATCGATTTTTTTAATTGATCCTGTGATATTACGAATAACGCTAGAACCAGCATGCAAAGAAAACATTGGATTTTCAAAAAGACGCCACCCTACATCAATAAATTCATCTATTCAACATAAAATGGGGGCTAAAACTTATTTGTTTTAAATAATTTTCAGCAAAAATGTTTAATCTATATATCGATGAAACTGCGAGAATACTCCCTAACTTTTATTTGCTCCCGGGTCCATGGGCGGCAGAGCTCAGCTTTACAACAGCGATTCTCCAAAATACTTATATTCGCCAACACTTCACATACAACACGCAATTACAATGATTTTTTATGAACTATTGACACTTTCACTTCACTGCACAGCTGGATGATCACTTGCTACTGGCGTTGAGTAACATAGCACGAAGTTTCTCATTATTTCCACGAGGCATGCATACTTTGCGCAGTATGACCGATGATAATACTCCAAAGTTCAAGACAAAAGCTTGAAAGGGATCGTTGAAACCTTTATGTTAGACTTGTACTTTCATTTAACGGATTGAATTATTTACTGCACCGTTTGTAAGCAATAAAATAAAGAAAATGAAGAAATACCCTTTAAACTATAGCATAAAAAATTATATTAAGGACATTATACCTTTATTCATATGACAAGAAGGAAATGTGACAGCGGAAATGCATGCAATGCGCACCTCTTTAAGCCAATTTTAAAGACCTAATTTCATTTCACTCTAACTGGTACAAGCTCATGTAAATTTCCGCACGTTCTAATTGAACGAAAAACATGTAAATGCGTGAACAAATTCTTGCGTCCAAACTTGTTCGTGATAACATATCATGTAATCGGACCTTGCCCCTGGAGCCAGATTTTGAAAATAGTTAACAAAACACGAAAAGTCTGAACCAAGTCAAAAACTATTATTTAATACAAAATATTAAATAGCATGGACTATTAGGTTAGTAACCAGTATTTAACTTACCAGTACTCTTAAGCGACATATCGTCCATCTCTCGACGCTAACCGAACTACTGTGAGACTAAAACTTCGCATAACATAATGAGGAATGTGGGGATAAAGCCGAAGTGACCCACTGCTTCTTACTTACAGCACAGGAGGGGTAATGGAGGGTGAGGAAACACTAAGGACCGCAGGAAAGGTTGCCTAGCACAAATATCCCAAAGAAGAGTAAAAAATTTTTCCTGGATTTGAGTCCGAGTGCGTCATGAAGGCGGTCGGGACAGGTTCGGTTTGCGCGTCGTTGGGTGGAGCTGTGGTTAGGGGGAGGTATTCAAGAGCGTCGGCGAAGTCGGGAGGGAAGAGGGAGAAGAGACAAAGGGCCCTACATACCTATCGAGATGTCACATACCTACGTAGTCTACATTGTTCACTAATAAAGGTCACTTCCCCTGCAACAAATTTGATCTCAAGAGTAAAATAAGAGATAGTGTGTATAACAGATAGACACTAGAGAGACTGATAGAGACAATAACGGCAGAGTTAGGACTTATTGATAGGTTTTTAGACTTTAGCCTGGTTTGAATGATGATACGTCGGTATAATACTCTGCGAGGCTCTTCAGTGGTGTTTGGCAGGGGGTGAGTGTACACCAACATGCAGCATGCGATGCACTACGTCTTCGTGGTCGTCTAAAGCGGTACTAGCGTGGTTGTCTGTGCGGGTACTACGATGGATCAGATCATAAAAAAATGAAGAGATATGGAATGTACAACAGTTAGATTCAGAATGTTGTTTTTTACACGATCGATAAGAGACTATAATGGCAGCGTTAGAACTTACTAATAGGTTATTTGTAATGTAGCCTACTAACATATCTATTCTTAATGCATGTTTCTGAAATTGTCTCGTAACTCTCACAGTATGTTTTGCGTGATCTAGCTGACAACGTCCACAAATAGTTGTCAAGTTTTACCTTTCCATGGATATGGTAGCATAATTTGTTAGTATGCGTAACGTTTTTATGATCGTGTGGTGTTCATGTGGAAATCCTCTTTCATGCTTCATGATATTGAGTGATCACCCCCTGCCAAACACCAAATTGTCTGCTGTTGTCGTGGGCTAAAGGAATTTTACGAAAATCAACAAATATTCCTCGTTACGACTAAACTGAAAAAAAATTAGTCAGGAATATCAAATTCTGATTAAATTATTAAAACTTTTCGGCTCATATGGAGCACTGTATATTTCGGTGATGATGACCAATGATCAAAACAGTTGAAAAATTTTTTTCAAAATGATCACAGCAATTCGATAAAAATTACTAAATAAAAAACTACTAACTAATGGATGGTAGAAACGGCGTAGAGTGCGCATATGAAATATTTCCTCTCAGATTACATTGTCCTCATTGAAAATCATAAAATTAGAAGTTAAACGTAAGTTTCAGTGAAAGGAATAAAAAAGTGGAGAAAAAACACTCCTTCGGGAAGCACGACTGCTACCAAACAAGCAAGTACTTCCGTGAAATTAGGCATAACTTCGATGAAAATCACCTCAGAAGCGTATTTATGGGTTACCCAAAATACATAAGGAAGATATACCTACCGCTAAGACCTATCGTTAGCGCCATAGACGCCCCACCGTACAAGCTGGCCAAATATTTAGCAAAAATTCTAATACCTAAAGTAGAGGAAGCCCAATCGTACGTAAAGAACTCACAGCATTTCCTACAAATCATTATGGACGTACGGGTGAACCCGGAGGACATTCTCGTCAGCTTTGACGTCACGTCACTCTTCACGAATATACCTGGAAAAGAGGCGGTCAAACTAATAGAAGAAAGAAAGATTTGGTTCTTTCCCGGCGGATGCTGTTGATGAAATCTTCTCGGGAAATCAGCCGGGTGATGATGGCCATTGCTGCCAACGTTTCGATGGCCTTCTCTGCCATCGTCTTCAGGGCGAATGGACGAATTCGCCCTGAAGACGATGGCAGAGAAGGCCATCGAAACGTTGGCAGCAATGGCCATCATCACCCGGCTGATTTCCCGAGAAGATTTCATTAATAGAAGAAAAGTTAGACAAGAGCATCGCTTCTCTGACATCAATTTGCCTGCACAGCACATTCTTCCGATGGCGAAACAATTTTTACGAACAAGTTTTAGGGGCGGCGATGGGATCTCCCATCTCTCCAGCGGTGGTGAATATTTATATGGAACACTTGGAAACATTGGCAATCAAAAATGCAGCGCATTTACCCAAAATTTGGCTACAGTACATAGACGACACTTTCTTCATTTGGACGCATGGTCGATGGAAGTTAGAAGAATTTTTTGAATATTTAAATACCCTTAATAACAACATTAAATTCACCATGGAGATAGAAAAATCAGGAAAACTGCCATTTCTCGACGTCTTGGTGAAGAAGCATGACAATGGAAGCCTAGGCCACGCCGTGTATAGAAAACCGATGACAACACTTCGGTATCTCCATGCCAGTTCTCATCACCACCCTGCTCAATTGGGTAGTTTCTTTCAGCAAGGAAAACGAAATGCATTGATTGCGATTCCTTACCCACCATTTGTGTATTCATCAAATACAAAGCATTTGGTTTTAGAAATCCCAGTTTAGACGAATGGCAACGATGAATTTTAACCTCATTTGAAAAAGGCCAGATTGGCGCCCATGCGATTCCACTCCACGTGACTTCACAGGGACCTAGTTTCTATACGAATAGGTAGGAGTTTTACATTGTCTGAGATTACTAACGCATGCATGAGGCACAGAGCTCAGGGAAACATGTCTTAATAATCAACTGTTAAAACTGGCTATGGTCGGAAAGTTTCCTTCGTTTGATAAGGTATTAAAAATCATTATTTAATCCAAGCGCTACCTGCTAGCAGGGTGCTCAGGTACCTAATAGCAGCCTGCGCAGTATCAGCGCTCAAGCCTCGCCCAAAGGTCACCTCACACGCCGACAGCTGGAACCAGAAATACGTCACACGGACTTTTCCCATCATTCCTACTTAGCCGTCGCGTTTTCGCGCGCTTAAAAATTTTTCACTTTTCGTTTAATCGCGGAAAAAAAGATTTCGTCATTCAAAAATCTAAAAGCGTGAAATGCGTACTCCAGGAGTAAAAATCTTTCGATTAATGCAATAAAAAATAATAGGAAACCACCCTATAACACGCAGTGATGACCTCTCTAATTGGACGTTCGATCCGGCTGAGTGCCCCGAAGAATCTATCTTCAGAAACTATTAAGCTGAAATCTATCCTACGTCTTAAGTGGTTACGACAACGGACCACCAGAAATGCGATCAACTTCGAAAAATCAAGAGTCATCGCGAGGGTAAAACATTTTAAATAGTGATGAGCGATATATCGCTAACTGTGAATGAATCACCGTTACTGAAAAGTAGCAGTCACTGTCGGTGATTCAATATTCGAAATCACTGTGATCGGTGATTCAATCACTGGAATCGGTGAAGATAGCTCTGGCTGCTACCAAGTGATACGCGATATATCGCAACCTGTGATTGAAGAGAAGTAGCCGATCACTGCCGCTGACTAAATCAACAAATACTCGCTATCACTGCGACTGTGAATACGGTGAAGTTAGCTTCGGCAGCTACCATGATGCTACCAACAGTAAAATAAGGATGTCTTATTCATCTTGTATGATAAATAAGACATTCTGTGCGAAATATACAGCTAAAGCTTTGAATTATGATGGTTTGTTTATAAATATGTATAAAAAAATGATTGCCCCTTATCAATTCTTTTACCGCATCAAATTTACTTAATTATTGTAATATAAACTCGGAATCAGAACTATTTCCTCAAAAAAAATATTTTGCCTAATTTTACAATTTTCTATAAGTTTATTTGTTCCTATATAGGAGAGCTCATTACTTGGAATTGGACAAAGTAGCAGGAATAGCAGCGCCACAAATCAACGATGACTTTTAAGAGTGATTCACCTCGGTGATCGCAATCACAGTTAAGAATCACCGTTACTGATGAGTAGCAGCCACAGGTAACGAAGTGATCCGAAAATCACAGTTCCGCTCATCACTAATTTTAAAGCCCGACTCATCCGCATTAGAAATAAAGAAGAACAAGAGCAACTAACACAGAGATACCGGATTGAGAATCGGCAGTACTTGGAATCCAGTCATCCGCAATATTTCGTTATCTTCCCCCTCCAGTCCCCACTCCTCACGCCCTCCGCCCTCCCCTCTCGCCTGAAATAAAAAAAGGAAGCAAATACATATATCTCAGCATCATTCCCTTGAAGAAGTGACCAGCAGTCGGTCGCGAAACGTCGGCGCAATCTCCATTACGACACGCGGCATATTTGACTTTATTTTAATTTTTAGGCAGTTATTTTTATCAAACTCTTTCGTAAAATTGACCAAATTGTGAAATATCGTAATTTTTAATAGAATTTACCAAGAACGCTTGAAATATTAGAATTGGGGCTTCATTATTTGCATCAAAGATTAAGTTCATTCAACAAAACTACTCCCTATCAAACCAGTTGATATTTTTAACAAATCGTATTTTCTGTAGAATGAGTCGTGGTGATAATATTTATAGGTCAATAAAGCGAGTAAACGTTATTAACTCCTTTTTCTGGAGGAAATAAACAGTGCTTACTTGATGAAATGCCTCAGTTTCATGAAGATCCTACTCACTTCTTTAGTTTCCTGTTTATCCATTTTCTAATGCAATATTATTCCTCGTTATCGTATGGCTGAGAAACCCTACCAACACTACCTTCGGTGTTCTTCGGTATGAAGACAAAAAGACAGCGGAAGAAATTTATTTGACGGGCACGATTGCTCATATTAATGACGAAACGGCGACACTGATTGAAAAGATTGAAGACAAATACGACGTCAATTTACCCGTGTGAAAAGGGTATTATTGGACACTTAAACACGCCGATATAACCTGCAAATGAAGATTTTATTCGGTTACAAACATTTTCAAATTTAATCAGAATAAATAGCTTATATTCACCTTTATCGAGATGAATTGTCATGATTTCTATGCTCCAAATTTAATTTTTTTTAAGTAACACGCGTAAATTTTCCATGTTTTTCTTTTCTGCCGCGTAAAATATCCTCCTTGAACTACAGAAGGGGTGAAGTAAATAGAGGGCGTGAACAAACAAATTGGAAATCCGAAAATTATTACAGCCAAAACTGGCAGCGCACTAATATTTAGACGACGGAAAATTATATGTGTATAAATTAACCCCACTAAATCAAAAAGGATCGAAAAAATCAACTCTAATCCGTGGCGATAAAAATTCACGCAGAAAAAAAATACCCGCATGAAAATTACCGGCCACCGCGACTCCATGTAGATAATTTCAGTGAAAATACTTGTACTAATTTGAAAATACGGCACTTTATTGATTCTTAGAACAGTATACATATTTGCAATGAAATGAATCATAATATATATATATATGCACAGCCGCATGCTTTTCCTCACAACAATGCCCTCAGAAGACGATAGCCTCACGTTGCTAGGAGTGCGTTAATATGCCTTTAATCCTTGTAAAAGGTACTCGTAGCAACAGTGCATACGCATACGCGACAATAATTTCTATGTGAAGGGATATTAATGAACGACTAGCAAGAATAACGGATACAAATAATTTTTTAAACACTGACAATAAGCCATATTAGCCCCTCTATAGGAAAACACTGAAGTAGTACTCTCAGCACAGTTCACTGAAAGTTTGTCCAAAAAGAAAAAAACAGTGAGGCAAATATTTTAATATTTGAAATGAAAATTTTTATTTTAGAGCTATGGAATTTTTGTAAGTTAGTACGGGATCTTAACTGGATTGATTCCCAAGTGAAGTAGATGGGTCCTTGGCATTGCAAGGGTGATATAGAGCCTTGATAACCTCACTAGGTGTTACACATATAAGACACTTTGGGTCCCTAATGCCCAAGTGTTGACCTGTTCACTTATATTCCCCATTAAGAACCCAGGTGAATGCTTCTTCTCCAATTCTTCTAATTATACAATCAAATTAAACGATATTTCTCTATCCTGCATAGTCTACAAGTGTCATTAACAAATCCATTTTGATAGCAAAATCTATGGGGTGGGAATGAAATGGGCCCAAATTTATGTGTGATCAAGAAGGATTCCTCTCTATAATAGGCAGATGCCTAGGACGCAAAGAGGTGGAGGAATTGGCCGCCGAGGGCCCTATCCCGGAGGAGTTGGAGACTCCAGGGGCTGACGTGGTATTACAGCCAACAGCAGAGATGCCGATAGACACAGCTCCATCACCCCTGGAGGCGGGCCGACCATCAACGCCCGCCTCTCCTCCTCCGGGAGAAGGAGGACTGGTAGAAGACCTCGGCACAGAACAACAGAGCCCTGCCAGGGAGCTGGCAGAGGTGGAAGAGTTTCCAGGGCCCGACCTCCACCGTCCATCAATTGAAGAATTCATGCAACGCTATAGCATCATAATTCTGGATATAGCGTCTATCATAAACGAAATTGACTGGATGGTGGGGGTCATAGAGCGAAGGATGGAAGGTCTTGTCCGCCAGGCCCTGGAACTGAGAACGTCGCGGAACCATCCTGATGGGGATGGGAGGTTTTACGACCATTGAAACCACCTGCGACCCGCGGCGAGGCCCAAAGTCCCACCTCAAGAGGTAAGTGAATGTATCGTATGTTTGTATGCCTAGAAGTATTAGTGTGTACGTAAATTAGAGAGATTTCCACCTCATGCAAATGCCAAAAGGATTGAAATGGTAGACTCCCAGATGTTTTGATCCCTCCCAATGTAAAGGAGTGCCTCCCCCTGCAATCTGGATCCATTCCTACCACCATTCAAACATAAGTGATATTCTGCACAAACAAGTATAGTACATTTCTGAATGCAAGTACCCTCCCTAAAAACACCATTATTCTAAAAAAAAGTAAAGTTTTCTTGGAAAAGCTTGTAATAACTTAGGATAATAGTTGTAATTACATTCAAAACCCACAGCATTAGGTCTAGAGTAACATTTTTTCTGTAATGTTCAAATGTGACACAGTTCTAATTTTCATCAATTAATGAGGTTTATCTACAATTATATGCCTTCACTATTTCAGGGCCAGAACATCAAGGCCAACTCCCTGGCATGTCGGCGGCCAACCACCCAGAGGTATATGACATTTTCAAGGTTTTCCATTGGAATTGCTGTACCTTAATTCCTAGAATAAGTATTGATCCCTCACTCTTAGATTGTAACAAGATTGAAATACTTTCTACCATTCTAATCGTTCCACCGCAATTCAATTGAGAATTAAACTCAATACTCAATTGAGCATCCCCTATTCCAGTGGCGCAGCGTGGGGGATAAAACCCCTCCAGAGCTCAGAGAAATTTTTAAGTTTAATCCATTTTACTTAATGGATTTGTATTGCTTATAGAATAGTATTAGGATTAATCACATATCCCTCAGAAAACCGTAATGGTCGCCATTTTACACCATTAATCTTAAGGCGGTTATGCAATACCCCCACACCCCAAAGTATTATAGTTGCGCCTAAACCCACCCCCCAGCCTTTGTCCTTAGCTGCGCCCCTGCCCTATTCCTCCTATAAAAGGTAAGAAGGGATTTTATAAATCTAGCTAACCATCTTCTACATATATTTAGAAGTGGATGTCTATTTGTCTGTCTGCTATGCGCATTACCATGGCTGCACAGATTGCTACCCAAGTTAGTACACAAGTACTTCTCATCCTACCAAAACGCCTTAGTTCCTCTTCTTGTTGTATCCCACCTGTCCTTTTTCTTGTTGTTTTTGCATTAGCTTGTTTTATGTCACATGTACGACATCATGCAATTTCTCTGGCTGGTCATCCTGCCGCGTAGGCACACCTCTTGACACGCCCTAAGTGAAAACATAACACAAAGGATACTATAATAAACCCATTTAAATGCACTCGGCGCAAACCTTTTAGCTGAGTTATGCGTTCACAAGACATTTTTTGCCTACTCATGTACGTAAATGCATTACAATCAACATTGTGGAGTGGGATAAAAGCAGATCCCATAAGGGGAGGGTCGGGCTTAATTACGGTGCTGTGGCCCTAAGGTCTCCCTAAGTTGGGTCTCTGGCAGGGCCAGAATGCATACGACCACAGCTATCTCACCAGTCACCTTCCTTCCCCCATGTCAGCTATAGCCGGCATCAGGTCGTTTGCGTATGAAAATGCTCATTGATTCCACCCGGCGTTTGGCATCAAAGGAAATAGGGATGGGTGAACACGAGGAAACTCTAGTGAACACAACTATAAAGTCTGTAAATCCAGACTTAGAGACTTTTTAGGCTTGTATGCTTTAAAATCTGCCAACTCCCTAAAACCCATGAAATCCTCAAAATTCGAGGACTCGAATATCGTAATGGGGATTTGATTGGATTTGGAAAAGAATAAGAATGCTTGTGGATAACACTCTTTGTTATGGTCAAAATATGAATGATTTGTACATCAATGCCAGGGCCAGCTCAAGGGAAAACACAGAGCAAACTGCTGTTGTGTCGCTTTACTAAGGGGGAATTGGTATGGAATACCCCTCAATTATACCAATTAAGTGGTCCAGGGAAAGGGGTGCAGGTAGGAATTAAGGATAGGGGAATTTTAGAGGGGTCAATCAATACTGGGGGATCTGGAGGGTATGGAATGCCTGCCATTATAAATGGGTGGTGCTGGGTCCTCCCCCAAAAAATTTTATGATAAATGGTTCAAAATGGTGAGGTTTACGGCTTTCTGAGGGATATTCTATCAATCCTTACACTTTTCCATAATTAATATCAATCCAATTAAGTAAAATGAATTGAATTAAAAAATTTCTCTGAATTCTGGGTGAAGGGCGTTTATCCTCCAAAGCCTGACCCCTCCCTGAGCCATTGTGTAGCATCACCTCTTTTGTGTATAATGCAGTGTACTTTTTTTGTTAAAAAGAAATACCTAAGAGGATTTTTTGAGGTAATATGAACATTTTAATCCAAATAGTTTAATAGACTTATATTTTACAAGAACCAACATAATATGAGCTGCAGTGATATGTTCTTATTATATACATGGATAATAACCATGAAACTTTTTTTTCCCTAAGTCTAGCTTTCCTTCTGCAAGTATATAAAATAATAAATTCACACAAGGAGGTAGCATACAAAAAATTTTATTTTAAAATTGGAAAACAATTTAATTTTGCTGTTTGGGCGTTTGGTTGCCCACTAGCTACGTTCACCCTGGGCAGTTGCCTGGGAAGTCCAGGGTGACGTAGGTCCTGGTTAATGCCACTGTTTCTCCTTGTCACTAAAATCTAGGAGAGCCAGTTACATGCAACCATTCCCTGTGAGCGTTAGAAAACATATTAGTATATTAGCATGTTATTGCAATGAAGTTTTAAAGTAAACTTTATTTAAAAATTTACTTGGAGATTTCAATGCTTCATTATTAGATACATATGTCTGTAAAACCCGTAATGTGACATTCAAAAAGACATTCCAGCCCACATACTAAGACATCTTTTAGGGATAAGAAATGAATAGTTTTGAAATTCAAGATGATAATGAGTTTTGAAATATGACCTAAAGTAGGCACTCATAATGAAAAATTTTCTGCAAACTTAGAGTTCCCATCATAATGTAATTGTGCATGGTCTAGTTGGAGGGGGGAGCCAAAAATATCGTGAATATTTCGCTATAACTTTTTCATTGATTAATATTTTCTCAACAAATTTTTATCACCTTCCAAGTAATCCTCATTGACTGCAACACATTCATTCATCTAATCGTTACTTTGACACTTCAAAACAATTTTTTAATTCACTAAAATCAATGTTCTTTCGGCCTTTCACCGATTTTTGTTTTACTTCACCTACCGTCCCAAAACGTTTTCCGTTAATATCCCTTTTCAGTCTAGGAAGTAGAGAGAGTAACAGGTGGCAATATCTGGTGAAAAGTGGGGGTGAACGATTGGCGTGATGCCTTTTTTTGTCAAAAACCACTTCATGGACATTGCGGTGTGGTCGGGTACGTTGTCATGGTGGAAGAACCAATCACCTGTGCACCAAAGATCAGCCCTTTTTTTCCGGATAGTTTCCCTTAGCCTTGCAAAATATCTACAAAGTTAGTCAATGGTTTGGCAACGTTCTACTTGAACGAGGGAGTGGATTTTTGCAGGGAGTGGATTTGATGTTGACGGGTGCTCCGAACGAGGACGGTCATCAATCGACATCTATCCATTCTAGAAATGCGAAAACCGGTCGTAGAAAATTGTTTTACTTAGAATACTATTCCCAATAGCAGTTTTAAGCATCACTAGAGTTTCTGCGGGAGTTTTCCCCACAAAAAAAAAAACTTCACAACTGCACGTTGCTCCCGGCAGTCAGCCATTACACTTTTTCGCTACATCGGAAAAAGTTGATTAACCGAAAAAATCCCACAGACAAACAGATGCACTCAGAGGCGACCAGGATTCTCACACTGACTCAGAAAATATCACTGCTTGGAACCCTTTACGGGAAAAGCAGATCCCTCTCTCAGGAAAGGAATTTTAAAATTCCAAAAGCTAGTGATACTGCTGATTCCAGGCCAAGTGAATTTAGCTCAGAAGGATTTTATGCGAAAGACAGAGTATTACTTTGCAAAGTTTGCAATTAATGAATTTAAACACATAGTCACTCAGTAAAAGAAAGCGGAGGAGGAGCTTGTTGTTGCTACTGCTGAAGCATTTTTTAAGGCTTAAATTAGTGTAAAGAAACTTGACAATCCAAACATTCTGGAATGGCACTCTAAGTACATACATTTAAGGTAGTGTGGATTTGCCATTTGCTGATCGTATTTGCCAAGACTACTTACTTGAACCATTTCCTTCATTTAGTTTCCTTCATTTTCTGATATCACAAGGTGCGATGTGAAGCTCACACACCTAAAATTAATAAATAATAAAATACCATGTAACTTATTAGGTCAAATCATTTCCAATTTTTGGTATTTCTGCATGAGAAATCAAATTACTAGGCTCGTAAATATAGTAAATATTTGTATGCCTGATATTTTTATTGTTTTAAACTATAGCATAAGATAATTTGAAATGATGAAAGCCGACGTGTAATACACCAAAGGGCAAGCTAAGAAACAATATTCGATCCTATAAACTTGACAGCTTATTCCTAGTTTCTCCTTTAACCACACGTTTACCGAATGAATTAATACAAAAAAGACAACTAAAATGCAAAAATTGTCAAAAGGATTGCTGCCACAATATTTTGAATCACCATTTTTAGTACTGAATAGTACTATAGTACTTCAGTACTGAATAGTACTATAGTACTTCAGTACTGAATAGTACTATAGTACTTCAGTACTGAATAGTACTATAGTACTTCAGTACTGAATAGTTCGGGATGTTGATGCATCAACATCCCAAAACCACTTCTAACTTAAAATTACATCCAAATAATTACAGCGAGAAGAGTACATACCTCACAGTTTTTCGTAGGGGTGAAATGTTTTCTTCTTATTGCCCAAATGCACTTCTTCTTCAACTCAGGATCTTTTGGAAAGCTAAAAACTTGAACCATGTCCCGGAGTTTCCATTACATCCTGACAATACACACACGAAAGGCATTTTTAACAAAAATATCTCACAAACACATTTCTGAAGCCCAGTGAATGAAATTAAAGAATAAGGGAAACTTCACCATTACCAGACCCTCTATTTTTCACAAACTTAACCACAAAATCCCTGAAATGTGGTGAGACGTGACGTAAACGATGTGATCTCCAACGGATTCTGCCAGCTTGTGAAGGCATGTGATCTTTCTAGGAGGATATGGCACGATGGCACCACCCGCGAAAGAAAATAGTCCCAGACCGAATACAGTTTTATCGATGAGATACAATTTTATCGATGCATATGAATTTGCCAGTCCTCTTGCATCTTTTTTCGTCATTAAAGGTAATAAAGAAACAAAACCTTTTTAGTAACTACCTAAGTGCGATTTTTGTATCTTGATGGTCCACCCTCGTATTCAGGTACGAAAACTTCCTGTGCCGTCTGGGTCGCTACTTATGACAAAAATATGCAGGAGGACGTTTCTTGACCTAGGAGATGAAAGCCAAAAATTTTCGTCAGAGATTTTCCTAAACAGGCCAAATGCCGAAATTACACGATTCCTTGTACTCCGCCTTTTATGACAGACAAAGGTTT